>NC_064925.1:290301589-290914447 GCF_023897955.1 Schistocerca gregaria
AGGGAGATGCAAAGACACTGACAGTATCGTAATAGAGGACGAAACATGGGTCTACTATTATGATCCTGAAACGAAGAGCCAGTCTTCATTATGGTGCTTTCCATATGAGGAACCGCCCACGAACATTTGGAGAAGAAGAAGCTCTGTAAAGAAGATGATAGCCACTTTCTTCTCCACGGTGGGTCATCTAACCTCTGTGACTCCCTGACGCACGTCGCGCAGTCAGTGGTGAGTGGTATGTGACTCAATGTTTGCAAAAAGCCGTCGCCATCTGTAAGTCACAGGCCCAAAGCCGAAGAAACGATATCTTTTTCCTCAGCGCGAAAATGCCACAGGCACACACGGCTGCCAGAACAATGGACTTCTTGGAGGAACTGTGATCTGAGCCCTTCTGACTTCCTCTCTTTACCAAAGATGGAATGAAAAAAATCGTGGGGAAAGTAATTCTTCCTATGAAGAGCCTATCTCAGCATGCAATAGCGCGCTGACGTCACTAAAGAAGCCCGTACTGAAACATTTTTGAAAACGTCTCAGAGGATGGAAAAATGTACAAGGGCTATTGGAGCATATTTTGAAATTCTAAAAAGTTTCCAAACTTATACTGCAAATAAACAAAATTCTAAAGTTCTGCTAAAAACTTTGACATGAACCTCAAGCTGTGGCTATACGAACAGCAGGCGCCATTAGCTACCCGCACAACATAGTTCACGACTACAGTACCACGGCCCGCGCGGGGACAGAGCAGACGCCGAGGCAACTCAGACCGGCTCCTATGTCCTGCCTCCGTGGAAACACACTGGAGCTAATCACAAATGGGGTATCACTCCACGAGGCAATTATTTTGGCTCACTCTGCGGCTCCAGGAGTCAGTTCCAGCGCAGCGAGCAGTCCCGGAAAGACTTCACCAAGACATCACTCGCTACTATGTGAACGCCTCTCCACTCTGCACATCGCCGTGGGACTGGACTTCGTCAGTGTAACGGCGCTGTGCTGAGAGGCCTTGATATACTCTGCTTCAATACTTCTCCACCTCTTTGACATTGCCGGACTTAATAGTTGGTTCGCACTACGGGCGTATCGTTGCCTCGGAGTGGAAGGACTGGGAAAATAAGGATTCAACGTCATTCGTGTCAAGATGTTTATCAGCACTCCTCAGGGAGGGTAGCTTGATCAATAAGTCAACAATACCTTAACATATTAAGACAAACGGTGCAGTTAAATAAGACAATTTAAGAATATGTACTGATAATGAATAAAAACAATTCCTCCAAAGCTTTTTAAGGTTTAAGTACAAGGCAATAAACATCTTTAGAATATGTTTGACTAAAATATAACAAATAATTTAGGTTTACCTGAAAGGGAGTTCATTAACAGGAAAGAGAAACATTTAAAGCTGCTTGATATGAAATGTCTAAACGTCGGCCAATGTGGTACCAACAAATGGCACCAAAATAACTTAGAGCAGGGCAGATAAACTGTTCACCACATTCCTCATTTCCTAAGCAACCAGTGGGTACAAGTCGCAAGGTGCAAAGATACAATGCTATCCTGATGAACAGAGAAGTAAGTTTTAAGTAGAACAGGCAAAAACTTAAGTCATCATATAACACGCTGCCAGCGTAGACAAAACAGTTGTGATAAGTGGATACAAAAAAAACAAGTTGGCTGGCTAAGACAATCCACACCCCTCCGCCCCCCCCCCCCCCACTTCCCACGCCTCCAACACTTACACAGATTGTATAGAAGTTCAGCGCGGCCACCCGAGATTCAGATTCAGCTTCAAATCACGTCAGAACGGGGAAACGCTAAATACTTAACAGTCGCACAGCACGGAGAACAATAGTGGAAGGAATACGTGAACGGTTGTCTGATGAACCTCGCCTACGTTAAGCACAAACTTGTCTCGGAAGTATAACCCATCAAAATACACGCAACAAGATTTGCCGTCGTAAAGCGCACAAGTTTGCGGGCTCTAACTAGAGAAAGTAACTTGACGATTTAGCGCACAAGGTATCAGGCCAAAAAAAAAAAAAATGTTGAACGTCTTGAATAACGACACAATGAAGATAAAAAAATTTACAAAACCCTAATAATTTAAAACACACAATCAAATCACAACTCTATGACAATTACAAAATGGAATCAATTATTTTTTGATACGTGCGACACGCTTCTCAAATGCCTGGCCAGACACAGTAACAGGGCACAACAATAACACGAGGCTGAACCAAGTCCGACTTAAGAAGCAGCAAGACACAAACACGCGCAGGAAGTGAACCACCCATACTATATGCTTACCATATCCCTATAAGTGTATAGTTCCGGCAATAACGGCCATGAACTTCTGGTTCTGTGCCGATGCGCACGTGGTACCGAACTCTTACGGGACTTAGTAAGAATGTAGTGCGTGGACATAGAAGGTAAGAATGTGGGTCTCGCGGGAGGCGTCAGCAAGATAGTCCTTGCAGTCACGAGAATAATTCCCAGTTCATTACATTTTTGGTGCCCAGCGTGGGGCGACCTGATTGGTAATTTTCATAGTTTCTGATATCACAAAATAATTTCTCGAGATCACAACAACAACAACAACAACAAACATTACTCTTATGGGTGTACGGAATAATCAGTAAGGTACGGGGATATATCAGCCCTTACATATTGGACACAGGCTCCCGTGGAAGCCTACATTGTGTGAGTGATGCCATATCTCAAACGAGGAGGTAGGTACCGAACTGCGTCCACTCTCAGAGCCTTCTCTCCTGTGAACCCGCCCTTCGCACTTGCTTGTCTACTGGTTAGGAGTCAATGCACCAGTGGGCGCAGGAAAACTGCTCGGCGATCGGCTGACTGTGGGCTCGTGTGGCGAGAGTGGCGGGAGTAGATGACGGGAGGGAGGGCTCGTTTCCAGGCGCTACTGGCCGTAAAAGGACTGCGCCGAAATTCGTCGGCGGCGGCGGCGTCGCCGGCCAGGGTGGCTGAATTAATAAGGGCCCGCCCTCAGGCGGCGCAGGCTACGGCTATCGACCGGGGGCTGCCGCCGTCTCCGCTACGGTACTCGGCGCCGTTTAATTATTTCGCGAGACTTCCGTCTCGAGCCCGCGCTGCCTGGAATTTCGCGGGACTGGCGTGCGGCCGATGTCGGAGGAAATGCTGGCAGGGAAGGGCGGCACTGATCTTCTTGAATGGTTAGATGTTAAACGGACGACCACCGACTGCGTGGCCACCAGAGGAGAAACTGAGGAAAGCTGCCTGCAGCACTACCTGAATTACATACCCGTATCACTGACGTCGATTTGCAGTGGGATTGGAACATTTACTGTGTTCCAACATCGGAAGTACACTGAGGCTTTTTGCAGATGATGCTGTGGTGTATCGAGAGGTTGCAACAATGGAAAATTGTACTGAAATGCAGGAGAATCTGCAGCGAATTGACGCATGGTGCACGGAATGGCAATTGAATCTCAATGCAGACAAGTGTAATGTGATGCGAATACATAGAAAGATAGGTCCCTTATCATTTAGCTACAAAATAGCAGGTCAGCAACTGGAAGCAGTTAATTCCATAAATTATCTGGGAGTACGCATTAGGAGTGATTTAAAATGGAATGATCATATAAAGTTGATCGTCGGTAAAGCAGATGCCAGACTGAGATTCATTGGAAGAATCCTAAGGATTTGCAATCCGACAACAAAGGAAGTAGGTTACAGTACGGTTGTTCGCCCACTGCTTGAATACTTCTCAGCAGTGTGGGATCCGCACCAGATAGGTTTGATAGAAGAGATAGAGAAGATCCAACGGAGAGCAGCGCGCTTCGTTACAGGATCATTTAGTAATCGCGAAAGCGTTACGGAGATGATAGATAAACTCCAGTGGAAGACTCTGCAGGAGAGACGCTCAGTAGTTAGGTACGGGCTTTTGTTAAAGTTTCTTGAACATACCTTCACCGAAGAGTCAAGTAGTATATTGCTCCCTCCCACGTATATCTCGCGAAGAGACCATGAGGATAAAATCAGAGAGATTAGAGCCCACACAGAAGCATACCGACAATCCTTCTTTCCACGTACAATACGAGACTGGAATAGAAGGGAAAACCGATAGAGGTACTCAGGGTACCCTCCGCCACACACCGTCAGGTGGCTTGCGGAGTATGGATGTAGATGTAGATGTAGTAGATGTGAACTACAAGTACCTCATATTGTCGGCTGGA
Source organism: Schistocerca gregaria (assembly GCF_023897955.1). Classification (NCBI taxonomy): domain Eukaryota; kingdom Metazoa; phylum Arthropoda; class Insecta; order Orthoptera; family Acrididae; genus Schistocerca; species Schistocerca gregaria. The sequence goes on from NC_064925.1 coordinate 290,305,798, forward strand.
AAGCGATTAATTTATTCCATGTAAAGAAAGCTTCTGATAATAAGTTTTTTTACTGCCCCGATCGCGTGTATTGATTACTTGCTTCGACATGACAAAACAGCCATTTCAGACCCGTAGTATACAGATTATGAAATCATGGTGAGCGATAAGCCGCGCTTTTGTTTTCGCACCAACGTAACGGACTCATAGTACGTGTGATATGATAATGAAATTAAGACCCTAAGCTGTCGACAGGCGTTGATATACATCAACGGGCACAGCTGAAAATGTGTGCCCCGACCGGGACTCGAACTCGTGATCTCCTGCTTATATGGCAGACGCTCTATCCATCTGAGCCACCGAGGGCACAGAGGATAGTGCGACTGCAGGGAATTATCCCTTGCACGCTCCCCGTGAGACCCACATTCCCAACTCAATGTCCACACACTACATTCGTACTGCCCCTGCCCACTACACTCATTACTCGCGGCAGACAACCTTACCGAGTCCCGTAAGCGTTGGGGCAATGCGTGTGCATCCGGCACAGAAGAAGAAGGTCAATGGCCGGTTAGCTTTCGTGTAAAGCGGAAAGAAAAACGAAGAAAAGCTGAGACGTAGGCATTCTGGGTACGCTAACTGATCAAAAGTATGCAGGCACCGCTACTTAATGCGAAACTGACCACTACTCGTCACGAGCGGAGGACTCTCCACTGTGAAACGAGGCGGGTAGTATTGTGCTGTTAGTGGAGAGCCGTAACATCACAAGGGGTCGGTCAGTTATTTCTAACGCAGACCAGTCATTGGATGTCACCGCAGTAACAAATTCATCACGGACATTACAACTTTTCCAAAGTTGCCCACGTATACTGTTGGTGATAATACGTGAAGTGGAAACGCGAAAGTACAGCTGCAGCTAAAACAATACCAGGCAGACCTTACCTACCGACAGACGGGCTTCGAGGTGCCGGAGTTGAGAAGTGGACATGTTACCCAGATTCATTAAAGAAATCCGTTTTAGTTAGACTGATACTCTCAATCCCCACCCTTTAACTACAACAGTTCCTGTCACGCAACAGACAGTTTATGGAGGAAATTATGATATTGCCCTGTTTGTGGTCAGTTTCAGAGTTGCGCCTTCGACATAGTTCTACGAGGGTCGTTCAATAAGTAATGCCCCCTTTTTTTCTCAGAGCATATTTATTGTTAAGAGTCACAATTTGATGACAATATATATATATATATATATATATATATATATATATATATATATATATATATATATTGTCCACGTCCTATTTTTCTAGGTAATCTCCATCACGTTCTATGGCCATACGCAAACGTTATGGAAGAGCCTGATGGTAAAATCTCTTGTCCTGTGGGCTTAGAAATGTTATCACTGCATGACTCACATTCTCGTCATCTTCAAAGTGTGTTCCTCATAGAGAATCTTGAAGCGTCCCAAAGAGATGGAAGTCGAGAGTTTGGACTGTAGGGTGGATGAGGCAATGATGTCCACCCCAATTTGGCTATGTGTTCCTCGGTTCTCAGACTTGTGTGTGGGCGAGCATTATTGTGTTGGAGCAAGATTTCTGCTGGATTCTTGTCCGATCGAACACGTCGGAAACGGTTCTTCAGTTCAAATGGCTCTGAGCACTATGCGACTTAACATCTGTGGTCATCAGTCGCCTAGAACTTAGAACTAATTAATCCTAACTAACCTAAGAACATCACACACATCCATGCCTGAGGCAGGATTCGAACCTGCGACCGCAGCAGTCGCGCGGTTCCGGACTGAGCGCCTAGAACCGCGAGACCATCGCGGCCGGCTGTTCTTCAGTTCATTCAGTGTCTTCACGTATGCCTCTAAGTTGATCATTGACCCTCTTGGCATCAAATCCACGTGAATGACACCATCACAATCCCAGAAGACTGTCACCATGACTTTTCCAGCAGATAGGTTGTCTTGACTGGTGGATGAGGATGATGCCACCTCATGGACTGCATTTTTGTTTCCGGCGCGAAGTGGTGCACCCAGCTTTCGTCCTCCGTAACAATCCGTGACAGAAAAGGCATCTCCGTGGGTCTCAAAACGCTCCAACATTCTGATGGAATGGCCTTTCTTTGAATCTTGTGGTGCGCTGTGAGCATTCGTGGAACTCATCGTGAGCACCTCTTTGAATATCCGAGTCTCGACCACTGCAGACGAACTTCCATGGCTGGCCGACAAGTGTAGAGCAAATTTTCGAGTTGTGATGCCCCAGTCGGCACGATTCAGCATGTCTGGAGTAGTGGCTGTGACAGGACGTCCCGAGTGTGGCTGATCATGGAGCTCTCTTTCTGCGTTTCCTGAGGCTGTAATTACCTTTACCCATCGCCCAACTGTTGTCCCATCAACTGCAAGATCGCCATACGCTGCTCACAAACGTTTATGGATGTTCACCCCTGTTTCTTTTTCTGAATACAAGAGACAATAACAGCATCCTGCTTGTAACGTGAGTCGTATATAGACGCCATTTTGACGCTGTACCACGGCTCTGCTATCTACCAAACGGTTCGAAACTTCACCGGCACACAGAACAAAAATCAAATAGCACCTACAAGGACATTTGTCTATGTATATTAGGGATTTTTGAAAAAAAATGTGAGGCATTACTTACTGAACGATTCTCGTATATGAAAATTTAATATTGGATCACTTCTATTTGTCAAAGGATGCTGATGACAGAGGTTAAATTCAACTGTTAAATAATACAAAGATTTTGGTATCACACAGTGATTTATTGCTAGAATTCCTAACGTATTACAAAACACAAATATGGAACGGAATATAAATAAGAGCCGGCCGATGTGGCCAAGCGATTCTAGGCGCTTCAGTCTGGAACCGCCGACAGCTACTGTCGCAGGTTCGAATCCTGCCTGGGGCATGGATGTGTGTGATGTCCTTAGGTCAGTTAGGTTTAAGTAGTTCTAAGTTCTAGGGGACTGATGACCTCAGATGTTAAGTACCATAGTGCTCAGAGCCATTTGAACCTTATAAATAAGAACAATTTAACTTGGGTAGTAATATGTTGCCTCAATTTGCATACAGGAGTGTGATCAACTATCACGTCCTACAAACTTTGTGAGTGAGAGTATGCCTTAACACGTTACTCCTATTATGAATAATATTGGTGGAAAATGGGAGCACTTGATAAAGATCACACACACAAGCCGTGGCCGATCGTGGCGGAAGGGTGGGGAAGATTTTGAAGTCACCCCTTCACAACACGGTCAGATTGAAACCGTTGTCTCTCATCGCTACGTGAGAACATAACTTCTTGATGAGGTAGGGTAGGGGTCTCATAAATATCCGCTGCGGAAAACAGGGGAGAGGGGGGGAGGGGATGGAGGGACTAGTCTCCAATCCACTAAACGGAATGCGAGAAACACAATCGGTAGCGAGGAGCATCCTCATCGGATAAAGAAGGGACAGGCAATGATACACCGCCTGAAGCAGTCTGGCATCTGGCTACCCGGAAAATAATCCGTAGTAACTTGTTGCTCCGTCGTATCCGACTGAGGAAGTGATGACATTGCACTAGAACACTGTAAAGGCAGAACAGCAGATGATATCTCCGTTGTCGGAAGCCACCGGAACAGACGTTCGTTTCCCAAATTCTTGTCAATCCTTCAATGACGCCCCGAAAGTTACAAAGATTATCGGATAAGTTTATCTAGCGAAAATTTATGAGGTTACGGCGAGAGCCCTGCTGATGGGCCTCCCTGATGTTCGGATCAAGCTTCTGCTTTGTTTCTTCGATGCACTGTTTAAACATACCTTCGCGTCCCCCACCACTTACAGCTCGCTTTTTAACCTGTTTCCAACCTGCAGGCTTAGCCCATCCAATAGATGTTGGTAGGATAAGTAATAAATTAAGGCTTATTTGAAATTTTTTATTGATGTCAGTTATTTGGGGGTTGATATTCTTTCCAAATCGAATCTCTCTGCAAAAACGCTAATACGTCGTTAAATGTTTCCAAATCGCGATTCCTCTGTGGCGTCCCTATCACCTGAAATAGACTGGAAGGTCGTTTGGTCCAATGACAACCTACCTACTTTTGTTGCGGAAGTGGCGTCCTTACGGTACCATGCCACTCATAACGTTGTCCCCACCGAATTCGACTTTTTCGCGTTGACCTTAATGAGAGAACCGATGCAGCCGTTGGCATGGAACGGATACAGTACGTCATCGGTTGGTCGGCAGTGGACACAGTCACTGGAGTTGCCTCTTCCGACAATTAGCCTTTCTTGCCAGGAGCCGGAAACGGCAATTTCCACTGAGATTCTGCTGTGTCCCTATTCAGCCTTCTTTCCCAGAACGTGGCTTGTCCGGCATTATGTGCATTACGTGGTGAGGGGCTGGTATGACCCGGACCCTAGTGCCTTTTACCAGTACATGTTACAGCCCAACGGACATGGCAAAGGAAGCCACACTATCGAGAGCTTTTTGCGAATATGCTATATCTGGTGTTTAAAAATCAAGGAGTTGGATGAAGTGTAGAATCCCTTTTCTTTTCGAATGTTTCATTCCTGTTACCTTCCTTTTGGCAAAAGTGACAATAAAATTTAAAACTAAAACAACAAAAATAGAAAAAAACGTATTGAGTTAACCGATACTCTTGGTACTTTCATAGTGATCCCTTTTCAGCGGCACTATTAGACAACGTATTTCATTTTTGTGGCCTTTTTGTCTGTTTTTATGTTTAATTAACTAAAAATAAACAAAAATAGTATCAGGCTACAACTGGAAACGATTTTTTTAAAGTGGCGAAAACCATGTAAGATTTCAACAAAAATAAATAAATGAAAACAAAAATAAAAAAGTCAGTATCATGTGTGGCCAAGCACAGACAGATGGGAGTGGGGAGGAGGAGGAGGCATCTTGGTCGGTCTTCGGGATCCGACCCCTGCCCACCACAAGGAAAGAAAACCGAATCCAAGCATTTTGCCAATAGAAAACTATTCCGAAAAAAAACGGGTAAGCATTTAGTATGTGGTATGTTACCCGGGGGCCTAGAAACGACGGAGACGCTCCGTCCCGGCCGCAGCAGCAGTGGTCCACAACCCCACGACGACTACCGCAGTCCACTTCACCCCTCCACCTGGCGCATTCGTGCCGGGGAGCAGGCCCTCCTTCCCACTCCGGAAAGGGTAAGCATTTACTTTCATAACCGCGAGATAAAAAAAATAGAAAAAGTAAAGAAAAAAAGTGGTTAAGTCTACCGCTAACGTAAAGCGGGAAATACTCATTCGAGTCCCAGTCAAGCATAGATTGTCATTATCGTCATTCTCTTATACAGCTGATGGTTGTTCGTAAACGTAATTGCCAATACATTTCATATAAATATACTCGTTACCGTTATCTCCTTCTTCCTTCCTGCATGAATTTTTTTTTTGTGTTGTGTATGTTTGTGTGTGTGTGTGTGTGTGTGTGAGAGAGAGAGAGAGAGAGAGAGAGAGAGAGAGAGAGAGAGAGAGAGAGAGCGTGCATTAGACCAGGCAGACCAGCGAATAATCGTCTGCTGCACGGAAAAATGCGTAAACACAGCACATCCTGTCATAATGAAAGGCTGTAGTGTGCACTGACATCTTCCAATTTTTAAAATTATTTCCTGATAAATGTAAATATAATAATGTTTTTTCCAGCCTGGATGTGGCGTATTACTGACAAGGGGACGAATTTTTTCTTGAACACGTTGTACAGATTTTTGGCAACAAACTTCACTCGGGCTCTGAAAGATAGTTGGCAGTGTTCGGTCTCGCCCTGTAGGGCACAGACTAATGTGGACACTTGTAGGCAAAGATGACGAGATAGGCTGAGTGTACAGAGAAAGGGAGGGCCACAGCAAACCAGTCGGCAGAGGAAGTACGCGCGGTTCCGCCATGCGGCTGGCGTCGAGTTCCGTGGACGGTCGGTGGCGCAGGCGGCCACGAACCGGGGGCCGTTAGCATTGTAAGCAAAAGCGCCGGGGGCGTCGCTTGTCGGGGAAATCATAGGCCGGCTCCATTACCGGGCCATATGTCTCGTGCCGGGCCTGTATGTAAATTGATTTCCCACGGATTACGGAAACGGCGGAATGCGATACGGCAGGCAGCGGCCCTCACCCTTCAGCCCCCAGCGCCTGCCGTGGAGGTGGAAGCCGAGCCCGACTTCGCTTCGCCGCCGCCCGAACGAAATTTACATCTGCCGCGCCACGGGGAAACAGATGGCGGAACGAATACGGCGGGCCTTTATTGCCCCTAAATACGTAACTCGCCTGAAATATTAAGTGGCGGCGCGCGAAGGCGTCGTTCGTTTTGGGAATGAAGAAGCAGTATTTCTCGGGCGGGGCAGCTGCGACAACCGACCAGCTGGGGCCAATCACCTACCCCCGAGCTCCTACAGGCTGAGCATAAAGTCGTTCCCTGATAACAAAATTTATTTCTAAGGAACTGAACAGTTTGTTGCAGATGGTAGCTTAACTCATAATTTTTTATGAGTACACTTGCACATGTCTATGTGGTTTTTATTCAAAAATTAGCTTAGCTCTTGAAGTTTTTTATGGATACACTTTCTGACGCTATAATACAGATGCACTACTTAAAATGTTTGCCCATGGTGTTTGTTGTAAATATAGTGTACTTGTTTTATTCCGTAAATCTTTCGATGCTACGTGTTGATTAAGAAATGTGACGTGTGCTGTATAAATTATTTTGCATTCTGATGTAGTTATTCCGGGTTATCTCCGTTAGAGAAAATTATGAGCCGCGCACGATTAGCCGAGCGGTCTTTGACGCTGGCTGCAGTCATGGACTGTGTCGCTGGTCCCGGTGGAGGCTCGAGTCCTCCCTCGGGCACGGGTGTGTGTGTTTGTCCCTAGGATAATTTAGGTTAAGTAGTGTCTAAGCTTAGGGACTGATGACCTTAGCAGTTAAGTTCCATAAGATACCACACACATTTGACATTTTTGAAAAGTATGAAAACAGTATATTCGGCACAGAGCAAAGACTTGTGTGGGACCGCTGTCTCTGGACGCCAGTGTAACATCAGAGCAGAACCTGCAGGAGGCTTACTTGGTTGTGAGATGTAAGAGTGAACACACGCCAAGTGGCGTGCACGGCAGATGTAAAATGGTCCAATAACGTCAAGACCCTGCCCCAAACACTGGACATTGCGAATCGAGGTATGCCCGCAAGTTACATGGAGCAGCGGAAGCGTTGTAGTCAACAGAAACGACGGCTTAACACCTGCACCGAACTGTGAGGTTTATGTTCTTTTCGTACACGTTTGAAACATTGAGGCATCACACAGCGACATTCTCAGTGAATTTTATTTTGTTAATAAATGTTGTGTGTAAAACTGTAGATACCTGATCTTGTCATTATCCTCAGTCATTGTCACCTACTTAGGTTTCTATTCCTTTGTAGTTATTGACTAACCGCCTGTCGTTGTTTAAATACCTAAAGAAGAAGTAATAAAAGACTATCACTGTCAATTTTGTTTGTTTCCTTAAAAGATAATTGAAAGTAATTAATAGTGAAGCCTCAATACGTTAACATTGTTGATGAATAATATTCTGAGGTAACGTCGTTCTAGCTAATTTAGTGAGGACAAAGTAAAGTAAAGTAAAGTAAATTAATATTTTTCTGGCAGTTTCAAGTCAAAGAAACGACTAAATTATGTTCACGTATTTCATACCTCTGTCTATTGTAATAATGCTGTTGTGTACTGACTTGGTTCGTTTTTCGGCGCTGTCAATCTATTCGAAGCCAACAGTTGCTTATTTGATCTAGAAAATTTTCATAGTAACCACAATTCATTCAAAGTAAGTAGCTTTCCATATACAGAAATCCAGTGCACGTAAATAAACGTTACTCTGAGGTTACATAAATTACTGTCGTAACAAAAGAGCTACCTCAGGTCGTATCTGAGTATCAACGATATAAGATATGGCTTTATCTGTCCATTATTATGCCGTACTGTGAAGAGTTGTCAGAAATGTGCGTCAACCTTCTGTTGCCACATGTACGGCCAAATGGTTATGTACTCATTGTTGTACGCATTATTGATCAGATATTGAACAGGCAGTACCCAATTAATTCCTATATTATTTTCTTTAAATTTGTTGTGAACTCTTTGAGTCATGAGGTACCACTTTTTGTTTCGTACGTGATGGCACCGTTTTAAGTATTAAACCAAATCCAAATAAATGGAAAGTGTAGGAGAAGAATAGGATATTCATCACAACAACTTGCAATACTCTTCTGTTAAAAATTTATTTGGAGACGATAGGCTTGTCCAAAATCAGATTCATTAGACATAGGATGTTACAACTTCTACACGTGCCCTGACAGCAACTGATTTCTTCTCTCTCTTTCTATCTCCCTCTCTCCCTCCCTCTCTCTCTCTCTCTCTCTCTCTCTCTCTCTCTCTCTCTCTCTCTCTCTCTGTCTCTCTCTCTTCTGTTACATGTAGCGTAATTTAGGAGTGCTGTTGTTCCAATAGCAGGAGAAAGCACATTGTGTTTTGTGGCTTCATGAACTGTCGTCGACTATTACAGTTCGGCGGCAGTTCTGAAGCGACTATGGTTGAGATCCGCCAGATGTAAAGCGCATCCAAGTATAGTATGAAAAGTTAAGAGCCTGGCAGTGTTGTGTATTGTGTATTGAACCGGAACCTAGAAATGACGGAGAGGCTTCGTCCCGCCGTAGCCCTCAGTGGTTCACAACCCCACAGCAGCCCACAGCAGTCCACCCACCCCACCGCCGCCCCACACCAGACTCAGGGTTACTGTGCAGTTCGGTCCCCAGTGGATAACCCCCTCCCCCGGAGGGAACGTTTGTTTTATACCAGACGAGTGTAGACTTGTTTGCGTGTTGGAGTAATTATGGTACACGTACGTGGAGACGTTGTTTGCGTAGCAATTGACGACCTAGTGTAACTGAGGTGGAATAAGGGGAACCAGCCAGCATTCGCCGAGATTGAAAACCGCCTTAAAAACCATCCACAGACTGGCCGGCACACTGGACCTCGACACTAAATCGGCGAGCGGATTCGTGGCTGGGACCGGCACGCCTTCCCGTTCGGGAAGCACCGAGTTGGACTACTGTGCTAGCCAGACCGGCACTGGCAGTGTTAGTGACAAAGCAAAAAGCCGCGCACCTGAAATTAGTGACGATAATGTTTACATAGTGCACACAGCATTTCGAAGCGTTGTGTTTCCAGAGAAGCAGACTTTATCTTAGATGACGGTGATGAAGATTTTACTCGAACAGTTTCACTTCTGCATGTACAAACTGCAACTCCTGCAAGCCTTGATGCCATACGATAGGCCCGGACGTGCTTATTTTGCTAGGAACATGCTGGAACGTATAGATACAGGCAATCTTCTTCTACCTCTTCTTCTTCTTCCTCATCTTCCTATTTGTGGTGTCGTCCACAGAACGAGATCCCAAGGCAAGGTTGGTACCTCGCATCGGAACCACAAGTAAGTATGCTGTCTTGTAGTGTACAAAGTACTATATTAGCGTACAGTGACAGTAACAACTGTACATGATATTTCTGTGGCTGGGGATCATTACAGATTTAAGTACTTCATCTTGTTCTATATATGAAAGAGTGATCTAGTATTTTGCATTGTAGCATCAACAGGACCTCCTCCAGCAGTAATCTAACAAGGGAAACTCCTCATCGCACCCCCTCAGATTTAATGGTACAATGGCCCAGTAGATTGCGCTTCAAAAACTGAACATAGATCAGACATGTAAACAGTAAGGAGGTGTACTGAACTGTGAAATAAGGACCAAACTCGGAACAGTGAACGGTCCAAGACCAAGATGTACAACATAGAGAGATTTTGAACAGCTACGGTATCATGGTTGTGTGGTCACGGTGTCGGATTGCGAATGGGGACATTAGCGTTTAAATCTCTCTCGTGCTTTTTTCTTTTTCTTTTTGACAAAATTATGAATCGTTCCTCCCGTCATTGTCGTGTCTGTTCGCTGTATTCAGATTTGTGTCTGTGCCGTGGTGTAACGTCCGTTAACAGCAGCGAGATGCAAGGAAGGGACCTCCAGACATACGTACTTCCTATTTGTTCTAGGCATTTACCACATACTATGACTCTTGGGCTCCTTATTGGAAGTTTTGACTCTTGAATTCGTTTGTTGTAACACAGTTCACACCAGTTTATTTGTTGTTTTCATTTCTGCGAGAGGTCTGTCTATGTGGCATCACGCCTGCTCTCACTATTCATCACATTTACTTACGACGGTAATATATTCTTACCACACGTCTCATAATCTATGATTATAACCAATGTATAGTAGGACGATTTCTAAGACTACAGAAGAAGAACAGACACGTCAATGATTGGGCGAAAAATTTATAATTTTGTGAAAAAAATGGCATCATTAGAGAGATTTGAACACGGATCTCCGGCTTAGCAACCCAACACCTTGACAACACAATCACGGCACAATTGTTGCAGTTCGCTCGATGTTCCACATCTTGAACATGGACCATTACTCTTTCTGTTTTGCACTTATTTTCACAGTTCAGTACACCTTCTTCCTGTTTTAATGTTCGATCTATGTTTCGTTTTTGACGGGCTGTCAACCGGGCGATTTTAATATTAAATCTGAGGTTTATACGGTGGGGAGTTCCCTTGTAAGAACCGACCACTGTCCTAACGTATGTTTTTTCGTCCGACACAGCCCCCTTCTTTGCCTTTCCCCTCGCCTACGGGGCCTGCATGTTACCTCTATGTCGACAGTGTTGATGGTATTTGGTGGCCGGATAGCCTTTCCCCTTCCCCTATCCCTGGGACTGAATCCGCGTACCTCATCTGTTTGGGCCTAGAGTAATCGTATATTCAAACCTGAGAACATATTCTAGATGTTTGTGTAACGTGTATCTGAGGTGGGAGGTGTGTGTCAGTCCCGAATTTACGTATCTGGAAGAGGAAAAGCACCTAAAAACCACACCCAGGCCGGCACACTGGTTCCTGTCGTTAATCCTCCAGGCGGATTCCATCCGGAGCCGGTTCGCCTCCCAGTGTCCCGGAAGCAGGCGCTACACGAGCGGGTGAATCGATTCAGACGACTACCTCAACATTTTTTTTCCTCCGATGAAGTCACTTTTCACATCTCAAGGAAAGTAAACTGGCATAATATCCTGCGTATCGGAGAAAGTATACGGTTTGATTCAGTTGCACCGACCACAGTCCACAATTCCTTCTAATACCATGCATAAGATTTCCATATTCTATCACTACTTGCAAATTATTAGCCCTACAGTAAAAATTAAAAGGACCCTTTTGTAGGAATTTTATTACTGTTAAATTTTGTACTGGGGTGCAGTTTCTCTAGAGGTCTTGAATTATTCAAGCAAAACGTCCTAAAGTGACTTTGAAATGCATTTTTCTTCAACACCTCGAAAACCGTGCCCTACAGCAAAAACGTATTCCAGAGCAAAATTTAACTACAATCAATTTCCTAGAGAAGGTCCTGTTCATTTCTTCTGCACGACTAACAGTCTGCATCTAGCGATCGACAGAACATGGAAATCTCGCGAGTGGTATTTGAAGGTCTTGCGGGCTGCGTAAAACTCAGAGGCAGGGCCAGTTGACTCACCCTGTATATCGTGATACAGCAGACAAGGGACAGCCTGAACGTGAAAGTGTATGTGGCTTCATACACTACGTAATTGTAGAACCGTTTCTGTTTCACTAAGCCTCCCATTACAGCAACAGTCTACTTAGACGCGTTGGAACTTTTGTTGCACGTCAGTTACAGGATGTCGACCATGGCTCGTTATTCAACACGATGGAGCACTGCCACGTTAAGGTTATTGTTCTCCAGTTCTTGGATGAAACCTTTCCAGACAGATGGATCGACAGAGAAGGTCGAACATCATGGCTACCACGTTCACCAGATATAACCTTCTTGAGTTCTTGTTGTGGACGCAGTGGTTAGACACTGGACTCGCATTCGGGAGGACGACGGTTCAATCCCGTCTCCGCCCATCCTGATTTAGGTTTTCCGTGATTTCCCTAAATCGTTTCAGGCAAATGCTGGGATGGTTCCTTTGAAAGGGCACGGCCGATTTCCTTCCCAATCCTTCCCTAACCCGAGCTTGCGCTCCATCTCTAATGACCTCGTTGTCGACGGGACGTTAAACACTAACCATCACCACCTTGTTGTGGAGTACGCTAAGGATAAAGTGTTCATTTCACCAGTTCCTGATGTGCAGTCTCTGATGGCACGAATACGAAATGTTGTAGAGACACAATGGGAAAGGTGTTGAGAAAAACATGGAGAAAAATTGCGGCTTAGGTGTTCTACGCACAATAACTGCAGCACATGTGAAAGTGTACCTATAAAACACTATGTGAGTTAATGTAACTTTTGGAGTACTTCGCAAAGCTGCATCTAGCACTGTTCCTTATTGATAATTTTCAATAATTAGGGAAAGACATTACGCTCATCCTGAACTGTTACACACTGTCACGACACTCTAACTGAATCTTTTATAAGCTGCAATAGCAGCACTTCGAGTGGGTAATAAGCCTTACTATGGGATATGATGTCTAATGAATGTGGTTTGTAGAAGGGATTTTTATAAAAGAGCAGTTATAGAACCCAGACACCACATCTGTGATTCTTTTGCTCTCCTTAACATCCTGAGAGGTATGAAGCATTGCATTACAGGCCACTTTAGTTACGATTTTCTTCCAACTACAGTCCTTTAGTGCAGATTAATGTTTCTATTCATGAGAAATAAATGATTAGTAAATATCAGAAGAGAACACCTTTTGCAGAAATATCTCGTATCCCTACATAATATTTGGAGATTGGCTCACCCAGGAACACGATTAAATCCACCAGAAAATTAATACCTTCCGAAATTATCACACCGCAGAATGATACTCAAAAACCACAACACTCTCTCTGTTACGTGCAGGAACAGAAGACTTTCAAATAATCAACAATAAAAGTTAACAAAAATGTCTTTATAAATCATAGATGACGCAGTTATTTTCACCTGGTTAATAATGTTCAAGGCACTGGCATCTGTTTAACTCTGGAACGTCGAAGCAGTGAGCACACAATTCAGAGATGTAAAAGCATCTGATGATATTTGTTTTAAATTAACGGTGAGTCGCCTCATCAGAACAGTTCTAGGAGAGCTCGAATGAAAATAATCATTAACATGAACGTGAATTTATTGGCTGAAATTAATTTCTTACACACATCGTTGATAAATACGAGATCTTTTCTCAAATCACTGAGCATGAATTACAGTGACGAATCCCAATTATTCGGCGAAATTAATCAAAAACTGACTTCGAGATTAATATTTGAAAGCATAAGGTACCTGAAACTTATTTGGAAGACTGTTAATTTCTTGGTCAAACTACACTCACGTTCAGAAAAAAAAATCTTGAACGACTAGAGCTAGAATGTTCATATTCAGATAACGTACTCATTAGTATGTTCGTCAGAAATGATTAGCATTTGAACAACGTCGACCCACGAGTTCAAGGTCAACGTCGATATCGCGGCACAACACTGCCTGCCAGTAATATGTGCGTGCCGCTCTCGTTGTCGCTATAAACCGAAGGTAATGGAGCCAAATGTGCAGGTTGCCTCGGAGATGTATGGTAGAACTGTACTATCAAATCAATGAGTGTGAAAGAGAGTACAGAGAAAGAGAGTACACAGTGCAAAGGTTGTGTGCAGAATGGTTCACCGAAGGCTGTACAACACAACGAGATGGCTTAGATCACACCACCCAGAAGTAGTAGGACAACCCTCATACCACTCCATGTTGCGTTGTTGCCAAATTTATTCAAGATAGCGGATCCAAATTGGCGGTGATAGATATGGCAACGTCGTAATGGCGTCATGGCAGGAAATTCAAATTTGGGGGGGGGGGAATAGTCAATTGGGCTACCTCCACAAACCAAACCCCCTCTCCTCTTCTCCTCCCCTCTCCCCTCCCCTCGCCCAAAAATTGGCGGGAAGTTCAAATTTTGGTGGAAGAAAGGTCACTTGGGGTACCTACACTAACCTAAGAAAATGATGGAAAAGAGATCACTTGGGCTACTTCCACTAACCTAAGTCATCCGACCACCACCTCTTCCTGGGGATTGGCAGGATAGGATGGATGTATTTTTTTGGATGCAGTCTTTATTTAAACAATTTGAGTTATCATAGACAATAGTTCCATCCAGTGTGTTCACCATGAGGTCCAGAGTCCAACTGACCTAGTATTTCAGTAATGCCACCAGAGAGCACTGTGGTTCCTCCTGTGATGTAATCCAAGATGGCGGCCTAGGGAAAATGGCGGGAAGCAATAAAAACTCTCAATCCAATCATGTGTTAGACTTCAGCCAGTAGAATGGTGGTATCTGGTAACGTTATTGGAGGGGTATAGGACAGACTCAGCAGCTCTAGGTCCTCAGTCTCGCTCAGTCAGCCAGAGGGCATCAGAAAAAGAAGAAGAACCATGAAGCGCAAACAACAATTGCAATCCAACACAGGCCTGGAGGAGGAAATGGAAAGGTAAGTACCCCCTATCAAATCTTTGTCTGTGGCTAGCATTATTATTATTATTGGTTGTTGTTGCGACTTGACCCATATTTAGTGCTTGCTCGTCTTTGTTCAGCAATAGCCCTCGACATGTCCAAACTCACAGAGTCGAGAACCAACATGCTGACCACTGCTGCGTCCGAAGGTCTAGCAACCTTGGCTGCCATCTTGTTGAGACCCGCTCTAGCCTCTGGACCTGCACCAGCAACAACCTCCAGCATGTCTGAACCTGTAGCGACCACGTGGGATCCTATAGTGCACATAGCCCACTTACTGGAGTAGGACAAGGAGCTATTTCTGTCTGTGCCACTCATCGATTTGTGTGATGAGGACACGTGGTCTGCTCCCAAAACATCGAATACTCGTGATGGTCCTAATAAACAGCAAGATGGAGGACAATACTGATCACCAACATATGACCCATCCCAGTACAACATCCCTGTGATAGTGCAGGTACAGTCGATAAGAAGGCATGAAGTTTAACCATGCTTTTCAGTTCTACATAGAGTTAGCAGAACTCAATTTTTAAATGTTAGTATAGAAGCATATCATGTCTGGGGCTTGCATACGAGAATAGAAATTGAAAAAGCATCTAAGGGTGTTAAAGTGCCAATTTCTGAGTCAGACTGGGACGAAATATGTCGTGCAAAATGCTACATCAATCAGCAGGGGACTACAGAGTGTTATCCCCACCCCACCCCAGACATTCATCTTACTGGAGGGCCACTATCTATTACAACAGTGTTTGATGACTGTGCACTATGTGTGAAACAAGGTGTCACTTGTGTTTACGATTCACCTCAGTTGTGAATCTATACAATTTGGATAACGCACTATGTCTTTCATTGGAGGGATTGAATCGTTGGTTGCCACGCATAGACCCTGCATACAATGATGTTGTAAACTTCCTACTTGTCCATAGTGTACATGTTGATGATTTGGAGCGGTACCTTTATTTCCACATGAACGCTGAACCTAAAGAGAGACAGATTAAATGTGCATGTGAAAGACCCAAGTACTGTGAGGCAGCCACTGGCTTGAGGGAGATATACACCGTCCCTTCAAGTGTGTCTTTCTATATATGCCAACTACTTGTCAGAACCTGGCGTAGTTAGTATCATGGCAGGCTGCGTGAAACATCCTCATCACAAGGACTTTGTTGTCAGTGACTGGTCCTGTGAAGATGCAAAAGAAGACCTGAAAAGGAAGAACGAAATTCTCCTTCCTGATCATATACGAGCAATCTTTGTAGGTCCATCTAATTGTGGGAAGACTAATGTCCTCATGACGCTACTAACACATGTAGATGGAGTCCGATTTGAACATGCTTGTTTATTCTCAAAAACACTGTTTCAGCCCAAGTATCAGCTATTACGGGAGATATTGCGCGGTGTAGATGGTGTTACATACACGACATTCAGTGAAAGCGGTAATATGCCCCACCTGAAAAAGCAAAGCCAACCACTGTCTTCATATTTGACGACGCTGCTGTGCAAAACAAGACAAAGTTCGAAAATATTTCTGTTTCGGTCGTCATATGAATGCTCATGTATTTTATCTAAGCCAAACATATTCCAGAATCCCGAAACAGTTGGTTAGCAATAATGTAAACCTTATTATAACCTTCAAATGACAATCTGAATTTAAAACACATTTACCAGGAACATGTAGGAACTGGCATGTCGTTCAATGATTTTCTAAGATATGTACTGATTGCTGGGATCATTCACAAATGGTTCAAATGGCCCTGAGCACTATGGAACTTAACTTCTGAGGTCATCAGTCCCCTAGAACTTAGAACTACTTAAACCTAACTAACCTAAGGACGTCACACACATCCAAATCCGAGGCAGGATTCGAACCTGCGACCATAGCGATCGCGCGCTTCCAGACCTTAGTGCCTAGAGCCGCTCGGCCACCCCCGCCGGCGAATCATTCACAGTATTCTCTTATTGATAAAAAGAGAAGACTGGATGATGGTAGGTACAGACGAAACATTCAAGAGTTTCTGTATACATAGCCCGGTAAGAGAGGTTACTACATCAATATACGCTGCACCATGGACAATTTGGCGTGCTTATCCAGCTCTCAACCCGAGAGAACGGTTGTTCGCAGACAGAACATTCGCCTGTACATGGATGCGAAAATTGAGGCTGTTGTGCGTAAAGTTGAAAGTATGCGCTGGGAACAAGAGTCGTAGTACCTGACTGTTATGAGAATGGTCAATGCGTAAAATTAATTAATGAAATCGGTAAGAAAGTAATCAATTTAACTGAAAAGGTCGAGGCTATTGAGGGGATAGCAGATGTAGAGTTCCTTGTTGTTGAGAAGGGGGGCAGGCACATAGTAAGAGGAAGAAGAAGAGCGAATATATAAACCCTCACGCTGCGGAGATGTCTGATTAGTATACACCGTCAACGAAGCAGAAAGTGATTCAAGCGCGAAAAGCGGCTAGAGAGAAATTACAATTGCTAAGGTTAGGGCATATGGATCGACAGCAAACACTGAGAGAGAATTTTAAGCCGGCTACTGAATCTTTCAAGCAGCTCTCAGCAAAAACAAAACCACATGATAACGATGGTCTTGCCACTGACGAATTCATTATCCATTACGCCCTGGTCAGGCAGATAGAACATTAGGCGTTAACAAGGGAAGACCATACATGCTGGGCATGAATCCTATAACTGTAACCGATGACACAATACCGATTTATGATAGGCGGTTTGAGAGAACACCTGGTTTAATGGATTTTTTTCCTAAGACCTACCAAAAAACGTATAAATTATTGAGTTAATGATAGGGAAATGTACCGTGAAATACTGCATTTAACTGATATACATAAGATCGCAAAAAGCCTGAGCAACAAGAAATATAAAACCATTATAAAACCAATACTTG
The DNA here is from genome assembly GCF_023897955.1 of Schistocerca gregaria. Lineage (NCBI taxonomy): Eukaryota > Metazoa > Arthropoda > Insecta > Orthoptera > Acrididae > Schistocerca > Schistocerca gregaria. Next base: position 290,323,289 of record NC_064925.1, read on the forward strand.
ATAGCGAAAACGACGACGACAACAACAGCAGCAGCGGTGATGGTATTGACACTGAGCATGAAGCACTGAACAACCGAATCCCGCAGTATATACGAGGGTCATTCAGTAAATAAAGAGAAAAATTGGTCTGGAGAAAAGACCGTTTGTTGTTGCAAAGCAATACTTTTTCTACTTGTCAACATTTATGCACTTGTTCCAACCGGCTACAAGGTTTTTTATTCCGCCTGTAAAGAACTCCTCATCTTGATGTTTGAACCAATTTTCCACAAACTTTTTCACGGCCTCGTTGTCATGGAACCTCTTCACACATAATGCTTCCTTTAGTGCACCAAACAAGTGGAAATCATTAGGTGCTAAAACAAGACTGTAAGGGGGATAAGGCAGTACTTCCCAGCCCATTTTGTCGATGGTTTCACGGGTTAGTTGAGCAACATGAGGATGTGCGTTGTCTTGCTGGAGAATCACACCTCTGCTCTGAGATCCACGATGACTCTCTCTCATGGTTGGCTTCACCATGTTTAAAGGCAAATCTGAGTAGTATTGGCTGTTCATTGCACGCCGCTCTTCGAGATGATCACAAAAAAACTGGACCTTCAGCATCCAAAAACATCGTCAACATGACTTTTCCTGCTGATGCTTGAGTTTTGAATTTTTTCTTGGCATGTGAGTCGGTGTGCTTCCACTTCACGTTTTGTCTTTTTGATTCTGGCTCATAATAGTGAACCCAAGTTTCATTACAAGTTAAAATTTTGTTGAGGAAGGACTCAGCTTTTCTTTCGTAAAGTTCTTTTAGCTCTGTGCACACTCTCAGCCTTGTTTCTTTGTGTAGCCGCATCAACTCCTTTGGGACCCATCTTGCACATGTTTTGCGGTACTTCGGCTTGTTACAGGTAATGTTATGAACTGTACCAGTACTAACTTGAACCTTATCAACTATCATTTCCACAGTCGCAAGGCGGTTGGCGCAAATAATGCCATCAGTTCGATTTTCAAGTGAGGGAGTTGAAACTGCAACTGGTCGGCCAGGAAGGTGTTCATTAGTCACTGAGTCGTGACAGTTTTTGAACTGCTTTATCTACTTGTAAAAATTTGCACGGTTCAACCTTCACCAAAAGCTTCAGGCATTCTACAGTATCTGTTCACTGGTTTCCCGCTTTCAGCAAGTAAAAAACGAATAACAGAACAGAATTACTGTGAACATTTCAAGCCGGCCGGTGTGGCGGTGCGGTTCTAGGCGCTTCAGTCCGGAGCCGCGTGATCGCTACGGTCGCAGGTTCGAATCCTGCCTCGGGCATGGATGTGTGTGATGTCCTTAGGTTAGTTAGGTCTAATTAGTTCTAAGTTCTAGGCGACTGATGACCTCTGAAGTTAAGTCGCATAGTGCTCAGAGCCATTTGAACATTTCAAGCAAAGTCGCCATCTTGAAATGTAGTTTTGAGGTCATAAACAAAACAATGTTGATACATCAGGTGATAAGGGCTCAACCGAGTGATGCCAAATTAAAGCCATAAAAGTACCGAACTTGCCCTACTAACAGTTTTTCCCCAGACCAATTTGTCTCTATAATTATTGAATGACCCTCGTGTATTTTAAGAAGATCCCAACGAGTTAATAGATCGACTACTGCTCCTCATGGCATTAGCTGCTGCAGGTAATACAGCTCATTCGAAGGACGCTGTTTCAATAATCTCCGAGCTTAGAAAGAAAGGTATCACCGAATAAGTATGGAGACAGTAGTTCGAGAACTGCACCAAACAGTACGCAAATCATACCCTCATAGTCATGTTACCATTGAAGGTTTGGATGAATTTTGGTAGGCTGATCTAGCAGATAAGAGAGCTTATTCACATGATAATAATGGATTAAAATATATTTTAATGGTCATTGATACATACTCCAAATCTGCCCGGACATTACCTATTAAAACGAAAACGGGTAGAAATGTCGAGGATATGTTTGAGCGTTTCCTACAGACAGGGACGAATCGATGCACAGACAACCTACAAAATCGATCACGGTGGAGCGTTTTACAATACTGTAGGTATTTCAAGACTGTGATGCAGGGGTATGGAACACATCACTCAACATTCACTCACCTAAAGGCAAGTATCGTGGAGCGTTTGAACAGAACAATAAAAGGTCGAATGTGGATGCGTTTTAATCTTCGCGGTTCATACTAATGGACAGATATCCTCCCAGAAATAATTGCTCAGTATAATCTAACCAAACATAGCACAATAAAAATGAGACCAATTGACGTTCGTGATAATGGACTCATGGGTAAGGTGTACTATCGCATTAAAATGCTGGATCCACGCAGATAGAAATTTATTGTAAGTGATTTGGTGCGTATCTCAAAACACAAGACCGCATTTGAGAAATCATATCTACCGAACTGGGTAACTGAGATATTTACAGTTTCAAAGGTGCAGCGAACGAATCCTAGAACTTATGTATTGAAGGACAGTAAAGGTGAAGAAATTGCGGGGTCCTACTACAATGAGGAGATGCAGAAAAGCTCAGAACCAGATGTTTTTCTCGTGGAGAGAGTCAGAAGACGACGGGGAAATAAGGATCTAGTCAAATGGCTTGGTTTGCTGCCACACGAAACAATTGGATTGATGCCGGGGATTTGCTATCTAATGAGCGAGCGTTGTCCACAACCAACACAGTAGCGTAACATGCTCGCTAGAACACACATAGAGTAGAGGGTTGAGTTCTAGGCAAACTACCTGAGTATAACTACTGTTGGCCTGGGACAAAGCTTCAGGAACGCTTGGCGCGAGGTGATAAGGGAGTCAATCTGCTTGACGAAGCGTGTATGGAACACGACATTGCATACGGATCTATAAAGTCGTCACATTTCAGATAGGATTTTAACTGACAAGTCTAAAACCATACGCAGAAGAAAGGATACTGGTATAGGTCAACGCATCACAGCAATCACAGCTGATAAAACAACGTGTGGAAAAATCAAGTTGCCTTAAGGAGTGATGAATTTCAAGCGACTTATGAAAGCTGCACGTTGCGCACTAAACAAGAAGAAGAAGAACAAGAAAGGTTGTTTGAAGAACTGTATCCTGAAAGCAACGTATACAGCTAAAACAGCAATGAAGCAGAAAGATTCCCGAACAAGAAGAAGAGGATCGATTAAAGCACCTAGCGTTCTACCAATACCCAAGACATCCGGAGATTTTATTCTTTTTCTCATCCTGGCCCTCTCCGAGCTCTCGGCGGTAGGGTCTCTCACCGGTGGTGCCGCAGCTATTGCTGGAACGGTCAAGAAACTCCCAAGCGCAGTTAGGCGAGAAGACATAACCACATGATGGAAGCCACAGCCATAGAATTACGCGTTTCTTAAATCGATTGGCTTGAAACCTCGCAATGACGTCCTCACTCAATATAACCAGTCCAGTAGAGTATGATGAGAGAATTATTACTCAAGAACACTTCTCGCATAAGCCTTACGCTTCAACCACATTTAACAAGAACAATGAAATTAGGATTGTCATCCAGCACAAAGACGCAATGACGCTTCCATACAAGAGTTTCATATATCAAGATGGGTCACTCAACAAAACCAACGGCAGCGATGAAGTGGTATCTAAGCTTACAAACATCGCTTTAGCATACCTGATCCAAGAGACACGCTATCAACTCAATGGGTCTGAGATCGAGCGTACACGCAATGACGGCATAACATCAGCGCTTAAAACATACAGTTCTGCATCATCTACACATTTTCATAGTTTAGAAAACGCGGTATGGTTCATTAGCGCTCCGGAGCATAGAACAGTTGCAGGGTAAAATTGATTTACTGCATACATACCTCTAAAAATGCTTATGGGCTACTTTGAGGACATGAGGCAGATTATTCTGAACGCTAAACAGGAACTCATTCTGGTATGGAGTGCGACGAATAATAACTTATACATTCAAGGAGCTCAAGAGGAGAATATAATCACAATCAGCAAGATACACTACTGGCCATTAAAATTGCTACACCACGAAGATGACGTGCTACAGACGCGAAATTTAACCGACAGGAAAAAGATGCTGTGATATGCAAATTATTAGCTTTTCAGAGCACTCACACAACATCGGCGACTGTGGCGACACCTACAACGTGCTGACATGATGGAAAATTTCCAACCGATTTCTCATACATAAACAGCAGTTCACGGGCGTTGCCTGGTGAAACGTTGTTGGGATGCCTCGTGCAAGGAGGAGATATGCGTGTCGTCACGTTTCCGACTTGGATAAAGGTCGGATTGTAGCCTCTCGGGATTGCGGTTTATCGTATCACGAAATTGCTGCTCACGTTGGTCGAGATCCAATGACTGTTAGCAGAATACGGAATCGGTGGGTTTAGAAGGATAATACGGAACGCTGTGCTGGATCCCAACGGCCTCGTATCACTAGCAGCCGAGATGACAATCTTATCCGCATGGCTGTAACGGATCGTGCAGCCACGTCTCGATCCCTCAGTCAACAGATGGGGATGTTTGCAAGACAACAACCATCTGCACGAACAGTTTGGCAACGTTTGCAGCAACATGGACTATCTGCTCGGAGACCATGGCTGCTGTTACCCTTGACGCTGCATCACAAACAGGAGCGCCTGCGATGGTGTACTCAACGACGAACCTGGGTGCACGAATGGCAAAACGTCACTTTTTCGGATGAATCCAGAGTCTGTTTACAGCATCATGATGGTCACATCCGTGTTTGGCGACATCGCGGTGAACGCACATTGGAAGCGTGTATTCGTCATCGCCACACTGGCGTATCACCCGGCGTGATGGTATGGGGTGCCATTGGTTGCACGTCTCGGTCACCTCTTGTTCGCATTGACGGCACTTTGAACAGCGGACGTTACATGCCAGATGTGTTACGACCCGTGGCTCTACCCTTCATTCGATTCCTGCGAAACCCTACATTTCACCAGGATAATGCACGAACGCATGTTGCAGGTCCTGTACACGCCTTTCTAGGTACAGAAAATGTTCGACTGCTGCCCTGGCCAGCACATTCTCCAGATTTCTCACCAACTGAAAACGTCTGGTCAATAGTGGCCGAGCAACTGGCTCGTCACAATACACCATTCACTACTCTTGATGAACTGTAGTATCATGTTCAAGCTGCATTGGCAGCTGTACCTGTACACTCCATCCAAGCTGTGTTTGATTCAATGCCGAGGCGTATCAAGGCCATTATTACGGCCAGAGGTGGTTGTTCTGGGATCTATGCACAGGAAGAAGATGCTGTGATATGCAAATTATTAGCTTTTCTCAGGATCTATGCACCCAAATTGCGTGAAAATGTAATCACATGTCACTTCTAGTATAATATATTTGTCCAATGAATAACCGTTTATCATCTGCATTCCTTCTTGGTGTAGCAATTTTAATGGCCAATAGTGTAATATGGAAAACGCCTCACATCAGTGTATCAGACGAGGAGCGTTTGAAACTTTCAAAAGTTCTGAATACTGGTACGTCTGTTTGGAGAAAGAAATGTATTTCTCCACACTCTCAAGTAGGACAGTGACTTTTATCTTTCTCCAAGCCGAAATCAGCGAAGCGCTTCACTAGAAAATGAGCGTCCTTCCCGCTTAAATTATGAAAGAAAACGTGTACGTACCTTGGTAGCTGGTACTTCAAATTGCAGGCATTGCGAGGTGCGCCACAAGTCTTCCCCGTAAGATGACAGTGGTCCCTACGGAGAGTTTCCGCTTTCCTGTCTAACGACAGCCCACAAATATGACAATCAACCGCGTTATTATACAAATCTTCATTCTCCTTCAATTGTGTCGTGGGAACGTTGTTGCTGTAAAGCTTATCAACCATCCATGAAAGTTTTCCGAGCTCAGTGAGCAGCCAAACTGCAGGATTATCCCCGACATAAGATTTGTAGTGGTTAAGACTCTAATCATAGGACGATACAATTTGGTATGCTGCCGCATATGGCACGTGTTTTTCTGTAAAAATGGTATGTGAGACCGTACGGTCACCTCCACAGCGGGTCACAGCAGCGAGGATGCATTCAAACTAGGCATACACTACAAACGGGCATAGCTCCTGGTGGCGACTGAGCCGTGGTAAAAATTGCCGTTTTGAAGAGCGCGCCACAACGCGTAGAGTGAAGCAGTCGCCCTCCGTTTCTGATGGTGGCGGCGCTGTGGCAGTAGCAGCTTTGGTGTCTCCCTCTGGTGGGAAAGGGGAAAGGTTGCCTGTTCACGTGCATTTAAGGGGCACTATGAGGTCACCAGTCGGTCAGTCTGGGTCAGTCTCACGTCCCCAGCTTGCTAGTCTGTCTCTCGTCTGCATTTGTTAGGCAGTTAGCGTCTGTCGTTCGGAGTGTTAGTATGTCTGTCGTTCGGATCAACCTTTAAAGCCGGCAAAATGAGAGTCCGCCAGTAACCTACCTCAGCGAGTGGTCGTCCGTTCGGGGCTTAGTTCCTGCATCTGAGTTTGCGCGTTAGGCCGCCAGTCTGCTCGGGTTTCCTCAGGCAATGGTCATTGGCGGTTGGATCTATCGGTTGGTCGGTCCCGCATTAAGACACAAGATGACTTGTCCATCTTGAGCGTCGGCGCATGTGAGGTCGACACGTGAGTCCAGCGGGCCGCGGCTTATAGCGAGGGGTAGTGACTTCGCGGTCGACACGAAAGCAACAGGAGCCAACCCACGACATCAGTCTGGCCGGTGCGATCTGCGACGCCGTGAGACGGGAGATCGGCACGCCTTTCTGCGTCCGTTGAAGCGGCTGCCAGCGGACGGTTCGGGAGAACGATTTGCGGGTGCTGCGCCAAGTCTTCTCGAGTAATCGCAGTTTATTATAAGTTAAGTGATTGGTGATATCTTGTTTGATTTACTCTTGTTAAATTCTACTTGTTTTCTTGGTGAGATCACCAGCCGTTTTGCTTTGGGGCCGTCCCACCATTCTTCTCCGTTTGCCCACCCACGGGTAGGTGGTTGTTTATAAATTGGGTGGTCCGTTTTTCCCTTGTGGATTAGAGGCTGGTTAGAGCAACCTACAGTTCGGGTTGTTCGGTAATCTCCCTATTAATCTACCGTACGTTAGCAGCTGCCTCTGTCATGTTTGTCGGATTTGGTGTGTTATGTTAACGAATTTATTGCTTGTAGTGTAACTGCCTCATACCTGAAATACGTTTTGATCTTTGGAAACTTTGATATTATTGCCTATGACCTTGAGAGGTAATATCTGTGTACTGTAGAGCATCTTAACTATTGTTTGGCCAACCTTGTAGAATTTCATATATGATTGCATTTCATGGGCTTTTATTTAAATGATCATTTTAGTATACAAAGTTGCCACCCTTTCACCGTAAGACTTTTCTTAAAAGTTAAAATCAAGTTGCACCTTCAGTGGCAAGGTTAATATTTTAATTGTCAGCGTTTTGTACCATTTCCATCCCTCCTGTTGGGGGTTCATAGTTTGTGTGCTTGTGTAAAGTTTGAAAACTCTTAGTTTAAAGTTATCTGGTGTGTTGCAGATTTGCACCAGTGTAGTCTTTCAGAGGCTGTTTTGAGCGGTTGCAACTACGACCGTGTCAAAAAGGAGTGGCAAGGCTCTCTGCCTAAAAGCTCATACAGTCCAAACTTCTTTCTTTCTCCCTCTGAACAAATTGTAACGTTGATATTTAGAGGGTGCTTTCTGATTATAATTTTAAATCTGTTTCTTTTAAAAATGCTTTTAGACACTATTAGAGTGCCCAGAATGAGATTTTCACTCTGCAGCGGAGTGTGCGCTGATATGAAACTTCCTGGCAGATTAAAACTGTGTGCCCGACCGAGACTCGAACTCGGGACCTTTGCCTTTCGCGGGCAAGTGCTCTACCACTCTTCCGCTGCAGAGTGAACATCTCAGTCTGGAAACATCCCCCAGGCTGTGGCTAAGCCATGTCTCCGCTATATCCTTTCTTTCAGGAGTGCTAGTTCTGCAAGGTTCGCAGGAGAGCTTCTGTAAACTTTGGAAGATAGGAGGCGGATACTGGCAGAAGGAAAGCTGTGAGTAGTGGGCGTGAGTCGTGCTTCGGTAGCTCAGTTGGTAGAGCACTTGCCCGCGAAAGGCAAAGATCCCGAGTTCGAGTCTCGGTCGGGCACACAGTTTTAATCTGTCAGGAAGTTTCACTATTAAAGTGATTAAAATTCCCATTTGTTAAAAGGAATTTGGTTATGATTTCGCCTGTTACTCTCTGTCAGCTACTTCCATGCTTACATTGTGTGATGAAATGTGATAATGTTCTTGATGAATAGCTAGTAAATAAAATAAATTCTTAAGAGTATTCTTTGAAAATAAATCACGGGTCAGTGAGTAGTCTTAAACTTTATGAATTTGTTTTCCTCAGTAGGCATAATAACAGATACCGCGTCCTTTGAAGCACAGTGTAATAGATGCGCCGCTAATAGCTTGTCTGTGGAGAAATAATTCAGGCACCTTAAGTAAATATGCTTTACACGATGATCAGTTGACAGTTTGGAGGAAAGGAGCCGGGACATGTATTTGATCCAAACATAGTGATGATAATCACCTTCAGAGAAGAGCGGCATGTTTACATGCAACTCGAGCTCAACGGAAAATTTTGAGAAATGGAGGATGGGCTTGTCTTGCTCATCTGACTTACTTTGCTTCTCCAAACTATAAACATGAACCGATATTCCAGTATTCTGCGCCTCAAATTTAGGTATGTCGTGGATATTGACGAGGAACTCGATACCATCAAAGTTATAACACCAACGAATATTATCACCTACATGATACCTAGTGGGACGCTCATGATGATCTCTGTAATTGTAATTTCTCTCTCAAACTAGGACTGACCAAGCAAAACAAGACAGATCCTTTCTATTGTCGACATTAATACATTAATACATGCCTGCTTATAAACTGTATCTTTAGGTAACTTAATATATGTAGACGGTCCATTTACTGGATCATAGACATGTGTATAGATGTCCATATTGCATTAAATGGCAGGATACTGCCGATCATTCACTACCTTCAGGAGCCCCGTTTCCACGATAGGAAAGCACACCCTTAAAAACCAACAGGGTTGCGGTACCCTCCTGTCGGTTTCTCGACCCTCCTGAACGACATTCGCTCCTCAAAGGCGTCTACAAACACCGAGCATTCTAACAGCGGTATGGTATCGCTGACCTGATGTCCTTCACTAAAAGGGAAGGAAGAGAACTGCCGCTAGCCACAGAATCTTATTACTATTAATGCTATTCTTCGTCCACCCCGTTGATGATGGCGCTGGGGAGGGGTAAGTCGGTATGCGCCGAGGCACACATACATTGCATTTACGCTGATTCTGATGAGGCTGATATGATGATGATGATAACGAGGGAGCATGATGCGGTGGCACCGATCAGACCGATGGGAACAGCCAGGCTGCAGTGATGGTTCCAGATGCTGTTGTAGATGCTGCTTCAGACCCGACCCGGGAACTTGAGAGGTGGTGGTTCATTGCTCGCCCACGGAGACTAGAGCGACAGTGCCGGGATGGCGGCGGCGGCGGCGGCAGCTTCCCTTGAGGCGACTAGCGGTGCCCTTATAGGCGATGCATGCCTTGTTGGGCGCCGCTTTGGGGAAACTGTTTACTCGCTCGGTAATCCTGTCCCCAGAACTCCACGACTCTTGGCGCTGTGGTGGTCAATCCACCCTAATCAGGCAATTGCTGTTGAGCAGCAGGGCCAGGCCGCATAAGCAACAGTCACAGTTTATAACAACAACAATTTTATTAAAATTTTATTTTTAAAATGTTTGTGATAAAATAGGTTAGCAAAGAATCCTTAGAAGCACGGGAAAGCGCCCTATTGAAACAACAACGTTAATCTTTAAACAGGCATGAAGTGATTTGCAAGTTAATAAAATTTTGTACACAGTAAAACTCGCGAAAGGAGACTACAATAATGAGATAAAGTTTAACCAATCATGGATATCACGAAATTTTTTAAAAGAATAAAATACAATTAGATACACCCCTTCGTGACAGATTTTCAAAACAGGTGACGTCACATAGGCACAGGCTAATTCAAGTAGCAGAACGGGGGGAGGGGGGGGGGGCACTGAACCCATACCAGAGGCGGATAGACCCAGAACCCACAGCAAGCGGGCGAGCTGGACAAAGTACCGCACACAGTACACTGTAACACACCGAAAAATGGTCTTAGAGCCCGTGCTACTACACAGTTTCAGGGGGGGTGGGGGGGAGAAAAAGTCAAACATTAATTCCTCAAATGTAAAATAACTACGATGTATAAAATAATAGTCTATTTCACAAACATTGAAATAAAATATAAACTAATGCCCTTGACGTAACCTTAACGGATGAGAGCAAACAGCATAATACGAAGTCAGCTTAAAAATTTAAACTACACTAGTAGGTTAACATATGCTCACTGAAACTGGGGAGCTTATTAAAATCGCCCCTTAACAGGATACCTATAAACTTAAACAGTCAAGTAAGACTACCATTTCACTGTTTCGAGTGAACAAGTAATGCAATTAGGTAACACAGAACGTACAGATTCAATGTTAAGCCTGTGCTTTGAACCAACCATACCACGTCCACACAGCTCAGTGTACCACGAAAATATTACAGTTTCACCATACTGACTTATGCCGTCCGTCACTCTGTACAGCAATAGTACCAATTAATACACCTCGCTTACTCGGACTGTATCACATCACAAAATCCAGATAACACAATAACACGTGTTTACTTAAACAGCACTAAATAGAGGGGACCTTTTGGTTGGCAAGACAACAGGTTCCAGTCATGATGCCGATACTTGGGAAGCAAAGATCAGTATAATATGTGCACCAGAAACATAAAAAGAAATTCTCACCAAATCTTTTATGAAATGCTTTACACAGCCAAATCAGGACCGCACGACTCGATTCGGGTAATGTGGCCGAGTCCAGTTCCCACACTACAAGCCAGGTTCGGTCCTGCAAACGTGTCAGACACACGACAACCTCTGTGTCGTGCCCCAGGCTGCTCAACCACGCTCCCCCTGGTTCCCCAGCGCCGCGGGGCTCTCCGGCTGTCCCTCTCTAGCCACACACCCCGTCGCGGCCAAAAGCCACGTCAAACGGCCGAGCCCAAAGATCACACCATGGCGACCCGATCGATCAATCGATACGAGCCGGCACGGCTCAGGAGCTTCACTCTGAATTGTTGCTGCTGCTACCTCTCTTCATCTTGGGGAGAAAAAACACACATAGAGATGGAGGTATGCACAACAATGCGGAGAGCAGCGAACTGAGGACAATGGAGACTGATTGTGGGTTTTTATATAGACCGAGGCGACCAATGAGAGAGCTTCATTTGAATGGACAGCCAATGAGAACCTTTTATGGAACGTCACTATTTCTGGAAGGGCTTGATCGACCATTGTCTCTCTTTCCAAATAACAATAATGTCTTTATGATTAACAGTGCTTTCACAGCGTTCACATACATGATAAAGGCTTTTAGCAGTGAGAAGTTTACCATTTCTGAGACATATGTTGAAAGCAGGAGAGAATGTAATAGGTGTTATTCTGGGCTACTTTCGTGATCAGGTCCTGTTAGGCCAAGAACTTCCACGCAGACAAGCTGACACATCACGAGAGATCCTACAACAACAACAAAAGAAATCGTTAACTACTTCTGCGACATTTTACATATTCTGAAAAGGGGCTAATGAGTAATGGGCAGGCTGTCCCCTTAGGATAACAGGAAAGAATGCATCCTGTGTTATTCCAGGAAGCATTGCAAAAGATTTCTATAGCTTGTCCAAGGGGAGACTAGGCTGTTATTTACATAATGAGACATCAGTGTAAGATTGAGAACCTTCTAGCTGCGCCTACACAGGTCAGTCGCTACACAGACATATCTTGCTTGGCAATTAGGCCTGTGCTGGACCAGCGGGTACTTATGGTGGCTGGGTAACACGCAGGAGGCATCTCTCATGTGAGATGGCTGTCCTGTTAGAATCGCTGTGGAGAATACAACCTGTATTTTTTCTGGGAAGCATTGCAACAGATTTCTGTAGAGCATCCAGAGGGAGACCTGGCTATTATTTACATAGAAATATGATGTCAGTATAACACTGAGAACCTTTTAGCTGCATCTGCAAGGGTGAGCCGCTATGCCAACATCCCTTTCGGCACTTGGACCCACAGCTATGTGTCAGCCATGGTGACCAGGTAACCACGAGTTTCGTCAGGAATTTCTCAGGTGTCAAGTATGAAAGGGATGCCAGCGCTTAATGCTTGTGGGACCCAAATGGCCACCTGTGAGTGGCACGGCACCTGATAGTCGCTTTGCAGAACAGACAGACCGCACTGGCTTGTGCACACGTTGGACCTCTGTAGGGAACATTTTGCTGATATGTCGAGGTCGTATTCCTTAACGATCATTCGAAAGCGATTTAACGTACAGTTAGTGTTTGTGCACTGTATTATTTTCCGATGTTTAAGCGTTGTGATCATGTCAGCATTATTTTTTGACAGTTTACGAGTTGTTTGCATGTCTGTACATCAATGTACTGCATTATTTCGGTAATTTACGAGTAGTATGCAGGTCTGTAGGCCTTGCAATACATTATTTCAACAGTTTACAATTAGTGAGCGTGTTTGCAGAGCATTATACATGGATTATTTTGACAATTTACGAGTTGTCTGCGTGTCTGCACATCAGTGTGTTGCATTATTTCGGTGACTTACGAGTAGTTTGTTGGTCTGTAGGCTGTGGATTGTGACCACAAGCACGCCAGAGCGAGTGTTTTGTATCTGTGTAATAAATGAACTATGGGGAATCCATCCCTATATAAATTCCTACAACTTCCCACTGAAAATAAATAAAGTACACTCCTTCCTCACCAGCAGCCCAGCACAGGCTTAGTCCTTTTCCCGCAGTTTTCCACACCCGCCATAGGACGATAGCACCCCATGGAGGCAGTGCTGTGTGCTAGGTCAGTTGGACTCTGGACCTCATGGTGAACTCACTGAATGTATCTACTGCCTATGACAACTTATATTGAATGCAAATTTAATTCAAAATAAAGATATATGTCCATCGTATCCAGCACAGAATGAGTTCATTTCCCGCCAATTTCAAGTACGAGGTGGTGATCAGATGACTTAGGTTAGTGGAGGAAGCCCAAATGACCTATTTTCCTGACATTTTATTAGGTTAGTGGATGTATCGCAAGTGACCTCTTTTCCACCAAAATCTGAACTTCCAGCAGTTTTCTGGGGGAGGGGAGGGCATGGAGTTAGATTCTGTAGGTAGCCAAATTTCCCTATTTTGTCGCCAAAATTTGAACTTCCAGCCATATCATCATTGCGACGTTGCCATATCTATCGCAGCCATCCTCGATCCGCCATCTGAAATAAATTTGGCAACAATGCAACATGGAATGGTACAAAGGTTGTAAATTGTCCCGCACAACATCTTATCCCAATGGTATTGCAGGACAGCTCTGCGTCCTCCTCAGTTTAGACGTAACAGTATAACAGGGTAATCACATCGTACACTATCAGAGGCGACTGTCCGTCGCCGTTAATTATGTCATGAGTCACATGCGCGTCATCCAGTTCTCCGCCTACCTTTGACGAAGGTGCAGAAACATGCTGTATGGTGACAGACAAGCAACACTGCGTGAAATAACCACAGAAATCAATGTGGAACTTACGACAAAAGTATCCGTTAGGACAGTGGAGTCCCTTTACTTAACAGGCGACATCGCTTGCAATACCTCTCCAGGGCTCGAGACAGTATCGGTTGGCCCCAGATGACTGAAAAGCTGGGCCTGGTCAGATGAGCCGCCCCCGATTTTAGTTGGTTAAGAGCTAATGGTAGGGTACGAGTACGGTGCAGCGCCCACGAAACCACGGACCCAAGTTGTCAACAAGGCAGTGCGCATGCTTATGGTGGATCCATAGCGGCGTAGACTGTGTTTATATGGAAAAGACTGTGGCTTCTGGTCCAGCTGAAACGATCATTGACTGGAAATGGTTTTGTTCCGCTACTTGGAGACCATTAGCAGCCATTTATGAGCTTGATGTTCCAAAACAATAATATCATGTCATTGGACTATATTTGTTTGTTGTAGTTTTGAGGAACGTTCTCGACAATTTGAGTGAATTATTTGGCCATCCAAATCGCCCGACATGAATCCCATGGAACATTTATGGGACAAAACCGAGAAGCCAGCTCGTGTACAAAATCCCACACCGTCAACACTTTCAATGTTATGAACGGCTGCAGAGGCAGCACGTCTCAATATTTGTACAGGGGACTTTCAGCGATTTGTTGAGTCCATGCCACTTTGCTCTGCTACACTACCCCCGACGAAAGAGGGTCCGATGCGATGTTAGGAGATATCTAGAAGTTTGACCACTACGGAATATGAGGAGTAGCTCACAACTGGTTCATCTCTTATTTTAGCAAAGGCAGCAAAAGGTCATTACTCACAATGTTGATAACAGCTGCGATGTGGGGTCTGAGTGGGGCGCTGTCAAGTGGGGGAGGTGGGGTTACCCCAGGGATCAGTGCTGGGGCCACTCCTCTTCCTTATGTAAATGATATGACCTAATTCTAAAATATTTCTGTTTGCTTGGTAGTAAACGATGATGTGTGCAACATTAGCTCGGTTTCAAATAGTTTTATACTTTTATGTTGTAATTTCATGCACTGACAAGTTCCATGACCTTGGAGATTTGCTCCTCAATCTGGTCCTACAGAACTTGACGTGTAAATAAATAAGTCCCATGACTTCTGTCACCTCATCACATAAGTTTTTGAAATGAAGTGTTAAGGAATACTGATGAAGGTTAGATGACTAGATCGAAAAACTGTTGAGGACGTACATAATATAACTGTGGAAAATAGAAATTTGCGGCACAGCTTGACTAAATGAAGGACCGGTTGCTGAACCATCCTAAGCCATCAATAAACCGTCAATTTGAGAACGGAAGGAAGTGTGTGTGTGTGTGTGTGTGTGTGTGTGTGTGTGTGTGTGTGTGTGTGGGAGGGAGGGGAGGATGGTGGTAAAAACTGCGCAGAGAGACAACGAGATGGCGATAGTAAGCAGATGTAGGGTGCAGTAGTTACGCAGGGATGAAGAGGCCTGCACAGGACAGAGTAATGCTAGGAGATGCAGCAAAACAATCTTGGGATTTGTAATATTCTACGTGAAACACGAAACAAGGTGAGTGGATTTTCGGTATAAATAATCAATATTCTTGCAATATTTGATCATCATTAGGAGCAAATAATTAGAAACAAAATATGTTTTACTTTTATTAACATCAGATCAACTGTGCATCACATAACTTCTACAGACAAGTGAGACAAATGAACGATATATTCAGAGGAGTAAGTGAATCACAGACTGGCTGTCATAGTACCTCTGCTGGTCAAAAGTTCAATAATTTTTTAATTAGTAGATTAATATTGCCGAAAGCATAAATCGGAGAATCAGGTGAACAATAATGTAGTGTTGATTACTCAAATCTTACTCAGTTTTACTAGAGAACATTCTAGAATGCGAAAATTTTTTGCCAATATGCTGTCCAAAAAATTATTTTTGTAAAAAGAAAATTTTTCTTCAGGAGTAAAGAAAAGAAGGTTTAAATTCTGCTATATTACGGCTAACACAAATAACTTTCACCTGCATGAGAATTTTAGACAATATAAGTGGCGATCAAAAAGTTTCCGTTCCAAGTCCGTGGAGTGTAAACTCGGTATGCCCATCAGACAAAATCGTCGTGAGCATTGAGACAATTATGTCATAGACTCTCCACGTTGAAGACACACGTTTGGTAAAAGACCGTGTCCTTCTGCCTGAGGAAGTCCGTAACTGCCTGCTGCACATCCTCGTCCGACAGGACAATCGCGTGGGGAGAAATCAGGACTATTGGGGGTGGGGGATACTCGAGTGTCTTCCAAGTGACGTAGCACAACTTCTGCGTTATCACATTTGCAGTGAGGGGGAGTGCGTTGCCATCCCTTGTCCACAATGATGGTTTTGGACAGACTTGCTGCCCACACACTGTTCATTCTCCAATGCATGTCTACAGGTTTTCGTCCTTTAGCAGCCAAGAAAAGAATAACAGCACGTTGGTCCTGTTTGGACACGTTCGGTAATAACCTCGCCATAGTTGATGTTTCCGCGTCCACTGCATGCGCATCGGAGAGACACAAATGCCAAACCCTAACTATTCCCTTTTCTAGGTGATGGTGCTTACATACCCGCAATGGAGTCTCGCCACGTTGCATATCCGCTTCAGGTACGTCCCAAAACGAAACATTTTGAAAGCCCCTTATACATACTTCGCAGTTCCCGTAATTTTAAATTTGTTTAAATAAAATATTTTTAATTTAACTAACTATACCATTAAAATCAGAAAAGTGATAACTAAATACTGAATAATAAAGTTTATAGTAAAACATCATTAATAAAATTTCGACACTTTATTTCTGCAACATTTGGCTACTCAATAGGTATTTAGTAGACACGATTAACACAAGAACACTAAGAAGGGGAAATGTTACATTGTTACTAAATCATCGTAACTTTTGGTCGTAAATTTTACCACTCCGTATGTCATTCAAAGGAAGTCATAATTTATAGCTTATGTACTAGTCAATTAAAATTATAAGGTCTCTACTGCTATGTTATATACAAAATAAGTACAATAATATATACAATAATATAAAATAATATAATTTCAAAAATGGAAAAATCTTTAGGAAATAAATAACAACATCCCTCTAATTTATCATGAGTTCTATAACAATATATCCTGTCACACGACTGCAGTTACTGTGGGTGTAAGAAGAGAAAGAAGAGGACATGGCCGAATACGGGGACAAGGAAGGTTAAAAACTACACAACACAATGGTACAGCATTACGAATGTTGCCCCAGGAAGGACAGTCTTCAAGAGATACCAGTGAAGGAACTGGTTCTGATTCTTATTAAGGTCTTAGCTGTGAAAGGATTACAAAAGGTGGTGATAAATTATCTCTCGTATATGTTGGACCCATACCAGTATATTGCTATTTCTATATTGTTTTCAGATTGTGATATTAATTTTCATTAATTATGAACATATTCTTGCTTTGTAACAAACGTATATTCCACTATGAGTATCACACGTCTTTTACTGAAACAAAATTTTCGTATAAAGCCCAGTAAAGACAACGTTTTTGCAACTTGCACCTGTTTCACTCTATCACATTTTAAAATGTAAGGAGTATAACTAGTTTTGATATATTATAAAAATAGTGCGGAAGCTCTAGAATCTAGAACCCTAGCCATAGTTACAACTAACTGTGCATTACAAAAAATATCTAAAGCTTCGGTAGCAGTTCCCATAATTCTAAATAGCCACTTAAATCTGGTACTCATTTGCCCAGTTTGTTGCAGCAAGCATTTATATTAGTTATACTCAGCCCCTCATAGGTGTTTTACTTGAATATTTCTAGAAAAAAATGTTTTATTAGTTGTTCATAGAGAATGAAGTAATTACTTTTATATGGTCACCAAACCTCCGCCCCACCCTCCAATCAAACATCGTACATATTTCAGATTGAATTGGAGACCACACAACAACATGCACCCCAAAGACATTATTCGCCTGGACGGTGAAAAATAATGTGGAAATATTTTGCTTTCACGAAGAAGATGACACGCTGCACACGTCAGACGCTATGGCGCACATGATGAATACACCGAGGTGACAAAAGTTATGGGATACCTCCTAATCGTGTCGGACCTTTTTTCCGGCGTCATGCAGCAGTCCGACATTCCATGGGGTCAAGAATTCGCTGGAAGCCCCCACGGAAATATTGAGCTATAATGCCTCTGCATCCGTCCATGATGGTGAAACAATCTTGTGCACGGACTGACCTCTCGATTATGTCTCATTAACTTTCGATGGGACTCATTTTGGGTGATCTGGGTCGTTGAATCATTCGCTCTAATTGTTCAGAATGTTTTTCAAACCAATTTGCGAAAAACTGCCGCATGCTTACATGTCGCACTGTCCATCGTTCTTTGGGAACGTGAAGGCCATAATTGCTGCAAATGGGCTCGAAGCAGTCGAACTTAAACATTTCAAGCCAATGATCAATTTAGTTTGACCAGAGTTTCCAGTCCATTCCATGTAAACGCAGCCCACACGCTTATGGAGCCCCGACCAGCTTGCAGTCATCAATCTTAGCCGCTGCTCTGCTCTCGTCGAAGTTATATTAACATTACGAGTATAGGAGGCACACGTAAAGCTTCAACATCGATTTTATCGGAAACTAAGGACCGTCACATGAAAAGACGCTGGCGCAAGTCCTCAAAACGGATCCCTCTGTAACATACCTAAGAATCATCAAAATCCATGATTAATAGGTCTGATGGTCCCGTTGTGAATCGTTTTGCAGTGTAGTGCACAATTCACCAAATCTTATAACAACATGTAACTTACTTTTTTAAGGCATCTCTGGTCGCAGCCGCGAGTGAATCTTGGCTCGGTGACGCAGCGATATGTTAGAGCACGAGTCGGAGGGACGGTTCAGTGGATGCGTTTACCGAAACGAATTTGTCAAGCACTGTCGTGCTGTTTGCTCGTAAAGCGACGGGTTATGATGTAGTGGACGTCTGGCGCGCCCCCCTCGGCCGTTCCTTTCGGCGGCTGCTACGTGGCCGGCCAAGATAATTTGGGCTCGCGGCTCGAAATTATGAGCGCCAAGACAGAAGAGGGGACGCCGGCATTTTATAGGCTGTTTAACGCAGCGTGATGGACGAGCGGCGCGCGCCGAGCCGGCTGCCGGCATAAGTGGCTCCCTAGACCTAAACCTCAACCTAAACTCTACTCTGCTGTGCTGGAACACCGAGCTATCTCCTATGGAGCGTTGCCGCGCCACGGACGCAGCTGGGCGCACGCGTGATTACACTGAGGTGACGAAAGTCATGGGACAGTGATAAGCACATATAGAGATGGCGACAGTATCGAGTACACAGGGTGCGAAAGGGCAGTGCACTGACGGAGCTCTAATTTGTACGCAGGTGATTCACTTGAAAAGGCTTCCGACTTGATTATGGCCGCATGACAGGAGTTAACAGACTCTGACGCGCAATGATACTTGGAGCTAGGAGCATGGGACATTCCATTTCAAAAATTGTTACGTAATTCAGTATTCCTAGATCCACAGAGCAAAGAGTGCGCCGAAAATACCGAATGTTTAATTTTTTATTATTTATGTGCTCTTCAAGTTCCGTAGGACCAAACAGGAGCAAATCCCTAAGGTCATGGAATGTGTCATTACATGAAATTACGACATAAACGTAATAACAGATAAAAATAAATGTTCATGAACCTTAAAAACGTCAGTCCATAAGTATAAGTAAACGCTATCAGCAATACAATAAAAATAAGCTTAATTTTTCAAGGAACTCCTCGACAGAATAGAAGGAGTGACCGATGGTAAGATGTTTTATTTCGAGTGGCAGCTTATTGTAAATGGATGCAGCAGTATACTGCACACCTTTTTGCTCAAGAGTTAAGGAAGCCCGGTCCAAATGCAGGTTTGTTTTCTGCCGAGTAGTAACCGAGTGAAAGATCCTTATTCTTGGGAATAAACTAATATTGGTAACAAGAAACGACAATGAGGAATATACGTATTGAAAGGCCAATGTCAAAATACCCAGACTCGTGAGCAAGGTCGACAAGAGGTTCGTGAACTCACACCACTTATTGCCCGAAACGCCCGTTTCTGAGCCAAAAATATCCTTTTAGAATTGGAAGAGTTACCCCAAATTATAATACCATACGACAATAGCGAATGAAAATAAGAAAAGTAGACTAATTTTCGTGTAAAACGATCTCTCACTTCTGACAGCGTTCGAATAGTAAAAATGACAGTATTAAGTCTTTGAACAAGATCCTCAACGTGGGCTTTCCACGATAGTTTACTATGTATCTGAACGCGTAGAAATTTGAACTGCTCAGTTTCACTAATCATATGCCCGTTCTGTGAAATTAAAACGTCAGGTTTTGTTGAATTGTGTGTTAGAAACTGTACAAACTGAGTCTTACTTGATTTAGCGTTAGTTTATTTTCTACAAGCCATGAACTTGGGTCATGTACTGCACTTTGAAACCGAGCCAATGTTGCAACAACATCCTTTACTACCAAGCTAGTGTCATCAGCAAACAGAAATATTTTAGAGTTACCCGTAATACTAGAGGGCATATCATTTATATAAATAAGAAACAGGAGTGGCCCGAGCACTGATCCCTGGGGCACCTCCCACATGACAGTACCCCACTCAGAACCCCCACATTACAGCCGTTATCAACATTGTGAATAATGACCTTTTGCTGCCTGTTGCTAAAATAAGACGTGAACCAATTGCGAGCTACTCCCCGTATTTCATAATGGTCCAAGTTCTGGAGCAATATTTTGTGATCAATACAATCAAATGCCTTAGTTAAATCAAAAAATATGCCAAACGTTCGAAACCTCTTGTTTAACCCATCCAGTACCTCACAGAGAAAAGAGAATATATCATTTTCAGTTGTTAAACGACTTCTAAAGCCGAACTGTACATTTGATAGCAAACTGTGTTACATAAAACGATCAATTATGCTCACATACATAGCCTTTTCAATAACTTTTGCAAACACATGTCAGGCGTCATCTCTCACCTCGCACAACGTTGTGGTCGATAGCATTGCGGCGGGCGCGTGGCGGCACACAGTGCCGCCAATTTTGTTTTTGTTCAATAATTACGTCAGCGTGCCGAGCACACAACAGTGGTGCTGGATATGCTTCGATTGTTTAGTCACGCGCCAAACTGCGTTACTGCGCTGTCATTATACCCACCATAACAGCTGTGACTCACCTGTGAGGTGGACGATTGCACCGAAACGGCACTGCGTACCGCACGCGCCCGGTAATGTAAGTTCATGTAGCCGTCCAACGGTCGAATGTTATGATGATTAGAAGCTTCGTTTTACAACTCTTTGGGTGAATGATGATTCAGTTATTAACATTGCTTTGGTATTAGAATTATTTTATTTTCTCCCAGGTCCGCACAAAGGAAAGGACTAACACCAGAAGAAATTGAGCATCTTCTTCTGCAATCATCTGACGAAGAAGATTACGCAGATTTCTCTGACAGCGATGCGGAAGCAGAAATAATTGAAGATGCAGATCATTCCAGTGAATCTGAGCAGTCATGCGTTGAAGGGACTGAAGTGAAAGGAATGCCATATATGATGACTGCCATTTTTATATTGGTAAGGACGACAAAACTTTGTGGATAAATAATCTGTTAGCACTACCAGGGAAACCAAAACGTAAGAATGTAATCAAAGTCCTACCTGGCCCGAAACGCAGTGGTAGAGAAGCTAAAACTGAAATTGAAAGTTTTCTCAAATTGTTTGATCCTCAGATAATTGATTATGTCGTTGAAAACACAAATAAGTACATAAATAACAAGAGATCATCTGTCAATTACTCAAGGGCTAGAGATTGCAAAACTAATTCTGCTTCTGAAATAACGGCTCGTTTAGGAACACTGTTTCTCATTGCTGTACGAAAAGGAGAACGCACAAATGTATTTGAAAGGTGGGCATCAAATGGAACAGGAATGATTATGCTAAGGGCAGCATTTAGTTATAAGCGCTTTCTGTTCTTGCTTCGGTCACTCAGGTTTGATGATGCTTCTACAAGAAAAGAACGACTAGCAATTGATAAACTTGCTGTTATCCGCAATCTCCACTCAGCATTTCTCAACAACTGCAGAAATAGCTACAGTCCAGGGGAGTTCACAACCATAGACGGAATGCTTGTCCCATTTCGCGGACGTTGTGGTTTTGTTCAGTACATGCCCAATAAGCCCGCTAAGTATGGATTGAAGTTGTATGTATTGTGCGATAGCAAGACATTTTATACTTTTAATTTTGAAGTATACTGCGGCAGATGGAATTTTGGACAATATATTGCATCTAACCAGTCAATGGACATTGTGAAGAGATTGGTTGAGCCAATCAAGGGAACTCACAGGAATGTAACTATGGACAATTACTACAGTAGTTACCCTGTAGCCCAGCATCTTTTAGAAAATGGGCTAAGGTTCGCTGGAACATTGAAAAAGAACAAGAAGGAAATTCCTCCGAAATTTTTGCCCAACACGTCGCGAGAGATCAGAAATTCTCTTTTTGGATTTCAAGATGACTTCTGTCTTGTTTCGTGCCAAACAAAAAAGAACAAGGCTGTGCTTTTCCTGTCATCAATGCATGAAACTGCTGAAATCGATACCGCTACAGGAAAGTCTGTTGTAAATTTGGACTGCAATGCAACAAAAGGTGGAGTCGATACTGCGGACTATATGTGTACATCCTATTCTACGCAAAGGACCACAAGAAGATGGCCCTTAGCATTGTTTTTTCGTTATCTGGATATTGCTGGGATAAATTCCCAGGTCTTGTTTTTTTCCAAACAATCCGGAGGAAAGATTCAGAAGAAGAACCTACCTAACAAACTGGGCCTTGGCTCTGATGGACTGCCATTTGAAAGAAAGGGTTCAGCTCTATACTCACCACGAGATTTCTGTCACCTCATCAATCAATTCCCGCCAATCACGATAAAACTGTAAGAAGGTGTGGGAGGTGCCATCTTTGTGGTGGTAAAAAGAAAAATAAAACTACTGTCACTTGCAATAGCTGCAAAAGATTCGTTTACAAGCAACTTTGCCAAAATGTTGTCACATGTAATGATTCCAGAGCTTCTCCAGAGGAAGAAAGGGTGCGATTCTTTACTGACTGCCTTATTCTTTACTATTACTACAAAGTTTTTATACATATTACACGTTTTTGTAAAACTTGCTTTAACAGTGGTAAACAATCGAATCATATGTTGTTGTGGTCTTCAGTCCCGAGACTGGTTTGATGCAGCTCTCCATGCTACCCTATCCTGTGCAAGCTTCTTCATCTCCCAGTACCTACTGCAACCTACATCCTTCTGAATCTGCTTAGTGTATTCATCTCTTGGTCTCCCTCTACGATTTTTACCCTCCACGCTGCCCTCCAATACTAAACTGGTGATCCCTTGATGCCTCAGAACATGTCCTACCAACCGATCCCTTCTTCTGGTCAAGTTGTGCCACAAATTTCTCTTCTCCCCAATCCTATTCAAAACTTCCTCATTAGGTATGTGATCTACCCATCTAATCTTCAGCATTCTTCTATAGCACCACATTTCGAAAGCTTCTATTCTCTTCTTGTCTAAACTATTTATCGTCCATATTTCACTTCAATACATGGCTACACTCCATACAAATACTTTCAGAAAAGACTTCCTGACACTTAAATCTATACTCGATAATAACAAATTTCTCTTCTTCAGAAACGCTTTCCTTGCCATTGCCAGTCTACATTTTATATCCTCCCTACTTCAACCATCATCAGTTATTTTGCTCCCCAAATAGTAAAACTCCTTCACTACTTTAAGTGTCTCATTTCCTAATCTAATTCTTTCAGCATCATCCGACTTCATTCGACTACATTCCATTATCCTCGTTTTGCTTTTGTTGAAGTTCATCTTATATCCTCCTTTCAAGACACTGTCCATTCCATTCAACTGCTCTTCCAAGTCCTTGCTGTCTCTGACAGAATTACAATGCCATCGGCTAACCTCAAAGTTTTTATTTCTTCTCCATGGATTTTAATACCTACTCAGAATTTTTCTTTTGTTTCCTTTACTGCTTGCTCAATATACAGATTGAATAACATAGGGGAGAGGCTACAACCCTGTCTCACTCCCTTCCCAACCACTGCTTCCCTTTTATGCCCCTAGACTCTTATAACTGCCATCTGGTTTCTGTACAAATTGTAAATAGTCTTTCGCTCCCTGTATTTTACCACTGCCACCTTTAGAATTTGAAAGAGAGTATTCCAGTCAACATTGTCAAAAGCTTTCTCTAAGTCTACAAATGCTAGAAACGTCGGTTTGCCTTTCCTTAATCTTTCTTCCAAGATAAATCGTAAGGTCAGTATTGCCTCACGTGTTCCAGTATTTCTACGGAATCCAAACTGATCTTCCCCGAGATCGGCTTCTACTAGTTTCTCCATTCGTCTGTAAAGAATTCGTGTCAGTATTTTGCAGCTATGGCTTATTAAACTGATTGTTCGGTAATTTTCACATCTGACAACACCTGCTTTCTTTGGGATTGGAATTATTATATTCTTCTTGAAGTCTGAGGGTATTTCGCCTGTTTCATACATCTTGCTCACCAGATGGCAGAGGTTTGTCAGGACTGGCTCTCCCAAGGCCGTCAGTAGTTCCAATGGAATGTTGTCTACTCCGGGGGCCTTGTTTCCACTCAGGTCTTTCAGTGCTCTGTCATACTCTTCACGCAGTATCATATCTGTGGTTATAATTTATTTAGAATTTGCGATTAAAGTAGCGCTTAGGAAATATCCTGGAGACGTATGTCAGATATTCTGTAATAATTTTAATTTTCCCATGCACCTTGGATATATGTATACAGATCATATTAAAAGTTGCTGTTAAGAATGATGTTATAAACAATAAATCATTAATTCCACCAAAAAATTAAAAAATTTGCTTTTTTATGTATTTAATGTAGGCGGCACTGAGTGCCACACGCGCCTGCTGATGCAATAATCTTAAGCGCTCCTGCCGCAGGGTCAACGACCGAGAGCGTTTGGCTAGCGTTGTCAGGCAAGCAACAGGCAAGCAACACAGCGTGAAATCACCGCAGAAATCAATGTGCAACTTACGAAGATAGTATCTGTTAGGACAGTGTGGCGAAATTTGGTGTTAGTGGGTTATGACAGCACACGACGGACGCGAGTACCTTTGCAAACATCATATCACCTGCAGTCCCTCTTGTGGCCTCGTGACCATATCGGCTGGACCACAAACGACTGGAAAACAGTGGCATGGTCAGATGAGTCCTGATTTCAGCTGGTAATAGCTGATGGCAGGGTTCGAGTGTGGCGCAGACCACACGAAACCGTGGACCCAGGTTGTCAACGAGGCACTGCGAAAGCTAGCAGTGCAAGCAGTTTGGGTACAGATCCTGGACATGTTCTTTTTTCACTTTCCTCCTGCAGTATACTATTGAATAGTACAAGTAACTCAAGCAGTATAGCAATCTTTCTTCAAATGTACGAGGGCTATTCAGAAAGTAAGGAACGATCGGTTGCGAAGTGAAAAGCACAGTGAAAAGCCTATGTAGCTTTTCACAGATGTTATTAATGTCTCTAATATGCCCTTAGACGGCATAACCTCGCTCGTTTCAGCTCTGAGCGTACAGTGAGCGTTTAAAGATGCATAGAAAACAGTCCCTCCCACCAACTACGAGGTGCATTCAAGTTCTAAGGCCTCCGATTTTTTCCTCCAGACTGGAAAGATCTAGAAACATGCGCATTGTTTTAAAACGAGGCCGCGTTCATTGTCAATACGTCCCAGAGATGGCAGCACCGTACGGCAGATGGAATTTTACCGCCAGCGGCGAGAATGAGAACTGTTTTAAATACTTAAGATGGCGACGTTTTCCTTACTTGAACAGCGTGCAATCATTCGTTTTCTGAATTTGCGTGGTGAGAAACCAATTGAAATTCACAGACTGTTGAAGGAGACATGTGGTGATGGAGTTATGGATGTGTCGAAAGTGCGTTCGTGGGTACGACTAATTAAGGCAGAACATCGTGTGACAACAAACCGAAACACCATGGGCTCGCACAAGCCGGTCTGACGACATGATCGAGAAAGTGGAGAGAATTGTTTTGGGGGATCGCCGAATGACTGTTGAACAGATCGCCTCCAGAGTTGGCATTTCTGTGGGTTCTGTGCACACAATCCTGCATGACGACCTGAAAATGCAAAAAGTCTCATCCAGGTGGGTGCCACGAATGCTGATGGAAGACCACATGGCTGCCCGTGTGGCATGTTGCCAAGCAATGTTGACGTGCAACGACAGCATAAATGGGACTTTCTTTCCGTCTGTTGTGACAATGGATGAGACGTGGATGCCATTTTTCAATCCAGAAACAATCCACCAGTCAGCTCAATGGAAGCACACAGATTCACCGCCACCAAAAATATTTCGGGTAACCACCAGCGCTGAAAAAATGATGGTGTCCATATTCTGGAACAGCGATGGCGTAATCCTTACCCATTGCGTTGCAAAGGGCACTACGGTAACAGTTGCATCCTACGAAAATGTTTTGAAGAACAAATTCCTTCCTGCACTGCAACAAAAACGTCCGGGAAGGGCTGCGCGTGTGCTGTTTCACCAAGACAACGCACCCGCACATCGAGCTAACGTTACGCAACAGTTTCTTCGTGATAACAACTTTTAAGTGATTCCTCATGCTCCCTGCTCACCTGACCTGGCTTCTAGTGACTTTTGGCTTTTTCCAACAATGAAAGACACTCTCCGTGACCGCACATTCACCAGCCGTGCTGCTACTGCCTGAGCGATTTTCCAGTGGTCAAAACAGACTCCTAATGAAGCCTTCGGCGCTGCCATGGAATCATGGCGTCAGCGTTGTGAAAAATGTGTACGTCTGCAGGGCAATTACGTCGAGAAGTAATGCCAGTTTCATCGATTTCAGGTGAGTAGTTAATTAGAAAAAAAATCGGAGGCGTTAGAACTTGAATGCACCTCGTATGTGTGGCTGCAGTGAGATTTCGCTGATTTCATGCAATACCACATAACGTAACAGTCATCCATTTCCTGCTTCATGACACTTCTTGACCGCACACTGTAAGGGCAATGAGGGCGACTCTAGAGCGTTTTCGATAGGAAGAGTATGATTAACCACTAAACATTAAAGACTTGGCTCTCTCTGATTTTTATCTCTGCTCAAATGAACCGCTGGAGGTGAAGACAACATTCTGGCACTGACAAAGAGCTGCAGTCCAGCGTAGAGCATTGTTGGAATGTACAGGAGGCTGCCTTCTATGACAGGGGTTTTGTAAGATTAGTACAAAGCTACAACAGATGTCTAAGTCGATGTGGCCACTACGTAGAGAAGTAGCCGGAAGGTGTAGCTAAGTGTTGCGAATAAAACAGTTTTGATTTTCAGTGTGTTTTCCGTTTCTCGACCGATCGTTACTTGCTTTACGAATAGCCCTCGTATATTTCGATTCTTATAGAATTGAATAGCTTGGCGTCCACTGCTTCACTCACCTAGACTTTGTGGCCTACAGAGATCTTTTATTTTTATTTAATCGAATTATTACGTTGTTCACAAACTGCAACACTTTCTAAGCTTTACACGATAATTACGGCCATGCAAGCTTGGTGTTTTCCGCAAGTACTTCTGACCTAAAAGTGATTCTATTAGCTGGAGTCTAAAGTTTGTTAATCATGCCTTTTGCGTTCTTGTGGAGATATTTTCATAGCAACTTTCATCCCCTAACAAATATTTCTTTATATCTAACTGAGAAGTGAAAAGAAATTACATAAATTTACTCTAACTTTTTTAATGTAATGAAATATTTTCTTATAAACTTCATCCTGTATTGCGCTCTCTCAGGGGATGAATTTCCAGAAACCCTGAAACACATTTTTTTAAATTTCTAACCGAGAAGTCAAGTACCAATTGCCATAGATGTACTCTTAAAGTACTTTAGTAGTTCTTTAGTAATTATTTTCAAAAATATTTCACCCACTATTTTACCGCCTTCATGGTTGAATTTCAAAAACTGCTAAAACACTTATTTTTATTTAAATTTTCTGACTGAAAAACCAAACGCCAGTTTTAGTAGTTATCGCCTCTAAATTTCCTTAAAAGCCACACACTTTCAAAAAGCCTCTCATCCCATATTTCACCCCCTTAGGAGTGGAACTTCGGACAATTCCTTCTTAAAATATGCCTGCGGTGTAAAATTCACACTCTCTCCATACTTCAAATATCTATCCTTAGCGGTTTCGACTGGGCAATGAACAGTCTGTGAATCAGTCTGACGCTATTTATTTCACCTCTCAGGGTTTGAATTTCCAAAATTAATGACACGCATATATTTTATGTCTGACAGAGAATCAAACACAAATTTTCATAAACTTAGCTTCAAAAATACTCGCACAGTGGAATATTTCCATAAAAACTTTCATCTACCGTTTCACCCTCACAGGGGTTGAATTTCCAAAAACTTTGAAACACCTTTAAACATGCTTTCATAAAAAAATATTTTCATAAAAAATTGTCCCCACTTTGATCCCCTTAGGGGTTCAATTTCCAAAACACTGAAAGACGTATTTTTTATTTCTAACCGAGGAGTCATACACCAATCTTCATACATGTAGCTTTAAAAATACTTTAGTAGTAATGATATATTTAAAAAAAATAACATTCACCCTCTATTTCCCCCCCCCCCTCCCACAGGGCTAAATTTCCAAAAATGCAGAAATACGTATTTCTTTATTTCTGACCGAGAAACCAAATACCAATTTCCGTGAGTCTAGCTTCAAAATTGCCATAACAGGGAGTGGTGTTTTTTTTTCAAAAAAACATTTTATCACCTGTTACACTCCCTTAAGGTTGCAATTTCGAAAAATTCCTTCTTAAACGACAGCTACAGCAGAAAATCCACACCTTCTCCAAATTTCATGTTTCTATCCTTGGCGGTTTGGGTTGGGCGATGACGAACCAGTGTCAGTGAGGCGGTCGGTCGGTCAGTCAGGAGAGTGCCGTTTATGTACAGAGAGGATTACAGAATCTCACAGTCTGTAAATGTTATTCCTTATTGTCCCTATTCCTTATTTCTTTATCTTTGAAATGCTTGAAATAACCGGCAAGTGAATAAAGAAGTTACTATATTTCCCTTTTCTTAAATGAAATCTAATGAAATCATTTTCCTGTATGTACTGATTTTAAATCGTAAGAAATTCTCAATAAGACATCAGTTCTTCGAGTCTATCTCTTTGAAACATTTATTGTTCCCACATATATAAAATGTCCTGCACCAAACAGAAGACATGCCTGTACTCCCGCATTTCGGTGTATTTCTCCCTCAATTTATACGTATTTTCCGTCAATTTTTTCGTAATTTTATGTCACTTATGCCGACGCTATCATAACATCAATTTGCGCCACGAATTCTAAGACTGCTTGCAAATGCGGTAGTACCATCGTCAACAGATAGCGCAAATGCACTATTTTTCTAGTAGAACGGTATCGTATAGCATTGTACTCGCACGCAGTTGCAGTGCATTTGCTCAGTTTTCTGTACATCTGTGTGTCGCGGGCGGTTCAGAGAGGAAGGCAGAGTGGCTTCGGGTCCGCTGTCGGCTTCACGCGGCTATAAAGCAGAAAGGCTGAGGTAATTCCCGAGAGAAAGTCAGTGTGCCTAGAGTCAGCGCCTGCGCCAGTGCGTGGCCTGATCTGTGTCGCGCGGCCCGGTAAAAGACGCGTGTTGCAGGCCGGCAGGCAGTGGGACACTGTGTGTCCTTAGCTAAAGAACGTCGAGTTACGAGCTGGGGTGACTGCAGTACACAACTACAGAATGGATCGCGTGTTCGACCCTTTGCAGGACTGATTAGGTGTTTTAAACCATAAGAAAAGTATTTACAATGTGGTTCTCTGTACACTCCACTGATCGCAACCATGCGGTGTCAGCAAACAAACAGCTGCTGTATGGCAACATCCAACTGTATTTCTATTGAGGGATTGTGATACACGTTAGTTGACTGCTGTCTTTGATGCTTTCTTGGATAAAAGAGAAACATCTTTCCCTAAACTTGTCTACATCTGTGTAGAAGGATTACAGCAAGTGGATGGAGTGATCGGATGAGACAGAGTTGTAACGAGGTAATGGAAGACTGATGATGCATTCTAGAGAGAGGGGGGGGGGGGCGGGTGCTGCTGCAGGTCATGCTCTGTCGGGGTGCATCAGTTGTGTGGGATAACCCGCGTTCGACTCGTATACAACTGGGTGTTCTGCATGTGACTTACAGCACTGTCTACTTGTGATCGTTAACAGCAAACCTATTAGTCATCAGACGTCTTCCACCTCATGTGTAATGATGATGATGATGATGTAACATGTCCATCCTGTTTCGACACATTCCTCTACACGAGCAAAGATTTATGCGACGCACTCCATTCCCCTGCCGCATCTTGGGCAGTTTCATAACTACTGTGATTCTCGGTTAGCGACACGGGTTTGTCAGGTACTGCAGTCCCCGTGTATACATCTGCTTGTTATATGTCCTATTTACGGAGTTAATGACAGCATGGCATGTAATTTCATGGGTCAAACACCGCTTCTATGCATTTGCCTCTTTTCTTGTAAGAGGCATTCTTTGTTACTAATGATAATTTGTTTTATGGGACTGATATGAGCATAATATAATTTGTGAACCGTGATCTGACGTGAACAGTGAGCGCTATACACTTCTGGAAGGGTATAATGTGCATTTATCACAAACAATCGATGTTTTAAGGAAGAACTTTTTTGTTTTACAGTTGGTCGCCGTTATTTATCGTAGAGAAACTTGCAAGGATGATGTATATCATGCGCTGGATATACATTTCTCACATTTGAATGGCAACAGTGTTGCATTCCACGACTAATAAGTCGGACACTGCACCAATCTAATATTATTGTGTGTTTTAAGTGCAGAACAATGTGACCTTAGGAGTGCATGTGCTTATGTTCTCTCCTACCAATACCTTCTTGGTAGACACTAGAACAGTGGTTTAGAATTCATAGCGCAGTTGATTCACGTAAAATGCTTTAATCTCCATCCACCTGACGCTCCGTCACACATGACAACCACACGTTTCTTCTTCTTGTCCCTCTGTTGTATTATCACGGCACACATCGAAGTCGGCTGTAGTGTAGAAGGCTGTAAAAGAAGATCCCTGTGTCCCTGAGTTGTTGTTTGAAATGTTGTTCTTTTCTGCTGTAGCACATCCAATCAGTGTATGTCTTCAGCTTTGTACACTGCCATACATTTTGTTTTTTCCACAAAGACTTTGAGTCCTGTGTCAGGTTCTAAACTGACTTTAGAAGGTTTTGAGCCATTGGTTCTGACTGAAAACTGGACATCACATGGTGTAAATTATGTTGCTGCTGCTCCCACAACACACACAATGGATGACTGAAATAAAAGACAATCAAAGCGTAAGGAAACTGGAAGTGTTTTGCGGTGTTGTGGAGCGTTCCCAAACAAATGACCGAGGGGATTAAAGACCTCTACATTTTAACGCATCTTTCACAGTGACGGGATAGCAGATGGTGTTCCGTTTCGACAGATACCTCATACTGCAGCCATGAACGCAATCACTGTTTCGGTGCTAGCCATCGGCGAAGGCGTTGCCCCTCCACCAGACTTTTTCTCCATCTCAAACAAATGGTGTCAGTCAATCATTACGTTGTAATCAACAACGTACCAATGGACGGATGGGATGGAAAAGACACCGTCGAGGCGGCCAGTGTGGCCAAGTGGTTCTAGGAGCTACAGTCTGGAACCGTGCGACCGCTACGGTCGCAGGTTCGAATCCTGCCTCGCTCATGGATGTGTGTGATGCCCTTAGGTTACTTAGGCTTAAGTAGTTCTAAGTTATAGGGGAATGATGACCTCAGTAGTTAAGTTCCATAGTGCTCAGAACCATTTGAACCATTTGACACCGTCGATGTACTGTAACAAGCATCAAAGAGCGACCAATTTTAGCATTTTTACCAGTTTATTCTGTAATTTCAACCCTGACCAATGACATGGCAGTATGCTTACCAATTTCTGTATCTTCACTAAAACTGCTCGTCCACTACTTTCCAAGGACCATATACTAGACTGCGAATGTGGATAGATGACAGTGCTGTATGTCCATTCATTGTTAATTCTCGAACATATACATCAAAGTATACCAGACGACGATCTACATATTTCTAGCACTTCGATCATAGTGCTTATTTTACTATTACTATTGCCCATCTTGCTCTATATGAATGGAAGCCGCAGAGAATTCTCGCATTCTTAAAAGATTGAAAAATTTCCTCACACTGTGATTGACCAGTCCTCCCTGCAACACTGTCACCGATTTAACCTGCAGCTGGCCAGAAGTAGACCACGTCTTGTGAAGGAACAGAGTGAGCCGAGTTCATGACTGCTGTTCCCCACGAATCTTACTCACAGTATCCATCCAAGTGCACAAAATCTCTCCAGATTTGCGCATGCTGAATAGGTTAGCAGCCCTTATCGGTGTATGGTAGTAGATATGAAAGTGTCGCGCTGTACCGCTGAGTGGATCAATACCTGTGTATTTAATAGGGCCGGGGAACATGTCCAGTGCCAGCACCCAAACGCTATTTAACAAATACCGTTTGGTTGCTGGCACTGGACATATATATATATATATATATATATATATATATATATATATATATATATATATATATAGTTAGTGGATCATTTATTGTCCACAGTTCGTTATTCTCTGTTCGGTGGTACGTGATAGAGAGAATGTTTGGGAGACAGTTTTAGCAAAGTCCTCGTCTTTCTCCCAGTTCCCATAACGGCTTCTTCTGTCTTTGGGGCTGATATTACACATCATACAAAGTTGGCGTACCTACAACAACATATTCCCCGTCGGAGGTTCTCCCTCAGACATGGGTAATGGTCACGGGTGGGTGTATTGTCATTGGCTTAAGTTAAAGTTAGATTAAGTAGTGTGTGACCTCGATAGTTTAGTCCTATAGGAACTTACCACCACCAAATTGCAACAGCATTTCTACCGGAAAACACTATAGATCTGAAATACAGTGTATTTAGTACATTTCTTACGACCTCGAGCTAGTTTTGCATTTTTGTAAAGAGATTCATGACATAGCACACCACCTACTAAACGTGATCATTCTCAATCAACCACCATCCTCCCTCGCCTATAACCCAGTGGATATATTGCAGAACCTCTGACATGGCATCGAGATAGAATGCGTTACAAATACTTTAGAAATATCTAGCAGAGCAATGAGGGAGTTGCAAATACTGGTTTCATACCACATTCCTTAACCGAATCACTTTCTAAATTATATGACTTTATTACGAGCTTACGCCACCAGTGACGTATACCCGCACTGTCGGTCTGTTAATAGAAGCCCCATCAATCACCGTCTATATTCAGTGTCATGGTATTTGAGTGGAAAACCACTTCATTCAGACGTAATGCCATAATCTGATTTATAAAGTTTGTACAGTTTTTTTTTTAACATGGATATGTTTAGTGATACTTATATGTGTCTGTAGAACCAAGACTGCTTGTAACATAGCTATTGAGACCTTGTTTTTAACATATGGTGCCTTGTAAGACGGTTACATCTCTCTTTCTAAAATACAGTGCTACCACTCTCAAGAAAAACTTATCGGACATTTCCACCCATCGCTGATTTTCGCTTAGTACTGTTTGGTATCGCCAACACTCAGTTATTGGCGAATAATTATACTTAATCGTAGGGGATGCAAGATATATAAGCTGCGATCAGTACGCTAATAAAGTATGTATACTGTGATCAGTGTTCCGACAAATGCAAAGAAAATGGCTTTGGCCCGTCATAAGGAAGGTATGAACTCGACATGGAAAACTGCAAGGGGGATGAAAGACGTTTTTACGTGGTAAATTATGTCCAGGCATAAGAATACTACAGATTTTAGTATTTCCAGAGCCACCATCGTCAGGAGGGAGTATTTCCGATACTTTTCTCATTGTCAGATGTTATCAGATTAAGGCTGCAATCGTAATATTTAATTGTAAGTACAGTGATAAAATATATGTCACTTGTTTCCTAGGACGATCTGTACAAAATAGTTTTGCCGCTGAAAGTCTCGTAATTTGTCTGTCTGCAGATAAAAAATGGCCGACAGTGCTCCCACACTGGTAGCAGCAGCAATTTGGCGGGTTTCACACTGAAACATTCATGCCTTCTTCGACAGTAGCAGTGCAGTGTAATTGAGGAAGTGCCTTTCCGTATTTCATGATCTGTAGACCACTTTGCTGGGTTTAACTGTCAGTGGAATATGACTGCTATGGGTTTTTTCGATATGTACGAAATAGTTTTGCCACTGATCGTTTTGACTACAGAAAATGGCGGACGATACTCCCACAAGAGCAGCAGCAACAGTTTGGTGGATAAATTCGGTAAGAGACAATCAGAATGCTCCATTCACAAGACATCCTTCTTGCAGTCCATGCAGGGCATAGGAGCATCTGCAGTCTGGTTCGAACAAGATGGAGGAAGGTATCTATGAAGCGTCTGAGAGTAATGTGATGTTGTCTTTGTCTGAGTGTTCAGAGACATGTCCAAGTAGACCATCCACTCCTGGCGGGGTGCTGTCCCTCATTCGCCATTGTCGCTATACAGACCATCAGCCATAGGACACCGAAAATTATTTTGGAGGGTGCCCTTGCATATTTAATCGCCACTAGCCAGAATTCATTTCACTAACCTGGAGTGTCAACCAACAAAAGCGACCCTCAGTACTACCATGTGTCAATATATGGAAAGCAAAGCGCTTGCGGTAGAAGAAATTTTTTCGCAACGTCGAAGAAGAGGTGCTCATAGCTCTTGATTTTTAGTGTATGTGTTTACCAGACTTTTTGCTTCGATTGATCGTTCCTGTCACATCACTGTTTGCTGGCCATTCCCACTGGGACACCCTTTATTGCTATTCACAATATACATAAATGACCTGGTGGATGACATCGGAAGTTCATTGAGGCTTTTTGCAAATGATGCTGTGGTGTATCGAGAGGTTGCAACAATGGAAAATTGTACTGAAATGCAGGAGGATCTGCAGCGAATTGACGCATGGTGCAGGGAATGGCAATTGAACTCAATGTAGACAAGTGTAATGTGCTGCGAATACATAGAAAGATAGATCCCTTATCATTTAGCTACAAATAGCAGGTCAGCACCTGGAAGCAGTTAATTCCATAAATTATCTGGGAGTACGCATTAGGAGTGATTTAAAATGGAATGATCATATAAAGTTGATCGTCGGTAAAGCAGATGCCAGACTTAGATTCATTGGAAGAATCCTAAGGATTTGCAATCCGAAAACAAAGGAAGTAGGTTACAGTACGCTTGTTCGCCCACTGCTTGAATACTGCTCAGCAGTGTGGGATCCGCACCAGATAGGGTTGATAGAAGAGATAGAGAAGATCCAACGGAGAGCAGCGCGCTTCGTTACAGGATCATTTAGTAATCGCGAAAGCGTTACGGAGATGATAAATTCCAGTGGAAGACTCTGCAGGAGAGACGCTCAGTAGCTCGGTATGGGTTTTTGTTAAAGTTTCGAGAACATACCTTCACCGAAGAGTCAAGCAGTATATTGCTCCCTCCTACGTATATCTCGCGAAGAGACCATGAGGATAAAATCAGAGAGATTAGAGCCCACACAGAAGCATACCGACATTCCTTCTGTCCACGAACAATACGAGACTGGAATAGAACGGCGAACCGATAGAGGTACTCAGGGTACCCTCCGCCACACACCGTCAGGTGGCTTGCGGAGTATGGATGTAGATGTAGATGTAGATGTAGATACTTGGAGACCATTTGCAGACGTTCATGGATTTTATGTTTTCAAACAACGATGCCATATCCTCGAGCCACAGTTGTTCGCGATTTGTTTGAAGAACATTCTTTACAAATCGAGAGAATGATTTGACCACCCCGATCACCTGACGTGAAACCCATCGAACATTTATGGGACATAATCGAGAGGCCAGTTCGTGCACAAAATCATGCACCGGCAACACTTTCGCATTTAATGACAGTTGTAGAGACAGCATCGCTCAATATTACTGCAGGGGACTTCCAACGACTTGTTGAGTCCATGCCACGTCGAGTTCTTGCATTACGCCGGGCTAAAGGAGATCTTACAAGGTATTAGGAGGAATCCCATGACTTTTGCCACTTCAACGTATAGCTTCCTACAGGTTCAGCCAGAACCCCTTCTCGCGATCGTACGCTTATTACGTATGAGCTACGATTTCTATTAAAGACGAGCGCTCTTACCGTCATTCGCTCTGTGAACTACTGATTCCTTCGCCTACCTAATCAATGATTGGCTCCTGGACCTTACTCACGGGAGATACAGTAAGTATTAAGCAGTGACTTGCTGCTGTTATTAACTGAAATGCTCAACAAACCTATAGCTCCACCTACTAACAGTTGAAGTTGTGTCCACCAGAGTATTTCACCATCTTCTCGTTGTCGAAATTTCTAAAGCTCCTCCAGTAACTGCTGCTAGGCGTCACTGCCAATGGTGTCTCTATACTGGTTGGATGCTCGGTGGATGCTAGATACTTGATACTGATACTCCGCCTGTTTATAGTTGATCCTTTATACATTTCGTAATTGGCCTCCAATAGGATGTAGTTGCATACAACCCTTATTACTACCTTTCTGGAACATTCTATCTGCGTGTGATCGTATTACTTCTCGTTTAACATTCCAAAGGCAGCTCTGGCTTTTTCATATCACGAAGCGGCCTCGGTTCTCGACTTGTCTGGTGACAACATCCAAGAGACAGCTTGTTGCCAGATTTATCTTTCACAAATATCCTGATTTTCTTTCGGTCTCGTCATGTATGCGGTATTGTTTCAATAGAGAGTTCCGCTTGATGGTGCGGCATATAACTCAAATATTCTAAGATCACGACACACAGCCATTGGAGAATGGCTTCGAGTGAAACTCAGACTCTAAGTTCGAAACAACTGATTCACACCTGGCCATCGCGAGCTGCAGCACCCAAACAGATTCCACGAGACGGCTCTCTTTGTCTATCCAAACACACCAACCTCTCCCGGACCAAACCCTCCGTTCGATTTTCATTGGCTCGGTAGTGCGAGTACCTCAGAGCGTTCTCTTCTTCCATACTTTTGGGTGTGTCAAACGCAGGTCGATTGCTCGGTACAGAATACATTAACTGCTGGCTGCAGAAAGGGACTCCACTTTTGCAAATTTACGTTACTCAAAAATTCTAAAGCAAAATTATTCTCCACTTTTTCTAAAAATATTTGGTTGGTGCTTTAGATTATGGCTTTTTTCTCTTTTTTTCGGAACTTGACATTTTCCCTTTTCGCAGTAAGCAATACGGAGTATATATATAAAACCTTATATTTTGAATACTTAGATTTATCTTACATATTTTCCTCACACTAATTACATTTTAAACATTGTTACATCAAAATAAGTTCATGGATTGAAACACTCTCTTCAGTTTCATCTCACTTCGCTGTCGGTTATATCAAAATTTTATTCCAAAATTACATTCTATCTTCCAGAATGTAAATTAAACTTTATTTAATATCATTAGTTTTTAATATGTTTATGGATAGTTTGGCTTTGTAGGCAGATTGCTTGGGAAGTTGCAAATTCATCTGTGTAGTGCTTAAATACTATCGGATCGCAGGCCATTGACATTTATCGCCTGTGATGAATATTCGATGAAACTAAATTCATGATACTTTTATAGAGCAAAGGAAATCTTTTGCACTTTTGGAACAGCTTTTACACAAGAATCATTCCAAAGGCAAGTTTTTTTATGTGTGTGGGGGGAGGGGAGGGGGGACGGGGTGTGCAGAACCTTGAACAGCAAGTCCTGTAGTCTGTAAAGTCTTCTGTTCTCATGAGAGAAATATTAGATTTGTCTTTCTTGTGTGAAGAACGCAATATGAGGTCCGTCACTTCAATTACTGTGTAATATACACTCCTGGAAATTGAAATAAGAACACCATGAATTCATTGTCCCAGGAAGGGGAAACCTTATTGACACATTCCTGGGGTCAGATACATCACATGATCACACTGACAGAACCACAGGCACATAGACACAGGCAACAGAGCATGCACAATGTCGGCACTAGTACAGTGTATATCCACCTTTCGCAGCAATGCAGGCTGCTATTCTCCCATGGAGACGATCGTAGAGATGCTGGATGTAGTCCTGTGGAACGGCTTGCCAAGCCATTTCCACCTGGCGCCTCAGTTGGACCAGCGTTCGTGCTGGACGTGCAGACCTCGTGAGACGACGCTTCATCCAGTCCCAAACATGCTCAATGGGGGACAGATCCGGAGATCTTGCTGGCCAGGGTAGTTGGCTTACACCTTCTAGAGCACGTTGGGTGGCACGGGATACATGCGGACGTCCATTGTCCTGTTGGAACAGCAAGTTCCCTTGCCGGTCTAGGAATGGTAGAACGATGGGTTCGATGACGGTTTGGATGTACCGTGCACTATTCAGTGTCCCCTCGACGATCACCAGAAGTGTACGGCCAGTGTAGGAGATCGCTCCCCACACCATGATGCCGGGTGTTGGCCCTGTGTGCCTCGGTCGTATGCAGTCCTGATTGTGGCGCTCACCTGCACGGCGCCAAACACGCATACGACCATCATTGGCACCAAGGCAGAAGCGACTCTCATCGCTGAAGACGACACGTCTCCATACGTCCCTCCATTCACGCCTGTCGCGACACCACTGGAGGCGGGCTGCACGATGTTGGAGCGTGAGCGGAAGACGGCCTAACGGTGTGCGGGGCCGTAGCCCAGCTTCATGGAGACGGTTGCGAATGGTCCTCGCCGATACCCCAGGAGCAACAGTGTCCCTAATTTGCTGGGAAGTGGCGCGGTGCGGTCCCCTACGGCACTGCGTAGGATCCTACGGTCTTGGCGTGCATCCGTGCGTCTCTGTGGTCCGGTCCCAGGTCGACGGGCACGTGCACCTTCCGCCGACCACTGGCGACAACATCGATGTACTGTGGAGACCTCACGCCCCACGTGTTGAGCAATTCGGCGGTACGTCCACCCGGCCTCCCGCATGCCCACTATACGCCCTCGCTCAAAGTCCGTCAACTGCACATACGGTTCACGTCCACGCTGTCGCGGCATGCTACGTTTTAAAGACTGCGATGGAGCTCCGTATGCCACGGCAAACTGGCTTACACTGACGGCGGCGGTGCACAAATGCTGCGCAGCTAGCGCCATTCGACGGCCAACACCGCGGTTCCTGGTGTGTCCGCTGTGCCGTGTGTGTGATCATTGCTTGTACAGCCCTCTCGCAGTGTCCGGAGCAAGTATGGTGGGTCTGACACACCGGTGTCAATGTGTTCTTTTTTCCATTTCCAGGAGTGTATTTTCTGTTTTCCCAGTTTTCTCCTATTGATGCCGAAGTTCCTATATTGTTTACAGAGGTCCATTGCTACCAGTTTAAGGCTACTTGCTCTCACCAACATACAAAACTGCACGTGTTCGATTGGCAGTAGGTGGCTGGAGGCATGCCATGTGGTCAGACGTGTTGCAACCTTGACTCTTTTCAAATGTTGCAAGGCATCGAATACAAAGACAGCGCAATGATGTGTTTAATTCGCAGTGTGAAGACAGTGTGGATAGGGGTCAAAGATGGTTTCTCGATGTTTTGGAAGTGTTCTTCCTATCATGAGCAGTTATTTAGGTTACCGTAAACTTAAACCCGTGTTACACATTAAAGTGAAAACCGCCTATGTTCGATGTAAACATGCAATAATCGCACAGAGATGGCATCTGCCGGCAGTAGCAGTGGCGGGGTATACCAAGCGTGTCGGGGGAACGAGAAAACAGGAGCGTCGGGGTCGTAAAGCAGAAACGGGGAAACTTATCTGATTTCCAAAAGGGCATAATGATCGTTTTTTGGCCAAGGGAAGCATTGCCGCAACGGATAAGTTTGTGAGCTGTCCACCTGATGTTGCAGTTAAAGTGCACCACGCATGGCAAAATGACGCCATCCGAAACCGGCGCTGAGGCAACTGTGGAGCACGACGGGTCATAGATGACGATATGAATGATGGCTGCGAAGATATGTATGGGCACATAGCCAAGCAGCTGATGAGCAACTGACTGTCCAGACGAACCACGCGACTACCAACAGTGTCTCGTCAACGACCCTTCAGTGAATGTTGATGTGTATGGCCTCCGCAGCTTCTTCATGCAACCATGCTGACTACTGTTCATCCGTGACGAATACTGAAATTTGCACACCAATTCCGCAACTGGACTTCCACTGAGTGACGCACGTTTTATGCTCCATCAGACAGACGGCCGTTGGTGTGTTCGGCGTGAAACGTCTGAAAGCAATAACCCTGCATCAATCTCTGGAACACCAGAGGAGGGAGTATTATGGTCTGAGGAATCTTTTTGTGGCATTCTATGGGTTACTACATCATTCTGAAAGACATAATGGATCATACCCATCCCTACATGCAGTTTGGTTTTCCTCGGCACGATGGCATCTACCAACAGGACAATGCAACGTGTCACACAGTTCCCGGTGTACGTGCGTGGTTCGAAGAGCACCAGGATGATTTTACCGTTCTCCCCTGACCACCAAACCCCTCGGATTTAAATACAGTCGAGAATACGAGCTGTTCACGGTATGGATCCTCAACCGAGAAACACAGCGCAGCTGGCTATAGCGGTGAAGTCGGCTTGGCTCTGCATCCCTGTCAGTAGAGTCCAGAACCTCGTTGACTGTCTTCTTACGTATGTCACAGAGCACTGTGCTGCGAAAGGTCATTATTCAAGCTTCTGCCGGGCTGTCTCATCAATGTGATTGTATTATATCAACATTCTCTGTGATCAAGAGTTATCCCTTCTAAAGCTTCATGAGGAGTATGCTGTGGATATCCCATCTTCCAAGACGAGAACTGCCACTTTGATAGCACTTCACACATACGTACCTGGTTTGACGAACACTCAGCACCTCCAATAACCCGCTAAATTGGCTGATGTAAAAACTATGAAAAATATCTAGGACTATTTGGAACAGCAGTTGAAATGCAGAAGAGTCAATATCCCCATATTTTGGCAGTTCTATGGGATCTAATCATCAGTCACTTTCTTCAGTTGGACATAGCATGGCGCAAGAAATTTTTACTCGTTCCTGTTGAAGCCATTATAAAGGCTAGAGGTGACGTTACTCAGTATTACCATGGTCTCTCCCACAGGTCACTAGATTTTGGCGTAGTTTTCTTATAACCCTGAGCTGAACCATAAATAGAACGAAACGGTAAACGGCAGCTACATTTAATGGCCTAATCCAGTGATCGTCAAACTTTTCGGGTCAAGAGCCAAGACTTTCATTGTGTGGCGATACCTCAGGCAGCATATGTATCGACCGTGTCATTAATTGGTAACATTGTAAGGTAGCAATATTTTACAACCATATATTTAATATTCTGTAAATTCTTTTCGATTTATGTTTATATTAGGTCACTGTTTACAATTAATGATCGGCTTACTAATAATTTCATTGGCTGATGCTGGACAGCACTATGTACTAACAATTTCTATATTGATGCGTGTCTGGGGGTTAATTAGAAACGATCGCGGACAGGAAGAACGACGTGGGCAACGCGTTCCTCAGATGCCGCTGTCGGCTAAAGAGTGGCTGGCAGAAGAGCTGTTGCGTTCTGCAGGAGCGGATATTTATTGCCTTGGGAGAGAACACAGTGAAGATGCGGCGGTTTACGTTGCTGGATGCCGCAGAACCCCCACAGCACAGACAGTGCAGGTGGGAGTTTGCACTCTGAACAGCGCATCTGGCGGAAGAGTGTCGAGGGAGAAACGAGGTGAAAAGACATCCTTTTTAGTGCGAAGAAATTCGAGTGGTCACAAACAATAGTCGTGGGCTGACGACAGAGGAAGCTTCTCATGGGAAATTCCACGACTCCCTTTCCACAGAAAAGGAGAGATGCGTATTTCGTTGGAAGCGTGCTAAGAAAGTGTTAATGATGTACGAGCGGAAATGCAAAATTCCAGAAAACCTTCTGAAAGCAGATTGGCTGGCAAGTTCATGACAAGGTAGTGAGAGGTAGTGTTTTTGTGGTGTCACCGCCAGACATCACACTTGCTAGGTGGTAGCCTTTAAATCGGCCGCGGTCCGGTAGTATACGTCGGACCCGCGTGTCGTCACTATCAGTGATTGCAGACCGAGCGCCGCCACACGGCAGGTCTAGAGAGACTTCCTAGCACTCGCCCCAGTTGTACAGCCGACTTTGCTAGCGATGGTTCACTGACTTCTACGCTCTCATTTGCCGAGACGATAGTTAACATAGCCTTCAGCTACGTTATTTGCTACGACCTAGCAAGGCGCCATTATCTGTTGCTATTGATACTGTGAATCATGTAATGTCAAGAGCGACGTTCGTCATTAATGGATTAAAGTTAAGTATTCCACCAGCTACGTCCGTTTTTCTCAATTCTAATTCCCTTGTCATGTTCCAGACCTCACGCTAGCCTGCGTAGCTGAGAAGCGTGCATTTCGGCGCCCTTTAGTAAAACGGTGTTGGCTCTCCTGCCAACCACAACAGTGTTTGTAACAGCTGCTGGGATTCTTCACCTGAGCATAAACACAGATAACGCGAGTCCAGAAAGGAGCAAGCGTATGGCGTGGAAACACACTTACCTGCGCGGATTGATTGAAGACACTTCCCTGTGGGGACCGACATAGACCTTTTTTGGCGAAACCACACCACACCAGAGAATCTGGCGGTAAGATATGAGAAGTGCCAATTTCGCCACAAGGAGTGCAGGAAGTCGTTTCCATGTGAACAGAGTTATTATTTTGTTTACTCGAGAGATAGTTCCTTACCTCCCTGTGGGCCGGCCGCTGTGGCCGAGCTGTTCTAGGTGCTTTACTCCGGAACCGGGCTGCTGCTACGGTCGCAGTTTCGAATCCTGCCTCGGGCATGGATGTGTGTGATGCCCGTAGGTTAGTTAAGTTTAAGTAGTTCTAAGACTAGGGGACTGATGACCTCAGCTGTTAAGTCCCATAGTGCTTAGAGCCATTTGAACCATTTTAAACCTCCCTGTGGAGTGTGACACACACTGAAGTTATTCTTTAAGGAAGAATATTTGAGTCGAATATCTGGCTAGTGAGCAGACCGAAATCTTGACTCTTGTACTGTCTTGTACTGAGTTAATTTCAGCGTTGGGAGTTTGTGGACGGCATATTTCGTCCATTGTGTATGCAGAGAATTACAGGTACACCACATACAGCATCTTCGTAGCAGCCAATGCTTCAGTGAGCAGATCATCGGTGCAGTATAACTGCCGTCTGTACTTCAATAGATGATATGCGCACTTCGTTTTGGCTGAGTTCCATTTGCTTGGCCACTGAGCTTTTTCTGGAAGTGCCAGTCAGGTTGAAATAATCTGTTTCTCACCGCTAATCTGTATTAGCTAGCTTTGTGTCCCTCTAATAAAAGGAGGGCACGGTCTAAAGAAAGTCAAACATATGTTCAGCCAGTCTCTAAATTACATTTAGGGTAGAATTTGACATTGTTTACGCCATGATAATACAATTTTTCGACTCTATGTTGTTTAAGAACAAATCATTTGCGATATCCAACTTGTAATTCATTCTAGTAGCATCCCGATACGAACAATTGTTTTGATTTGCTGAACTGAAATGAAGTAAAACCATAACACGATACCTCGTTTTTAATGGAAATCCTTGGACATAACTTGTCACTGGCAGGGTTGGCTTAGTCACTTGTAGGCGTGAGAATTCCGTTGCGGAGACAATATTGGGTTAACACCCACATACACGATATATATTACAATCACCACAAGGGTTTACAACCTACATAAATTAGTATGTTATGAACGCCCAATATACTAGTTATAGTAGCGGCATGATCAATTGCCCTCTGGTCCCCAAATACAGATCGTTAAAAGTCGGCACCATTTGGAACACTCGATGTTGACTGTTCGCTGTTTCCGGTTGGTGCCACCCTCAACGATCGCAAAGTTTCACACTGTAATTTCCTGGCCAAGTGTTGTTCTGTTGTCTGTGTAAGCGAATTATTAACACTATGAACCTTTCATGTAGTACATAATCTGCGCGTGGCGTATTTCGTGCATTATAGCGAGCACTTCTTTATAAAGAGTCTACTGAACGACTGAATGTGTTAACTCGCAAGTAGTCGTGGATTAGTGACTGTTTAGGACGTTTAAAATATCGCGTCAGACTAAATATCTTCTGGCTGTTCATGGGTGTTAACTTGTAACAGATACAGTCACTATCATTCCATAATTGAAGTCGGGGTGTGAAACACGAACTTGATAGACTTTTTCCTTGTTTCAAAGACAATAAGGCAACTTCAAGGAAATTTTAGACACTTTTTAAACGAGTGATGCAAGAATCCCGAACGCGCGATAGTTTAACTTTCAGCTACTACCCTTGGACCGGAGTTATGTGGCCTTTGCATGGTAGATATTTAGTCGAATTCTTCAACGCTGCTATTGTGGGCTAAACCAGTATCCACCACCGCAGAGTGAAGGGGCAGGCAACCTGAAGCCTATCTAGGTAGGTGGACAGATTGTTTAAAGAACAGTGAGAGAGCCCAACCCCCCTCCCCCCCTCCCTCCCCCCTCTCCGCAATGGCTATTTTGCACTCGCTTCATTAGCATGTAGTATTTCTTCTTGCAGCCTTTCCTGTTTGCCTGTAACAGATAAAAAATGTTTTTCATAGTTCATAAAAGAGCAAACATC
Organism: Schistocerca gregaria; assembly: GCF_023897955.1. Taxonomy (NCBI): domain Eukaryota; kingdom Metazoa; phylum Arthropoda; class Insecta; order Orthoptera; family Acrididae; genus Schistocerca; species Schistocerca gregaria. The sequence continues at coordinate 290,367,884 of NC_064925.1, forward strand.
AGAAAAGAACGTAATGTTTCAACGAGCGTCTTATGAAAACAAAACAAGAGACACTACATTGAAGTTTGAGACAATTCTGCCTGCAAAAACTCAGGATCATCATCTGAATCCTCGATATCGTGTCATCCTCCTGTTTGCTCCAGTTTTCACGCAAAATTCCGTCTTCCCCCCCCCCCCCCCAAAAAAAAAGGAAAAAAAAAAGTGAAACCATGTCTTTCGTTTCTTTACATGCTGAACGAATACCTGCCGCCCTGCAGACTTCATGCAACAAACGGCTGTTTTAGAAACTACATCTCACTTGCAATACAATGAAGGTCAATCGAGCTCGTCGGTATAGGTGGCTTTGTGCTTTACCGTATTAGGTGTTAGGATCGGCAGTCTACCGAATTTGGAGTGACTTGTGATCTGCGAGGATTGACAGTCAAAGTGTTAATAACACTAATTGTACTTGTACTGAAATGCATTTTAATTTCATATTCTTTGTAACAACCGCATTTCAAGACGGCCGTCTCTATAATGCACATTCAAGATTTTGTGTTACTTCCATTTGAAACTTGTACCATGACTGCTGATCGGTACGATGCAGACTTCCGTGAGGTGTCAATCCTAGAAGTAAACGATAAAACATTCCTTCTCTCAAATACTCTAACCCCGCATTGACTGCGATACTTACCCATCTGCTGCTGAGGTAAGCATCCAACTTTACTTAGCACAAAGCCGAATTCATCACTCACAGATAAAATTAAGCACATCTCAACGTATTACTTCGTAAGTGTTTTTGTTTATTACTGAGAAGGAAAACTGCACTCTTAGGAAGCTCTTCACGTTAGTTGACGCTTTTGGTTCGACAGTTAGCTGTTAGATGCATGCTATTATAAAATGTGGCAGAGAACGCGGACCACACGAATACTCGATTAGGGGCAAATATGGCCCGCGGGCCCCCATTTGAAGACCACTGCTTTATATGTTGCTCCATTTGGTAGAATGCATGACAAACGGTCCACTATATGATGACAAAATAAGGAGTAACTTAAAACATTCACGCCGGTGGATCACACTAGATTCTCCCATCAGGTGCTAGATCCTCCCACCGGGCAGAGTCTACCACTAGCCATTCAGAGTAGATCCTCCCATGTGACAGTGTGTAACACTGGTGGCTCACACTAGATCCTCCCCTCAGATAATGTGTACCACTGGTTACTAAAAGTCGATCCTCCTTTCAGAAGGTGGCTCAATCTGGATCCTCACACTGGGTAACATACACCATTGTTGGCTCACAGTAGATCCTACCATTGGACAGCGTGTACCATTGGTGGTTCATGCTAGATCCTCCCATTGGATACCCTGTACCACTGGTTGCTTATAGTAGGTGCTCCCATCAGAGAGTATTCATCACTGGTCGTCCACAGTAGATCTTCCCATAGGATGCATGTACCGCTGGTGGCTCACACTGGATCCACTCACTGGGCAACGTGTACCATTGATGGCTCACAGTAGATCCTCCCATCAGACAGCGTATACCACCTGTGGCTCAAGCTAGATCCTTCCATTAGGCAGTGTGCAACACTGATGGCTCACAGTAGATTTTCCCATCAGACAGCATGTACAACCGGTGGCTCATACTAGATCCTCCGATCGAGCAGTGTGTACCACTTGTGGGTTACAGTGGATCCTCCCATCGCACGAGTGGCTCCTGCTCGATATACCGATTATATTACGAGCAATAGACAGTAACGTATATGATTGGTATAAAATATCCAACCGCTTGCAACAAAATTCTGCTTTGACCAGGTTTCGACTCCGACTAAGGGTTTCTTCATCGGACAATTCACAATTACCTAAAAAGACTATAAATAAACATTAAGAAAGAGGAAAATAGGGAACAAACAGTTTTTATTCCGAGCAGATTTATAATAAGACTGGACTCACATGTAGTAACAGGCGAACAAATTTAAAGGCGATAATGCTCTTGCCAGATAATATACTTCTTTAAGAAGTTAATGTTGAAGCGACATAAAATTAAAAACAATGACACTGAGATGAAGCTCGGCAGTAAAACTATAGCTACACGGGAGAGAGCAGTACGCGCCGCTAAAGACTGCAAGAGGTAACAATCACAGGACTTGCAAAACCATTCAGAAAAGATATTTGTATGGTGCGAAATGTGGCAATTGACCCTGAATAAAGAAAAGTGCCAAGTTATTCACATGAGTACTAAAAGAAATCAGCTAAATTTCGATTACGCGATAAGTCACACAAATCTGAGCGCTGTAAATTCAACTAAATACTTAGGGATTACAATTACAAATAACCTAAATTGCAACGATCACATAGATAATATTGTGGGTAGAGCAAACCAAAGACTGCGATTCATTGACAGGACACTTAGAAGGTGCAACTTACACTATGCTTGGTCGCCCTATTCTGGAATGCGGTGTAGAGTGGGATCCGCATCAGGTGGGACTGACGGGTGGCATCGAAAAAGTACAAAGAAGGGCAGCTCGTTTTGTATTATGGCGAAATAGGGGAGGTAGTGAATTGGAGTCACAATCATTAAAACAAAGGCTTTTTTCGTTGCGACGGGATCTTCTCATGAAATTTCAATCAGCAGTTTTCTCCTCTGATTGCGAAAACATTCTGTTGGCGCCCACCTACGTAGGGAGAAATGATTATCACGATAAAATAAGAGAAATCAGGGCTCGCACGGAAAAATTTAAGTGCTCGTTTTTCTCGCGTGCCGTTCGAGAGTGGAACGGTAGAGAGATAGCATGAAAGTGGTTCATTGAACCCTCTGCCAGGCACTTTATTGTAAATAGCAGAATAATCACGCAGATGTAGATGTAGATATGGCATCAGACGAAGATTTTCACACACCGAAGTTGCCATAACGTGGACACCAATCAAGTCGAGCTATACAGTAAAAATTGAAGATACCAGCTGCTTAATTCACGAAAATATTTTTAATAGCATTGAAGTATTCATCTCACATATAATAGCCACTATTATGCAAAATGAAAAATTATATAGGACAATGCAAAGGCAAATGTCAGATACATTTTTGTACGAAATAATAAATGTAGACGAGAGAGGAAGCCGTATTTTAGAGTCTGCTCTCAGGAAAAAATGAACTTTAGGCGTTTCTAAGTAACGGCTTTATACCTTTAAAATATGTTATTGCGAAACTGCAATAGTTCATTAAGAATGAAATCATCATTAAATGAAGGTGTTTATAAGTTCTAAGACGTCAGGAATATCAAGTACGAAGCCTTCCTCTCTGTGCGGGGAACTGACATCATTAACTACTTTTCGCTTACGGTTTGTAATTAATACATTATTCGTAAGATACGTTCTTTGTATCTAACAGGATTTGCTCGTCCTGTTTGCCCTATGTGGTGGATTGGACATGTGTCACAGCTAATTTTAAGACACCTGAAATTTATGTCACATTAGTCTATGGCCGCTTGGCGGTGTGAAAAAATTAAACTTCTACGTCAATACTATTAAAATGTACGGCCATTTACCCGTATGTCCATTATAATTATCCGAGCTGTTATGCCGTGGTTGGGTTCATGAATTCTGTGTCATTTACCCGTATGACACAAAATCACACACTCACTCATCAAAACGCATAGTGTAATTACCGTTGACCTAGACTCAGGAAATTTGGTAGAAATCAAGCTTTCATGATACAAGTAAAAGAAAAAAACCCTAAAACTGTTAATTTGTTATTGTATCATATGAATTTTTTTTCTTCGTTTGTAACCCGTCTGTCTGTCTATCCGCCTGTCAAGACCCTTTTTCCTCAGGAACGGCCAGATATATCAAGTCGGAATTTATGTCACATTCTAATGTTTACGGCCCCTTTGCGCTGCAAGAAAATGAAGCTTGTAAGTCAATGCATTTATGTCATATATTTCGATATTTGCCAGTATCGATATCGATAACAGGCAAAAATAGTCGGAATTCTCGATTCCCGGGACGGATGAACTGTGTATCCACGTGCGAGCTGTGTGAGAAAAGAAATGCGACTGACTGCATTACGAGCGATCCAGCAACGTGTTTTGTTCTACTTGTGTAGACCGGGGTGTTCATTATTCCAGATGCTCAGTCCGAGTTTCAGCCCCGTGCAACCACCACATGAATTTTGTGAGCGCCATCAGTGAAGTTGTGTTTTTGTTGTGTGTTGCGAAAATGCAGCAGTGGAATTTAGAACAACATTATGCCATTAAGCTTTGTGTTTTTTGGCGAGTTCGCGAGATGACTTTTGAAAATCTGAAACCGCACTATGGAGAACATTCCTTGTCAAAAGTACAAATTTTTCGCTGGCGCAAATTATTTTTTGAAGACCAAGAACCACACTCAGGAACACCTTCAGTTGCAAAAAGCGACGAAAACGTCGAACATGTTCGTGATCTTGTAAGATCAGGTCGACGTTTAACAATGAATTTGATGAACGACCAGTTAAACACTTTCACGGTACATCAAATTTTGCCCAAAGATTTGCACTTACGAAAGGTTTCTGCCAAAATAGTGCCGAAAACCTCGCAACTGAGAAGTAGGACAATCAAAGGAAAGTGCGCTTTGATTTTCTTGAGGAGATTGCCAATGACAACGAATGGTTTCGTTGTGCGATCACATATGATGAATCCTTTATTTCTAAGTATGATCCAAATCTAAGTGGCAAAACGAGGAGTGATACACGGACACATCTCCCAGACCGAAAAAAGCTCAAATCAACAAATCATAGATCAAAATAGTGCTTATTTGCTTTTATGTCAGTAGGAGTATCGTGCAAAAGAATTTGTTCCTCCAGGACAAACTCTAAACGAAATGTTTTATAAAGATGTCACTGAAAGACTCAGGGAAAGGATGAACTGTGAGAGCGTACATTGCAGACAAGTGGATGCTGCGTCATGACAACGCCCCATGTAACACGGCCGCATCCATTACAGAAGAACATTTTACCTTTTGGGACTCGCTACCAAGACTGGGAACAATGACTCGACCGGCGTGTAGCGAACTACTTTGAAGGGGACTATATTGTTGTTTGAAACAAAAAAAAATAAAAACCATGGTAGATAAAAAAATTAGTCTCATTACTTTTCTCACACACCTCATAGTTAGGTTTGTGTGGAACCATTTATGCGCGAGGCCTCCTCCCACTTTCTGGATTTTTTATTTTTAAGTTTCAGTTGTAAACTTTTGCTTGAGTTTACCTAACTGAATCTTTTTTTTTCCAACTGTGATTGCAATTGTGCTCTTTGACCAATTACATTGTATCGTTTGGTCATGACGCAGAGTGCTTGCATATGTTGAAATGCCTTTATGGTGTTTGTGTACGGGTTTTGTAATGGAAGCTGTACTGTTTCTGCACTTTGAGAACACGGTTCACAATTTCTCAACTGCAGACTACCAGGTTCAAGATTATTTACCCGTCTTTTACTAAACTGCGTGAGACTGGTGCCGTTCCTAGCAGTCATGCCTCATATGAATGTGCAAATCAACAGCTTGCGGGTGAAGTTGGTCGAACGAAGTCCTTCGACAAGCACTCGCGGAATTTCTACGTGTATCGGTGTTCCACACACAAAAATTTGCCGTACATTATGTTTGCACGGTCTCCATCATTGTAATTTACAGCGGATTCAACACTTCTGAGAAGGAGGTAAAGACAGACGACTGGAATTGACGTTGTTTAGTTACACATTGCAGAGTAATTCTATTAAATGTGTGTGAATTCCTAAGGGACCAGACTGTTGAGGTCATCGGTCCCTGGACTTACACGCTACTTAAACTAACTTATGATAACAACAACACACGCGCCCATGCCCAAAGGAGGGGCCGTCAAATCCGTGTCATGGCGCCTCAAACCTCGAGGCCACTCCGCGCGGCCAGTAATGGTATTAGTACTTCCAGAATGAGATTTTCACTCTGCAGCGGAGTGTGCGCTGATATGAAACTTCCTGGCAGATTAAAACTGTGTGCCCGACCGAGACTCGAACTCGGGACCTTTGCCTTTCGCGGGCAAGTGCTCTACCAACTGAGCTACCGAACTGGGAGAAGTAAAGCTGTGAGTAAAGGCGTGAGTCGTGCTTCGGTAGCTCAGTTGGTAGAGCACTTGCCCGCGACAGGCAAAGGTCCCGAGTTCGAGTCTCGGCCGGGCACACAGTTTTAATCTGCCAGGAAGTTTCGTTTGGTATTAGTACTGTTTCCTGATGAACGCACTTTTACACATTATACGCGAACCACTCACACTAATGTCGCATACTGTCAAAACTCTGAATAGCGAACTTTTGCAGCGCGGACGTGCAGAAGGAGAGTCAGTGAGACTCTGGAAGGTACCGACCTGGATGTGGAGCGATGCCGATTCCAGTGCTCTGGACAACTGCGCTAGGTCTTACGGCTGAGGTTCACTGGCGCGAGCAGCCCATCGAGGTGGTCCCACAGACTCTCGCTTTTGGGGGGCGAGGGGGGCTTTGGTGCCCAACGGAGTAAGGCAAACTCATCCTGGTGGAACAGGCAATCTGGCAAAAGGTAATAGAAAAAATTGGGGCTGTAAAAGGATCGATGTGCAAAGCTTACAAGAACTACCACTGTCGCATCCTGTTGAGGAGGTTTTCCTGTGAACAACACTGAGTGGTTCTTCTGCTGAGATTTATCCTCCATGCGGTGCAATTAACTATTCTGGTCGACTACGATTTGAGTGCACCAGTGGAATTTTCTATCTTATGGCCATTAGTGGTCGGGTTACCTGACCTAGCCAATAATGTACACTCCTGGAGATGGAAAAAAGAACACATTGACACCGGTGTGTCAGACCCACCATACTGCGAGAGAGCTGTACAAGCAATGATCACACGCACGGCACAGCGGACGCACCAGGAACCGCGGTGTTGGCCGTCGAATGGCGCTAGCTGCGCAGCATTTGTGCACCGCCGCCGTCAGTGTCAGCCAGTTTGCCGTGGCATACGGAGCTCCATCGCAGTCTTTAACACTGGTAGCATGCCACGACAGCGTGGACGTGAACCGTATGTGCAGTTGACGGACTTTGAGCGAGGGCGTATAGTGGGCATGCGGGAGGCCGGGTGGACGTACCGCCGAATTGCTCAACACGTGGGGCGTGAGGTCTCCACAGTACATCGATGTTGTCGCCAGTGGTCGGCGGAAGGTGCACGTGCCCGTCGACCTGGGACCGGACCGCAGCGACGCACGGATGCACACCAAGACCGTAGGATCCTACGCAGTGCCGTAGGGGACCGCACCGCCACTTCCCAGCAAATTAATGACACTGTTGCTCCTGGGGTATCGGCGAGGACCATTCACAACCGTCTCCATGAAGCTGGGCTACGGTCCCGCACACCGTTAGGCATTCTTCCGCTCACGCCCCAACATCGTGCAGCCCGCCTCCACTGGTGTCGTGACAGGCGTGAATGGAGGGACGAATGGAGACGTGTCGTCTTCAGCGATGAGAGTCGCTTCTGCCTTGGTGCCAATGATGGTCGTATGCGTGTTTGGCGCCGTGCAGGTGAGCGCCACAATCAGGACTGCATACGACCGAGGCACACAGGGCCAACACCCGGCATCATGGTGTGGGGAGCGATCTCCTACACTGGCCGTACACCTCTGGTGATCGTCGAGGGGACACTGAATAGTGCACGGTACATCCAAACCGTCATCGAACCCATCGTTCTACCATTCCTAGACCGGCAAGGGAACTTGCTGTTCCAACAGGACAATGCACGTCCGCATGTATCCCGTGCCACCCAACGTGCTCTAGAAGGTGTAAGTCAACTACCCTGGCCAACAAGATCTCCGGATCTGTCCCCCATTGAGCATGTTTGGGACTGGATGAAGCGTCGTCTCACGCGGTCTGCACGTCCAGCACGAACGCTGGTCCAACTGAGGCGCCAGGTGGAAATGGCATGGCAAGCCGTTCCACAGGACTACATCCACCATCTCTACGATCGTCTCCATGGGAGAATAGCAGCCTGCATTGCTGCGAAAGGTGGATATACAGTGTACTAGTGCCGACATTGTGCATGCTCTGTTGCCTGTGTCTATGTGCCTGTGGTTCTGTCAGTGTGATCATGTGATGTATCTGACCCCAAGAATGTGTCAATAAAGTTTCCCCTTCCTGGGACAATGTATTCACGGTGTTCTTATTTCAATTTCCAGGAGTGTATTTTCAGGCAGCGTCCTTTCATCACCTATTGTCGCTGTCCAACATGGTGTGTAATTTTGACAGCTAATACGTACTCCATTGTGGATTATTATGTTGGTAACACTTCCGGTTGGGGTTCTCATGTAGGCGACTGATTCACGGGAAGCAAGTTCTTGTGTCGGTCGATCCGTGGCTGCCCCCTGGTTGGGTTCCGACTTATCAAGTGTAGTTGGGCTCATACCTGTCTCACCTAAGTGAACGAGGGCAGACCGACGTCCTTGAAGGCTTCTGAGTGCCACCGGTGTTCAATTATCTGTTTTTATGTGCTCAAAATTTAACGCTAATGGTTTTTTTTCTTAAAAATTTTGCAAAATTAAATTTAAATTTATCTTTCAAGCTTAAACACGGCGGCCTTCAGCCTTTAAAGTTTATGGTAATATATTTTGAAATTTTGAAGTCCGATTGTGGTTCTCAGCCATTGGTATTGCACCTTGCATATGTTGTTTCTTTAAATTATTTCATTGCTATCTTAATTGGATTTTTATCTTGTTAAGATGCCTTCAGCCGTGAAAGAGTTGCCAAATTACAATAAATGGCAATTAGAAGCAGAAACTGACCTCAACCCTTGGCCCTTTCCACAATTCTATTACCTGTTCGGCCCAGCGGGTTTAGCGGGATATTCTAAGCTAATAACTAAGAGCTACAAGAACTTTTAGACCAGAAAGTAATGCCTGAACGGATTATCAGTGCCCGCACTCAATCCAGCTGATTGTCACGAGGTTGGGTTCCTTCCAGATGACAAATAGTGTCTTCAAGGCCTTCAATAGCCTTAAAGTTAACCGAATTGCCGCTCCTGTCTCTCCTAACAGCCGACGTGTCGTTAACCGGCTGCAGCATGGCAGCGCGCGAACGTGCTACCAATTCTGGAGCACTGCCCTCAGTCGGTTGCCGTCTTCTTGCTAACCCGTAAAGAAGATGGGCTTCTTAGCAGACCGACCCCGGACTCTGTCTGACTGCCATTATCGAAACACCTGAAACAATAACAAGGCAAACAATACAATGTCACAGACACAATAGAAAAGGAGTGAAACTGACCGCAACTAGGGCTTGGTAAGCACGAGCGTAACCACACTCTGCTACCAGTGAGATCCTGCCGAGAAAATTCACGTCCTACGTAAAATCGCTATCTGGGTCTTAGGCTTCTGTCCAGTCAGTTGTTGACCAGTGCGATGTGGCAACAGAAAATCACAAAAGTTTTTAATTTCGCATTTAAGAAATTGTTCACGCAGGAGAATCGTACGAACATAGCATTGTTTTACCACCGCACAGACTCCTGTATGGACGAAATAAGCATCCCTGGCGTACAGAAACGACTTAAGGACATGAAAACAAGTAGGTCACTATGTCCGAATAGAATCCCAGTCCGGTTGCACAAAGAGTACCCTAAAGCATTGGACCCTTACTTAGCTTGCATTTATCGTGAATCTCTCTCCCAGCACATAGTTCCAAACGACTGGAAAGAAGCGCAAGTGACTCTTGTATATAAGAAGTATAACGGAACGAATCCACACAATTGTAGGACGATATCTTTGACATGGGTGTGATGGAGAATCCTTGAAATATTGTAAATACAAATATAAAAAACTCCCTTGGTAGGGAAAAAGCTTCTGTCCACAAAGACGTACGGCTTTAGAAAACATCGCTGGAGAGAAAGTCAGATTGCCCTCTTCTCACAAGTGACCCTCCGAACCATGGATGAAAGGTAACAGGCGGTTTCAATACTTCTATATTTCCGTGGAGCATTTGGGGCGGAGCCACACTGCTGGCAGTTAACAAACACGTAATAGTTTCCCAGGTATCTGAGGGGCTCGAAGACATCTTAAGCAACAAAAGCTAGTAGGTTGTGCTCGACGGCGAGTGTCGATCAGAGACAAGGGCACTGTCAGGAGTGCCGCAGGAAGTGTGATAGGACGTCTGTTATTTTCTGTGCACATAAATGATCTGGCGGACACGATAAGCAGTAGTCTCTGGCTTATGCGAAGTTGTCGTGGCAGAACTTGACTAAATAAGGAATCGGTTGATAGGACACATCAACAAGGAATCATCAATTAGTACGGACTCTAGTACGAGGGCGGGAAGAGTGGGTAGTGAGGGTGTGGCGCGGTATTTCAGAGAGAGACCAAGAGTCGAATACATTAAATCGGTTCAAGTGGATGTTGGTTGCGGTACTTTTTCGGCTATGAAAAACCTTGCACTGGATGGAATAGCACGAAGAAGCATTACATAACCAATAAAACTGGTCATACGTTATACGGAACGTTTTGTTCGAAATAGTCTGTGCTACCTCCTACTCAAACCTCCTGAACCATGCTGTATATGGACCGAGGATCTTACACAGAGGCGAAAAAGTTAACTCGAAAGATACTGACGCACATGAGCAGCTCTACTATTTGACATCACTTAGCGTTTCTTTATAAAACGCAGTATAAAGAGCATCGTCATTTCAAAATACGTAAACGTACGTCAACCTTTCTGAATTTCATTAACCAACTGCAAGAACACACTCTTTGGGAACAAGGCGACGGTGTATGAGTTGCGCTACTACAGAACGACAGTCACTGCTGAATAGAAGTACAGTATCTCATTCATTCAGTTTCGCTAGCCGTATCTGTGTACTCGTCGTCATCCCGGAAATGCCGCAGGTAACATCCGCGCACGCGCTTATTGCTCGCTGCTGCTACCTAGCGGCGAACGTCGCGTTAGGAGCATCGTACGGAACGTGGCCTGACATCTCTTGACTCTTTCCTCAACTATGCCTCAAACGGAATATTTGTTGATGAAATTGCAACGGCTGTTTGGTGTACCGACAGTGTTTATGTTTCTTAATTAAAGGATTCACATAACTACATAAAGTGACACATTAAGATTGGCACAGCCTAGAATCTACGATTTTTTTCGAGCAGGGGCAGGAACTTGATAGCGGCGCCCTGTCCTCTCGTACGAATTACATGAATTGATACAAAAAAAAAAAAATAAACTCACAGTTAAATACTGGCTGGTATTTCTTTGTGACCGGGAGAATAAGAACCATCCATCAAATGTGCACTCTTTATTTTTTTCTATTAGCCAATTATTTTTTCTTTCGTGTGAGAAAATCGAATACGGGAATCAAGCAACCAGTAAACACACAAGTAAGACAGTGCACATTTCATCAGTCCTTAGATATCCGCATTTTTTGTCTTTAACCTTGGTACTTGCTACAGCTTTACACGCCGTGCTTTCCTTGCTGCGAAAGATAGAGATTAGATTAAATTAGATTAGTTTAGTACTTGTTCCATAGATCATGAATACGACACTTCGTAATGATGTGGAACGTGTCAGGTTAATAAAAGGTGTCTGCACAAGATATTACATTAAACAAAATATTACATGACACTTAATTTTTATGTGGGGTTGGGGAAACTACCCACTTACTATATCCAAAAATTCATCTAATGAGTAGAAGGAGTTGCCATTAAGAAATTCTTTTAATTTCCTTGTAAATGCTATATGGCTATCTGTCAGACTTTTGATGCTATTAGGTAAGTGACCAAAGACTTTCGTGGCAGCATAATTTACCCCCTTCTGATCCAAAGTTAGATTTAACCTTGAGTAGTGAAGATCATCCTTTCTCCTAGTGTTGTAGCCATGTACACTGCTATTACTTTTGAATTCGTTCGGATTGTTAATAACAAATTTCATAAGTGAATATATATATTGTGAGGCTACATTGGAGATCTCTAGCTCTTTAAATAAGTGTCTGCAGGATGATCTTGGATGAGCTCCAGCAATTATTCTGATTACACGCTTTTGTGCAATGAAAACTCTTTTACTCAATGATGAGTTGCCCCAGAATATGATGTCATACGAAAGCTGAGAATGAAAGTAGGCATGGTAAGCTAATTTACTCAGATGTAGATCGCCAAAATTTGCAATGATCCTAATAGCATAAGTCGCTGAACTCAAACGTTTCAGCAGATCCTCAGTGTGTTTTTTTCAGTTCAACCCCTCATCAATGCATACACCTACAAGTTTTGAATATTCTATCTTAGCTACCGATTTCGGATCTAAGTCTATATTTATCAATGGTGTCATTCCATTTACAGTGTGGAACTGTATATACTGTATATATACTTTTTTTGTAAATTAAACTGCCTTTTGCTGCTGCAAATAAACTAAATAGCAGCAGCAAAAGGCAGTTTAATTTACAAAACAAGTATTTATATGCTTGCTGCGGAAGATGGCCACGTAAACAAACTTGTGTATATACTGTGTTTTGTCAAAGTTTGAGAGCCCATTTGCAGAGAACCACTTAATGATTTTCTGAAAAAAATAGTTTACAATTTCACCACTTAATTCTTGTCTGTTGGGTGTGATAGCTATACTTGTATCATCGGCAAAAAGTACCAGCTTGGCATCTTCGTGAATATAGAATGGGAAGTCATTAATATATATTAAGAGCGGCAGAGGACCCAAGACCAAACATTCTGGTGCCCCATTCTTTATTGTTCCTCAGTTAAAGAAATCACTAGTTTTTCGCATATCATGTGAACTGCTTATTTCAAATTTTTGCACTCTCCAGTTAGGTATGATTTAAACCATTCGAGCCCTGTTCCATTCATACCACCGTACTTGAGCTTATCTAGAAGTATTCCATTATTTACACAATCAAAAGCCTTTGATAGATCACAAAAAATCCCAACGAGTGACTTCCGGTTGCTCAGAGCATTTAATATTTCATTAGTGAAAGTAGACATAGCATTTTCCGTTGAAAAACCCTTTTGGAAACCAAATTCACATTTTGTTAAAACTTTATTTTTACAAAGGTGTGAAGCTACAATACATTACTTTTTCAAAAATTTTGGAAAAGGCAGTCAGAAGAGAGATTGGGCGGTAGTTGTTGACATCAGACGTATCCCCTTTTTTATGCAGTGGTTTAACAATGGCATACTTCAGTCTATCTGGGAACATACCTTGCTTCAGAGATCTATTACATATGTGGCTAAGAATCCCACTTATTTCTTGGGAACAAGATTTTATTATCCTGCTGGAAATGTCATCAATTCCATGTGAGCTTTTATTCTTGAGAGAGTTTATTAGCTTCCTAATTTCAGCAGAAGAGGTGGGTGGAATTTCAAAGAATCTATTAGCTCATCGACGTTCGTCTCATACGCAATTTTATTTTAAATGGCTAGGACCATGAGCCCTGTCAGAAGTTCCTGACTCGTTGCTGAACGCAGGTAACATTTAATTATCTTCAGTTTGCTGAAGTTTCGCTCACAGCTTACAGACGTCTCGGTAATGTACAGTGTATTTTAAAAAATCAACAGGAAACACTTCTTGTGTCTGTATGTGAAAAAACTGATTTCAATAAACCTATCTACTCATATAACGTGTACTTTAGGTATCGTATTCAACAGGTAAACGAAAGTGACTGTTGGTTGGCTCCGTGATGCGCATGTAAGCGGTATCGTGCAATAAAACTTCAAACTTCATGAAATGCAAAATTTGAAATAAAGAAAATGAGTCTAATTAAATATCAAAAGAAACTAACTACGTGCTCATTGAAACTATAGAACTAAAACTCAGCACTGAAGTACGTTATGAACGTTGCGTGATACGAAGTGCAATGTTTGACTTGGAATAGCCGCAAAAATAAATAACTGCTCTTCTAGGAACAAAATAACTGTTTCAAATTACCAGTACTGTTCAAGACGCCTGACAGCCCCGAGTACACACTGTTTGCTCAAGAATTCATGGTGAGATCTGCCCTGAAATGAAAGTGACGCATCTCTTGTTCAGCATGCTGTTTTTGTGTCTGGATTACTGACGTTCTCGAAAGTAAATACAAATAAGAAGATGCAGCAGCTGAAGGAAAATAAACTACTCACTACTGATTTATTTCCTTTTTCTTGTCAGAAACTGTCTGTGACTTCGCGTGGCGTAAGGTGCAATGCACGCACGACAAAATATTCGAAATCTTACTTTAAAGAAAATCGTTCTTGAAACATTGAACCTTAGTTGTTAGCAAAAAGGACTATACATAACAAGACTCTGACAACTGCGAATTCTCTCATTACAAAAATTATAGACATATCAACCAATTTCGAATTTTGAGACATAACGAAAACAGAGGGATCAAATTAACATTAATCATAAAAGTTATTAGTTATCCGAGTGACCAAGATTTCCTTCAATTAATAGTTTTGAGAAACAAGCGTTTCATTCTTGAGCATGCGTTTAAAATTCCTCCAAAATCTTCTCGATCACTAAAAGAACGAGAAAGTATTTTAAATGTGTTTTCATCTCATAATAAAGTATTCCAGGCAGTTTCTCCCACATTTACAAATAAAAGATCTGATTTTCTGAAATACTAACAGCTCACTGTTATGCCTCAAATTGGAATGCCCCAAAGATGACTAGATGATTAGAAAGTCAACCACAGATGAAACTAAACACAAGAAGTGAAGGATCGCATTCACTACTAATGCAGAACGCTCATTCGTCATTGTCCTATTACAGTAAAGGTGAATTGTTTGCAATAGCAAAAACGATATGAGAATCTTACTCTTGCAAGTCATGCTTGCACAGATATTGTAACAAGTCGAATGCACTTGATTTTGCATTAATTTAGGTTACTACGTTTTTTAATACGGACGGTTCCTGGCAAAAATTAATTGGATTCAGTACTTTAGAATATTTTCGTGCTAGATCGGCTCTATTTTACTGCATATCCTCAGTTGGTATATATAAAAACGCGTAGCATCAAGGAAGGCGAAATTTTCATTTAGACTACTCAATGCGCTCTCTACCCTTGTTCCTATTTGAGTTAAAATTTTGTCAAATACTACTTTCATATGATTAGAAAATACCTCGGTCGGGTCTAGTGCTCTTGATTCGATCTCGCCGATTTTGTCGTGATGCATTTTCTTTCTGGAAGTTCGTTTGCTTTTAAGGACTAGCTCGATATCAAGCTTTTTTTACGCAGCTGCAGTTTCTTCGCTTGTACGTTCTGTGGGTTTTCTCTCATTTCTTGCAAGATCTTAACAAGACCTTACATTAGCGCCACAGAACGCGAAATGATAATGTCCTTTTCCTGTACTTCGGCGTTCGCTCTATTAATCTCTCCTCGAATTCTTAACTTGAGGATAAATTTAAAATCCATCGCCGCATGTAACAGATGACCAGCTTTACACTTAGCTTCTGTGGCAAGAGAAGATTCTTCAATTTCTTCCACAGCTTTGACAACTTCTTGTAAATTATTAAATACAGCTGTAACAACTAGGTCTCTATCCGACCATCATGTTTGGATACTTTCTCTTAAGTTGTTTTTGTATACATCTGCACTATTTTCTACTGGTTTGTGGCTCCAACAAAGGAACAAAGTTTCCGTGCAAGCTCAAACAGGCTAACTGCTTGCGAACATGTTGATGCTGAATGCAAACCCACAAGAAAGAGCGTGCTAGGCACGGTACAAACACTACCAAATCATTCATTTCCACAACGCTAGATTGAACTCATTTGTATATGCCGACCATAAGAAGTCCGTTCATGTAAGATTGTCCACAACATGTTTGCACAGCCAAACCATCAGCTCCTAATTTTTCTAGAATTCGCTGTGTGATATATTCTCCAGTCTTTCTGTCAACTTCTGTAAAATCAAAAAAGCTTTTCTTTATTTCACATGCAGTTTCTGTTATTTTAATTTAACGAATCACCTGGCTCATTTTTTGCGTGTGAGATACATCTGAAGTGTAGTCAAACATGACGTGAAATAGTTGGTCTCTTTGATCTAACTGACAATGACATTTCGAGGTTTGTTTGCCATTATATAGATGATTTCATTTTGTATTGTCTTCGACAAACAGAATTCCTGCCCTTTTTATGTTGTCTACAGGGTACATGAGAGTAGGATTTTATTTGAGGAGCAGAGTTATCAAATTGAGTAAATTTTCTTGACTAGGTTGACAAAAATTTTCAGTGACATCACTCAGTGTTTCCTTAGAACCTCGAAAAGAAAGACAGTTTGTGGCATTATAGATTACTACATGTAGAAATCTCTCCATTTTTATTTCTCAGATTGAATTAATCGCACAGTGTTCTGACCAAGGCCCTGACACTATTTCATTTGATACAAACGGGCTTTGCATTTGACAAAAAAATTCTTTACGTGTTTGCGATGCTTCATGTTCAGATAACCTTTCTAAAATCTTTTTCCAATTAATGAGACGCTCTGCACACAAGGCTGACGTAGAAGTGATGGTGTATAGCGTGTAGGCAATACAGTAAACTGAATTTTTTTCCAATAAACAAGACAGAATCTTTTAATATTTTCCTTACTACTTGTTGCGAACCACATGTGGTGTGTCAAATGCCTTCATCATTATCATTTAGTAATACAGCTTTTTTGCTGAAGAATAATTTCGTCTCTGCTACTATTCCTTATCTAAATAAACGATTTTGGAGACAATCTGAGAAGCCGTCTTCGGTTGTTTGCAGATGACACTGTCGTTTATCGACTAATAAAGTCATCAGAAGATCAAAACAAACTGCAAAACGATTTAGAAAAGGTATCTGAATGCTACGAAAAGTGGCAGATGACCCTAAATAACGAAAAGTGCGAGGTCATGTACATGAGCGCTAAAAGGAACTCGTTAAATTTCGGTTACACGATAAATCAGTCTAATCTAAAAGCCGAAAATTTAACAACTAAATACCTAGGTATAACAATTACGAACAACTTAAACTGGAAGGAACATACAGAAAATGTTGTGGGGGAGGCTAACCAAGGACTAGGTTTTATAGGCAGGGCACTTAGAAAAAGTAACAGACCTACCAAGGAGACTGCCTGCACTACGCTTGTCCGTTCTCTTTCTGAATATTGTTCCGCGGTGTGGGATCCTTACCAGATGGTGTACATCGAAAAAGTTCAAAGAAAGGCTGCACTTTTTGTATTATCGCTAAATATGGGAGAGAGTGTTATAGAAATGATAAAGGATTTGGGCTGGATATCATTAAAAGAAAGACTTTTTCGTTGCGACGAAATCTTCTCACGAAATTCCAATCACCAACTTTCTCCCCCAAATGCAAAAATATTTTATTGACACCGACCTACACAGGGAGGAACGATCACCACGATAACATAAGGGAAGTCAGAGCTCGTATGGAAAGACATAGGTGTTCATTCTTTCCGCGCGCTATACGAGATTGGAATAATAGAGAATTGTGAAGGTGGTTCGATGAACCCTCTGCCAGCCACTTGAATGTGATTTGCTGAGTATCCATGTAGATGTATATGTACTAGATTGCTGTAAGTGACTAAATGCTAGCTCAACTTCGTCTTTCTGCAATGAAAATACCGACTATGAAGACTGTTTACCATCAATTGAGCCTTGAAGCTCTGACTGTTCAGTCGAATTATCTTCAATGTCTAAATTATAAACATTATTCGAAATACCTGAAGTCGTAATATCGCGAGCATCAGTGAAGCTTAACGATGCAGCTGCTTCGTGAAACGATCTTCTCATCTTAGAAGTCAATTTATTTACTGCTGCAATTTTATCTTTGACTTTTTTCCTATTTTGAGCCCCAGAAAGCTTTTTTCTTGATGCTTTCATCATTTGCCCTTCCATACCTAACAGTATAAATAAATACATTTTAACACTGATGAATCTATCTTAGACCACATACAAAACCATGATCATGTGTACATATGTATAATATATGTCCTTTATATCACCAACTAACAAATATTTTCATTTTATTTTAGCCCATTTAGTTCTGGCAAAAACTTTCTGTCAAAATTCCATTTTCTTGGATATATTTCATGTCATTTTAGGCTATTTGACTGGACTGTTACACCGATATAATATGTAATCTTTTTTACCTGTTATTCCCGTTAATCGTTAATTTCCACTACAGTAATCTACGAACTTCGCTAATAATTATAACAACATTGATTACTCGCACTTCAAATCTACCACATATCAAACAGCGTACGTCGCTTGGCTTTCAGCCACTCAGGTTTATTCGGCTCAGCTTGTGCAGCCCCGTCCGCTTATGTTTCCAGGAAAGATTTCTTTTTCCGTAGATGCGACGGGGATTCCCCTAGCACAGACGTCATGTACACCATGCATGCGTTCAAAAATCAACATAGGATCCTGCAGCGTCGACCGAACAAGACACAGCCATGGCAAAAGCACCACAGGCTCAAAGATGCGAGCTGGTGCCAGTGCCATAGAGACTAGACACTTGCACGAGTTCCTCTAGAGTCTAGAGCCTCGGGCGGCGCTGAGGATGAAGATTACGACTTCGCCTCGTCCAGTTGCCGACCGAGTACAATCCGTCAATGACCGGACGACAACGGACAGAAGCCTACTCGGAAGGTAGAAGAACAGCTCCCACCCACTTGGTTATACAGGGTGTTTCAAAAATGACCGGTATATTTGAAACGGCAATAAAAACTAAACGAGCAGCGATAGAAATACACCGTTTGTTGCAATATGCTTGGGACAACAGTACATTTTCAGGCGGACAAACTTTCGAAATTACAGTAGTTACAATTTTCAATAACGGATGGCGCTGCAAGTGATGTGAAAGATATAGAAGACAACGCAGTCTGTCGGTGCGCCATTCTGTACGTCGTCCTTCTGCTGTAAGCGTGTGCTGTTCCCAACGTGCAGGTGTGCTGTGGACAACATGGTTTATTCCTTAGAACAGAGGATTTTTCTGGTGTTAGAATTCCACCGCCTAGAACACAGTGTTGTTGCAACAAGACGAAGTTTTCAACGGAGGTTTAATGTAACCAAAGGACCGAAAAGCGATACAATAAAGGATCTGTTTCAAAAATTTCAACGGACTGGGAACGTGACGGATGAACGTGCTGGAAAGGTAGGGCGACAGCGTACGGCAACCACAGAGGGCAACGCACAGCTAGTGCAGCAGGTGATCCAACAGAGGCCTCTGGTTTCCGTTCGCCGTGTTGCAGCTGGGGTTCAAATGACGCCACGTATCGTCTCATGCGCCAGAGTTTACACCTCTATCCATACAAAATTCAAATGCGGCAACCCCTCAGCGCTGCTACCATTGCTGCACGAGAGACATTCGCTAACGATATAGTGCACAGGATTGATGACGGCGATATGCATATGGGCAGCATTTGGTTTACTGACGAAGCTTATTTTTATCTGGACGGCTTCGTCAGTAAACAGAACTGGCGCATATGGGGAACCGAAAAGCCCCATGTTGCAGTCCCATCATCCCTGCATCCTCAAAAAGTACTGGCCTGGGCCGCCATTTCTTCCAAAGGAATCATTGGGCCATTTTTCAGATCCGAAACGAATACTGCATCACGCTATCTGGACATTCTTCGTGAATTCGTGGCGGTACAAACTGCTTTAGACGACACTGCGAACACCTCGTGGTTTATGCAAGATGGTGCCCGGCCACATCGCACGGCCGACGTCTTTAATTTCCTGAATGAATATTTCGATGATTGTGTGATTGCTTTGGGCTATCCGAAACATACAGGAGGCAGCGTGGATTGGCCTTCCTATTCGCCAGACATGAACCCCTGTGACTTCTTTCTGTGGGGACACTTGAAAGACCAGGTGTACCGCCAGAATCCAGAAACAATTGAACAGCTGAAGCAGTACATCTCATCTGCATGTGAAGCCATTCCGCCAGAAACGTTGTCAAAGGTTTCGGGTAATTTCATTCAGAGACTACGCCATATTATTGCTACGCATGGTGGATATGTGGAAAATATCGTACTATAGAGTTTCCCAGACCGCAGCGCCATCTGTTGTTGACAATTGTAACTACTGTAATTTCGAAAGTTTGTCTGCCTGAAAATGTACTGTTGTCCCAAGCATATTGCAACAAACGATGTATTTCTATCGCTGCTCGTTTAGTTTGTATTGCCGTTTCAAATATACCGGTCATTTTTGAAACACCCTGTAGATCATCGCCCAGAGATGACTTAGATAGGGAACGTCTTTTAGAAAACTCTTTGAAAGTGAACAGGAAGTTGTTGTAAATTGCATTTGCTATGTACTGTGACGTTTAACTACGATAATTTGCACTTTTTTGCTTTATATTACAAGCAGTGTTGCAAAGATACGTAAACCTTTTAATTCATTTGTGTGACCTTGTTACCAATTTGTTGGAGTGTTGTAGAACCTTCGTTCTCCTATCTTCTTTTCTTACCCTGTGGCATAGATGTGTAATAGTGGCAGGGACAAATTGTCTTAGCGGTGTATGGCACCAGAAGTTGTTTCACGAACTCACAAACTCGGCCTACCGTAACAACAGTGGCGACGAGGCCTTTACAAAATTGGCGACGCTTGTTTACAAAAGATATTTTCATTAATCAACTCAGGATGTGTTCAAAAACCATCTGGGCTACGTTTCAAAATAAAATGAATAGTCGATGGAGCAAAGACGCTAGATGCTAGGAGCGTTGTGGAACAAGTTTCTTTTTCGTTCCATGATATGAACCTGGTATTCCCAGAAATTGCCTCCCGGAAGAGGTTTTCAGCACTGTTGGTAAGTGGGATACATGCAGCGCTTGTGAGCCCAAATGAGGAGCTACTTGACTGGGAAGTACCTGCTCTGGTTACGAAAACTGACAACGGCCGGGAGAATGGTGTGCTGACCACATGCCCCTCCACATCCAGTAACGTCTATTGGCTGAGGATGACACAGCGGTCGGTCGGTACTGTTAGGCCTTCGAAGGCCTGTTTGGACAGAGGAGAATGAGAAGGTGCTATTACTAGAAATGGAACAGTATTTTCTTCACTACTTCGATTTCTTCTAAACAACCAGCTTTCTCTCCTTGTTCATTTCACTTTACAAGAACGACATCCTCTGTTCATTTCTGTGCGGTGGTCTCTACCAACATTTTGAATAGTGTCGCTCTTGCAGGCCAAAATTGTTCTCTAGTTTATTAATAAAGAATGGCAGAAAACATGATGTGTTGGCTATAGAAACCTAAATTCTATGAAGGTCTCATTCCCCTGATTATTTGCGATTACAGCACAGCAGATGCTGGAGAGAAATATAAGGCAGAGAATACAAAATGTGACATAATAATGTGTATAAATAGTCCTACACGTGACAAATATACTGCTAACGGTAGGTCGATAAACACGCCACAGACAAGCGATTTACCAGGCAATTGCAAGCAGTAGTTTGAACTACAATGCGTTGTTAAGTTTTGCTATGGAAAATGAACTTTGTTTAGCAGAAGTGGCAGTTGACTAGCGTATAGCCACTAACATACCCAAAAAAATTATATTTTTCCAGTCTCTGTCTTCCACAGTTTTTACACTTCGCAGCTCCCTCTACTACCATGGAAGTTATTTCCTAACCTTCCTCCTTCTTGAAATTCTTTTCCATGTATTTCTTTCTTCACTGATTCTGTGGAGAACCACCTCATTCCTTGCCTTATCAATCCACCTAATTTCCAACATTAATCTGCTACACCACACCTCTACTCCCTTTTGTTCCAGTTCTCCCGCTGTACTCCCTTCTGTCCAGTTTTCCCTGCGTCCATGATTCACTACTATACAATACTGTGCTTCAACTGAACATTCTCAGGAATTTCTTCTCCATACTATGGGGAACTTAGAAGAAAGATTAAGGAAAGGCAAACCTACATTTCTAGCATTTGTAGACTTAGAGAAATCTTTTGACAATGTTGACTGGAATACTCTCTTTCAAATTCTAAAGGTGGCAGGAGTAAAACACAGGTGGCGAAAGGCTATTTACAATTTGTACAGGAACCAGATGGCAGTTATAAGAGTCGAGGGGCACAAAAGGGAAGCAGTGGTTGGGAAGGGAGTGAGACAGGGTTGTAGCCTCTCCCCAATGTTATTCAATCTGTATATTGAGCAAGCAGTAAAGGAAACAAAAGAAAAATACGGGGTAGGTATTAAAATCCAAGGAGATGAAATAAAAACCTTGAGGTTCACCGATGACTTTGTCATTCTGTCAGAGACGGCAAAGGACTTGGAAGAGCAGTTGAACGGAATGGACAGTGTCTTGAAAGGAGGATATAATATGAACATCAACAAAAGCAAAACAAGGATAATGGAATCTAGTCGAATTAAGTAGGGCGATGCTGAGGGAACTAGATTAGGAAATGAAAGACTTAAAGTAGTAAAGAAGTTTTGGTATTTGGGGTGCAAAAAACTGATGATGGTCGAAGTAGGGAGGGTATAAAAGGTAGACTGGAAATGGCAAGAAAAGTGTTTCTGAAGAAGAGAAATTTGTTAACATCGAATATAGATTTAAGTGTCAGGAAGTCATTTCTGAAAGTATTTGTATGGAGTGTAGCCATGTACGGAAGTGAAATATGGACGATAAATAGTTTGGATGAGAAGAGAATAGAAGCTTTCGAAATGTGGTGCTGCAGAAGAATGCTGAAGATTAGATGGGTAGATCACATAACTAATGAGGAGGTATTGAATAGAATTGGGGAGAAGAGGAGTTTGTGGCACAACTTGACAAGAAGAAGGGACCGGATGGTAGGACATGTTCTGGGGCATCAGGGGATCACAAATTTAGCATTGGAGGGTAAAAATCGTAGAGGGAGACCAAGAGATGAATACACTAAGCAGATTCAGAAGGAAGTAGGTTGCAGTAAGTACTCTGAGATGAAGAAGCTCAGGATAGAGCAGCATGGAGAGCTGCATCAAACCAGTCTCAGGACTCAAGACCATAACAACAACAACTATGGCCAGTGTTTAATATTAATGGACTTCTCTTGGCCAGGAATTCCCTTTTTACCAATGCTAGTCTGCCTTTTAGGTTGTCCTTTTCGTGAGCACATGGAGGAGTTACCACATGTTGGTGCAGAGCATTCTGCAGGTCTGCACCGTACAAAAATCGACTTTTCGCTGTATACATTTGAGCTCGGTGGAAGCAGCAATTGCATCTGAGGCAGGGTTGCATGGTGCTCCAATCAGAAAGGTATTGCCAAGTGATTTGTGAATACTCTAAGGTTGATTCATATGATAACGTACCATCAGGTACAAGGAAGTTAGTCTGCGTTGCTGTAGGTACTGACTAACCACAATAAGTATTATGTATCGTAGAACCACTAGAGAATAAAAATGAATTGAATAAAATGCCCTGTTTGGTGCACAGAAGCATACTGAGCATTACTAATATAATGATAAATTTATGGTTGCTGTTAGCCTAAATAATTTTGGCGTAGACGAAGTTAGGCTGCCAAAGATTTTAATGATAGCCACTTTAGATGTTTTGGATGAAGAAGACATTTATTAGTCATTTGATGACTAGAGCCACAAGGAAACCATTAGTGAAGCTGCACTACGCAAACAAATGAATCACTTATGAGATAGTTATTGATAAGTAATGAAAGCTTTACTGCTATGATTCACTGATTTGTTTAATACAAATGGTCGATTACCATCTACACCTGTTATAGAACGTCCTATGCCCACTCGTGATAATACTCTGGTTTACAGGAAGCCATACTGTGTGCCATGAGACCTGTAGTCACTGAGGAAGAAATTCATCAACCAGCAGCTAGCAGAAGGAATAATAGAATACAGTGATAACTAATGGGGTACAATGGTACTTATTTTACAGAAGAAATCACCGGATGGTACCAAAAAATACACCTTCTGTACATTATCTGAACACAAAAACCGTGACTGATGCATATTCCATCCCAAAAAATTACTGCGGCGTTGGACAACATAGGCCAATGCAAGTATTTTTAACGGTGTATCTGAGGAGCAGATATCGCAAGTCAGAAGTAACCTCAGAAGATAAACCGAAAACTACCTTAACAACATCATGGGGCTATCACCAGTATCACAGAATGTCATTTGGGCTCAAGCATGCACCGGGTACGTTTCGGAAACTGTAACATGCAGTGCTTCTTTTTTTTTATCTCATCTTGTTCATTGTATGTGCTCGGTGCGGACGTCGCAAGACACGCGTTTGAGTTCGTCGTTGATCAGTTAACTCAGTTTTTTTATTACTGAGGGCAGCTAGCCCTCTGACCGAAGACGCTGAGTTACCGTGCCGGATTGCTTTGTGGATTAAAGCCTGGAAAGTGTATAGTACATTTGGATGACATCATAGCATACTCGAAAATTAGAGTAGAACATTTGAGATGTTTAGAAGATGTATTCAACAGAGTACAGGCAGTATAACTTATGCTCATCAAGGATAAATACTGTTTTGCATAGACAAAAATGAACTATCTCAGACATGTGAGTAGTGAAAAAGGTATAAAAATACCTGATTAGTATCAACAGTTCATGAATTGTTAATTCCACAAATACTGAAACAACAATAGTCATCCATAGCCCTATGTAACTACTGTAGAAAATTCGTCAGAACTATTGAATTGTGTATTAAGAAAAGGCGCAAAATTTGAGTGGACAACAGAGTGCCAAACAACACTTCATACATTAAAAAGGTATTGATATCAGATCCACTACCGATATTTCCTGACTTTGAGAAAGAACTCATCTGTCATGCGATGCCGCCAATGATAGATTGTGCTGTATTTTGAGCCAAAATGTATATGACAAAGAATATCCAGTAGCTTATATGTCTCACAACTAAATGGGACAGAACGGAACTACACCACTACAGAAAAGGAGATGTTATCATTTATGTAGTCACCTAATTTTGCTACATTTGTATGGGCATAAGTTTAAGGTAGTAACAGATCATAATCGCTAAAAAGGTTGCTGGTATTTATTGATGCTTCTAGCGGATTGACAATATGGGCACTCAAACTGAGTGAATTCAACTGTGATGTTGTTCATAACCAGGTAGGAAGCACAAGAATACACACACTTTTAAGCAGAAGTACTGGAGTAGTACAGTCACTAAGCGAAAATGTGGTTGGGTGGCAAACCGTGCAGGCGTCCTACATAGACTGTCAGGCATTCAGGCTACAACCACAGCTTGTGACACTTCACAGCTTACTCGGCACATCAATAAATTGCGGACATCGAGTGATGGTTCTGTCAGCGGTCAGGGACCAGGTTTTAACCCCCTTACACATTTCTTTTATTGACGTCGTGACACATCAGCGATTTTCCTTGTTTTCACAGTAACATACTGTAAGCTACATTAGGGAAGTCTATTGTATTTCTCTCTTAGATTGTGAAAAATAATCATACATAGTGTGTCTGAGACTGATAAAGCTTAAAACAGAGAAAAGGAATTCTCCACACTGTCCTTGTCATAACAGACCTTACATCTTCTAGATGGTGCTGCTTTTTTGTTAGTTGGGGGCAGTTTTACGGAAAAATGTCCCCAGTATCTTCCCTGTAGTCTTATTGGATTTGTTCGTTGACATGAGCATCCACGAATGGTATTCCCATGATGAGGAAGTTTAATGTTTTTCAGGACTTATTCTGCCAGGTTCAGACAAAAATCTGTGAGCCTCATTCTTCTTTTACTGGAGTTCATCATTTATTGTACTGTATTTGCCTTCAGAATTCCATGTCTAACATATAAAAATATATTTTTTATATCCCTTCACATATCTTCTCATAAGAGGATCTGATGCTAAGAATTGATCATGTGCATTGACTTTGCCCATTCCTATTTTATAATCACTAATGCAGTTTTAGTCTTCCCAGTTTTTTGCTGTTCTTCATAGTCAGGTCGATCGTGAATAGTTGACAGAATGTGCACTGTTTTTTTTTGTCAATCCATTTCACAGCAAGAACTTCATTCGCTAATGCAGGAGTCAGTTCACCTGTTTTCAGCACTGAGTTATTGAACAGTGGCAGCGTGTTCTTCCCGTTTGGTCTTACATATCCAACTGCGTAGGTCTTCCTCTCCAATAGTTTTAGAATTAAGGTGGGAGAACTATACCAATTATCCATTTATATTGTTTTCTATTCATCCAGTAACGTGTCACACAAATCCAAAACAACTTTCTCGCTTGCTTGGGTGCTGTATAATTTTCTGCCTCAAGACATGTAAAAATTTTAAAACTGTAATATTATCCATTGTCTGACGAGCAGATTTTATATTTTTTCAGACTAAATATTGCCCTCTTTGGAGGGTTGTATTGTATGTATAACAATCTGCCCCTAAATTTCATCAGACTC
The DNA here is from genome assembly GCF_023897955.1 of Schistocerca gregaria. Lineage (NCBI taxonomy): Eukaryota > Metazoa > Arthropoda > Insecta > Orthoptera > Acrididae > Schistocerca > Schistocerca gregaria. The sequence goes on from NC_064925.1 coordinate 290,394,197, forward strand.
CCATCGATAAAAAATATTTTTTCCAGGCTTCTACATCCTCTGAAATCTGTCAAGGAGAGAGTAACTGGTCTGACCTTCCTCCGTTTATCATGCTGCGTATCTGCAGAATCAGTAGCAAAATGAAGATACCTGCATCAGTACTGGAAAGAAAGGCAAATGAAACACAGGCAACTTCATCGAAGTACATAATGTGGAACAGCTGTGTCACATCCTATGACACCTGCAAATAATTTACTATAGAGGTAACGTGTATGTTCAAATGTGTATGAATTCCTAAGCGGCCAAACTGCTGAGGTCATCGGTCCCTAGACTTACACGCTACCTAAACTAACTTACGCTGAGGACAACACACACACACACACACACACACACACACATCCCCGAGGTAAGACTCGAACCTCTGGCGGGAGGGGCCAAGCAATTCGTGACGGCGCTTCTAACTGCGCAGCCACTACGCGCGGCCCTACTATAGAGGTAGAAAACGATCAGCAACTACTGTTTCCAGATACTGCGGTTACAAGGAATGATATCTACTAAACTACGTTCTGCCTGCAAACAGTTTTAAAATTTTACCTGTAAACTACATGGAGAGTCTTAACACTGGCTCCAACGAAGACGACACAATAGTATCATAAAAGCAGGAGGAACATATTTTCTCATTGCAGGACGTTGTTCTCCACGATACTATCTAATATAGATATCACCGAATTAGGACTAGTACGCATAAAGAATGTTATACCCGAAGTCTTAAGAAAGATCTATTTGTCGATCAGACTTAAATGGCTCTGAGCACTATGGAACTTAACATCTGAGATCATCAGTCCGCTAGAACCTAGAACTACATAAACCTAACTAACCTAAGGACATCACACACGTCCATGCCCGAGGCAGGATTCGAACCTGCGACCGTAGCACTCGCGCGATTCCGGACTGAAGCGCCTAGAACCGCTCGCCCAGACTTAAATATTTCTCATTAAACAAATTGTTCCCCTTTAAATGCTTGCAAAAGAAAACAGGAAATGGATGACGTCCCAGTCAAAAAACAAAATCTTGGATATTTGGTAAAAACAAGTGCCAGAAAGGATGAATATAAAATCGCAGTTGGAAAAATAAGAAGCTATTGCAGATGTACAAGCAAGGTTTACATATTGCTTTAAACTTAGTGTATGGAGAAGTGTAGCTGCGACCAGGAAATGTTACTAGCATTGACTTTCAATAGTAAGTGTAAGTGGTTGTATGTTGGAGTATTTAACGAAAATGACGGGTTAGATTGTGTTTTCTACATTAAAGGATGCACGAAAAATCTGTTTATAAAGCTCGATCTTGAACTGCTTAAAAAGAATGACAACATTGTACGTAAACGTAGTGGATTAGACGTTTAGCACCGAATAACAGAAGGGCCCTTTACGGCGTTTAGTAGATCATCTCTCTGATCCTAAGTTAGTAGCAAATCTTCTATCCGCTCTATGCACGCGTGCGTTAGCTACACAGCTGTTGTGTTGGAGAGAGTGTGAGAGAGAGAGAAAGAGAGAGAGAGATTATAGTTAACTTTTGTAGTTCTTTGTATTCGTAAAATATAGATGTGCTGAGTTGTATACATATCTCTTCGACTTCATAAAGTGCTCAGACTAAGGAATAGTCTAGTATTAACCTGATATTTGCTACTCCTTGGTGTTGCGCTGTGCCCAGTAGAGATCACATTGTGCATCTACAGGATAAAACGTTTCTTTGGTAAACTTCGATGTACATGGTAAACCAGAACTTTATCGACAAAATTTCGCAGGCTGTTCTTGGATATTTTCTGAGTAGTTTGGTATAAGAGACTTGTGGCCTCCTGTGGCTTGTTACAGAACAGTAATGGGACGGTATAGTCTTACAACGTTATAGACTTATTTTTGCTCCCTCCGAGCACCTACATATCGCTCCGAATTTTAATGCCACCATACATAAGCCGATGTGGTTAAGCCGAGATAGATCTTCATGACACATGTCGCTACAACTTGTGTAGGATTACATGATTGGTAATTTCATAGGTGTTGTGTGTAGTCTTTCTGGTAATGCTTTATATTCACAGGCTGAGCTTGTAAATTCAATTACTCACATACAACTGTACTGACACTTGTTCTAAGATATTCTGTGAGATCATTTCGCGGCGTTAGAAGAGGCACCGTTGAGTTTTTGAGACACTTCCTCCTACGTTGATGGTATTTAATTATTGAGAGAACTGGCGTGTCTTACAGAAGGCTAGCCAACAATAAACGTAATACTGTCTTTCGGCTTGAGATCACGAGAAGTACTGAGAGCATCGAAAATCGTATGAGAATTTGGAATCGTAACAATAACACGAGGTCTGAACAATTGTTTATAGTGTGATATCCGAGCGATTGATTGACGGTCAACGTGGAACGGAGAGTGGAATGATAGTCTTCAGCATTCGCATTAAATATGACTATGGAGAGGAAGATGAGTCGATATAGCGAAGCAGAGTGGTGTTTCAGGGTGCGGCGGGCTGCCGGTGGTCTTGGACGCGAGAGGAATGAATGGAAATTTCTGGATTAAAACGCAGCCGCCATTAAGCTCTCTGCAACCGGTCAGGTGGGATGCGAGAATCCTGTTGACCTCCGAATGTGTTCCTGTGATCTCCGAAATTCAACCATGACAACTACGGAAATGATCGATTTACAAAGTGCTCTGTCCATAAACTGAGGTACTTAGTTAGTTTGTTGTTCAAATGGCTCTGAGCACTATGGGACTTAACATCTTAGGTCATCAGTCCCCTAGAACGTAGAACTACTTAAACCTAACTAACCTAAGGACATCTCACACATCCACGCCCGAGGCAGGATTCGAACATGCGACCGTAGCAGTCCCGCGGTTCCGGACTGCAGCGCCTAGAACCGCATGGCCCCCGCAGCCGGCTGAAGTTAGTTTCATGTTCCATTGATCAATCTCATGGTAACTGTTACGATGTGGAACGTGCCAAGTGCATAAGAAATGCACACATGAATATCTTTTTTTTTTAAATGGCACTATATGCATGTATTATACCTATAGATTTATTTATTTCTGTTCAAGAATTCATCTATGATATAGAAGGAGTTGTCAAGGAGATATGATTTCAATTTATTCTTAAAACTGTTATTGCTGTCTGTCAGATATTTTATTTCATCTGGTAATTTATCGAAAAGTTTTACAGCAGCATATTTTACCCCTTTCTGTGCCAAACAGAGGCTAAGTACAGGACAGCGTAAGTCTTTCTTTCTTTTGGTATTATAATCATAAACGACACTGTCGTTTTTAAAATGGTCCTTATATTACTGACTACATGTATTGTAAGGCTGTTGTGAGAATTCCTAACCTTTTAGAGAGATCCCTACAAGATGTGCGACTGTCAAACCCACACATTATCCTAGCCACTTTCTTTTGAGCAGTGAATACTTTTCGCTTAAGTGTTGAGTTACCCCAAAATACTATTCCGTATGATCGGCTCGTATGCGAAGTATGTTAACTTGCTAATTTCTATATCCTCAAAATTCGCAATTAGTCTGATTGCAAAAGTTGCTGAACCTAGTCGCTTCAGGAGATCCAAAATATGAATTTTCCAGTTAAGAGTCTCATCTAAATGTACACCCAAAAACTTAATTTGCTCCAGCCTGGCTACTGACTTTTGTTGATGTGTTATATTTATTGAAGGATCTATACACCTTGCAGTAACAAAAATGGATGTTCTGAGTTTTTTCAAAGTTCACAGCAAGTCCATTCACAGAAAACCAATTAATAACTTTTGCAAAGACTTTACTTGTATCATTTTTCTTGGACTTTCTTTTACTGGGTTTATAATGATCCTTGTATCATCAGCAAACGATATCAGCTCAGCTTCTTGTTTCAGATAAGAAAGATGGTCATTTGCATACATCAAGAATAGAACTGCACCCATGATCGAACCCTGTGGAGCAGCTAATGTAATTTCATCCCGGTTAGATGAAGTGGGAAACTTCCCTAATTCACTTAAACGATATGACCGAGCGGTTCCAGACGCTACAGACTGGAACCGCACGACCGCTACGGTCGCAGGTTCGATTCCTGCTTCGGGCATGGATGAGTGTGATGTCCTTAGGTTAGTTAGGTTTAAGTAGTTCTAAGTTCTAGGGGACTGATGACCTCAGAAGTTAAGTCCCATAGTGCTCAGAGCTATTTGAACTTAAACAATATAAAGAAAGGTTTTGCTTCCTGATCTATAAGTATGATTTAAACCACTGTTCCATGCACACCATAGAATTGAAAAATTTCTGTAACATAATGTCATGGTTCACACGATCAAACGCTTTGGTTATGTCACAGAAAATTTCTATTGCTGAAATTTTATTATTTAAAGACTATTAGTGGGCAGTGAAATTGTATATTGCTGAGTGGAACAGCATTTTTGAAGTCCAAATTGTGATGTACTAAGTATCCCATTACTGCTGAGACGGCTAACCACTCTTGAGTACATTATTTCTGGATAATTTTTGAAAATGCTGTGAGCAAGTATACTGGCTGTTAATTATTGACGTCGGTGGTCCCTTCTTTTTTGTAGAGTGGCTTGACCATAGCATTTTTTAACCTGTCCGGGAAAATACCTTGAGTTATTGATGCATTACAGGTGTTACTTAGAACATCAGCTGTAACTGCTCCACATTGTTTTAAATTCTTGTTAGAGATGTCATCTACTCCAACAGAACATTTATTTTTCAGAAATTTATGTTTTCCTTATTTCTCAAGAGGTTGTTAGATGACAATTAATCTGACTAGGATTTCTCAACTGACTCTTCCATGTACTGCTTGGCTTTTTCTTTTGATTTATTCTCAGCAATTTTTTCATCTACACTTAAGACATGGTTATTGAATACATTAGCTAATTGTGTACTGTTGGTTAAGATGGTCTTATTCTCTTTAATAGTAATACCACCTACACCAGTGTCTATTTTTCCTGTCTCTCTTCTAGCAACACCATACTGATTTGATTTTATTGCCTGAGTTGTTAATTTCATGGTTAATATTCATATTTTATTTTCTGACAACTTTTCTCAGTATGTTACAATAACTTTTACTGTCTAAAATTACTTATGGGTCTTAATTAATTCTTGCTGCCTCATACAACTTTCTTTTCCTTTCTGAAGACATTTTAATACCTGAAGTGCCCAAGGTTTCTTTGGAAACTGTTTGGTGTTACATTTAGTAAACTTTCGGGGCAACAGTGTTCAAAAAGGAATATAAATTTATCAAGAAATATGTTACTTTTATCATTGGCATTTGGCTCATTATATACATCTCCCCAACTAACATTTCTTAAACTTCCCCTGAAGTGCTCTGTAGATATTGGGTTGACCAGTCTTACATTTTTAATTAATGGTTTCTGAACTGTACACCCCGCTAAGTTTTATAAGTTAATCGGTTGTGCATAATAATCTGATAATCCGTTTATCACAAGGAAAGAATGCGTTCGTTTTACATCATCTTGCTGCATAAATACATTATCTATTAGAGTGCTATTTTCTTGAGCTATATATGTAGGGGAATTGATCTAAGTTGAATGTCATTAGTAACACATATAGTTCACTTTTCCTATCAGAATTGCTTATAAAGTTTACATTGATATCCTCACAGATTAATAACCTTCTTATGTCTGACAGAGAGCATAATAGGGAGTCAAACTGTTTTTATGAATAGCTTCCAATCTCCTAATGGGACCTGTACACTGTTGCTAATATCAACACTACATTATCTAGCTGTAGTTCATATGCACAAACTTCAAATTTCTGTTTGACATAACATTTGCTTATTTCTACATTTTTGTAGTTATACCCTCGTTTTGTGTAAATGGTAACTCCTCCTTCATCCACGTTAGATCTGCAAGTTTAACATGATAAATTATACTCATTTATACTGACATTTTCCATCCTCACAGTTACATGGTGTTCATACAGGCAAAGTATATCAATCTGATTCTTATTTTTGAGATCATCTTAACACATAAACAGCTCATATATTTTATTTTTTATTCCCTGATATTTTGATGAAGTAAATTGATGCTACCCTTAGCTTTATCCCTGTTTTCTGCTCATGAAGATCCTTTTATTCTATTTTTCTTGATTATTGCCTTTCTGGACTTTGGCGTTAACCTAATAAAACCGGTCTACCTGGTCCCAAAAATCACAGAGATAGTCCCTTGTGTGATTGTCGCCCCCCTTACAGTTTCTGCTATTAGAGAAGCTAACTTATCTTTCATCTTCCTATTTAGACGCTGGCTATAAGTAGTGTATCCCCACCTATCAATAGCATCAATTGGAAAAAATGTGAGATTTTGCCTGTATCTGGAGCATCTTGTTGAGTTCAGTGTTAACATGCCTTACAGCAGTGTACACCCAGGGCTCATCATGGAGCTGAAAGATCTCCACACACCCCACATTTGTATGGCCAGTTTCTGCTCCTATTTTGTCCAAGTCACTCCAAATACTATATCTGGATTCATAGCCAGGACGTTTCCTGCTCCCCCAACTATAATTACCGGATCTTCCTTCTCAAAGTCCCTGCAAAGCTGACCAAGTTTCCTGTCACCTGGTCTAATGCTAGCATTTGGTTTCAAAAATCTTGTGATCTGGTACCCTTCACCTAATTTCTACTGAAGCAACCGGCCTACACTCCTCCCATGACTGCTACCTAGAAGCAGAGTTCTTCTTTTCCGACGTGATCCCGACATGTCTTTTTTTTATAGTTGCAGAGATTCTAAGTCAGTGATAGGTGTATGTGAGATACTGTGAACCCTGTCTACATTTCTCCTAGAAAGTTGTTGTACGTGGAAGACACTTTGTTCTGTTCATGCAGTTAGTGCAGCATGGTGTATAATTTCGCACGTCAAACTACGCTGCTATACTTTTGTCTATTTCCTCGTAATATGGCGTTGTTTCAAGATTTTTCCGTTGCTGATTGTCATTTTATATTATTGATGCAAGCAGAGCATCATTCCCGAACTGCAGTCGGACGTGACCAGTGGGCATTATACACCTCTGGAAATCTATATTGGGAGCGTATCACAAATAATCTATGTTTTACGTGTAGAAAGTAGCAGTTTTATCATCATAGTTTCTCATCATAGTGAGTGTGATATAAAAATTTCAGAATGAATTAATGTCGGCTGCAGGAAATGTATTTCCTGCATTGAAGTATTTACAGAATTGCATTCCACGCTACTAATATATCGAAAAATCACACTGCTTTAACATTATATCGTTTTTAAGTGCAGAACTGAGCAGCCTTAGGGCTTTTTGTTTATGTTCTGCGATCATTTCTTTGTTTCCAAAACAATCTTAGCATGGACTCCAAACACTAGAACGATACTCCAGAATTGATAGCACAAGTGATTTAAGTAAAATGTTTTAAACTCTTGTCGGGATCTCCATTATGCTTGAACCATACGTTTCTTCTTCTTGTTCTTAACTGCCTGTTATATCATCACAATACTCTCAAATGTTGCAGGCTCATATTTGTTATACATCAAGCGTGCCCCTAAGGAGGTCGTGTGTACCTGGATGGGCGCTGTAAGAAAGACTAGTACAGAACAGTCTAGTTACGGTAATGGGATGAGAATATCCATCTACATCACTAGTGTTGGTCGGTTGTGCAAGTTTGGAACACGTGTTATGCTCTTTCCAAAAGCACAATATCGAAGTGTATTGATTATGTGAAACTCAGTTCGCCCTGTTGCGTCACAAGTTGTCGCATGTACCGGATGCGCTCCTGCCTCAGTTTGGAGACACTGTTGCTGGGAGGGTTGGCCAGAGAGAGGGGAATGACCACAAGATCCTTAGAAAGAGAAACCGTCTATAGTTTCGCTCAGGATCCTTAGCCATTAGTTTCCATGAAGGGGTACATACGCATTGCAGCTTGCTGTCGATCATAAAAATGACTGCTTTTTTCTGATATATGTCAAAGACCCTGTCCTGTATTTATATTTCATGCATCTGAAATGTATGTAATACCCACGTGCATGACAGTTTATTTACAACACTTCCACAGACCCTACTTTTGAGCGTGGAGATCTCTCTCAAACTATACCAATTTCTCCATCAAACTGAAAGACATCAGCTGTATTGGTTCTTGTGGAATCATGAGTGCCTTATTATCATCAAGATTGTGTTTTTTTAATAAGTGTTTGCTTATAAGAGTTAGGTTGACGCTAGATACGACTGTTCCACAAAAGATTTCTGTCACACAGCAGCTTATGGCATAGATGGTTTGGGACTTAAGGTATGATCCAAAATAGTTCTCACTTCTACTCTGATGGACGTTCCAAAATGGCAAGGACATTCTGCTGTGGTCGGTAGTTTTCACATCAAAATAGCTGAAGTTTTCGACTCTTTTAGGATGTGCAGTCGATTTTACGAATGGTAGATATGCACAAGAGATGTCTGATAGGTTAATACATGTATGGCGTGGGCGACAGCGGAACAGTTGGAGGCAGTGGGTATGTGCAGACGGTTGTAGGATAATATCCTTGAAAGCAGGGTGTTTGTCGAGTCGTATTGTGCTGTAGGGATACAACAATGTCGTGTTCCTGGCTGTATTAGAAGTAATCAATATTTTCTTTGGTGTACAAGGTAGCTGTTTTATCACCTTAAAGCTTGTTGCCATAGTGTGTCGGAGAGAAACCTGCAGCGTGAATGTTCATGTATGTCAGAACTTGGAGGTAGCCGCTGCAGGATAATACCCTAGACAATAAATAAAGACACCAGCCCACCTACCTGCAGACTGGTACAGGTGGATCAGGGTGGAATGCTGCACTGCCGCCAATTTTGAACACCCTCTGTGAACTAGCTCAGTTAAACGCTATATACCTACAGGCAAGCAGCAGAGGGACCAGCCGGTGTTGTGTCAGGCTCCCATAGATTGTTATCGTCAATAACAAGTCGGCAGTGTACCACCATCATTGTGAGGCTTTGTTCTGCAAGAGCAGATCTGTCTGAGAACCACCACAGCTGCAGGTTTGGTTATCGGAAAAAGTGGGGGTGGCTGTAGGACAGTATCCCACCAATTTCGAGTGCTATTGTGTACCAGGGCACACAGCAAGATGAACATATACACACGTGATCGGAAAAAGTAGGGGCAGCGGACAGCGGAAACTGGGGGCAGAGGGTGAGGTAGTGGTGTGTGGAGGCAGCTGTAGGACAATCGAGCAGGATGAAATTATTAAAGTAAATAAATACCTTACATCCTTTCTCTCCAGCAGCTCACCACAGACTGAGTCTTTTTCCCACCAGTCACAAGTGGGAGAGGGAAGGGAAATGGGGAAGTGGGGGAGGAGGGGGGTGTAGAACATCTTGGTCTCTGATTGAGGTGCAGGTGTTCTAACCGAGAGAGAATTAGAGAGAGAGGGATGAAGGGAGAGAGAGAATGTCTTTCGACAGGGGATTCCCGAGTGTCGAATATAAAAGGGATGCTGCCGTCTTCTGCTTCGCCTGACAGGAAAAAAACCACTTGAGACAGTGAATGTGTTCTGAGATTTCCCAGATATCAAATTTCAAAGGGATGCCGCCATTTATGCATTGTTCGGGGCCACGAGATCAAAGGATGCTAATATCCCGTATCATGCATTCCTCGAAAGAACTAAGTCATGGGCTTGCTGGGTGGGGTGGTCATAAAATATTTTGCTTGTGCCAACCGCCGCGACACCCTCTGTGTGGCTATATTGTGAACTACAAGGCAGTATGCATTGGGCTACCTTTGCCATCCCATGTGTTACGTGGGTTACGGGTGGAGGACGGTGCTTGTGTTCTCAAACAATGACTCATAAAATACCTCAGATATGTTTAGCGCTATGGATAGTGTTTTTTTTCCTTTTTTCGAAATTTAATAACTTGTGTAGCGGCACCACAGTTTAAGATAGGGAAGTTACAGCCATGTACGGGCCAGATTGCAGTAAGCTACGCTAACCTCCCTTAAACTGTGGTGACGCTACATTTGATTTGTAAAATGTACCTGTGATTCTCATGTGTGTGTCACATTATCACCTGCTATTTATGAGTGATTGTTTTTCACGACAATTTCGATGTGTAATTAGAGAAGTGGAGCATTTTCCGCCACTTGCGGTAGCGTGTATTGAACTATGATTTGTGTGTGATTGAAGCACTTGTCAGTTTGGTTTCGAGTGGTATGTGATTTTTTAAACTGATAATCTGTCAGCTTCTCCCGACAAGTGGATGAGGGAGGACTGCTGCATTACAGCCAATTCCGAACCTCTCCCGGCCGACGGCAGTGGCGCAAGAAGCCTTGGGGAGGATGGGCACACAAGTGCTAGCCTCTCCCAGCAGAGCGCATCCATGGTTCTTGGCACTCCTGAAGTCGATTGTTGGCGCATGCAGTGACGCGAGTGTGGGGGTCTTTTCGCCAGATATGTTTAGTGGTGCTGAGTGTTGTAAGTGAGCTTCTTTTCCTGCAAAATAGTCGAGCAATTTGATGAGATATTTCCTACCAAATATGCAAATCAGCTGTAGCGATCAATCCAGTCGAGTCTCTCAATCAAAACTGTGTCAGTATTTCCATAAGGGGCTGAGAAACCGAAGGGTTCGGGGATCAAGGTGGTAAAGGACTTTAACCTAACTGAACCACTATCCACTAATAGGTAGGAATAGAGGGACCATAGTTGCGATACTTCCCAACCATGTTTTGATATCACAAGTGGTGCAGTGTTTCTGGGATGGGAGGGGAAGGGATGGAGAGGGATGAGGGCTGGGGATTTCCTACAGGTGGAAAAGTGACTCAAAACTGAACTGGGTAGGAGGTAACAAAATAGTGTCCCAGAATCAGCATCCCCTTTCCTAGTAGGGTGAAGAGGAGGACGGAAGGGTGAGAGGTGGGTGTTTCTCAAAAGGATGAATTGTCCCCAGATGGTCATAAATCAACCCCCAGGAGGTCATAATTAGCATAACAATAGGTGAAGGGGATAATCTGGTCCTGAATATTCGCAACCTGCATAAACAAAATGCACCAGCTGTCTCTTTGCTCCAATACCATCAGTTATTGAAGATTTTCTGCACTATAGTCTGATTAAATTTACTTGACAGCCACAATGGCTGACACCAACCGCAAGGTTGTAGATGAGCCACAATCACAATGGGTAGCTTCACAAATGATGTAAATGTGTAATGTTGAGCAATGTTGGAAGTGGCTGTTGTAGTGTGAACTTCTCTGTCGACAGCTGATTTTAAGAGTCCAATGACTGAAATGCGGCAGACAAGGCGGCCTGTAGTCCTAAATTTGAACTCATGTCTTAATAGAGTCACAATCTCACGATGTGAAGCATATCTGAGAAAACGGCGGTCAACGACCTGCGTCAGAACTCAAATAATGATCGCTTTGTTCACAGCAATTAAAAGTAACTTCTAGGAGTAAACTGAAGAAGGAAATACTTCATTTTCAGCACTAAAAGCATACTGTACTTTCTCGCTATCACTACTATGCTCAAGCTGGCTACACGACCTGCCAAGTTACCAACCGACGATCAGTACTCGTTGGCACTTGGCTACAGATTATAGGCGACACAGGCAAATTCCAAACGAAAAAACAGAATGATAAGTAGAAAGTGACGAAAAAATAAAAAAGTCAGTGCAATGGTCAAAATAACACGGCAAAGGATTGGGAATTTAAAAAAATACATTTAAACAAATTAATTTAATAAAAATAATAATCGAAGTCTTTGATTAGATTTAGAAAAAAATGTTTGTCTGTCTCAAAATAGACGCCATGGGCTCTGTGTGCAATCTGTTGGATAGATGAAAATATACAACTAATGTTCTAGTTGAGTTTGGTTGTAACCTCTATTTACGGAATATTGGCTTAAGACGTATAAATCAGAAATTAGGATTACTTCAGTTGTTTCAAAGGTTGCGTGTCGGGGACTAGTGCCCAGTCGTCCGCGTGGCGAAACTTCCTGGACTGTATTGGAGGAATATCAAATACATGTAAATTAAACACGAGAGGATCAAGGACGGATACCTCTAGTAAGCGATTATTCATTATTTTTGGTGTAAGTCATGTTGTTGTTGTTGTGGTCTTCAGTCCTGAGACTGGTTTGATGCAGCTCTCCATGCTACCCTATCCTGTGCAAGTTTCCTCATCTCCCAGTACCTACTGCAACCTAGTAAGGAAAATATCCCTAAATTACCAAAAGACCACCATTCGTTTAATTATACCGCCCCTCCCTCCCCCCACATACGCACACATACTGCTAGTTAAATTCTTCGTTCAGCCGTTGGTACGCTCGGCTCCTCCTATCATCAACTAAAAACAGACATCATTGCTGTCGGGCCACACTAAATGCTTCCAGTCGCCTACTGCCCACTTTCTGTGTTGTTTGACCGACTAAAGAAATTCAGCTTTACAGGCCGTTACGACCAACGGCTTTCTGTGGGGTAATCGACTAAAGATGTCCATTGCACTCAGTCCCCTTGGCAATGTTCCCTCGTAAACAGCTATGGATGGACCTGCACTTAATGACAATAGTAACTGCCGACGGGTTTCAACCCGAGGATTGTCCTTTTACGATCTCAGCACTTAAGTCGTTCTACATGGCTGAAAGTGGTAAACCCTTCCTTGAGAAAACTCAACACCACTTGTTAACAAGTCAACAAACCAGACAATCCATTTATTGTGAGGCTCTTGACACCACAGTCATGAAAAAACGTAAAACAACACGCGAATCTTATTAACGTCATAAATATTAAGTAGATTTTCCCGGGGGAGCTCTTTGAAGTTTGGAAAGTCCGAGAAGAGGTTAAGGGGAAATTGAAGCAATGAGAGCAGGTTGTGGGTCTTGCGTTTTCTACATCTACATCTACATGTAAATGGTTACTGTGCAATTCACACTTAAGTGCCTGGCAGAGGGTTCATCGAACCGTTTTCATACTACTTCTCTACCATTCCACTCTCGAATGGCGAGTGGGAAAAAGAAACACCTAAATCTTGCCGTTAGAGCTCTGATTTCTCTTATTTTATTATGATGATCATTTCTCCCTACGTAGGTGGGTGTCTACAAAATATTTTCCCATACGGAAGAGAAAGTTGGTGATTGAAATTTCGTAAATGGATCTCACCGCAAAGAAAACCGCCTTTGTTTCAGTGACTACACCCCAACTCGCGTATCGTATGTGTCACTCTCACCCATATCGTGCGATAACATGAAACGCGCTGCCCTTCTTTGCACTTTTTCGATGTCCTCTGTCCAAATACCTGGTAAGGATCCCACACCGCGCAGCAATATTCCAACAGAGGAAGGGCAAGTGTAATGCAGGCTGTCTGATAGCATAGGTTTGATAGCTTAGTCTGTAGAACATTTGTCTTCGAAAGACAATGGTCCCAGGTTTGAGTCCCGGACTGGCTCACAATTTTAATCTCCCAGGAAGTTTCAATGAAAAGTTTCTTGAGGACTTAATCTGCCATTCTGCTACGTTTCACCGTCGACCCATCTCCCTGCGCATACAACTTACACATACGCACTACTGCACCCCAAGAGTTATGTCAGCGGTAATCAGCTGTTAGCAATTCCGCACCTACAACGCTAGCTTGTTAACAAGGAATACGGGTGGGGGGGGGGGGGCGGGGTTAGTTCCATAAGTAACGCAACACATTTTTTCTTCTTCTGAAAGCAGGTTGGTTTTATTCAGGATTCGAATACACCATATTATTACCCACTCTTCTGGCTACAAAACCATATGTTTCAACATAATCTCTATTCAGTGTGACGGCCTTATGATACCAAACTGGGAGAGACTGTATGCCTGTGTGGTACCACTCTACTGGTCGACTTAGGAGCCAAACGTCTTGCTGCATCAGTAACCTCCCCGTCACCCACGTGGGGTGCATCCTTTATTGGTTCAAACACATAGAAGTCATAGCGGTCTGGGCTGTATGGTTGATGTGGAAGAACAATTTTGTGAGCTCCTCTCGGCTGTGCAAAGTTGTGTGAGACCTTGAGATGTTATGGAGGAGATGTTCGTTTGCATTTTTGTGGCGACAAAGAACTTGAAACCGTTTCTTCAATGTCCTGAGGGAAACATAATACATTCCCGAGTTAGGTTACACCATGAGGGAGCACATTAAACAGAATAAGCTCTTCAGAGTCCCAGAAGACCGCCGCCATGGTTTTACCGGCTGAAGGTGCGGCTCTGAACTTTTTGTTCGAAAGAGAGATGGTGTGGCGACACTCCATGGGAGATCGGACAAGTTTGCGAGACCTCGTCGCGATGATGTCAAAGCGCCGAAGAAGTTCTTCACAAGCATCAACACGTCGTTCTCTCATTTCAGGAGTCAGCTGCCGTGGCACCCATTTTGCAGACACTTTGTGACACTGGAGCACATCATGCACAATATGGTGTGCTGACCCATGACTAATCTGTAAACATGCTGCAGTGTCATTCAGTGTCACTCGGCGGTTTTCCTTCACTATGGCTTCAACTGCTGTAATGTCCACCACGAACAATACGAGACTGGAATAGAAGGAGAACCGATAGAGGTACTCATGGTACCCTCCGCCATGTCCGGAGTATGGATGTAGATGTAGATGTAGAATGTTCTATGAAGTCACAACTCATTGTGCCTGACCTGGACGAGGAGCATCTTTCACTAAAGTCATACCATTTGCGAACTTCCTACTCCATTCGTAGACTTGCTGCTGTGACAAACATGCATCACCGTACTGAATCTTCATTCGTCGATGAATTTCAATAGGTTTCACACCTTCACTATGCAAAAACCGAAAAATAGAAAGCTGTTCTTCTTCCCTGGTGCAAGTCGCAAGTGGGGCGGCCATCTTTATACCGATACTGCGAGGGTATGTGTGCATCTGCACTATGCTGTCACCTACAGGCCATTCTGAACACTGTTTGTAGCACGCTTACCAACCTACAAGATAACGGAGCGAAATTTCGATTTGTTATTACAAGTTTAAGGTTTTCATTTGACTCACCCTCGTACAAAAACGTTCAAAACTATTTTGAAACTTATTGTCTCACACTTACCTCAGTGTTGTTCACAGCATTTCTACAGGCTGAATATAATTCCTCATTTTGGTATTTTTGAGCTGAATGGTGTCTTTCAACCGCCGATGGAGTCTGTCAAAGGAAGTGGCCGATATTCTGAATCAACTGAAGAAATTTTTGTCATCCTGCCTCAACTATTCAAACAATGTCTAGAAACCCCCAGCTCTTTCAACCGCCGATGGAGTCTGTCAAAGGAAGTGGCCGATATTCTGAATCAACTGAAGAAATTTTTGTCATCCTGCCTCAACTATTCAAACAATGTCTAGAAACCCCCAGCTCCCTCTTCTTTCATTGACTAGATGAAACCCTGAATATTCAAATCCTGCAGCGTGGACCACTGCGAGACGTGCAGGAAGAGAGTCAATGAGGTCGTGTAAGATACCAACAAGGATGCAGAGCCATTCCGACTCCCATGGCCAGCTGCGCTTGGTTTCTCAGTTGAGGATCCATGAAAGGAACAGCCCGGTCGCAGAGTCCCACAGTTTCTCCATTGGTTTTAAGGCCGGGGACTTTGGTGGCCAGGGGAGTATAGTGAAGTCATCCTGGCGCTCTTCGAACCACGCACGTACACTGCGGCCTGTTAGAGACGTTGCACTGGTGTGCTGATAGAAGCCATCGTGTCGAGGAAAAATAAACTGCGTGTGGAGATGGGCGTCGTCCCCAAGGATACATTGCTTATTTGTCTTGATCCATTGTGACTTCCAGTATGACGAGGTCACCCGGAAACAACCCCTGATCTGTACCATTTCGACGATTACTGCATGGTCAAACAGTCCAACGGCCATCTGTTCGATGGAGCATGAAACGTGATTCACCTGAAGACCACCTGTCGCCATTCAGTGTGCATCCAGCTGTGGAGTGCAAATTACTGCCTTCGTCGCGAATGAAATGCAGTCAATATGGGTATATCAACCAGGCGCCTGGTTCGAAAGTCCATACGCAGCAA
The DNA here is from genome assembly GCF_023897955.1 of Schistocerca gregaria. Taxonomy (NCBI): domain Eukaryota; kingdom Metazoa; phylum Arthropoda; class Insecta; order Orthoptera; family Acrididae; genus Schistocerca; species Schistocerca gregaria. The sequence continues at coordinate 290,410,214 of NC_064925.1, forward strand.
TGGTTGCTGAACAGTCTTTGAGGAGACTGTTGGTCACGCAGGATTAGCCGAGCGGTCTGTGGCGCTGCAGTCATGGGCTGTGCGGCTGGTCCCGGCGGAGGTTGGAGTCCTCCCTCGGGCATGGGTGTGTGTGTTTGTCCTTAGGATGATTTAGGTAAAGTAGTGTGTAACTTTAGGGACTGACGACCTTAGCAGTTGAGTCCCGTAATATTTCACACAAATTTGAACATCTGGGTGGTCAGCTGCTCAACAGATGCATGTCTATTTGCCCGTACACATCCCCTCAGCCGTCGTTCGCCCTTGTCATCTATGGCTCGTGGTCCACCACAGTTGCCTCGGCGCCAGTTTTGGATAGCGCCATTGTGTCATGCACAGTATACCTTAACCGTGGAAGCACGCGAACAATTTACAAACTTAGCTGTTTCTGAAATGTTTACACCTTGGCCCAAAAGCCAATAACCATGCCTCTTTCCGCATTACGACGATTACAGCGCTTTCCGTGTGCTTCACCCCCCGCCCCCGCCACCCATCCGCCCTCCCTAATAACGCGCTTTATACCCTCCACTGCTTGTCTTGCCAGCTGCCGTTAGTGGTTATTGTACATTGACGTCGAACACAGGTGGTGGTCACAGTGTGACTGGACCACGTATTTATACGTCGTGATGCTTTGGAAGACATAGAATACGAATGAATCATGTATAGTAAATCTGGTCCTATCACACACTCTTGACACTCTTGGGGAACTCCTGCAAATATCTTTACATCTGTCGATTTTGTTCCGTTAAGAGAGACACGTTGAATTCTATCTACAAGGAGCCTTGAATCCAGTCAGAAATGTGGTCGATACTGGGCAAGCTTTAAATGACTGTTCGGATCTGTAAAAATGCCTACCTGATGTCAAGACGCGCGGCATCAGTCTGACTGCCGATAGTTTCAGCACTGTGGACTTCATGGTCGAACCTAGCAAGCTGATAAAAGACATCATATTTAAGCCAGTGACTGTAACACTTTCTTTATTTCACGATTGCAATTTCGGTCTTAGGCCATTATCAAGTGCAAATTTGTGAGCGTCTTTCTAAGTTGACATGGCTAAAAGCCACAAAAATCTGTACTTGATAATTGAAATCGTGAAATAAGTAAAGTGTTACAGTCACTGGCGTAAACTGTTATAAAGTTCTACATACTGTGAATCCCAGGTATAAAAATGTAACAAGCTGAGTTTCGCAAGGTCTCTGTCTACGGGATCCATGTTGATACTTATAGAGGTGATTGTCTCAGAAAAAACATCACAATACATTAGCATAAAACATATTCCAGACATCTACAACAGGTCAACTTCAGAAATATAAGACTATAATTTTGTGTAACTGTCCTACGACTACAAAAACTAGAATAACTTGCACTTTTTTTCCAAGTTAGCCGATTTTTTTCTTCTCCTCTTCATTTTTCGACGCAATAAAAATTATACTAGAATGCTCTGTGTTCATTTCAAACAACCCTGTCCGTTTAAAAGCAATAAATAATTTAAACAACACAGTAAAATTAATTGAACTGGTTTGATGGTGATAATCGACTTACTCGCACGGCGGCGACGGAGATCTTACTGCTGCGTGTGTAAAAAATTTTAAACTCCTCTGAGCACTATGGGACGTAACTTCTGAGGTCATCAGTCCCCTAGAAATTAGAACTACTTAAACCTAACTAACATAAGGTCACCACACACATCCATGCCCGAGGCAGGATTCGAACCTGCGACCGTAGCGGTCACGCAGTTCCACACTGTAGCGCCTGGATCCGCTCAGTCACACCGGCCGGCCCGAGTGTGTAAACACTAGATTTCTGAGAGCACCGACTGTCAGTTGACGGCCGCGGAAAATATCCGCCCTGTGTGCTACCAGCTTTACGACACGCTTAGCAGCTCTGTCTTAGGGTAGCAGCTGTAGCGTTTTCAGTGTTTTACTGTAGCTCTTCCAGACCGCGAGCATTATTTGAATATACCTGTACCTTCAATCTGCTACACAGTTCAAAATCAAAGGGAGAGAGGTCAGGCGATCGACGCCCAGGATATTGCACTAACTCTGTTGATAGTCTGCTGTTCACCAAAACCTCATGCACTTGTGGCAGGCTTGTCCAGGCGGTGTGTGCTGTTGCTCCGTCTTGCTGAAAATGCGCATACAATCATCAATTGTCTGTGAGTTGGTCCAGAAATGTGTTACACAATTTTGGACATACCGCCTACTTGCGGACACCTTCCTAATGGAGCACCGAATCAGTCGAATGGAATGGCCTCCATTCTCCTCATAGCTTGGTGAAAGCATCAATGATTCAAATGGCTCTGAGCACTATGGAACTTAACATCTATGGTCATCAGTCCCCTAGAACTTAGAACTACTTAAACCTAACTAACCTAAGGACATCACACAACACCCAGTCATCACGAGGCAGAGAAAATCCTCGATCCCGCCGGGAATCGCACCCGGGAACCCGGGCGCGGGAAGCGAGAACGCTACCGCACGACCACGAGCTGGCATCGTGTTACGATTCAGACTCCAGACATTGCGCAACACACATTAACCTTCAGATATGCATTCGTTCCTCGGAATACTGATAGGGGATTTTGTGGTATATCGTGCTGTGTGTTCTGTGAGTTCACGTAAGTAACAGGCTGAACCAGGCCTTTTATGAAGAAATGAAAAGCCGGAGAGGTCCTGATTCCGCTTCACTCAGGAACTACCGGCAGAACTCAAGGCGCGAAAATTCGTCTGGGTGCTTTAATCAACGGACAAAAGCAAAATTTATAAGGAAACAGAAGGAGTTTCTTTTTTAATAATGTTTCACATGGCGATCTCTTAATTTCCACTTGTACAGATAGACGACGTTGAGATTTCGACGGACTTTTTGCGACGCTTTCCTTCAATCGAGCACTGTCTTCTAGTGTTCGACCTCTTGTCGGACAATCAGGGTTTCTACTCGCTACAGAGCCCATTTTGCATTATGTTGGGCATTGCAGACTTCGATAGAGGTTTTGCCAGCCTTAAACTCTTCCGCAAACAGTTTCCTGCATGTCTTTCACAAATTCTGCACCTCATAACACCCGACGATGTACATGCAATGTTATCTTTGGTACCAATTTGTGTCATATTCATATGGTCACTCACTCAAATGTAATCACACAACGATGAGCATGCTCAGACACGTGACAGCATCGAAATCGCGGTTTTCAGCATCTGTGATTGCGAGTTACACTAATCGTTTAGAGGCGTCAGTCCCATCCCACGTAAGTCATATAAATATAGGGTGGTTGTAATCAATATGCAGCTACTCACACACGTCCAATGTGGGCTGTAATTATCGTATGGCGGCGAAAGTTGGTAGATACCTTAATGCGGATCCTGTTCACACTGGAAAAACATTAGTTCCAGTTTTGGTCACCAGGTGCGGAGCTGGTGCTGTGAATGCAAGAAGGACACATAGAGAAGTTCCCACACTTTAATGGACTAGGAACGGGACGTGGTGAGAAAACGTCAAACAAGTGAGAAAGGCATGATGTTGATTTTGTTCTTAACCGACACTGACACAATTTATTCAATATGAGCACCAGAGACGTCGAAAGGAAGCTTCATCTTTAAAACAATGTGATAAATAGTTGTTAGCAACAGTTCCGGTGAATCTGAGCAACATATTCCTAGAAAACACGTTCTTTTAGATACATAACGTGATCAAAAGTATCTGGGTACCTGGCTGAAAATAACTTCCAAGCTCGTGGCACTCTCCATAGTTAATGCTGGAAATCAGTATGGTGTTGGCCCATCCTTAGCCTTCATGACAGCTTGTACTCTCGCAGGCATTCTTTCAGTTACGTGCTGGAAGGTTTGTTGGGGAATAGCAGCCCATTCTTCACGGACTACTGCGCTGAGGAGAGGTATCGACGTCGGCCGGTGAGGCCTGGCACGAAGTCACCTCTCCAAAACTTCCCAACGGTGTTCTATAGGATTCAGGTCAGGACACTGTGCATACCAGTTCATTACTGGGATGTTATTGCCCTCCAACCACTCCGCCACAGGCCGTGCATTATGAACAGGTGTGCGACCGTGTTAAAAGATGCAATCGCCATTCCCGAATCGCTCTTCAACAATGGGAAGCAAGAAGGAGCTTAAACCATCAATGTAGGCCTGTGCTGTGATAGTGCCACGATAAATAACAAGGGGTGCAAGCCCCCTCCACGAAAAATATGACCACACCATGACACAACCACCTCCAAATTTTACTGTTGCCACTACAGACGCTGGCAGATGACATTCACAGGACATTCGCCATACCCACACCCTGATATCAGATCGCCGCCGTGATTAGTCACTCCACACAACATTTTTCCACAGTTCAATCGTCCAATTTTTACGCTCCTCACACCAAGCGAGGCGTCGTTTGGCATTTACCGGCGTAGTGTGTGGCTTATGAGCAGACGCTCGACCATGAAATCCAAGTTTTCTCACCTCCCGCTTAATTTTCATAGTACTTGCAGTGGATCTTGTTGCAGTTTGGAATTCCTGTGTGATGGTCTGGATAGATGTCTGCCTATTACACATTACGACCATTACGACCCTCTTCAAATGTCGGCGGTCTCTGTCAGTCAACAGAAGGAGTCGGCCTGTACGCTTTTGTGTTGTACGCGTCCCTTCACGTCTCCACTTCACTATCACATCGGAAACAGTGGACCCAGGGATGTTTAGGAATGTGGAAATCTCGTGTACAGACGTATGACGTCTACATCTACATGGTTACTCTGCAATTCACACTTAAATTGCTGGCAGAGGGTTCATCGAACCATTTTCATATTACTTCTTCACCATTCCACTCTCGAATGGCGCGTGGGAAAAAGAACACCTAAATCTTTCCGTTCGAGCTCTGATTTCTCTTATTTTATTACACTCCTGGAAATTGAAATAAGAACACCGTGAATTCATTGTCCCAGGAAGGGGAAACATTATTGACACATTCCTGGGGTCAGATACATCACATGATCACACTCACAGAACCACAGGCACATAGACACAGGCAACAGAGCATGCACAATATCGGCACTAGTACAGTGTGTATCCACCTTTCGCAGCAATGCAGGCTGCTATTCTCCCATGGAGACGATCGCAGAGATGCTGGATGTAGTCCTGTGGAACGGCTTGCCATGCCATTGCCACCTGGCGCCTCAGTTGGACCAGAGTTCGTGCTGGACGTGCAGACCGCGTGAGACGACGCTTCATCCAGTCCCAAACATGATCAATGGGGGACAGATCCGGAGATCTTGCTGGTCAGGGTAGTTGACTTACACCTTCTAGAGCACGTTGGGTGGCACGGGATACATGCAGACGTGCATTGTCCTGTTGGAACAGCAAGTTCCCTTGCCGGTCTAGTAATGGTAGAACGATGGGTTCGATGACGGTTTGGATGTACCGTGCACTATTCAGTGTACCCTCGACGATCACCAGAGGTGTACGGCCAATGTAGGTGATCGCTCCCCACACCATGATGCCGGGTGTTGGCCCTGTGTGCCTCAGTTGTATGCAGTCCTGATTGTGGCGCTCACCTGCACGGCGCCAAACACGCATACGATCATCATTGGTACCAAGGCAGAAGCGACTCTCATCGCTGAAGACGACACGTCTCCATTCGTCCCTCCATTCACGCCTGTCGCGACACCACTGGAGGCGGGCTGCACGATGTTGGAGCGTGAGCGGAAGACGGCCCAGCTTCATGGAGACGGTTGCGAATGGTCCTCGCCGATACCCCAGGAGCAACAGTGTCCCTAATTTGCTGGGAAGTGGCGGTGCGGTCCCCTACAGCACTGCGTAGGATCCTACGGTCTTGGCGTGCATCCGTGCGTCGCTGCAGTCCGGTCCCAGGTCGACGGGCACGTGCACCTTCCGCCGACCACTGGCGACAACATCGATGTACTGTGGAGACCTCACGCCCCACGTGTTGAGCAATTCGGCGGTACGTCCACCCGGCCTCCCGCATGCCCACTATACGCCCTCGCTCAAAGTCCGTCAACTGCACATACGGTTCACGTCCACGCTGTCGCGGCATGCTACCAGTGTTAAAGACTTCGATGGAGCTCCGTATGTCACGCAAACTGGCCTATACTGACGGCGGCGGTGCACAAATGCTGCGCTGCTAGCGCCATTCGACGGTCAACACTGCGGTTCCTGGTGTGTCCGCACTGCCGTGCGTGTGATCATTGCTTGTACAGCCCTCTCGCAGTGTCCGGAGCAAGTATGTTGGGTCTGACACACCGGTGTCAATGTGTTCTTTTTTCCATTTACAGGAGTGTATGATGATCATTTCTCCCTATGTACATGGGTGTCAACAAAATATTTTCGCAATCGGAAGAGAAAGTTGGCAATTGAAATTTCGTAAATAGATCTCGCTGCAAAGAAAACCGCCTTTATTTCAGTGACTTCCACCCCAATTCCCGAATCATATCAGTGACACCTTCATCCCTATTGCGTGACAACACGAAATGAGCTGCCCTTCTTTGCACTTTTTCGATGTCTTCTGTCAATCCTACCTGGTAAGGGTCTCACACCACGCAGCAGTATTCCAGCAGAGGACAGACAATATAGGCTGTCTTTTTAGTGGGTTCGTCGCATCTTCTGCCAACACAAGTGACACCCAATCAGCTGACCACGTTCGAAGTCCGTGAGTCCGCACAGCGCCCCAATCTGTTCTCTCACGATGTCGAATGACTACTGAGGTCGCTGATATGGAGTACCTGGCAGTAGGTGGCAGCACAATGCACCTAATATGAAAAACGTATGTTCTGGGTGGTGTCAGAATACAGGGTGATTCAAAAAGAATACCACAACTTTAGGAATTTAAAACTCTGCAACGACAAAAGGCAGAGCTAAGCACTATCTGTCGGCGGATTAAGGGAGCTATAAAGTTTCATTTAGTTGTACATTTGTTCGCTTGAGGCGCTGTTGACTAGGCGTCAGCGTCAGTTGATGCTAAGATGGCGACCGCTCAACAGAAAGCTTTTTGTGTTATTGAGTACGGCAGAAGTGAATCGACGACAGTTGTTCAGCGTGCATTTCGAACGAAGTATGGTATTAAACCTCCTGATAGGTGGTGTATCAAACGTTGGTATAAACAGTTACAGAGAATGGGTGTTTGTGCAAAGGGATAAGTTCTGGACGGCCGAGAACGAGTGATGAAAATGTAGCACGCATCCAGCAAGCATTTGTTCGCAGCCCAGGAAAATGGACTCGCAGAGCTAGCAGAGAGCTGCAAATTCCACAATCAACTGTATGGAGAGTCCTACGAAAAAGGTTAGTTATGAAACCTTATCGTCTGAAATTGGTTCAAGCACTGTCTGCAGCTGATAAGATTAAAAGAATCGATTTCTGTGATTTTATCCTTGCTCAAATGGAAACAGATGAATCTTTCGTTTCAAAGATTGTGTTTAGTGATGAAGCAACTTTCCACACTAACGGGAAAGTCAACCGTCACAATGTCGTATATGGGGCACTGAGAATCCGCGGGAAACAACTCAGTATGAACGTGACTCGCCTAAGGTGAACGTTTTCTGTGCCATTTCAGCCAATAAAGTTTTTGGTCCCTTTTTCTTCGAAGGTGCTACTGTAACTGGACTACAGTATCTGAAGATGTTAGAGAATTGGCTGTTCCCTCAGCTCGGACAAGAAGCACAACAATTCATATTTCAGCTGGATGGAGCGCCACAACATTGGCACTTATCTGTCCGTAAGTATCTGAACGTCAACTACCCGAGGCGGTGGATCGGTCGCCAGGCAGCCCGTGACAGAGCACTTCATCACTGGCCTCCAAGAAGCCCTGATCTTACCCCCTGCGATTTTTTCTTATGGGGGTATGTTAAGGATATGGTGTTTCGGCCACCTCTCCCAGCCACCATTGATGATTTGAAACGAGAAATAACAGCAGCTATCCAAACTGTTACGCCTGATATGCTACAGAGAGTGTGGAACGAGTTGGAGTATCGGGTTGATATTGCTCGAGTGTCTGGAGGGGGCCATATTGAACATCTCTGAACTTGTTTTTGAGTGAAAAAAACTTTTTAAATACTCTTTGTAATGATGTATAACAGAAGGTTACATTATGTTTCTTTCATTAAATACACATTTTTAAAGTTGTGGTATTCTTTTTGAATCACCCTGTACTTTTGACCACATAATGTATCCCCACGACAAAACTTCCATCGATTCACATCAGGTGATCTTTCAGGCAGTGCATCTGGGAAACCTCTGGATATAACAGGTTCGTTGATGATTGCATTAATCAGATCTTTCACTGGGCGAGCGACATGAGATGTTGCCCCGTCTTGCATGAACACATTAGTTTCCACATAGTTGCGCTCTTGCGAAGAAGGAATCACATGTTTTATAAGGAAATCTCGATATTATGCATGCGACAGGTTTTTCGGGTGTATCTTTTTCGTAGAAACCATATCACACAGTCGCAAACAGAGAGCACAATGGCTCTTCGTGAGGAATACACAGTTTAACAATATTCCAAATTCGGTAGTTTTGTGTACTCGTTGCAGTCTGTAGTGTAAGACGTGCCTCGTCATTATGTAAGACATGGTATGGCCATATGTCATTAACTTCGATACGTGCCAGAACCAAAGATATATTCCGAACGTTGCTGCGGATCATAAGGTATCAGTTGCTGCACCGTCTGGATCTTGTGCAGATATCAATAATAGTAGACCCCAAAGCTTCCCGTGCTGTTGACAGTGGGATGAACAATTCTCCTGACACTGCACTAGTATTAGCACTACCTGGTCCACGAGCTGCATAGTGAACTACAGTAACAGCAACCTCATCAGCAACTTCTACCGGAAAAGAGCACCTTCTTTCAAATGTCACATCAAGCGCACCAATATTTTCGTATGTCAATATCATCTTTTTTTAAAGCAGTTGATGACATCGGACCACTCCTCAGACTTTTCGGTCGGCGATATTCTCTCAGTTCAACATTTCAGTTACTGCCGTTCACATAACACAGTTTCACTAGCAGCCCACGATATCTCTTCTCGGTAGCCAAACTGTTCCCTCACATTATACCTTCTCAGATGATGGCATGGATGTAGTACTATCAGACGGTGTACAGCGCCAAATTTGCTTCTGGTGGCCAAAATTTGAACTAATTTTTTCAGTGTAAATCGCAGTAAAGCGTATCTATGAAGTTTCCCTGCCATACTATAATTACAGACCGCACTGAACCTTCATGGGTATCTGCACTTTGGCTATAACCACCAGGTATTTTATATTTTCCCATCCTGTATGCGTGCTAAGATATCAGTGATTCCAGCAGATAGACAAATGCGGTACACTTCTCTTTAGGGGGGAGATCGTCTGATTACAACAATAATGGTAGTAGTTGACACATCTGATTCTTTGAAAGTCGTTCCGTAAAATGGAAACAACAGCAAATCAGAAAAGCTGGCGCCGTGTCGGCGGAAGTAACTGCTGCAGCTCACGAGCGGAGCAGGTGCTCAGCGTTTCATGGCTCGTGGCAGAGCACCCTCTTCCACCTGACTCCATCATTACTCGCAACTTCTACCGTATCCGGCTCCGAAACTTGCGTGAGGCCGCTCCATAACAATCGGTACCCCATTCCCTTTACCGGCCGAGTCGGGGAGACACTAACAAATATTAATTGTTACACATTATCAAAAAACATTATGGCCATACAAATAGCTTTCGAAAATGTAATTATCTAAGGGAAGTCATTGCTTACTGGCGCGACATATTAATTAAGACAATATTAGTTCGAGATAACCTGTACAATCAAACAAGGAATCGCTTAATTGCTTAATTTTTGGATGGGAAACACCTTACGAACCGCAGCCACGCCATACCGTGTACAGTACTAAAATGTTATAATCATACCACGTTATAGAAAGTGGAGAAAGTTTGTTCTGGTAAGTAATGAAGCGGTTGATGTAGCGTTAAGAGGGACAAAATATTCAGTTGGAGGGCGAAGACGTGGAGCACGAACACACAAAACTCAAAAGCGTTGTTCAATACGCCTTGGAGAAGTACGTGCCGAGCAAGGTTTCAAGGCGTAGGAAAGACCCATAGCGGTCTAACAAGAGTGTCAGAAAGTTGCTGCGAAAGCAAATAGAGCTCCAACATTGTTTTAAGCGATTTCTTAAGGGAATTAAAGGCCTGCTGACAAACAAAAGCTGAACGAAGCGATATACCGAGCTTAAGGAGAGCAATCAGAGAAACGTTCAATCAATTTGAAACTAAAACTTTGCGAACATAAATGAAAATCCTAAGAAGCTCTGTAAGCGGTTCAGGGGCTCAGGGACCATACCGCTACCAAAACGCCAAATGACAGAGAGAAGGACGAAGTATTGAATTCCGTCTTCTCAAACTGCTTCTCCGCTGAAGATCATAAGATGGTCTCTCCTTTCAACCATCGGGCGAAGGCCGAAATAGCAGATACTTAACTGAGTGATCGCAAAACAGGAAAACAACTTCAACAGCTGAGTACATGAGAGGCATCTGGACCCGATGAGATTCCTGTGAGATTCTACAAGATTAGCAAAACAACTTGCTCCCCTCCTAGCAAGAAGATGCAGTACAGAAGAGTAGCTAGCGACTGGAAAAAACCGTAGGTCATTCCCGTTTTCAAGATGGTCCGCAGGTCACTTGCGCACAATTATAGACCTTTATCGCTGACATCGATCTGTTATAGAAGTCTCGAACATGTTTTATGTTCCTAAGTGTAATGTTTTCGGGGAAAGAAAATGTCCTATGGAAATATCGACATGGTTTTAGTAAAAACACATACGTTGGGAAACTCAGCTCGTTCTGTTCTTCCACGAGATACACAGCGCTAAATCCATCGGCAATCGTGATGACGCCATGTTTCTTGAATTCAGTAGAAGTTCCACTGTGTCTAGTCGTAAAAAAAAAAGAAAAAAACGAGGTTACTGGGTGTCGGATTACGTTTTTGACTGTAATCAAGGGGTCCTTGTAGACATAACGCAACACGTCGCTCTTGATAGAATAAAATCGAAAGATGTAAATGGAACCGTTATGGTTCCGCTTTCCTACAGAGTCATGCAAACCAAAACATACAACCTTCACTAGAAATTAACACCTCATCAGAAATCAGCAATGGTTGTGACTGAGAAGCAAGAATCATGGAAGGACTGGCCAAGATGGTTTCACTGAACATCGTTTACCATGACTTTTTAACACAATTGTTTAAATTGATATTACAATACTGAACATTCAAGTGTAGTAGCCTACAATTCTTGTTTTAACAATGGCAGATGTTAAACAGGAAAGAAGCACAGAAGAAAACAATCAGTCAATAGCTTAAATTAAAACATTAAAACAGTTCCATGAAAAGACCACGAACTAGATAACCGTTTCTGTTGATCGGAGCCGCCTTTACCTTCAGGACAAGGCCGCAGATCAAAGTGAAAACATAAAATGGGCACCCGCTGAACATCAAAACAACAAAATACCAGTAGCTACAGCAGTTGACACTCAAGCAAAACCCTAAGACTACAATAAGAAAGCAATAAAAGGGAATAACGTAACTTAATAAGGCTGCGCTTAATGACGCGTCCACAAGCGTTCTTTCAATGGCCAACACGTGTAGAGGAGGGCTGCACCATCCGGTACAGCCAGGGGACCGCAACCACGCGACGGACCTGCTGGCGTGGGGCAACTGACACCTCATACAAACGCTGAGCCACAACAGCCGCAAACCGAATTACAGTGGAGCTCTGTAGCATACACACATCGCCAGTTAGTTTCGATGAGGATGGCAATAAGGATGTAACCTATATAAGGTGTAGCTACAAGTATTTCCATTAAAACAGCCTGTAAATACACTCCTGGAAATTGAAATAAGAACACCGTGAATTCATTGTCCCAGGAAGGGGAAACTTTATTGACACATTCCTGGGGTCAGATACATCACATGATCACACTGACAGAACCACAGGCACATAGACACAGGCAACAGAGCATGCACAATGTCGCCACTAGTACAGTGTATATCCACCTTTCGCAGCAATGCAGGCTGCTATTCTCCCATGGAGACGATCGTAGAGATGGTGGATGTAGTCCTGTGGAACGGCTTGCCATGCCATTTCCACCTGGCGCCTCAGTTGGACCAGCGTTCGTGCTGGACGTGCAGACCGCGTGAGACGACGCTTCATCCAGTCCCAAACATTCTCAATGGGGGACAGATCCGGAGATCTTGCTGGCCAGGGTAGTTGACTTACACCTTCTAGAGCACGTTGGGTGGCACGGGATACATGCAGACGTGCATTGTCCTGTTGGAACAGCAAGTTCCCTTGCCGGTCTAGTAATGGTAGAACGATGGGTTCGATGACGGTTTGGATGTACCGTGCACTATTCAGTGTCCCCTCGACGATCACCAGAGGTGTACGGCCAATGTAGGTGATCGCTCCCCACACCATGATGCCGGGTGTTGGCCCTGTGTGCCTCAGTTGTATGCAGTCCTGATTGTGGCGCTCACCTGCACGGCGCCAAACACGCATACGATCATCATTGGTACCAAGGCAGAAGCGACTCTCATCGCTGAAGACGACACGTCTCCATTCGTCCCTCCATTCACGCCTGTCGCGACACCACTGGAGGCGGGCTGCACGATGTTGGAGCGTGAGCGGAAGACGGCCCAGCTTCATGGAGATGGTTGCGAATGGTCCTCGCCGATACCCCAGGAGCAACAGTGTCCCTAATTTGCTGGGAAGTGGCGGTGCGGTCCCCTACGGCACTGCGTAGGATCCTACGGTCTTGGCGTGCATCGGTGCGTCGCTGCCGTCCGGTCCCAGGTCGACGGGCACGTGCGCCTTCCGCCGACCACTGGCGACAACATCGATGTACTGTGGAGACCTCACGCCCCACGTGTTGAGCAATTCGGCGGTACGTCCACCCGGCCTCCCGCATGCCCACTATACGCCCTCGCTCAAAGTCCGTCAACTGAACATACGGTTCACGTCCACGCTGTCGCGGCATGCTACCAGTGTTAAAGACTGCGATCGAGCTCCGTATGCCACGGCAAACTGTCTGACACTGACGGCGGCGGTGCACAAATGCTGCGCAGCTAGCGCCAGTCGACGGCCAACACCGCGGTTCCTGGTGTGTCCGCTGTGCCGTGCGTGTGATCATTGCTTGTACAGCCCTCTCGCAGTGTCCGGAGCAAGTATGGTGGATCTGACACACCGGTGTCAATGTGTTCTTTTTTCCATTTCCAGGAGTGTATATACGTATGTGTATGTATAGATCTCCGCAAATAAGGAGGAAATTATTTTGAACTCTTGTGCTTACAACCAAACGGTAACTTACCTATACTTATTTTAAAACCATCAGCGGGAATAATAACAAATATGCACAAGTAACTTTTAGACAGTAAAGTCAATATAAAACTCCTTGCAACAAGTAAGAAAAACAACCGTACAGCTCAGTGATTAAAACAAATTTCCGATCACAGCTCAACTAAAAATAGGCTAGCCTATAATATAAAATTATCCCCGTAAGTAAAACAGGCTACAGACCACAATTTTAAACAGATAACAAATTGGAACTCAAACTTAACAAAAGTGATTTAGAATTAACAATGAGAGGCTGAGCCCAGTACCGGATCACCAACGCGACAAGCCTGACGCAAAACAGATGACTATCGAGCTTAATTGCTAATTGATTTCAGTCAGTTGGGACTGTCAAAGACGGCCGCGAGTAACAATACAATACCAGCGAGCTGTTGTGGACGGAAACGCTCAGTCAATATCCCACCAAGACACAGCTTCACATCCGCGGCTGATAACAGCAAAAGACCTCTCCGTGTTTAGTTAGCAGTCCCCGCAGAGTCGCGCAGAACTGCCCGTACTCCAGCATGGCGGCCAACTAAAGCCACACAGCCGCAGCTCGGTTCGGAAAGCCAACAAGCTTCCACTCGCTGCACTCAAGGGCCACCAAGACGATGCACTCTAAGGGTGAAAAGTATTTAAACGGACAAATTCTCGGAGGTTGTAAGGGACATCAAAACAAAAATTTTTCCCTAATGTCATTTTTTCCTATGAGGAGTATTTAAACCGGTAGAGGAAGATTTCTCTGGTGGGTAATTAACTGAACCAACAAACGGTTTTCCATTTTTTATGACCAAGAGACAACACATTAACACAACCCAATTTCAATTAGAGTAGATTTTCAAAAATGCCTCCATTGACACGTAAACAAAGCTTACACCGTCGGATCATATTCTGTCTGACACGGGGAAAAACCCCAGGAGTATCCTGAATTGTTCCTGCTGCTGTTTGATGCAACCAGATCCTCTTCTTATGCATCAAGAGTTGCGTAAACAGGGTTGCGCATCTCTCCCCACACAAAAAAGTCCAGAGGGGACATATCTGGGGATCGAGCATGCCGTGGTACAGGACCACCTCCGCCAATCCACGTTTCTGGGAACCGTCGGTCCAGGAATCGACGCACACGACGACTGAAATGTGCCGGCGCCCCATCATGTTGGTTCCACATGCGTTGTCTTGTAGGGAGCGGGACGTCTTCCAGCAATTCTGGCAATGCTCTGGCGATAAAATTGTAATGATGCCTGCCATTTAATGGCGTAGGTAATAGATACGGTCCAATTAAACAGTCCCCAACAACACCGTCCCACACATTAACGAAGAACCGCACTTGATTAGCGCTAGTAACTGTGGCATGTGGGTTATCCTCACTCCAAACATGCGAATTGTGCATGTTCAAGACACCATCACGCCCCAACGTTGCTTCATCGGTAAACAACACAGAGGATGGAAATGTAGGATGCATTTCACACTGTTCCAGGTACCACCGCGAAAACTGTGCTCTGGATGAATAATCAACTCGTTCCAGGTTGTGGATATGCTGCAAGTGAAGTGGACGTAAAAATTGCTCTCGAAGGACTGTTCTTACATTCGTTTGATTCGTCCCCATGTTACGTGCAATTGGACGAGTGCTGATTGAAGGATCCCGCTCCACATGCTGCAAGACAAGCTTCCTGAAATTGCAGCGTTCTTACCGTGCGACGGCGTCCCTGTTCAGGTAATCCGCTAAATGACCTGGTCTCACGCAGACGTTGGCACACAGCAGCAAAGGTCGTATGATGCGGGATACGGCGATTAGGATATTGTTGTTGATAAATCGACTGTGCAGCTCGTCCGTTGTGGTGCGCTACGTAGTACGCACCAACCATATCAGTGTAGTCACTCCAGGTGTATCGCTCCATTAGTAAACGGAGGCAATGCACTACTACACTGGTGGACAGCAGTTGCTAATAACTGAAGAGCGTAATACGGCCTCCGCCGGTTTAAATAATCATCATAGGAAAAAATGACATTAGGGAAACATTTGGTTTGATGTCCCATACAACTCATACAACGTCCAAGTCTTTGTCGGTTTAAATACTCTTCACCCTATATACACGCTCGGTGCCACAAACTTGCTCACTGCCTACCGTGCAAGTGCTCCCCAAACCCGGCAAGAAGGCAAGACCATGAAGCTAACACAACATGCGAGCCGCACCGTCTCAGTAGCTTCAGGAGCGCCCCTAGAATGTGTGATAGGACCCTTAATGTTTACAATATGCAGGTCTACTGTAAATGATTCATTCGTTTTCTATGTTCTATATTTTGGAAAGTATTACACGTACAAATATGACTGACGCAGGAATCATAAACTCTGCGAGTTTGCAATATGCATATCAATTGGCGTTACAAGAACAGGGCCTTGACAAAGACGGTTACATTTCAAACCATACCGTTTGCAGCGCGTGCAAAGATTAAAACCAAACACTAAGTTAGCGCCTTGAGTTTAGCGTCACAGCGCAGGAAGAACCTGAGGATGAACATTTCGCTTCCAAGCTGATGTTCAGTGACGAAGCAGGCTTTCATTAATCTGGTAAGGTTGATCGCCACAATGAGTGAGTGTGGGGCACTGAAAGCCCTCATGAAATTGTTGCGCATAAACATTTGCCGAGGGTTAATATTTCTTGTGCGGCGTCACAGATGAAGCTGTATGGATCTTCTCTCTTCTGTGAGAGGGCTTTAACGGCCACCTCTTTACTCGATGTGTAGCAGATATGTTGTTGCTTCCACAACTGATTGCCGATTCGGACAATCTCATCCTCCAACCAGACGGGGCATCTACTCACTGGAGCATCGATATTCGTCACTATCTGAAGGGCGAACTTCCGCATCACTGGGTTGGGAGTAGTGGTGAAGATCATGTGAGTCTGTTCCCTTGCCCCCTCCCTCCTCCCCCTCCCCCCACCCAGGTCACCTGACCTAATGCCTTGTGACTTTTCCTTTGTGGGTACACCAAAGTTTGTGTTTCGAACACCCCCCCCCCCCCCCTCCCCCCACGGTCACATGTCAGGAACAGGAACACTGCAACAGCTCAGAGAAGACACCAGTGCTGCTATGGTAATCACTGACTGGTGTTTTACATAAGGAATCGAACGAACTTAACTAAGCCGCGCGGGATTAGCCGAGCGGTCTAGGCGCTGCAGTCATGGACTGTGCGGATGGTCTCGGTGGAGGTTCGTGTCCTCCCTCCGGCATGGGTGTGTATGTTTGTCCTTACGATAATTTAGGTTAAGTAGTGTGTAAGCTTTGGGACTGATGATCTTAGCAGTTAAGTGCCATACGATTTAACATACATTTGAACATTTTTTTTTTAACTTGACTAATGCTTGGACGTGTGCCAAAGGGGACTTGCAGGCATTTCTAGAATGCAAAACACAAACTTGTATATATAATACTTTGGAAACTATAGAGCTCTCAAAACGAATGAATCAGTTATAATAGTCCTATGCAAAAACGATCTAATCCTAGCGAATATCGTCCGAAGCTCCATGAGGCTGTTCGAAAATGATAGGGTTATCTGTAAGGAGGTAGTAATGCCTGGAGACTGTGGCGAACTGCGGGGAAGACTTGAAGAGGATTGATGAATGGTGCAGGCTCTGAAGGTTGACACAGAACGCAAATAAATGTAACATATTGCGCATACAGAAAAGAAGAAACCCACTACTGCACAGTTACATTATCAGTGACAAATCGTTCGGTATAGCAAGCACAGTAAAATGCCTAAAAATAATCATCTAGGCCGAACAGGAGTAAGATGACTATATAAAACAAAAAGTGGCAAAATCAGATACCAGGCTGAGAGTCACAGGAATAATCTTGTTGTTGTTGTTGTTGTTGTGGTCTTCAGTCCAGAGACAGGTTTGATGCAGCTCTCCATGCTACTCTATCCAGTGCAAGTTTCTTCATCTCCCAGTACCTGCTGCAACCTCATCCTTCTGAATCTGTTTAGTGTATTCATCTCTCGGTCTCCCTCTACGATTTTTACCCTCCCTTCAAGTCTCAGACTATGTCCTACCAATCTAGTCAAGTTGTGCCACAACCTTCTCTTCTCCCCCATTCTATTCAGTACTTCCTCATTAGTTATGTGACCTACGCATGTAATCTTCAGCATCCTTCTCTAGCACCACATTTCGAAAGCTTCTATTATCTTTTCGTCTAAATTATTTATCGTCCACGTTTCACTTCCATATGTGGCTACACTCCATAGAAATACTTTCAGAAATGACTTTCTGACACTTAAATCAATACTCGATGTTAACAGATTTCTCTTCTTCAGAAACGCTTTCCTAGCCATCGCCAGTCTACATTTTATATCCTCTGTACTTCGACCATGATTATTTATTTTGGTCCCCAAATAGCAAAACTCATTTACTACTTTAAGCGTCTCATTTCCTAATCTAATACCCTCAGCATCGCCCGATTTAATTCGACTACATTCCATTATCCTCGTTTTGCTTTTGTTGGTGTTCATCTTATATCCTCCTTTCAAGACTGTCCATTCCGTTCAGCTGCTCTTCCAGGTCCTTTGCTGTCTCTGACAGAATTACAATGTCATCGGCGAACCTCAAAGTTTTTATTTCTTCTCCATGGATTTTAATTCCTACTCCGAATCTTTCTTATGTTTCCTTTACTGCTTGCTCTTATAACTGCCATCTGGTTTCAGCACAAATTGTAAATGGCCTTTCGCTCCCTGTATTTCACCCCTGTCACCTTCAGAATTTGAGAGTATTGCAGTCAACATTGTCAAGAGCTTTCTCTAAGTCTACAAATGCTAGGAACATAGGTTTGCATTTCCTTAATCTATTTTCTAAGATAAGTCGTAGAGTCCGTATTGCCTCACGTGTTCCAACATTTCTACGGAATCCGAACTGATCTTCTCCGAGGTCGGCTTCCAGCAATTTTTCCATTCGTCTGTAAAGAATTCGTATTAGTATTTTGCAGCCGTGGCTTATTAAACTGATAGTTCGGTAATTTTCACATCTGTCAAGCCCGGTTTTCTTTGGGATTGGAATTATTACATTCTTCTTGAAGTCTGAGGGTATTTCGCCTGTGTCATACACCTTGCTCACCAGATGGTAGAGTTTTGTCAGGGCTGGCTCTCCCATGGCTATCAGTAGTTCTAATGGAATGTTGTCTATTCCCGGGGCCTTGTTTCGATTTAGGTCTTTCAGAGCGCTGTCACACTCTTCACGCAGTATCATATCTCCCATTTCATCTTCATCTACACCCACTTCTATTTCCATAATATTGTCCTCAAGAACGTCGCCCCTGAATAGACGCTCTACATACTCCTTCAACCTTTCTGCTTTCCCTTCTTTGCTTAGAACTAGGTTTCCATCTGAGCTCTTGATGTTCATGCAAGTGGTTCTCTTATCGCCAAAGGCCTCTTTAATTTTCCTGTATGCAGTATCTATCTTACCTAAGTGATATGTGCTTCTACATCCTTACATTTGTCCTCTATCCATCCGTGCTTAGCCATTTTGCACTTCCTGTCGTCTCACTTTTGAGACGTTTGTATTCCTTTTTGCCTGCTTCATTTACTGCATTTTTCTATTTTCTCCTTTCATCAATATAATTCAGTATCTCTTCTGTTACCCAAGGCTATCTATTAGCCCTCGTCTTTTTTCCTGCTTGATTCTTTGCTACCTTCACTATTTCATCTCTCAAATCTACCCATTCTTCTTCTACTGTATTTCTTTCCCCCATTCTTGTCAATCGTTCCCTAATAGCACGTGCTCTCCCTGAAACTCTCTACAACCTCTGGTTCTGTCAGTTTATCCAGGTCCCATCTCCTTAAATTCCCACCTTTTTGCAGTTTCTTTAGTTTTAATCTACAGTTCATAACCAATAGATTGTGGTCAGAGTCCACATCTGCCCCTGGAAATGTCTTACAATTTGAAACCTGGTTCCTAAATCTCTGTCTTACTATTATACAATCTATTTGAAACCTGTCAATATCTTAAAGAAATGTAGTTCATCTGTGAAAGAAGTCATTTACAAAACACTTGTTCAACTGATTATTGAGTACTGCTCATCAGTCTGGGAGTCTTATCAGGTTGGATATTAGACAGGATTCATCCAAGAGCGGCGTCTTTTTCACGGGATCGTTTAGTCGTTGTGGGAGTGTTACAGAGATGCTCAACAAACTCCAGTGGTACATGGTTCACGAGAGACGTTGTGCATTCCGTAGAGCAGGGGTGGCCAAGATTTCGGCTTTTGGGATGTGCCCGTGCCCTGTGCCAAAGCGCACAACCTAGCTGGCACGTTTCCCCCCACCGCCAGGCCACGCTGTCTGAGCGCGAGAAGGGGGAAGAGGGGGAAACTGCGAACGCGCGGCATTTAAATGGCAATGCCGCCGCATTGCATACGACTTGGTTTTATATTTCGCGTTTCTCAGCAAAACAGGTCACATACAAAAGAAGTTTTTAGTATTACTTAATTACTTTTGGCGTGCTGAAGACATAGTAGAATTCATGCAAACTGCCAGAATAGGACAGACGCAAACAATTTTACAATGTTTCGCACTCAAAATTCCACGCTACCGTGACTTATTTAGTTACATCATGGAAAAAACGTCTTTGACATAAATACGTCGATCGAAATATTGTACACGTTTGAAACCTCATTATGAAAACTTGAAAACTCTACCTGAGAAAAGCAACGTAGACGTACTGGGCAGTGTCAACATGAAAATGGGAATTACCTTGTAGATCAGTCAGTTACATCTGCATGTGCACAGGAGCACT
Source organism: Schistocerca gregaria (assembly GCF_023897955.1). Lineage (NCBI taxonomy): Eukaryota > Metazoa > Arthropoda > Insecta > Orthoptera > Acrididae > Schistocerca > Schistocerca gregaria. The sequence goes on from NC_064925.1 coordinate 290,430,389, forward strand.
TTCAAGTGAAATGGCAAAGGTTGTCGAAAACAGCTCTAAAACACATGGAAGACTGACAGTTTCCTCAAAACGTTTCGAAGACTACCCTTGTAATTCTTTCAAGGCCACAATGAATTGCCAAATGCTTGCGTTTCCTTTAGTGGCAGTGAGCTCAGGGAACTGGACGGTCTTCGTCAGAATGCGTCCCTTCTACAATGCGATTTTTTAAAAATGCATCCCCATGAAATCAGAAAGAAGTACCTTGCAATGTATTACTGTTGGCAGTGTGTAGTCAGAATGCCAAGTCTGACTCCATTTCGGATCTTCTAATTTTCATTCCTGCACTCCTTTTTCCTTCATAAATTCAACAGTAGTGTGTTTTACTCTGCAATAACATATGCAGTCTCCAAACTCTTCGTTAAGTTCCACCGGAAATAGTTCCATATAAGAAAGGATAATGCATGCGACTTCAGAAATTTTACTGCTTATATTACCAATTCCTCCACCTGCCCCAGGCCTACAAATTTAGCACAAAGTGCTTTTTGACATAGAGAACAATGAATCTCGAATGTCGATCGTCGTAATTTTTTGCTCTTTCATTGTGAATTAAATCTTTAAAGTCTTTCTGCATGGTACTGTAACGTCGTTTCTTAGCAAATACGCAGTATCTGTGACTTCTGCGAGTTGAAAATTCTCATCCCTCTCTTCCGTCATTCCTATTCATGTTGCGACAACATATCGTTAGACTGCCTCTTTTCGTGCAAATAGCCACTGGACGTCTGAAGGTTCTTTATACAGCGAACAAATAGCGAAGGCTAAACAGTGCTGACAGTACGATTCTGTCGAATTGAAGAGACTTGTCCGGTCGAAAACTACCGCATCGCAATGCTAAATGAAATGTCGCACTGTTTCGGGTAATTCCGAGAAGGACCGAACAAAGCCGAGTGACTGGCCGGTCCTTGGCCCGCACGCGGCCTGCGCCCGCTGAACGCGTGAAGTTCCGCACGCCGTGGCCGGCCTGGAGTAGAGGTTTACTGTTTACATGCCGAGAGAGATCGCAAAACAACCACAGAGGAAACATCAAGAAATTGGAGCTAACATTGAGGTTTAATGGCAATCTTCTTGGCACATGTCATTTGCGAATGGAACAGGGACGAGGCGGTCGGTCAGTGGTGCCAGAAGTATCCTCCGCCACACACCGTAAGGTAGCTTGAATGTAGATGTAGATGTTGATGTAAATAGGAAGAAGATCTTCATTTAACGAACAACTCCATGTGGCTTTTCGCGGATGATGCTGTAGTAAACAGAGAAGTTTTAGCATTAGAAAATTGTAGCGAAATGCAGGAAGATCTGCAGCGGATAGGCACTTGGTGGAGGTAGTGATAACTGACCCTTGACATAGACAAATGTAATGTATTGCGAATACATAGAAAGAAGGGTCGTTTATTGTATGATTATTTGATAGCGGAACTTCTGTGAAATATCTGGGAGTATGCGTGCGGAACGTTTTGAAGTGGATTGATCATAAAAATTAATTGTTGGTAAGGCGGGTACCAGGTTCAGATCAATTGGGAGAGTCCTTAGAACATGTAGTCAATCAACAAAGGAGGTGGCTTACAACACACTCGTTCGACCTATATTTGAGTATTGCTCATCAGTGTGGGGTCTGTACCAGATCGGGTTGGCGGAGGAGATAGAGAAAATCCAAAGAAGAGCGGCGCGTTTCGTCACAGGGTTATTTGGTAAGCTTGATGGCGTTACGGAGATGTTTAGCAAACTCAAGTCGCAGACTCTGCAAGAGAGGCGCTCTGCAAAGCGGTGTAGCTTGCTGCCCAGGTTTCGAGAAGGTGCGTTTCTGGATGAGGAATCGAATATATTGCTTCCCCCTACTTATACCTCCCGAGGAGATCACGAATGTAAAATTAGAGAGATTCGAGCGCGCACGGAGGCTTTCCGGCAGCCGTTCTTCCCGCGAACCATACGCGACTGGAACAGAAAAGCGAGGTAATGACAGTGGCACGTAAAGTGCCCTCCGCCACACACCGTTGGGTGGCTTGCGGGGTATAAATGTAGATGTAGACGTAAAACTCCTTTGAGTGATTGTTTTACTTGGTCCACAGTTTGCTGGATTCGATGCGAGAAGTACTACCACAAACTTTCAGAAATCACGAGACATTTTATCTGTGTCTTTGATCTGTAAATAGAAAATGTCGAAACTCAAGTATGTAAAATGTGAGATTTATATCAGTTTAATTACCTCAAAAGCATTTTGGTACTACGTATGAGCCGCGCAGGGTAGCCGTGCGGTCTAAGGCGTCTTGTCACGGTTCGTCGGCTCCCACCGTCGGTGGTTCGAGTCTTCCCTCGGGCAAGGGTGTGTGTGTTATCCTTACCGTAAGTTAGTTTAAGTTAGGTTAGTAGGTGTGTAAGCCTAAGGACTGATGATCTCAGCAGTTTGGTCCCATAGTCCTTCCCACAAATTTCCAATTTGCACTATGTATGAAACCTGGAAATTTATTTCGAATCATTTCATTTGTGCTACTGTACCTTTTACTCTTCTGATTCCTGTAAGGAGGCGCGTAGCTTCAGTCACGCTGTCGTTGTCTGCCAGCTTTGACTAGCGCGAGCCAGTCGGGCGGGTTGCCACGAATTTTCCTTTGGCTCGTAAGGTTGCGCCAGCCAGAAGGTAGTCTGGCGCTGAATCTTGTTCAGTTTGGACGCGGACGCTGGTTGCAGTCTCAGCATTCTGTTTCATACCTGGAAAAGATCACTAGATGCTCTTGGCTTACGCAACACTCTGCACAGGCGTTCAGCTATATCCCTGTAGAAGGCATTTCTTTCCCTCAAAGTCACGTTTTTGGATTTGTTACACGTTCCAGTAGAAAGAGAACTTACGAGGTGACCGCGCCTACCCGTCATCAACGATATCGTTCAAACTGATACAGAATACAAGAAATTCTCAATTGTACGATTATGTTATTGTTAGCAAACCGCTGGAAACATTCCACATTAATAGGACTTGGCCAAAATAAAAGTGACATAAGTGGAAGCTTCAATGGCCAAGCGTTTAGAAAATAATAGCATTTTTGACGAGAGTCAGCTGACACATGAGCCATCCGTGGTAACGTAGTTCCTAAGAAACGGTTGGCGTTGCGGCAAGGGTACAGAACAGTAATCTAGCGTCCGTGTGATCCAATCCCCACTCTGAAATTTTTTATTTTCAGTTTTTATGCTTCTCACGCTGCAAGTAAACCAAAATAATGCTTTGTGTATTGCATTTTTTGGATATTTTCATAAAAGCATAGCAAAGATAAAGGAAAATTTGGATTTGTAAATATGTTTCCACGAAGGGATTGCATGGCGTACATGATAAGTTCGTGTAAAAAAAAAATAGATGCTTTTATTATTTTACAGTTGATGATTCGCAAGTTCTGGGGTGATAGTCACCGAAAAATCAGGGGAACCAGTAATTTTCTCAACGTCATCAATAGGAAACGTTCGCGTGCAGCTGCCGAATAGTGTTCAAACGTCAAAGTTAAACTAAAGGAATACGAAATCATGTACGCTTTAATTAAGAAATTAATTTTTGATCCGAAATTTCTCTTTGCTTTTCCTTTCCTTGCCTTCTACAAAAATATTAGTAAGTACTAGTTCGCGTGCAGCTGCCGAATAGTGTTCAAACGTCAAAGTTAAACTAAAGGAATACGAAATCATGTACGCTTTAATTAAGAAATTAATTTTTGATCCGAAATTTCTCTTTGCTTTTCCTTTCCTTGCCTTCTACATAAATATTAGTAAGTACTATTTGTTGAGTAATATTTAGGATTATTTGCGGTATAAGTAACGCAAAAACTGAAAATAAGAAATGAAAAAGAATTTTCCGAGTGACTCGAATCCACGATCTTTGGGTCAAGTATGTAAGGAAAATTATTGTACCAAGAAGATAGCGTACCTAGAAACACATGACGTTTCAATATAGTGACTGATTTTAGAATCACATAAAGGAATGTGCCCCACAAACCGCCATAGGCAGTTCCGACATTTTCTATGGTTTTTGTAGTTTAGAGACATGAGATTGTATTTTGTGAAGCGTTTGTTAATATTCCGCTTTCTGCACCTTAAGTGCTGTATTATACATTATAGCTATTTCGAAGATATTGTTAATTCTTGAGTTACAGAGTTTTATGATGAGTAAAATTTTGTATATTCTTGAAATTAGTTACATAGCGTGTGGACTGTTAGGCCAAATGCGTCGGAGGTGTAACATCTTGTACCCTCAGGCAGAAAGTCTTCTATCACGAAGCACTTTGATGCTTGCATATGAACTGAGGTTTCTTACTTCAACAAGTTACCCTTTCCTGAAAACGGATATTAGAGTTAGTTGGCAACGGCGTCTATTTCAAAATATTTTCAACTTGTAACTGGCTTTCGATAATACATTTTGACAGATTTCACTTCCTTATTGTACTTAATAGAGAAAAAATGTAACACACGGACAATCAAAAACATTATTGTCAAGCTTTTTTCGATTGCAGTATCTTTAAATCTGTGAAGAATACTAGTTCCTATGTACATAACCAGTGTATAGGTCAGGCAGAAAAATTCCCCCATTTCAAAATGTAGAACACACAAACAAACAAAGATACAGAGAAAATACTTTTATTTATGAACAACAAATACTATGCCATTTTACAATAGTTTGTATTAAGAATTATATCCGTTGAATGGCGTCCTCCATAGTTGACACATTGACGAAGCCTTTCCCAGAAGTCGCCCATAATTCTCCCAACCATGGGAGATGGAATGGCAGCCATTTCCTTGGTGACTGCCTCCTTAGGTGCTTGCAGGGTTGTTGTCTGTACACTTGACCTTTTAAGTGTCCGCAAAGAAAGAATCACAGGGCGACAAATCAGGTGACCTTGGGTGCCAGGCGATGTCTCTTCCTGAAGAGAGAAGACGCCAGGCAACAGGTCTCTTAAAATTTGTAGAGAATGCTGAGAAGTGTGAGCTGTGGCTCCTTCTTGTTGGAACCACGGTACTCCCATATTCATGGCACCTAACAAACTGGTTTAACTTAGATCGAAGGAAGATCCCTATCATGTGACAGTACCTATATGAATTAACCTTTACCTTTACGCCATCTTCTCCGAAAAATTACGGACCCAACACCAGATTCAGCAACGGCGCACTAAACCATTGCATGATGGCTGTTAAGTGGTCGCTGGTGAAGTTCCTGAGGGTTTTGTGCTGCTCCTTAGCGTAAATTTTGTTTATTTACCGTACCTGGGAAGTGGAAGTGGGCCTCATCAGCAGAACTCAAAACAGCGTCAGGGGAAATGTTCTAAAATATTTCCACACACAAAGCTCTGCGAGTTTCAAAATCCCTCTCACTTGATTCCTTGGTAACCATTGTTTAGAGTGGGTGAATGTAAAGTTCTCTGTGCGGGATTCTTCTTACACTGCTATCAGACATTCCCAGGGCAGCAGCATGTTCAAGTGCTGAAGGCTTTCGAGATTGTTGAATTGACGCTCTCACAAGCTCCACATTTTTCAACGTTGTTGCAGTCCGAGATTGGCCAGTAGATTTTTTTTCTTTTTTTTTCAGTGGAGAATGTGATGTTCTGTAGTTTGATACCTAAACCTGAACACTTTTTCTGCCAGGAACAGAATCATGTCGCCCAAGTTCAAACCGAAAACGAAATGGTTCCTGAGTGGTAGTCACAGAACCACCATCACGAATATAATCCTACTCAACAAAAGCACGATGCTCACCTAGCCAAGCCATGGCGCCTACTGAAAATGACAAGTACGCTACTATCGATCGATACTATCCCAACGCCAGTATAACCACCACACCTCACACAGCGGCCTCTCCAGATAGGGGAAGTCTTTTTTCCGGACCATGTACTTTGGGACACTACTTCACTTTTGGAAAAGCGTTACTTTTGGAGAATATTTTTTTGTAATTTCACAAACAGACTGCAACACATATAATGTGAATGCTATCGTTTCAAAAGGGAGTAAGAAAATATATGTAAAATTCTATTACAGCCGAAAGTCTGAAAAGTGTACCACAGTACAACACTCTCCCATTCTAAAGTGTCTCTGACATATAATAGGTCTGTTAGAGGAGTAACCGATATTTTTTTCTGAACACCTTATGAATTTGAAAGTAGCACGCTTACATGAGCCGACGTTGAACCTCCTTGGGCATGCGTGAGTTTTTCCCGCCTGTCGATAGCGTCAGTTGCTGGCAAGCAGCAGTTGGTTGAGGTAGTGGGTAGAGCTCGCGTCGGTTTCTCATTGCATGGGAAATGACGGAACAGCTGCAGTGGGGCTACTACGTTCTATTTTGCCAGAAACTGGGAGACAGCCAGGTGGAAACCATTCGAAACATTCAGAGTGCTTTCGGTGACGATGCTACGGCCATCACACAGATTAAGGAATTGCACAACGAACATATTTGCGGCTGCTCGTGAGTGGAGGGCGAGCCGTGATCCTGTTGGCCATCAAAAGGCTAAATTATCAGGTCACTGCAAAGCGAGCACTAGGTCACAGCAAAGCGAACGCTATGGTGATTCTGGACTGTCGTGTAACTATCAGAAAAATTGTAGAAGAGGTGGATATCAACACTGTTTCGATACATTCGATTGTGATCGAAGATTTGGCCATGAAGAGAGTGTCGGCAAAATTCGTGCCGAAGCTGCTCATGTCGGGGCAAAAGCAACTTCATGTTGAAGTCTCACAGAATGTACTGGACTCGACAAACAGTCACTCTGACTTCGTGAACACCGTAATCACTGGTGACCAGTCCTGGGCGTATGTGTACTACCCGGAAACCAAATCCCAGTCATCACACTGGAAGCTCTCTTCATTCAAGACCAAAGAAGACCAGCCAAGTATGTAGCAACGTCAAAGTGATGCTGACTGCTTTCTTTGACTCCCACAGTATGGTGCACCACGAGTACATACCACAGGGTCAAACAATCACCAAAGACTACTACACGGATGTCCTCCGTTGTCTACGTTATGCTGTGCGACACAACAGACAGTACTTGAGGTCAACAGAACATTGGGCGCCTTCATCACGACAATGCTCCAGAACTTTCCTCGCACTTGATTCAGATATTTTTTTTGGCGAAAAACCAGATTCCTATCCTTCGACAGGCTCCTTACTCTCCTGATCTGGCCCCCTACGACTTCAGGCTGTTCCCAAAACTCAAGATGGCATCGAAAGGAACGCGATTTCAGACAAGAGAGGACATTATGGCAGCAACGACAGCTGAGCTTAACTCCCTTCCGAAAGAGGCTATTTCGGTATGCTTCCAAAAATGGGTGCACCGCTGCGAGAAGTATGTGGAGTTCCAGGGGAACTACGTGCTTAGCGGGTGATTACGTATCCAACGCTCCAGGTAAGCCATTTTTTTCCGGCCAAAGGTCGAATACTTTTGTAACAGACCTCGTATCAGCTGCACCTGTTATATGTTGTCATGCATGACGCTCATTAAAAATAATACGTTTTCGAAATAATCTGACCTGGGCAAAATGAAAACTCGAAATGAAACCATGGCGTGACAATAAGATAGAATGCCAAATAGAAAAGACAGGGAAAGGTATATGTTTGCTAACTGCTCTGCCAGCATCGACACCTTTTCGTATAACGTATTTCAGCTCGATAAACAGAGTTCAAAGAATTACAGGAAGCTATAATTGCGGTTTCTTTGCCACAGTTTTTTCTTCACTGGCAACAGCCGTTGCAGAGACGCACCGTTTCTCGGCACATTTGCATTCTGTTACCGTAGTTGCCCGAAGCCATATTTGCTGCCACGCATTAAGAACAACAAATGGAGAAAAAGCTGTGTTGCGTGAGAGGCTAATAACACGCCACCTGCCGTTTTCGACAGCTCCAGCGTTGGGTCATTTCCATATTTTTGGAACATGGTTGCCTACAGATTGAGGAAATATCCGGTAAGAGGGAATTTACACAGCTGTAAAGTTTACAGAAACGTTTCGGAATATTCTCGACTTATCCACGCATTTCCAAAGTCCCAAAAACGTAGGTCGTAATGGAAAACAAAATCCACATATAATTATTTACCATTTGAACATCTGTGTGTTATTCATGTGTACGTATTTGTGTTTTCATTTTCCGTTTACTTTTATGTTGACGAAAATTCTTTCACGGTTGAGCACTGTACTGGCTCCTAATTAATACCACTATTATAAAATTCATACACCTTGGACTACATGACAGCGTGATCCACGTACGTCTTGGAGTCATATTGTCAGCCATGATGTCTGTGTTTCCGAACAGATCGTCTGAAGACAGCGTTGGTTTCCTTCTACTTTACACGTACCTATTTGTGTACGTGTCGAAGAGAATTACTGTTATAAATAGCGATACACTGTTTTATGTATAGATGGAGACACATGAAATAACCGTAGTTTTCAACACATCATGGATCTATATTCGTTATGGATCGTTTGTAAGAAACTGACAAAAACAAAATTGTGATGTTGCCTATAATATACCGCTGTAACTTTCCGATTTGTTGCTGTACAATTTAAGAAACTTGCTCGTACAGTAAGCTTTAAAAAATTCTTTAAGTTTAATTATTGCAAAATAATGTTTTAAACTGCATGGTGAATTTCTTGATGCGTTATTTACTTTACGTTATTGATTAAATTATGATTCTGTATTTCAGTATGGCACCAGAAATGCGTTATGGAAAGTGAAGCACAGATGAATTGCATTTAGTACTAACAGTATATCTACATGGAGACCAGGAATTAAATGCATGTGTGTGCATATAAAACCTACCGAAGCCAACAATTAAACGGCCTGCTAAAATTGAGGAAAAAATTAGAACGGTGATATAAAAAGGTTTAGTTGCACTTAAGCGTTTTCCAACGAGGTTGAAAACGAATTAAAAGAGAATATGCTTACATCTGAAGAGGTTATGTTCGGTTTAAGAATGACGAACGTAATAAAACTTATATTCCAGAACGAAACGGCTTACCCTATAATTCCAATGCATAAAGAGAAAATGGAAGTCAAAAAGTGGAGTGAAGATCTTCACTCTAGACATATCGCCGAATCAGAGGGAACTGATGAAAGGTCCAAGCAAAACTTCCAAGCCTATCATAGAGCCTGTGAGCTGAAAATCGGCCAAGGCTAACGAAAGAAAAGGAGAAGATAGCTAGAACTACATCTCCACATGGAAGAAGGAAGTGTTTTGGAGATTCTGTGGAGAATCCATCACCGCATCTTATTCGTAAAAAAGAGGAACGGTATAGTCAGGTGTGTAAATGTTATCGAATGTAAGAAATTACCACAGGCATGAAATACATGCGAACTGTGCAGAGTGAGAGAAAGATTGAAAAATTTGTATTACAATGTCTGCAATTAGTGATCTAAGAAATAAACTACGGAATGTTTCCTTAAACTTAGATTAGTCCACTGATTTAAGCTCAGGGACGTAGTTTATGTGGTACTATGTATGCGCCCACTGGTACAAATTAAGGAGCCAAGATTCCTAACGTACACCACCTACGGATGTTTAGAGAATTAAGCATATTCTACCAGAAGCGATTACACATAACGTTATGGTCCAATTACGTTCCCTTGTGGCACATATGATTGCACGAACTGTAAAAATACAACTAAAGGTCAATTACCTACCAATTAGAAAACATGTGTAGTGTCTGCTCGCAAAACGATACTGACACACCGTCTACGTCACAGTGCATGTCCCTGTGTAATTTCTTCAACCTTTGTCTGTGTACCTCATCCTGTGTCTATCGCCTTCTTCCAACTCTCTATTTCCATCTCCTCCTCCTTCTCTCTCTGTCCATTTCCTCCACTCCCTCTCTCTGACCGTATCTTCCCCCTTCCCCCAGACTTTTTACTTGTCCACCTTTCTCGCTTTCCATCTTCACTCTTCCTTATCCAACTGCTCAGTACATCTTCCACCTGCCTCGTGCATCTTTCACTCCCCGCCCCCCCCCCCCCTCCCTCTCCAACCATTTCCTCCTCACCCTCGCTGTGTCCATCCATCCTTCTATCCATCTTAACCTGTCTCCAGAGATGCTTATTAGCACAGGCACATGTAGCCCCTGCAGGTCAGTTTCATAAAGCAAGCCAATACTACACCTAACATGTCAGTGTAGCCTACATGTTGGTGCCAGAGAACTGTTTCTTTGCCCTGATATGTAGGTTGCCCCGAAAAGCAGTTTGACGTGGCAGACGGATACAGTTTCCACACAGCAGACCTTCTGAAGGGCAGCTTATACAAGAGGGGCTGGAGGTTATGAACCGAATATTGCTGATACTTGTGCGACCTCAAGTTTCTGTGCCAAATTTGCTTGAAATCCATTAATGGGTTTGAGAGGAATTCTCAGACATACATGCTTACGTACATACTATCTGTTCTATATACACTCCTGGAAATGGAAAAAAGAACACATTGACACCGGTGTGTCAGACCCACCATACTTGCTCCGGACACTGCGAGAGGGCTGTACAAGCAATGATCACACGCACGGCACAGCGGACACACCAGGAACCGCGGTGTTGGCCGTCGAATGGCGCTAGCTGCGCAGCATTTGTGCACCGCCGCCGTCAGTGTCAGCCAATTTGCCGTGGCATACGGAGCTCCATCGCAGACATTAACACTAGTAGCATGCCGCGACAGCGTGGACGTGAACCGTATGTGCAGTTGACGGACTTTGAGAGAGGGCGTATAGTGGGCATGCGGGAGGCCGGGTGGACGTACCGCCGAATTGCTCAACACGTGGGGCGTGAGGTCTCCACAGTACATCGATGTTGTCGCCAGTGGTCGGCGGAAGGTGCACGTGCCCGTCGACCTGGGACCGGACCGCAGCGACGCACGGATGCACGCCAAGACCGTAGGATCCTACGCAGTGCCGTAGGGGACCGCACCGCCACTTCCCAGCAAATTAGGGACACTGTTGCTCCTGGGGTATCGGCGAGGACCATTCGCAACCGTCTCCATGAAGCTGGGCTACAGTCCCGCACACCGTTAGGCCGTCTTCCGCTCACGCCCCAACATCGTGCAGCCCGCCTCCAGTGGTGTCGCGACAGGCGTGAATGGAGGGACGAATGGAGACGTGTCGTCTTCAGCGATGAGAGTCGCTTCTGCCTTGGTGCCAATGATGGTCGTATGCGTGTTTGGCGCCGTGCAGGTGAGCGCCACAATCAGCACTGCATACGACCGAGGCACACAGGGCCAACACCCGGCATCATGGTGTGGGGAGCGATCTCCTACACTGGCCGTACACCTCTGCTGATCGTCGAGGGGACACTGAATAGTGCACGGTACATCCAAACCGTCATCGAACCCATCGTTCTACCATTCCTAGACCGGCAAGGGAACTTGCTGTTCCAACAGGACAATGACGTCCGCATGTATCCCGTGCCACCCAACGTGCTCTAGAAGGTGTAAGTCAACTACCCTGGCCAGCAAGATCTCCGGATCTGTCCCCCATTGAGCATGTTTGGGACTGGATGAAGCGTCGTCTCACGCGCTCTGCACGTCCAGCACGAACGCTGGTCCAACTGAGGCGCCAGGTGGAAATGGCATGGCAAGCCGTTCCACAGGACTACATCCACCATCTCTACGATCGTCTCCATGAGAGAATAGCAGCCTGCATTGCTGCGAAAGGTGGATATACACTGTACTAGTGCCGAAATTGTGCATGCTCTGTTGCCTGTGTCTATGTGCCTGTGGTTCTGTCAGTGTGATCATGTGATGTATCTGACCCCAGGAATGTGTCAATAAAGTTTCCCCTTCCTGGGACAATGAATTCACGGTGTTCTTATTTCAATTTCCAGGAGTGTATATGGGATAACAGGAACTGGGCAAAAATATTAAAACACCATGTAAATGCATGCTTGAACATAAACGCACATGCTTGACAGATCGGCAGCTTGCGTTGTTATGGCACTTGTACAATTTCCTTCCATATGTTGCAAGTGTCCGTCGCTGTGAGAACAGTGTCCCGTATAAATGTGAGCGCATTACGTCGGAAGTTAGTGTATTCAGACATGAGTAAATGAGTGGTGTTGTTATGTGAGTGCTTCCGTCACCAAGGTAGCCAAATTGTTTCATGTTTCAAGAGGCGTCACAATGAAGATTTACTCCACATACAGAGAAATTGGAAGAAGACCATCCTCTAAGTCATAAAGTGCGTGTTGAATGATTATGACAGATGGCCACTGAAGAGGATTGTGACGAATAATAAGAGGAGGACAGCTGCAAAAGTCATTGCAAAACTGAAAGTCACATTCACGAACACTGTCAGGGATCAAACAGCACAAAGCGACCTCTGTAATAAGGGAACTGCAGGTGGGGCTGAAATTTCGAAACAACACGTCAGTGATGCAAATGCGCATAACACGAAAACGTGATGCCATTGCCATTAAACCTGGACTATACAGCTACGGAAGAACGTAATTTGGTCGGATGAGTGTTGTTTCATATTGTTACCGACTTCTGGCCGAGTTTATGTCCCAGGAGTAAAACGTAGCGGGGTTTGGTAATGATTTGGGAGCTGCATCGTGGTATTCCATAGCCCAGTTGTTACTCTGCAATGCCACATTACTGCCAAGGTTTGTGAGACTATTTTGGTTGATCAACTTCGTCCTATGATACAATACTGTGGTCCAAGACGACAGAGGGCCTGTTCATATATCTCGTATCATCCAGGACTAGTTTTGTGAGCACAAGGATGAAGTGCCGCATCACCTATGATTGCATCAGTCACCAGAGAACGGTGCGTGATAGCTAACCACGTCCATCATCTTTAGCTGAACTTATAATTCTTGTGCAGGAGGAAAGGTGTAACAAACATTTAAAAACCATACACGACCTGTGTTTACCCCCTTCTGAGACGACTGGCAGCTGTTTTGACTGCTAACAGTTTTTCATCGCCATTTCACACATGGTAGTGTCTTGTGTTTTTGTGTTCCACATTTTCTGCACCCTGTGTAAACTGTGGCAAAATGAATAGGAGACAAGGGACTACAGTTGTGTGTATAGAAATTTTAGTAATAATTTTAGAATTACAGTTCATGTGGACCAGTGCAACTTCACATAATTACCATTGACATTTATACATCATTATCAGTGTGTTTTAAGGGAGTGAATGGCTTCAGTGTATAAATTCGTGGCTTGTTTCCGGATATAGTTTTGTTCGGTGTGCTCACTGTCTGAAACTTACTTGTCACAAATGAGCCTTCAACCATTCAGAGTTTAGTTTAAAGGATTACAGGGAAGGTACTGGAACTTTAACGAGAGTGTTCCAGGACCTCTCATCGAAAGGTCCTGAAAGAGCTGATGGATCTAACTGGCGACATGTGCCTAGTGTTTTCCTGCAGAAGCACTATCCCATTCGAGAGCCTGCTCCGGTACTTGTTCTTCATGGCCTGTTTGAGTCTTGTCGGTATGTTGCAATAGTGTTCAGTGTTAACCAAACTTTACCATGCTGCGGTAGCTTTTGCTAAGCAGAGATCTTTCTTCGTCGGAAAAAGAAAGAACCCAGAAACACATTTTCAATCTTCGGAGAACAGTGGGCTTTTTTTGGACGAAGAAAGTTGGGATGCAACCCTTCAAGGTTAAAGATTCGAAGGCAGGGTCGAAGTGATTACATGACATCTCATCTCATGCCACACAATGAGATATGAAATCCGTCCCTTGCTCCACGTGCCTCAACAGATGAACCACGCAAACACACATTCTCTCGGTCTTCTAATTCTCTGAAATGTGCTTGGGCACCGACTGTGCCCAAACTTTGCCATAATGAAGTTTCTTGCGGATTACATATAGCATAGTTCTTTTGCTTATCGACAGTACAACAGAAACGTCATGTGTGGTGACACGACAGTCCCGTCTGTATCAGACAGCCGAAACCGTGACACTGGCTGTGACAACTTGCGCCTGCCCATGGCGTGGCATGTGATTCATGTTTACACATGTCGCCTCATAATGCTGACACTACTGGAATATTGTGCACCAACCGATACACTGCTTTCCACACACCCCTGTCAACTGGCATGAAGACATTCATGCTCACTGGATCAAGTAACGAACTGCAGAAAGAACTGTTCATAAAAAAGTAATTTCTGTGAAGCCGTTAGTACCACTCATGCAGCTGGGAATACCACCACACAATATCTTCCTAAACGCTATACAGGGTGCCACAAAATGATACGACAAACTTCAAGGGGTTGTAGAGGGTGTCTACAGGTACGAACTGAGGATAGGAACCTTCGTCTCAGAATGTCATCCAGTACGTCGAAGTTATAGGCGCCTGCCACTAGGCTACTCCATCGACAGCAAATGTGACTTTGTGCGCTGATGGACCATAGACGGAACGTCTCGCAAGGTTGTATGTTATTCAGTGACAGCGACTGCCTGCCACAATCGACTGTGGCTAAGTTGGAGATAACTGCGTAGACATGTGTTGTCTCCTATTAATCTAATGCTCTGCTGCCTCGGTGGAAGACAATTCTATCCTCAATTTATTCCTTAATACATCGTCTAAAATACCCTCGAAGTTCGTTGGTATCGTTTCGTAACACCCTATACATGAACACACCCTTTTAGGTGCTTCAGATTTCATGTTTGATCTGCAGGAACGTGAAAAAAATGTTCAAATGTGTGTGAAATTTTATGGGACTTAACTGCTAAGATCATCAGTCCCTTAGCCTACACACTACTTAACCTAAATTATCCTAAGGACAAACACACCGACCCGTGCCCGAGGGAGGACTCGAACCCCCGCCGGGACCAGCCGCACAGTCCATGATTGCAGCGCCATAAACCGCTCGGCTAATCCCACGCGGCCAGAAAGGTGAAACTCGTATAGGTACTTCCAGTAATTAAGACCTTGGTTCATTCGTGGGCCACTTGGAGCGCTGCAAGTTATCATTATATCATCTCAGTTTCTTATTGAAATACTGAAATCTTCTAAATTTGTTTTGGTTTGCTTCAAACAGATGCCGTGTCAGTATTGCACTCTATGATCTGCATTGTGAATATGTTGCTCGTATTGTATTTGATTTTTGATTGCAGAGCTAAATTGAGCGGAATAAATATTTCCATGTTTGTTTTCGTTTCATGTAGAACAGAAGGTGATTCTGTGGACATATGATCCTGCCTACGGCCCGTGTGTGAACTGCTCGGTTGTAACGCGTTGTAAGCACCCTGACGGAAAAAAATTGACACACCAAGAAGCAGCTGTACGACAAAAGTGAAAGTTGAGACACACGTTTCTACATTACAATGATGTTTCTTCAAATTTCACACCAGTCGCGTAATAGTGGCACTAGTAGTGCGAGTATGAGAGTGAAGATCAGGTTTTAGTTACCTTTGTTGACGTTAGTCAAGAATGCCTTTACGGCGACAAAGATGCCATTAGCAACACCTCGTTGAGTTTCAACGGTGTAATAGGGCTACGAGAAGATAGATGTTCCTACCCCGATATTGCAGAAAAACTTGGCAGGAATGTAGCCACTGTGCATGATTGCTGGGAGCGGTGGTGACGATAATGTACAGCCACAAAAAGACCGGGTTCCAGACGGCCGCAAGGCTATCTTATAGGTCCCGTACTGCATCTGCAACAGCAATCCGAGAAGCAGTTGACACAACAGTGACACAACGAACTCGGTTACTGTAAGGACAGCTCCGATCCAGATGCCCTGTAGCGCGAATTCCACTGTCCCCAAACCACCGCCAATTGCGACTTCAGCGGTGTCAAGCGAGAGCTCATTGGAAGGCAGGGTGGCGATCTGTTGTGGTTGTAGATGAAAGCTGGTTCTGCCTCTGTGCCAGTGAAGGCAGTATGTTGGTCGAAGTGGGCCAGTTGACGACCTGCAACCAACCTGTCTGCGTGCTAGACACATTGGACCTACACCTCGAGTTGTGGTCTGGGGAGCGACTTCGTGTCACAGTAGGAACACTCTTTTGGTTGTCCCACGCAACCTGAAGGCAGATTTATACGCCAGTCAGGATATTCGACCTGTCGCGCTGCCATTCACGAACAGCAGTTCAGGGCGTGTTTTCCTATTGGATAACGCTCAGCTGCACACTGCTGTTATACCCCAACATCTTCTAGAGTGTCGATATGTTGCCTTGGTCTGCTCAATCACCAGATCTGTCTCCAATCGAAAACGAATGCGAACTCATCGGACAACAATTCCAGCGTCTTCCACAACCGGCATTAACCGTCCTTGTACTGACCGACCAAGTGCGACAGACATGGAACTACATCTCCGAAACTGATATCCGGCACTTGTACAATGCAATGCATACACGTTTGCACGCTTTACATTTAACATTCTAGGTGATACACCCGTTATTAATCTGTCAGTATTTGACATTTGCAATGCCTTATCTCTCGCTTTCATTAACGTGTGATCATGCAATTTCAATCACTTAAACATGTTGCCCACACGAATGTATTGCCGAAATTTCATTGCTCCACGTCAATTACAATTTGGTTTTGCGATTTTTTTCCGTCAGGGTACCTTGCTTGTATTCCATTTTGTTTGTTCGCGTCTGTTTTTCGTACTTCCCCACATTTAATAGATAGCCCAATGTTAGCCGTTTTTGACAGAAGCGGTATTCAACTTTAGCACATCGTCACGAAATGAGTAGTTAAATCGGCTTTGCTGTTGGATCTTGGCGCTAAGTATGCTTTGTATAAGAAGCAGTCCAATGAAAACGGAACGGATTGAAAAAGGTAAATAAACTGATTATTATGTCAAAAGTAATCGTTATAACTGTTAAACCTTTATCCCACTGTGAGGCAAGACGATCAATGCCTTCGGCCGGCCGCGGTGGTCTCGCGGTTCTCGGCGCGCAGTCCGGAACCGTGCGACTGCTACGGTCGCAGGTTCGAATCCTGCCTCGGGCATGGATGTGTGTGATGTCCTTAGGTTAGTTAGGTTTAAGTAGTTCTAAGTCCTAGGGGACTGATGACCACAGCTGTTGAGTCCATTAGTGCTCAGAGCCATTTGAACCATTTTTGATCAATGCCTTCACGGAGAAATGTTTGCGGTTGTTTACGGAACTGTGATTGCACACAGGCTGGCACTCTTCATCAGAAGCAAATCGACGGGCTCCAAAAATGTAGAAATCGCACGAGGACTGTATGAAGGATGTGTACGGTCTTCCCAGCGAAACTTCTGCAGCGTCGTCGGGACAAGCTTGGCTGGATGGAGGTGGCGCACGAAACCTATCGGTGGGAGTTACGTGAAGAAAATCGGTCACGCTCTTTCAGAGGAACCATCCTGGAATTCTCCTTACGCTCTTTAAGGAACCCACGCAAATGTAAATCTGGGTAATCGGACGGGGATTTGAACCGCTGTTCTTCCGTATAGGTGTCCGGTGTCTTATTACCGTGCGTCCTCGCTCGGTAGAACAGCCTGCCATGTGTTTCTCATGGAATCGCTGGACAACCAGTTCGTCTCCACTATCAGTCGGTGCCAGCTCCGTTCCTGACGGCAGTTGGAGTATTTATGAATGATGAACTAATAGAACGCTCCGGCTAGGGGAGCAGAAATACATCGTACCAGTGATCTAAATGGACACTAGTGAGAATTACATTTATTCAGCATCACATTCTGTGCCTCATCGCTGAACAATAGCTCTCTGAGGACGCTGTGGTTTGCATCTGCTTCAAAGTATATCCTAGCACATGTTCACACGCTCTGCCACACCCCCATCATGTAATTGGTGAAGAATTTCTGGTTTAAAGGGCGTTTTTTCCAGCGTGTGTCGCATCACTTTATATGACGTCGAGCACGGAATGTCCAGTTCCACGGCCAATCGCCGCACTTGTTGAACTGCCTTACCAGTATCTCCAGGCTTACGGAATCGACGATCATATCTCGTCCGAATTTCAATCTCTGCAACATCCACGTCACAATGGCTATCCTCTCCTTCTCAGTTATTTAGGTAGCTGCAACAACAGAATACATGTTTGCTGGCGCCTCAAAGGCAATCCATCATTACCAGCAGAAACTGCAACTTTTACATCTGCAATGCACCTACAACGGACTAGCGTATAAGCTTACCCCTGCACCACCATTTGGTACAAAATCGATACTTAACTTCTGGACACCCTGTGTTCGTACATCTTCGAATATGTTCGGAGACGGTCGTTCCCTTTTACTAACTTCAATTCTTTTCGTTGACAGCGATATATTAATGTTGGATCTCTTGAAGCAGTGGCTTCGTTGCCCTGTTGCTCCTTATCATCTCGAAGCAATCCTGGCACGAACTTGGCCTCGATTCTTCTCGAATTCTGTTCTTCTGGCGGAATACGTTCACGTGTACCCTCGTACATGGCCAATAGAGAGTGCTGAAGCTCCTGAAATATATTAATTTCAGTTGCAACATCTTACCTAGATTTTTTAAAGGTCTTGATATGTTTTTGTACAGGATGTCCCATAAATGTTGCAACAACCTTCGAAACAATGTAGAGGGTGTCTCGAGGAATAAAGCGGGATAAGAACCCGTGTCAGGGAACGACGTCCAACGACGTTACAGATCGTCGAAGTTACCGACACCGGCGCCTGCGACAAGGTCAGCTGTTTGGCAGTAAACATGACTTCGTACGCTGCCAGACTGTAGTGGGCAGTCTCGAAATGTAGTTTGTTATTCGATGTTCGCAACTTATTGCCACGATCACCTGAGGAGAAGGTCGAGCTAGCTGCTGCGTCTCCTACGAATCCGATATTCTGTTGTCTCGGTGAATGACGTTTCCGTGCACGGATTTATTGTCAGTAACAAGATGACAGTGGTTTTCCTACGCCTCATACTGACCAGATATCGCTGTGTATGACTTCAGTCTTCAAAAAGAGTGAAATAAAGCCAATCAGAAAAAAGGCAGATCTTGACAGGTGTGAATACTCCCGAAATAGGCCTATCAATTTAGTATCACGGCTGCAAAATCCTGACACGAATTATTTACAAAAGAATGGAAAACTGTTGGAGACCGACCTCGAGGAGGATCAGTTATTTTAGAAGATAAGTTAAAGAAAGTCAAATCAACCCTTCTAGAACTTTTAGGTTCAGAGGAAGTTTTTGATAGTGTTGAGTGGCATACACTCTTCGAAAATATGAAGGTAGCACGGGTAAAATAAAGAGAGAGAAGAGATGTTTGCATCTTCTAACAAGAAACAGAGTGTAGTTGTAGGAGTCGAAGGACATGAAAGGGACACAGTGTTGACAATTCACTCTCTATATGAAGAAAGAAGAGAAATTTGGAAATGAATTTATGTTCAGGGAGAAGAAATTAAACTTTGAGGCTTGGTGATGACGCTATAATTCTGTCAGAGCCGGAAAGGGACTTGGAAGATCAATTGAAAGGAATGGTTGATGGTTTGGAAATAAGTTATAAGTTGAACTCCAACAAAAGTAAAACAAGGGTACTGGAATGTAGTCGAATTCAGGCAGGCGATGATGAGGGAATTAAGTTATAAATCACACTAAAAGAAGTAGATGAGTTTTTATGTGCGGACAACAAAATAATTAATGATGGCCGAAGTAGAGACGATATAAAATACAGACTGGCAATGGCAAGAAAAGATTTCTGGAAGAGAGAAAATTCTTAATATCGAATACAAAGTTAAATTTGAAGAATTGCGTGTTTGCCATCAGCTGTACAAAATTATTCTTTCTTTTCTACTGATTTCAGTCGCAGCGACAATCTTCACAAGAGAAACATAAGCTGGACGCTACTACCGAATCCGTGAACAATAACGAATAAATTTGTACAGCCGATAGCAAACATGCAATTCATAAAAGCACCACCTGTATCAAGTCACCTCGTTAAAATATAAATTTAAATGCTGGAACGCATCTCTGAAGATCTTATTTCTGGACTGTGTACACAAGGAAAAGCCCCAACAAGCTACCACAAAAATTTAAAACCAGTGATAATAGTCATTAGCGTGATCGCTGTAAGCGTTAGAAAAGATGTATTTTGCTACGCTGGAAGGCGAATGACAAATGATGGAAACTCCATTCAATTTTTTAGAAGACTCCGTCTTTAGTTCTCGAAAGGAGAAGACGTATTTTTGTGAGAAGTGTGTAGTAGACATCGTATTATTTGAATAATAATTTTTATGGAAATATGAAGTGTAAGCATTCTTATTAGTGCAAAACCACGAAAGTTTTCATTTCCTTTCGGGCATTATGCTAACGTCATGTCACTGTAGCTGCATGTATCTGAAGAGGAAGTCCTATAAAAATCAGTACTGTATTCACGGTCAAAAATGAGAAGAAGTTATGGCGGAAGAAGAAGCATATAACCAAATTCCGTAAATCTCAATGGCGTAAAGCAAGCATTACAAGATTTGTATAAGTACTTAATTTTTTTCCAGGCTTGTGGAATTTTTTGAGATCTGCAAATGTATTTTTGAACATATCAAAATGAAGTAGTCAAAATTATTTCATAAAATTAGATTATTAGCTTGAGTAACTAATGAGAAGCTACTAGGCGAATTGGGATTGAAAAAAGAAATTTGTGGTACAAACTTTCTAAAAGAATCGAACGATTGATATGACACAGATGTGGCATTAAGGAACTCTCAGTTTTGTAATTAAGAGAAGTGTGAGACGTAAATGTTGTAGAGAAATACAAAAACTCGAATTGAGTAAGCAGGTTGAGGTGGATGTCGGTTGTGATAGTTATTCACAAATGCAGAGGCTTGTGCAGGATATACTACCATTAAGAACTGTATCAGACCGATCTAACAACAAAATCATTTTCATAAAATCATTTTCAGGGGTCAGTCACTTTTTTACAGTTTGGTACCTCAATCGAAAAAAACCGTAACCTTATAGGATCACTATTTCATCCATCTGTCTGTCCGTTAATACCCCTTTTTCTCAGTAATAATTAGAGGTATCAAGTTGAAATGTATGTCTGATACTAAGGTCTACGGTGTCTTGACGGTGTAAAAAATTTAAGCTTATAAGGCAATAGAGTCAAAATATATGTCCATTTATGTGATATATTGTGATACTCGCAAACTCTTTGACTGAATGATAAGCTCAGTTATCGTATTACGTTTTACAGATGTCTTTTGCATAATGTTATTATTATACTATTATGTGCCTCTTACAAGACATTGCTTTCAGATGCACGTTTTACTCGACTGCAATGTTCTACAAGACAGCGTCGTCTAGGCTTTGTTTTCCTTGTGCTACATTCATAGAATGCTCTTTGTTGATAGTAATCACATGGTGCCAACATTTAAATTAGTCTTGTTAACAAGTCTTCCCTCTGAATTTACCATCTGTATTACAGATCATCTTTTTTTTTTTTTTTTTTGACTCTGTGATGTTAGGCTCTTTGGTTACTGAGATTACTTAGTCCTGAGATGGCACTCGCCTGTTAATTGTCAATAGCAGTGTTTTTAAAGTTATATCCAAACTATCGTTATTTTACATTCCGCACTTTGCCATCGTTACATTTGTCATGCTACCGTGTCTTCTATGACAACCATGCATTTTTGATTCAACAGATGATGTGTGGTGCTGATGTTCAGAAGTGAAATTATATTTCGAAATTTCCATCTGTCTATGCTACATAAATTTTTTTCTGTTTGTTCAGTCTCCCAGTGATGATGGTTGAAATAACCAAAACCGGTAAAGAAGAGATTTAAGCTATATGGCTAATGGCATAAGTGTTTTTCTTTAAATATCTTACAGCTGTAGCTAGTTACCTACACAAATTATTAACCCTTCATCAAGACTTAAAGATGAACTATCTAAATAAATGTGGTCTAGCATTTGTCTCGAAACTCGGTCCGATAACGGATTTTTGAAACTTCGTTTTAACCTAATCTTCACCTTTCTACGATGTGAGTGGCTGCCAGAAACAACACGTGGTTCGGATTCCATAGTTTCCCTTTACCGGTAGGATACCTGGGATAGATTAGGGACACGCAAGTTGCCGGAGTGGCGTCCAAAAGAAACACTTGTACGATACCACTGGACCCCACAAGGTTATTACTATTGTCTGCATACATAACTAGCGAACCCGGCAGTGCTTTGCAGTTGCTAAATTTGTACGTGAGTTCGATATATACCATCCTAAAGTCCTTCCCCCCCTCCCCCCTCTCTCTCTGCTCCTACCCTTCCCTTTGTCCGCCTCCTACTCCTCCTCCCCCCTCTTTCTCTCGTGCATCACCTCCCTCCCCCATTTTTCCCTCCATCTCGTCCCCCCTCTCCATGTTCATTTACTGCCCTCCCCTCAGTCCACTTCCGCATCCATCTGACCCTGACCCTTGTTTACTGTTACTGCGAACGAAACCCACATTCTGTCATGAAATCGCTAACGGTGAATGGTTAAATCAGTTGGGGGCTATGGTATACGAGGTATGAGAGAAACCTCTCCATCTGCTGAATATAGTAGCTTCAAAAGCAGTATTTAGCGTTGTTAATCTGCGAATAGGTAAGTCTGCAAAGTTTCGGACGACTCAAATTCTGTAATACTATACTAATCATAAGCTGGAAAGCTGACAGCAAGGAAGAATACAAAACAGCATATTGTTGTGTTATGAGAAACAATTCGTCTAATGATTTACTTGACTTTCTGTCGTAGCTAAAATTGACTGCAAGAAAGAAAACGAAACTGCACATTTTCTTTCTCGCTGTCGCTCTTAGGAAACCAGCAATCAGTGACAAACCCACTGGTATTCTTGCAAGTATAATAAAAAACCAATGGGACCCCGACTGACTGCTGTGTTATCCTTCCTTAAAAGAGTATGCAGTTGCTGCGTACAACGGTTAGGTATGGAGCCAAAGTCGGTCGTCTGAGTGGTCATTAGTGTATCACGTAAGAATGTATAGTAAATGTGTCAACATAATTTCG
Source organism: Schistocerca gregaria (assembly GCF_023897955.1). NCBI lineage: Eukaryota > Metazoa > Arthropoda > Insecta > Orthoptera > Acrididae > Schistocerca > Schistocerca gregaria. The sequence continues at coordinate 290,453,279 of NC_064925.1, forward strand.
AGTCTTTTGGTAACATTTGCCATATATATATATATATTGCATATATGTTTATATACTACATAGATTAAAACTCTATAGTCTATGTCTGCCCAAATGTTCATTAGAGTATCGTATAAAATTTGCAGTAAATTGTTCAAGAACGTCCCGAGACATTTTCTAACAATTCACCCCATTTTTATTGTATATAGATATTTATATAGAACATTATTACAAAACATGTAGTCTATGTCTGCCTGAATGTTTATTAGACTTTTGTGTAAAAATTAGAGCCGGACGACCGGCCGGTTCTAGGCGCTTCATCCTGGGACTGCGCGACCGCTACGGTCGCAGGTCCTGCCTCGTGCATGGATGTGTGTGATGTCCTTATGTTAGTTAGGTTTCAGTAGTTCTGTGTTCTAGGGGACAGATGACCTCAGATGTTAAGTACCATAGTGCTCAGAGCTATTTGAACCATTTTCAGTCCCAATACTGGAAAAGTTTGAAGTGAATCAGTCAGGAACATTTCGAGTTTTTTGTTAACCTTTCTTTCGCTTCATACACTACACATATTTGTATGCCATTATGTTTAAAACTATACAGCCTATGTCTGTCTGTACATTTATGAGAGAATTGAGCAAAAATTTCAAGGAAATTGGTCAAGAACTTTTCGAGATTTTTGCCAACAACGCTCGTCCTTTACATACACTATATATAAATACATTCCATATATATTTATTAGTGTATCGCTTAATAATCTGGACTAAATCAGTGTGCCGGCCAGAGTGGCCGAGCGGTTCTGGATGCTACAGTCTGGAACCACCAGACAGCTACAGTCGCAGGTTTGACTCTTGCCTCGGGCATGGATGTGTGTGATGTCCTTAGGTTAGTTAGGTTTAAGTAGTTCTTAGTTCTAGGGGGACTGATGACCTCGGAAGTTAAGTCCCATAGTGCTCAGAGCCATTTAAACCATTTTCAAATAAATTAGTGAAGATTTGTTTCCAGATTTTGATAACGACGTTACACTGCAACTTGTCTTTGTGTAGTAGTACAGGTTAAGTTTGTACGGAACCCTCAGGGTGCTACTTGCCCTTGCCCTGTTTTTATAATTTTTGTTACCACGGTGCGACTCGGCAGCATGCTAATAAATATTTGTAAAAAGTGACTGAATCAGAAAAATCAATTTATAAATCTTGTAGTACAGTCGCTGACCTCAGAAAATTCCTTATAACGTGCAGCAAATTTAAGTTAAACAACGCACTGCAGCGAGCATTCAGCAGCGCGATGGACACAAAATGGCGACCGGCGGTAAGTTGGCCATAGTTTCCGCGTACAGAGCGTTACGTTGTAGCGGCGTCACGGTGGCGGTTCTCTGCGCAGTGTGAGTGAGTGTGCGGGCACTGGGGAAGAACAGCGCTCGCCACGGCAGCAGAAGCAAGACTGCGCCCGCCCCCTGGCGTGCAGCGTGGCGTGACGGCGTTCCCGCGCCGGCCACTTTGTGGTTGGCCAGAGGCACAGGGGGCGTGGCCGTGGCCGGCTGCTCAGCTGTTTGTTGTGGCGTCCTCTTCCTGGCCTGCAAGGCGGCGGGCATGGCAGCCGCCGAGGGGAATCCCCGCCCGGCGCCGATGGTAATCCCCCCCCCCCCCAATAACGCTATACTTCCCCCTTGGCTGCAGCCTGTCGCCCCTCCCTATTTTGCTCCCACTTTGAAACACCGCCATAAGCAAATATCCCCCACCCCCTCCCACGTTTTGCATCATAATGAATAAAGACAGACTGCGACTACTACAGAGTATTTCCAAAAGAGCTCATTTTGTTTCTGATTTAAATAAAAAATTTAAAACATTATGGTTCGAAGCAGGCAAGTGCGACTTCCGGTGCACCGCGGGCTTGATTCTCATACTCAAGCTCACGAGCCGCTTCTTCACGTGGCGCGACTGCACTGCTCTTAGTGCATAAAGTCAAAACTACAGCATCAATGTCTGTAGAGTAACACACACATACGAATGGCACCGCAATTCCCAACACGACATGCCAACAAAGTATATCTGAAAACATGCGGTTTGAGAGAACAATCTTCTTTTTTCTTCAGACGTTTGCATTTATTTACGCGTCGATTTTCTTCCGCAGACCGGATTCAAACCAATCGCGGACCGGGTCTGGCCCAGGGGCCATCGACTGCCCGATCGTGTTGTAAAGCCTGTAAATAGACCTTCGTGCCTTAAACGGTAGAGACGGAACCCTTATAGGATGACGTCGGTGTCCGTCTGTATGTCCGACTGTTCAGACCCTTTTTCTCATGAACGGGTACATGTATCAAGTTGCAATTTATGTTACACATTAAGATGTATGGTCCCTTGGCAAAGAAAAAATGTCAGTGCAATCACACGATACGACCATTTATGTCAGATAATTTTATGCTCGCGAAGTCACTCATCAAAACGTTTAGGGAACTTCCCGTTGAACTAGAATCATGAAATTCGGCAAGAAACAACGTTTTACGGTAAAAATTAAGAAAAAATGCGAAAATTGTTAATCTGTGATTACATTACATGAAAAAATAATTATTTGTCAAACAATCCGATTGTCTGTCTGTCCGTCTGTTAAGATCCCTTTTTGTCAGGAGTAGGTAGACTTATAAAGTCGAAATTTATGTCACATACTAAAGTCTCTGGTGTCTTGGCGACGTGAAAAATTTAAGCTTCTACGTCAATGCAAACCAAAGATGTGGACATTTATATCACTTCTTTTTGATACATTGCCAGTATCAATAACGATAACAGGCAAAACTGGTCGAAATTCCTGATTTAAGGGATAGATGAGCTATCCATATACATAACTAAGTTTGTACGAAACCATTCGTTCGCGAGTCCTTCTCGAAATCTTATTCGGATTTTTTGTACTTCAGAGTTCTGTGTAGTATTTACATTTTACTCTTACAACATATAATGAAAAATTATTTTCAAAAACCTTAAACTTAGTGAGTCAGAAAAATGGTTACCAAAACCGAATCCCTTATGAAAATAATCAGAGTAATATTGAACAAAATTAGAAAAAGGCATTAAACCAGACGAAACGTTGCTCCTATAGGCTTTTTCTAGCTATTAGGGATTGTGGCATTTAAGAAAAAGTCTAACCCACTTTTTCCAAGAATTTCGTCTTTAAAATGGAGTTCAGTATTATTTCTCTTTGCCAGTTCCACGGCAATTCATTAAGTGTAAGTCCAAAGAAAGAAGCTTCCATAACAAGACAACACTAAACATCTCTTCTGTAAGATGTTTGCCCGAAATTTTATGTAAACCTGTTTTTGTCTTTGCTTCTTCCTCTGGTTTTACTACATATGGACAATTCCATAAGTGTTGTCTGGCTATCTTCCAATTCACCATCTTAGCTACATGAATACCTTTAGTCAGTTTATGAAGACTCCACCTTCTTTGATCATCCTTCACCATTATCCTCTTGTAATCTGCAAGAGAATTCCAAGACAATAACAGTGTGTACTAATAGAGGCAAACTTTGAACGTGAAAAAGAAAGGGGTCCGTTTCTGGCAACTGAAGGGGGTGCAAATTGTCGAGTAGACCTGCATTTTGTTAACAGAATAAATTTTCAACCAAACGCGTATTTGACACGATTTGAGCATAAACATCAATCTTAGCTCTTCCTATTCTACAACACATATAGGTTGAAAGGCTTAACTACCAATATCTAGGAGAAATATTGAAAAATTTAGCAAGATGTAAAACCTTTCTCCACCGTCAAAACAAGCGAAAAAAAAACAAGTGAAGCCGAACACCTGTGCTTCCCGCTGCAGTGTGGAAGAAGTCTTAGTCCCCCTAAGTTCATGAGAATACAGACCCAAGAGATCAGAGGATATGAACTTAGGGGGGGGGGGGGGGAGGAGAAGTCCAGCTTGGAGGACTTTCCTCTACCACAAAGCCTTTAACAATCCGATAGTATAACGTTATGTCCCTTGCACGCATACATACATACACAACTTTCGTGTACATTTTACAATTATGGTTAGGATCAAAGATTCTGACTAACATTTAGCAAAATTCCAAGGTGTGTGGACGCACGACAATATTCCAGACGACTATCAAAGTCGTCCCTTACTTTTGTGAGCAAGTCTGCTGCTGCTCTGCAGTGTCGCAGTTTACCAAAAATAATTGGAGGAAGAGGCACATAAATCGATTCTTTCACGAATCCTATCCAAAAAATGTTACATACCATCATACAACGCGAACTTGGTGGTTAATGGTGCACTGCAATATTATTACACCCCTTAAATCCAGTGCATCGCTGGATCAGATCACTGTTAAGAAATGTCCTTTATGCACATGACAGTGCAGTGGCGTGCTGTCCTGTTCAAGAATGAAACTTTTGGCATGTTCTCACAGCTGTGGGAAAAACCAATCATTCAAAGCCTTTCTTGTAAGCGGGCGAGCCAGCAATAGCTAGACACGGAGCAGCCAACGTCATTACGGCGACCTTGTTTCGTCCAAGCCGCAGTGGAATGTACAAATGGGCGATGACGGAGTACAAAGTATGCTGTATACTTATCTCACTGAGACAAAAGCACAAGAATTTTTTGCGAAAAATTCGATAGAGAATTTTTTTTTAATTATTTGGTCGTTGCTAGACTAATAACGTATCTCCCTTGTGCTATTTAGACTTACAGGAGAAGTAGTTCATACACTGAATACAAAACCTATTTAGGCACTTATTTCTGATTTGAAGCTTGCTCAGCAGACAAAATCGCTGCACTAACAAGAACAGAGACTACAAATTTAGATGTTTAAGACTTGTGTTCCGTTCCAAAAATTAAACACACATTACGGCAGATGAGATAAAATCGTGACTTATCTTCAGTTTTGACGGATAACAAGTGTTTTAAGACGTAACAAAAACTAACCACTTAATGTTTTTGCAGAAAGATTCCTGGATTCAACACGAATGCCTTTCATGGGTAACTTCACAAATAACAAGTTATTCTAAAATTCCATAACGCTAAATTATACTGCAAAGCGAAATTAGAGAACAAAATATAACAAGACAACTGTTTCTATATCACAATAAACATTTATCTGTCAATTAAGAGACTAAATCCATGGGTGCGGTTCTTTCGTGCAATTTCTTCAGTGATAACTCTTCAGTTGGTGGCTTATTTACAGTGAACAGAACTACAGCAACTAACAGCCACCTATCAAGAAAATGCGCAAACAATTTACCCACAACACCAGTCAGTGATACCAGCGAAACCTAGACTGGATCGTAGTAAAGCAGGGACGAAACTTTACGTTACTGGGAAGGACTGGCATATAGGGCTTCATAAAACCTGGTGGTCGTATGCAAGAAAATTTGAAGAAATGCAGTGCATCAAACAATCAGGACATTGAAATATTTGGTGGCGAGATCCATATGTACGTGAACAAACTAAAAATGTCACGTTAAACTCAGTCAGTAAAGTACAGAAGCAAACAGTTAACAAGACAGGCGTCACTGTCAGATGTCGTCTAATAGATCTTTCTTGTTTAAAAGAGATTCAAAAGGCAGGACAGTATCTACAAGAAGACCTGCTGGTCAAACACAAGTGCGTTTTTTCAGTGTGTTTTGCATGTCCTCTGTTTTCTGTAAATTCCCACTGATTTATTGTTCGTCCATTCTGTGGAAATACGAGACGACGAAACTCACTTTCGCTCCCATCTGCACACCAGGCAGCAGTCCGCCCCGGTAGCTGAGTGGACCTAAGGGCCCGATTCCCCGCTGGGTCGAAGACTTTCTCCACTCAGGGACTGGGTTTTATGTTGTCCTAATCATCTTCATCATTTCATCCCAATCGACGCGCAAGTCGCCATAGTGGCGCCAAATCGAAAGATTTGCATCCGGCGATCGGTCTACCCGACGAGAGGCCTTAGTCACACAACGAGACAGCAGCACTACACGACATTCTTTCTATCTGCAGAATGTATGACAGATTGTCAAATACACACTGCACAAGTGTTGTGTGTTTACTTCAAAATCTTGTTGATTTCATGACAAAGCTTTCTTTATTTGAACTTCGAAAAAACACTTCTCGCAATTTAAAAGCTTATACACTCTAAGACAAACTGAAAAACGATGCATCACGAAAAATTATCCGAATGATATGGGAATCGGAAGACATGATTCAGAAGTGCAGACAAACAAATTATTACAATTTGAGAACAATTGGATGATTTATTCAAGAGAAAGCGCTTCAAGAATTGAGCAGGAAAGTAAAGCGATGGTACATATCTGGTCCTTATGGAAGCAGTTGTCAGCTTGGCATTGATTGAGAGACTCACTGGATGTCCTCCTGAGGGGTATGGTGCCAAATTCTTTCAAATTGGCGCTTTAGATCGTCATAATCCCTAAATGGTTGGAGGGCCCTGCCCATAAACTCTAGACGTTCTCAATTGGGGAGAGATCCGGCGACCTTGCTTGCCATGAAGGGCAACAAAACGGCGCTTAGAATATTGCCGACGTACCGCTGTGCTGCAAGGGTGCCGTGGACGACAGCAAAGGGGTCCTGTTATGTTATTATGAAAAGAAGTGGCACCCTACATATTCACTACTAATAGCCGGGCCATAGGCGGACGACTGTCATGTTGGTATCCCACTGCCCCGACCGGGCCTCTCCACACACGTCTAAGGCCAGTAGTGTCATTGACTGAATTAGGACTGTCTTCACTGAGGAGTCCCGCTTCGATCTGAGCCCCGATGACAAGCGAGGACATGTCTGGAAACGCCTCAGACAGCCGCGGGTACAAGCCTGACTGTAACCCGCTATATGGCCCGACAGCCATTACTTTTCATAGCGCGACCCCTTTGCTTGCCATTCTCGGCACCCTTACGGTACGGCGGTACGTCGATTATATTTTACGCCCCGTTTTGTTGCCCTTCATGGCAAGCCATCTCGTGCTTACATTTCAACAAGATAATGCCCGCCCGCACATGACGAGAGTTTCTAATCCTTGTACTCGTGGTTGCCAACTCGACCTCGACCAGCAAGATCGCCGAATATTTCCCCAGTTGAGAACGTTTGGAGCATTATGGACAAGGCCCTCCAATCAGCACCGAATTTTGACGATCTAATGCGCCAGTTGTAGAGTATTTGGCACGATATCCCTCAGGAGGACACCCAAAAAAATCTGGTAATGAATGAAAACCAAGTAATTGCTTTCATATGGGCCAGAGGTGGACCAACGAGTTATTAACCTGCTCTCTTGAATAAGTCATCCAAGTGTTATTATTTGTTTGTCTGTACATGTACATCGTATCTATCGATTTCGGTCCCATTCGGATAATTTCTTCGTGGCGTGTTTTTTTTGTATGTCCTAGCGTGTATTTGCCTTATCGGACGGAAAACCTATAATACTTGCTCTCTGACCAAAATGCAAACTGTAATAAATCAATCTGTTGTGCTAAGTCAAAGGTCCAATTACACTTTGTACCTCAGTCACTGTTCAAAACCATCGCTGTAATTTCGTTCTTCAACTTAAAACATAACTGAGGTGCGGATAACCTCCTCCCTAACGCCTTTGTTCTTCCGTCCTTCTTCACATAAGAATGCCTTTCTTTGTTACCTGTAATTTTAAGAATAATAATGATAATACTGTAATTTACACTTTTATTTCATAGTAATCCAGTATAAACGCTTTTACTAATGCTGTATTCAGAATGTGGGTCTGTTACAGTTTTTAATAACGTTGTATTGCTTCTTGACATAACATGTTTCGAAGGTACTTTCATCATCAGACGGCTGCATTGTGTTTACAGAACAAACTGTTAATCAAGTGCTGAATGCTTTGAATGCCACGATGACAGTGAATGTGTCCTTAGTTGCTTTGAAGACTCGCACATTTTCTTTTTGTGTAATACGAAATATTGAATTGAATAAAGATATCATTATCACTACGTCGCGCGTTTGAATCACAATCACGAATTCACAGAATTAAATGTGCATGGGTCGTTGTTCACACTTATACAGTGAGCAATCTGATTTTACATTAACATGACGTGCTCTACATGCACTGATAGCAAGCAAAGCCACTACGAACACGTGATGTTAATATAATATCGGGTTGTTCACTGTGCAAGAGGAAATGTTGATCTATTTTTAACTTTGTGCATTCGTGATCGTGATTGTAAAAAAACGCGACATAGTGACACCAGTGTGTTTACCCAATACAATACTTCGCACTGCACGAAAAAAAACTGCAAGTCTTATAGCAACAAGGATATGTTCGCTGGTACCATGGCATTCAACAGCTGAACAACAGTTCGTCCTGCTAATACAGTGCAACTATTCGAAGAGGAAAAAAACGTTACAAACCTAAAAAGGCATTAAATAGTAAAATAGGTTAAAGAAAAATGTAATCAGATTAATTACTGCTAGCTGCCTTTACAAGATGTGTTCATAACAATGTTGTACGGGCTATACCGAGCTGCTAACGTTCCCAGTAAAACTTGTCTGACTGCGTTGATTTTACGCTGTAACGCCTATTTATCAACAACGCCAAACACTGGAACAATACTCTAGAATTGGTCGCTATAGCGTCTTATATACGTTCTTTACAGATGCACTGTACTTTCCCAGAATGCATAGAAAATATCCAAGTTTTTCATTTGCCTTGGGTGCTGCACGTTTTACGTGTTTGTCCCATTTAATATCGCTTATTAGTATTTCCTCTAAATATTGAATCAATGTGACGTGTGAAACATGTCTTCTCCTAGTATGTCGATTTTTTTTTTTTAACAGCCTGCTGTCGGGTCAGGAGGTCAGTGGGCGTTGAGGCTAGACAGGTGAGGCGGTGACGTTACAAAGTGTCGGAGGCCGGTGAGTGTTTCAGTGTCACGCCCGAAGGCGCCAGTAAAACAGCGGTATCTCTAACAACTTTTTATTAACATGATTACTTCAATGACGTATTGTCATAATTTTTTATTTAACTATCTTGATGGCAAAGTTTTTGAATAAGATTACCAATTTCGGCTACGCAATAGAATATACAACAGGAGTAAAAGAAGAAAGCATTCCCGTCTACTACATTAAGAGGTTAAAAAACAAAGGAAAAATTATAACAAAGTGTTCAATTTTAGCTTGATTTCTGTAATCAAATTGTATTTTCGGAACATTTCATAGAACTGAGAATATTTTAACTTTACCTCTAAACAAATCTTCTTTCAATTATTTTGTAGAATTTGCACGTACGTATGCATCAGCGACCTCTGGGATTGCATTTGCATCCTATGTAAACTGGTTGACATTTTGGACTCGTGTTGCGTCGGTGAGGAGTGCTAAGCATAGCGTTCCAGCAGCTTCCGTAGCTTGCGGCGTGCCAGGCACACTGCCTGATAGCGAAGCGGCGTGGGGTGCAATTTGGGGGGAGGGGGGGGGGGGGGCTGTGAGCACAATGGCTTCAGCGCTTTCGGACACGGACGCGAGTTTAGACCTGTACCATCAGCATCTTCTTGACGACGGTCGTCAGGAAGGCTGAAGCCCAGGGCTCCCTCAACACACACTGCGTGCCGCCAGGAAGGCGATACAGATACATCCTGGAAAGTGGCATTCTGATGCTCAACCAGCACGCAGAAGATAGCAGCTCGCAGTCAATCAGTTTTTGACCCTTCACCAAAGGAGGGCCCTGGCGTATACGCAGGGCTAGGTCCCTGCTTTTCACCTATTCTGACAAGACGTTTATGCCCTGCGGGTTGCCGCTCCTTTCTCCAGCAGGCGCTCCTCCTTCGAAGTAAACAATTATGAGCCCCCCCCCCCCCCAGTACTTCCTGTGTATGTTTTCGATGCTGATTGTTAACATCCCGTTTACAGGCTCAACGCCAACAAGCATCACAAGAGACCACCATACACAGGAAGCGTGCGTTGCAACTACAGCGGCGCTGCTGTCACGGTAATTTTTATGTTCGCGGGTCACTTGATACGCAAGAGTCCGCGGATATTCCTCCGCCTCGGTATGGTTAAGCCGTGGCGCTCGCTTCGAGGGCCAGTTGCAGTCGCAGCTTCGCTCCAGGCTAATTGAGCCGATTGCCTATGCTGCTCCATCTATCGGAACACAGCCGACTCTGTACCACACCCCATCGCTCCGCTACGCCGCACAGAAGCCATCAGCACTTTCCTGATAGCCTGTGCCATGGTGTAGATGCGCAATAGTGATTACGTCACAACTTGTGTCACGACCCAGGTCACGACAAACTCTTGTCTTGCTACGCTGACGTTGATCAAGGACTATGATTTCTGTTATCATTCTCTTATGCGGAACTTTGCTTATCGGCAGTGAGAATCAATAAATATTGGTTGTCAAACCAACCGTAGAATCGTCAATCATTGCATGCAGTCCAGACTACGAACATAAAAGGCCCATAGGTCCGCATCTTCTCTTAGTCACAGCTGTGATCCGTCAATAGCGCCAGCATGGAGTGATGTCCACCCACAGCCGGGCTGCAGGCTCGTAATTGAAGTCTCCAAATAGGCGGCGAGCAGCACATCACTGTTCGCCAACAGTATTAACCTGTAACTAGCGAAACTGTCATTCCGTCGGAACTGGTGATGTAGACGGTATGACCAGACACTAAGGACGATATGTTAGACACAGGTGTATTTAAAGCCAGACATCACGTCATTGTGTATTCTGTACATCATAAGAATAAACCTAATGTAAACAAACACAAACAAGATGATTGTCAGAAGCCGTACACTGGTGGTGTTACGCTCTTGGAATTAGGTCTTACTTATTACATATCTTGTTACTATAATCGAAACTTTATAATATTGTAATGTGTAAACAATCATCAAAGTTTTTCTTAATCATACTTTAGCTGTGTACTTTTATTTCAAAAATCGTATACAGTCACAGTCTCTTTACTGTTATGCTCTGATCGTCGTGCCGTTAACGCGCAGTATGAAAATGGTTGAGGCTGCTCCCTGCTCCGTAGTGAAACACGAGTGCGGAAAATCGCTAAAAAGTGCAGAGAAATGAGCTTAATGTTTTTCATATATTTACAGAAAAAAATTGGCTTTGAAGTTTTCGGAGGAACTGTATTTAATATAGTTGATATAAAAAATACACTATGGATGTATAGCGGAATCAGTATCGTAGTAGACTGAGAATCTGGTGTAGTTCGTGGATACTTGGTTCCAGTGTCGCCTTAAACGTGATTTTTTTTTTCGTTTAATTTGAAATACCTATGTCGGGAATTGTAAAATTCATCACCATTTTTCATCAATAATGCACGTCTTCTTGTTTGTAATTACATACTGCACGAAAAATTCCTGTTTTCATTTCAAATATCAATTGTTAATTATCGATGTTTTCTGAAAGATTGTGAATAAAGGTTGCTTAAATTCAGAAAATATAGCAATTTAATTATTTAGGACAAAAATGAAAAATCAAATACTCTTTATTTGGGCTATGTCCATTGTTTACCGCAGATGTAGTCTCACACGAACCTGAATGATGAGGGTAATAGAAACATGAAAAACATTCATTTTCAAAGCATGGAGCACACCATACAAATGTTGCCTTTTAACAGTTGCCTCCGTACCATTACAATGCGAACCGAACTGCTCTGGAGCCAAGTTAAGAAGGGACCTGTCGCGAGAAATAAAAGGACTGTTAAGCTGCCAGACGTAATGGGAATAATGCACGCAGGTTTTTCACGTGTCACTGCCGAACGCTGGCGGGATATAGAACGGCGCGTTATAAAAGAAGAGGAGAAAATGCGAGGCGCCTGGGTGGCTTCGTGGATTCTGTTGTTGATCGACTCGTTATCAGTGTAGCAGATGACAGTTCCAGAACTGAAATATAGTGTCGCATCCGGATAAGAAAGGAGCTAAGAGATTACCAGACGATTGACTGTAATCAATACCTTTAGTGGTTTCAGAACATTAGCCATCCTATTATGCTTCCTTGGTTCACACCCGATGCTACTTTCCTTTCATTTCAACATTCGGCGTCCAGTTTAACGCTCTGCGTCCTGTCAGTCACATTCATCGAACCAATCGCATATATATGAACGTCTTCTACACAAGGTGAAGAAAAATTCGTGCGCTCGAAATTGGCAGTACGAATTCTCACGTGCTAGCAATGCAAAAAATCCCGCACAAAATTTCGTACTGCACATATTTCGTGCAGTAAATGGGCGTTAAAAACTGGCAGTCTGGCAAAACTGTAATAGCACGTACGGTAGCTAACCCTGTCAGCATTTAGCAGTAGTGCTGTGAAGTTGGTGTAGTGGATAGCGTTTTACGTTAGCATGCAGGATGTCTAGGGTTTGATGTGGGTCGACTCTTATTTGTTTTTATTTGCTAAATGTGGTCTACGTGGTGCGGTATCTGGCGTCTTGATCGTCATACAGCTATTACAGTAGATCTTCTAAAAAACATTTGCAGTTATACGAATACAGAAATGGAAGTACAGTTGTTTTCATTGGTCACCTTTTAAACAAGCCTACTGCATGTCTGGAAGCGAATTGTTTCGCACCAGTGCATCTACAAGATTCCACAGTTGTTCTGCGTGTACGCTCCCCTAGTGGTCCCATCGGTTAAAACCAACTATTACTCTTGCCACGTTCAGGTCCATTACATTTCGTTAGGGACTTACGTCACCAGTGGGGCTAGCAACTTACTTTGCAAATAATTTCGATGGGATCATTTGGGGAATGTACACAAAAAACTGGTTTGGAATGTAGTATGTACAGTGACGTGAATCGATTCACGCCCACAACGTGCCAAAGACTTCTTTAAAGGCTGGCCATTGAAAACGATTGTATTCCCATTTCTGAGTGCGTGATTGCAAACGTTTTGTAGAAGACCCACTGTAATTGCTGTTTGACGATTAGGACGCCAGGTACCGTAACACACAGACTACATTTAGCAAATAATAACAAATACGCCTCAATCCAGAATCGAACCCTCGACCTCCTGCATGCTAGCTCAAAACTTTGACCACTGCACCGATTGCATAGCAATACTGCTACCTGCTGACAGTGTTAGTGTTCGTACATGTGATTACAGTGTTGTCAGTTTGCCAATCTGTAACGTCCATTTGCTATCCGAAATAAGCGCAGGATCGAATTTTATGAAGGGCAGTTTTGTATTGCCAGTATGTGAGGAAACGATCTGCGAAGTCCGAGTGCGCGAATTTCTCTTCACCCTGTATATTTCGACATACATTTGTTTATTTCCATTTCTTTCACCTGGAAATATTAGGGACTTGAAGCCTTCTCTTACATGAAACCAAACTACACATAGTTTGTTTGCACATGAGGAAATGACTGGTAGAAACATGAATATGTGGAACTTAAGAAATGTCGGTTTTACTAACATTAAGCACGTTCCTCATTACAGTCTTCTCGAATTTGATTAGAGTCATTTAACATAATAAGTATGACGATAGTACAGAGTAAATAAATCTGGAGAAAAAGCTGACAGTTCAGAGGAAGGAAGAAAGATAAAAGTTTAACATCACGTTGACATCGGGGTCATTATAGGCGTTGCATAAGCTCAGATTAGGAAAGGACAGGAAAGGAAACTGGCAGTTTCCATTCGAAGAAAACATGCCGGTATATGGCCTAAGTGATTTAGGGAAATCTCGGAAAACCTAAATGCGGATGGCCGGACGGGAATTTGAACTGTCGTCCTTGCGTATGAGAGTCCAGTGTGCACCTCGCTCGGTCTTAAGAGGAAGAGCAAAAAATTATACAATAGTAGCATAAAAATAGCAGATACGGTGGAAAGAACAAAACAGAAATAGAAAGGGATTATAAAAGCGTACATAGCTTATAATGTGACAGATATTGGTTCCCTGTTCAACAGAAAGAAAACAGCTTCTTTCGCCACTGACAACGTCGATACATAAGTAATAATTTCAATAAAAATGAATTTTAATACACCACGAAGTATACAATAATTTATCATAGCCCCGTACAGATTTCTAACACCACGTCAACAGCCCTGAAAATGTGTGATTTGGAACTTTTTATAGCTATGGAAATGTTTGTAAGATTTAAAACGAAAAACATGGGAATCGGAAGACATGATTCAGAAGTGCAGACAAACAAATTATTACAATTTGAGAACAATTGGATGATTTATTCAAGAGAAAGCGCTTCAAGAATTGAGCAGGAAAGTAAAGCGATGGTACATATCTGGTCCTTATGGAAGCAGTTGTCAGCTTGGCATTGATTGAGAGACTCACTGGATGTCCTCCTGAGGGGTATGGTGCCAAATTCTTTCAAATTGGCGCTTTAGATCGTCATAATCCCTAAATGGTTGGAGGGCCCTGCCCATAAACTCTAGACGTTCTCAATTGGGGAGAGATCCGGCGACCTTGCTTGCCATGAAGGGCAACAAAACGGCGCTTAGAATATTGCCGACGTACCGCTGTGCTGCAAGGGTGCCGTGGACGACAGCAAAGGGGTCCTGTTATGTTATTATGAAAAGAAGTGGCACCCTACATATTCACTACTAATAGCCGGGCCATAGGCGGACGACTGTCATGTTGGTATCCCACTGCCCCGACCGGGCCTCTCCACACACGTCTAAGGCCAGTAGTGTCATTGACTGAATTAGGACTGTCTTCACTGAGGAGTCCCGCTTCGATCTGAGCCCCGATGACAAGCGAGGACATGTCTGGAAACGCCTCAGACAGCCGCGGGTACAAGCCTGACTGTAACCCGCTATATGGCCCGACAGCCATTACTTTTCATAGCGCGACCCCTTTGCTTGCCATTCTCGGCACCCTTACGGTACGGCGGTACGTCGATTATATTTTACGCCCCGTTTTGTTGCCCTTCATGGCAAGCCATCTCGTGCTTACATTTCAACAAGATAATGCCCGCCCGCACATGACGAGAGTTTCTAATCCTTGTACTCGTGGTTGCCAACTCGACCTCGACCAGCAAGATCGCCGAATATTTCCCCAGTTGAGAACGTTTGGAGCATTATGGACAAGGCCCTCCAATCAGCACCGAATTTTGACGATCTAATGCGCCAGTTGTAGAGTATTTGGCACGATATCCCTCAGGAGGACACCCAAAAAAATCTGGTAATGAATGAAAACCAAGTAATTGCTTTCATATGGGCCAGAGGTGGACCAACGAGTTATTAACCTGCTCTCTTGAATAAGTCATCCAAGTGTTATTATTTGTTTGTCTGTACATGTACATCGTATCTATCGATTTCGGTCCCATTCGGATAATTTCTTCGTGGCGTGTTTTTTTTGTATGTCCTAGCGTGTATTTGCCTTATCGGACGGAAAACCTATAATACTTGCTCTCTGACCAAAATGCAAACTGTAATAAATCAATCTGTTGTGCTAAGTCAAAGGTCCAATTACACTTTGTACCTCAGTCACTGTTCAAAACCATCGCTGTAATTTCGTTCTTCAACTTAAAACATAACTGAGGTGCGGATAACCTCCTCCCTAACGCCTTTGTTCTTCCGTCCTTCTTCACATAAGAATGCCTTTCTTTGTTACCTGTAATTTTAAGAATAATAATGATAATACTGTAATTTACACTTTTATTTCATAGTAATCCAGTATAAACGCTTTTACTAATGCTGTATTCAGAATGTGGGTCTGTTACAGTTTTTAATAACGTTGTATTGCTTCTTGACATAACATGTTTCGAAGGTACTTTCATCATCAGACGGCTGCATTGTGTTTACAGAACAAACTGTTAATCAAGTGCTGAATGCTTTGAATGCCACGATGACAGTGAATGTGTCCTTAGTTGCTTTGAAGACTCGCACATTTTCTTTTTGTGTAATACGAAATATTGAATTGAATAAAGATATCATTATCACTACGTCGCGCGTTTGAATCACAATCACGAATTCACAGAATTAAATGTGCATGGGTCGTTGTTCACACTTATACAGTGAGCAATCTGATTTTACATTAACATGACGTGCTCTACATGCACTGATAGCAAGCAAAGCCACTACGAACACGTGATGTTAATATAATATCGGGTTGTTCACTGTGCAAGAGGAAATGTTGATCTATTTTTAACTTTGTGCATTCGTGATCGTGATTGTAAAAAAACGCGACATAGTGACACCAGTGTGTTTACCCAATACAATACTTCGCACTGCACGAAAAAAAACTGCAAGTCTTATAGCAACAAGGATATGTTCGCTGGTACCATGGCATTCAACAGCTGAACAACAGTTCGTCCTGCTAATACAGTGCAACTATTCGAAGAGGAAAAAAACGTTACAAACCTAAAAAGGCATTAAATAGTAAAATAGGTTAAAGAAAAATGTAATCAGATTAATTACTGCTAGCTGCCTTTACAAGATGTGTTCATAACAATGTTGTACGGGCTATACCGAGCTGCTAACGTTCCCAGTAAAACTTGTCTGACTGCGTTGATTTTACGCTGTAACGCCTATTTATCAACAACGCCAAACACTGGAACAATACTCTAGAATTGGTCGCTATAGCGTCTTATATACGTTCTTTACAGATGCACTGTACTTTCCCAGAATGCATAGAAAATATCCAAGTTTTTCATTTGCCTTGGGTGCTGCACGTTTTACGTGTTTGTCCCATTTAATATCGCTTATTAGTATTTCCTCTAAATATTGAATCAATGTGACGTGTGAAACATGTCTTCTCCTAGTATGTCGATTTTTTTTTTTTAACAGCCTGCTGTCGGGTCAGGAGGTCAGTGGGCGTTGAGGCTAGACAGGTGAGGCGGTGACGTTACAAAGTGTCGGAGGCCGGTGAGTGTTTCAGTGTCACGCCCGAAGGCGCCAGTAAAACAGCGGTATCTCTAACAACTTTTTATTAACATGATTACTTCAATGACGTATTGTCATAATTTTTTATTTAACTATCTTGATGGCAAAGTTTTTGAATAAGATTACCAATTTCGGCTACGCAATAGAATATACAACAGGAGTAAAAGAAGAAAGCATTCCCGTCTACTACATTAAGAGGTTAAAAAACAAAGGAAAAATTATAACAAAGTGTTCAATTTTAGCTTGATTTCTGTAATCAAATTGTATTTTCGGAACATTTCATAGAACTGAGAATATTTTAACTTTACCTCTAAACAAATCTTCTTTCAATTATTTTGTAGAATTTGCACGTACGTATGCATCAGCGACCTCTGGGATTGCATTTGCATCCTATGTAAACTGGTTGACATTTTGGACTCGTGTTGCGTCGGTGAGGAGTGCTAAGCATAGCGTTCCAGCAGCTTCCGTAGCTTGCGGCGTGCCAGGCACACTGCCTGATAGCGAAGCGGCGTGGGGTGCAATTTGGGGGGAGGGGGGGGGGGGGGCTGTGAGCACAATGGCTTCAGCGCTTTCGGACACGGACGCGAGTTTAGACCTGTACCATCAGCATCTTCTTGACGACGGTCGTCAGGAAGGCTGAAGCCCAGGGCTCCCTCAACACACACTGCGTGCCGCCAGGAAGGCGATACAGATACATCCTGGAAAGTGGCATTCTGATGCTCAACCAGCACGCAGAAGATAGCAGCTCGCAGTCAATCAGTTTTTGACCCTTCACCAAAGGAGGGCCCTGGCGTATACGCAGGGCTAGGTCCCTGCTTTTCACCTATTCTGACAAGACGTTTATGCCCTGCGGGTTGCCGCTCCTTTCTCCAGCAGGCGCTCCTCCTTCGAAGTAAACAATTATGAGCCCCCCCCCCCCAGTACTTCCTGTGTATGTTTTCGATGCTGATTGTTAACATCCCGTTTACAGGCTCAACGCCAACAAGCATCACAAGAGACCACCATACACAGGAAGCGTGCGTTGCAACTACAGCGGCGCTGCTGTCACGGTAATTTTTATGTTCGCGGGTCACTTGATACGCAAGAGTCCGCGGATATTCCTCCGCCTCGGTATGGTTAAGCCGTGGCGCTCGCTTCGAGGGCCAGTTGCAGTCGCAGCTTCGCTCCAGGCTAATTGAGCCGATTGCCTATGCTGCTCCATCTATCGGAACACAGCCGACTCTGTACCACACCCCATCGCTCCGCTACGCCGCACAGAAGCCATCAGCACTTTCCTGATAGCCTGTGCCATGGTGTAGATGCGCAATAGTGATTACGTCACAACTTGTGTCACGACCCAGGTCACGACAAACTCTTGTCTTGCTACGCTGACGTTGATCAAGGACTATGATTTCTGTTATCATTCTCTTATGCGGAACTTTGCTTATCGGCAGTGAGAATCAATAAATATTGGTTGTCAAACCAACCGTAGAATCGTCAATCATTGCATGCAGTCCAGACTACGAACATAAAAGGCCCATAGGTCCGCATCTTCTCTTAGTCACAGCTGTGATCCGTCAATAGCGCCAGCATGGAGTGATGTCCACCCACAGCCGGGCTGCAGGCTCGTAATTGAAGTCTCCAAATAGGCGGCGAGCAGCACATCACTGTTCGCCAACAGTATTAACCTGTAACTAGCGAAACTGTCATTCCGTCGGAACTGGTGATGTAGACGGTATGACCAGACACTAAGGACGATATGTTCGACACAGGTGTATTTAAAGCCAGACATCACGTCATTGTGTTTTCTGTACATCATAAGAATAAACCTAATGTAAACAAACACAAACAAGATGATTGTCAGAAGCCGTACACTGGTGGTGTTACGCTCTTGGAATTAGGTCTTACTTATTACATATCTTGTTACTATAATCGAA
This sequence comes from Schistocerca gregaria, assembly GCF_023897955.1. Lineage (NCBI taxonomy): Eukaryota > Metazoa > Arthropoda > Insecta > Orthoptera > Acrididae > Schistocerca > Schistocerca gregaria. The sequence goes on from NC_064925.1 coordinate 290,471,955, forward strand.
ACTTTATAATATTGTAATGTGTAAACAATCATCAAAGTTTTTCTTAATCATACTTTAGCTGTGTACTTTTATTTCAAAAATCGTATACAGTCACAGTCTCTTTACTGTTATGCTCTGATCGTCGTGCCGTTAACGCGCAGTATGAAAATGGTTGAGGCTGCTCCCTGCTCCGTAGTGAAACACGAGTGCGGAAAATCGCTAAAAAGTGCAGAGAAATGAGCTTAATGTTTTTCATATATTTACAGAAAAAAATTGGCTTTGAAGTTTTCGGAGGAACTGTATTTAATATAGTTGATATAAAAAATACACTATGGATGTATAGCGGAATCAGTATCGTAGTAGACTGAGAATCTGGTGTAGTTCGTGGATACTTGGTTCCAGTGTCGCCTTAAACGTGATTTTTTTTTTCGTTTAATTTGAAATACCTATGTCGGGAATTGTAAAATTCATCACCATTTTTCATCAATAATGCACGTCTTCTTGTTTGTAATTACATACTGCACGAAAAATTCCTGTTTTCATTTCAAATATCAATTGTTAATTATCGATGTTTTCTGAAAGATTGTGAATAAAGGTTGCTTAAATTCAGAAAATATAGCAATTTAATTATTTAGGACAAAAATGAAAAATCAAATACTCTTTATTTGGGCTATGTCCATTGTTTACCGCAGATGTAGTCTCACACGAACCTGAATGATGAGGGTAATAGAAACATGAAAAACATTCATTTTCAAAGCATGGAGCACACCATACAAATGTTGCCTTTTAACAGTTGCCTCCGTACCATTACAATGCGAACCGAACTGCTCTGGAGCCAAGTTAAGAAGGGACCTGTCGCGAGAAATAAAAGGACTGTTAAGCTGCCAGACGTAATGGGAATAATGCACGCAGGTTTTTCACGTGTCACTGCCGAACGCTGGCGGGATATAGAACGGCGCGTTATAAAAGAAGAGGAGAAAATGCGAGGCGCCTGGGTGGCTTCGTGGATTCTGTTGTTGATCGACTCGTTATCAGTGTAGCAGATGACAGTTCCAGAACTGAAATATAGTGTCGCATCCGGATAAGAAAGGAGCTAAGAGATTACCAGACGATTGACTGTAATCAATACCTTTAGTGGTTTCAGAACATTAGCCATCTTATTATGCTTCCTTGGTTCACACCCGATGCTACTTTCCTTTCATTTCAACATTCGGCGTCCAGTTTAACGCTCTGCGTCCTGTCAGTCACATTCATCGAACCAATCGCATATATATGAACGTCTTCTACACAAGGTGAAGAAAAATTCGTGCGCTCGAAATTGGCAGTACGAATTCTCACGTGCTAGCAATGCAAAAAATCCCGCACAAAATTTCGTACTGCACATATTTCGTGCAGTAAATGGGCGTTAAAAACTGGCAGTCTGGCAAAACTGTAATAGCACGTACGGTAGCTAACCCTGTCAGCATTTAGCAGTAGTGCTGTGAAGTTGGTGTAGTGGATAGCGTTTTACGTTAGCATGCAGGATGTCTAGGGTTTGATGTGGGTCGACTCTTATTTGTTTTTATTTGCTAAATGTGGTCTACGTGGTGCGGTATCTGGCGTCTTGATCGTCATACAGCTATTACAGTAGATCTTCTAAAAAACATTTGCAGTTATACGAATACAGAAATGGAAGTACAGTTGTTTTCATTGGTCAGCTTTTAAACAAGCCTTCTGCATGTCTGGAAGCGAATTGTTTCGCACCAGTGCATCTACAAGATTCCACAGTTGTTCTGCGTGTACGCTCCCCTAGTGGTCCCATCGGTTAAAACCAACTATTACTCTTGCCACGTTCAGGTCCATTACATTTCGTTAGGGACTTACGTCACCAGTGGGGCTAGCAACTTACTTTGCAAATAATTTCGATGGGATCATTTGGGGAATGTACACAAAAAACTGGTTTGGAATGTAGTATGTACAGTGACGTGAATCGATTCACGCCCACAACGTGCCAAAGACTTCTTTAAAGGCTGGCCATTGAAAACGATTGTATTCCCATTTCTGAGTGCGTGATTGCAAACGTTTTGTAGAAGACCCACTGTAATTGCTGTTTGACGATTAGGACGCCAGGTACCGTAACACACAGACTACATTTAGCAAATAATAACAAATACGCCTCAATCCAGAATCGAACCCTCGACCTCCTGCATGCTAGCTCAAAACTTTGACCACTGCACCGATTGCATAGCAATACTGCTACCTGCTGACAGTGTTAGTGTTCGTACATGTGATTACAGTGTTGTCAGTTTGCCAATCTGTAACGTCCATTTGCTATCCGAAATAAGCGCAGGATCAAATTTTATGAAGGGCAGTTTTGTATTGCCAGTATGTGAGGAAACGATCTGCGAAGTCCGAGTGCGCGAATTTCTCTCCACCCTGTATATTTCGACATACATTTGTTTATTTCCATTTCTTTCACCTGGAAATATTAGGGACTTGAAGCCTTCTCTTACATGAAACCAAGCTACACATAGTTTGTTTGCACATGAGGAAATGACTGGTAGAAACATGAATATGTGGAACTTAAGAAATGTCGGTTTTACTAACATTAAGCACGTTCCTCATTACAGTCTTCTCGAATTTGATTAGAGTCATTTAACATAATAAGTATGACGATAGTACAGAGTAAATAAATCTGGAGAAAAAGCTGACAGTTCAGAGGAAGGAAGAAAGATAAAAGTTTAACATCACGTTGACATCGGGGTCATTATAGGCGTTGCGTAAGCTCAGATTAGGAAAGGACAGGAAAGGAAACTGGCAGTTTCCATTCGAAGAAAACATGCCGGTATATGGCCTAAGTGATTTAGGGAAATCTCGGAAAACCTAAATGCGGATGGCCGGACGGGAATTTGAACTGTCGTCCTTGCGTATGAGAGTCCAGTGTGCACCTCGCTCGGTCTTAAGAGGAAGAGCAAAAAATTATACAATAGTAGCATAAAAATAGCAGATACGGTGGAAAGAACAAAACAGAAATAGAAAGGGATTATAAAAGCGTACATAGCTTATAATGTGACAGATATTGGTTCCCTGTTCAACAGAAAGAAAACAGCTTCTTTCGCCACTGACAACGTCGATACATAAGTAATAATTTCAATAAAAATGAATTTTAATACACCACGAAGTATACAATAATTTATCATAGCCCCGTACAGATTTCTAACACCACGTCAACAGCCCTGAAAATGTGTGATTTGGAACTTTTTATAGCTATGGAAATGTTTGTAAGATTTAAAACGAAAAACATGGGGCGTTTGCAATACGTAATTGTTGAATGAAAAGTTCACCTCCTTACTATTATCTATTGCGTACTCGTACATCTCACATCTTTAATTTTAAGTCTTACAAGTATTTCCATAGTTCTAAAAATTCACAATCACAATTTTTCCTACTATCTGTAAAAAATTCGCAATCTGTATGCAGCTATGAAAAGTTATTTCATACTTTTTAGTCAGATTTAAAAACGTGGTATACTAAAAACTCATTTTTATTTAAATTACTTTGCGCCGTTTAGTCTTATGTTAGTGAAATTATCAATAAATTTCAAAACATGATGAAATAACAACGGATACATGTGGCAAATTAAAGTTTATTTCAGTTTCTCTTCAACTGATTACACCAAAGTACTGCTTCCTCCTGCGTATATCTCGTGAAAAGATCGTGAAGTTAAAAATTAGAGGGTCTCTAGCACAAACGGAGGCTTTCCATCAACCGTCCTCTCCGCGAACCATTCGCGACTGCTGCAGGGAAAGGGGGAAATGGCAGTGATACACAGACTACTCTCTGCCACACACCAGACACTAAATCGAGTTTATTTTACTTTGTCATTCCGTTCTGAGTTATATGCCAAATTTGAAGTCTCTAGCTCACCAGGAAATTAGTGTAAAATCAATTGAAAAATTTGCGCCGAACAGACAGACAAGGAAGCGACGTAGTGAAAACGTACTAAAATACAAAATTGTACCAAACTAAACTACAGGTCCTTTTATAACTGGCTGGATAAGTCTGTTCAAATACCTCCAATAGCATCATTCCTCGGAAAGTACTGCCGTGTACAAACTAATCGTACAAACAGAAAAGCATCTTTCGGAATTATAGATCAGGAGTCAGAGTTAACTAAATGAACAATAAATTTAAAACGAGGGCCAAAACACACCTCATTAATAATACATAGTCAAGGATTGTTTAGAGAACACAAAGTAGGGACTGGAAAAAACTAACATAAATTAATAGTAAACAGCTTTATTATTATACAGTATACTGTCAAAACGTACAGCAATCTTATTGTAAAATCTTATGCCCAAAATCTGTGACGGGTAATGTGCTAACCTCATTCCATTTTTCTGATTTCATAATATGAATCACATGAGGAGTGACGATAACAGCTTCCAGACAGCCATGGGAAAACGCGACGTACGTAAATGTATAGTGCAAGTAATATGTGCAGTTTGCAGTGCGAGCGCGCGCGCGCGCGCCTTTATGTGTGTGTGTTTATCTGTAGTGCAAAAATCAGGCACAACTGATGCAATATGAACATAAGTCCTTCGCCAACTAAATATGTCTGCAACAGTGTACCTGTAAGAACGAATAAATGAAATTTTTGTTTATCTCTTTTTTTCTTTAGTAGGATGAGATGTCTGGTATCGTGCAAATGGTTCGTGGATGCGTTAAGCAACTAACTTAGTGTAAGGTACATTATAAACAGCCCTTCGGAATAAATAGACCAGTTTTAATGACAGAAAAAAATACTTGAGACGAATTTGTTGTAGATGAAAGAGCACGAAATTTTGCATTGTTCGTCCACGTGAATGTGAAGATGTGTAAGAGATGTGACAGTCAAATTTGATCAATTTTTTAAGGGTTTTGTACCTCGGTCGGTGGGAACGGAATCCTGTTAGTCGTTTCGCTGTCTGTCTGTCTGTTCTAGTGTTAAGGTCCTTTTTTCTTGGGCACGAGTAGAGATACCAAGTTGAAATTTATGTCTGATACTATGGTATTCGATCCTTTGGCGGTGTAAACCAATGCAATCAAAAGACACTGCAATTTTTTTTACTTGCAAACTCATTCATCGAAACCTATAATGTAATTCCTGTTGACTTAGAATCACGAAATTCAGCAAGAAGCAAGGTTTTACAGCACAAGTACAAGAAAAATTTCGAAAATCGTTGATTTGTATTATACCACGCAAAAAACTTTTTTATGCCATTACAAACTTGCATTCGTAATCAGTCAAATTTCAGGAACTACTGTAGAGATTTTGACGTAGTTCTCAGTATGAATGATTCACGAGGAACGATTTTGTATTCGGTTTATAAATGCTTCGTGCTAATTGGCTGATCTACGATGCAATAAAGTCCCATGCCGCTGTGAAAACGATGCAGGCATAAGGCAGCCCTAGTACCGCTCTGACAGTCTACGCCTGCGGTACGTAAGGCATCAAAGTTGTACTGGTAATTCATGCACGACAGCACTTCCACTATATGGGATGACGTTCCGATATCCCACGAAATATCCACTGAAGCTCTCCACAGCACAATTCAACATTTGCGTTAACAGCAACAGCTCTATGGCCGGCTATGCCGTTTTCGTCTCTGGAGGTTTCTGCCAAATCTTAGCAGTAATCGCAACAGGGACAAGACCACACGAAGTTAAAGCATCTGCAACTGTCATTTATCACAGCATTTTAATATAACTCCAAAATTAATAAAATAAATGAAAAATTTTAACAGGGAATGCGAAATTGCGGAAAAAATTAAATTTAAAATTCAAACGTTCTCGAAATTCTTGGAATTTTCGGGACCGATACCCCGCCAGCATCAGGATCGAACACAGGTAAAAGTTACTAGGATTCTAGATTCTAGGGATGGATGAACTGACTATACCTATACTTAATTAAGTTTTTACAGAACCTTCGGAGTGCATCTGACCTTTATGCTTCTCCTTGTGGAAACAGCTGTCTTTGAGAAAAAGACAATGGTGCAATTATGTCGAACATTTAGCAAGTAAAACTTTTTTTAAGGTACGAGTTGTGCCATTGTTCGTGTGGTGTTTGAATGGTGCACCACTAGGAAATTTATGCAAGTCTGCAGGAATGTGTGTCGTCAATACAAAAGGCACTGGATGAATTCTGTAGTCCCCTTCAGAGAGTTTCACTCAAGTGCAGTGTGAGCGACGACTACGGAGATAGCTGAGAGCTACACCTTTGTCTATTTACGTCATGTTCTTCGTAAAACATTTATTGGTATAATCGTTATTAATTCGCAGCTCAATTGTTAGTGGAAAATTATTTTCATGTATGAAGAATCTGATTATCTCACCTATGATGACTTGAGAACACAGCGGCTGCTGGTGGATTATCAGCAAGGAAGAAAACTGCAGTCATCTATACTATTTCTGAAATAATTTATGTGTCCGTAAGTAGTTTCGGTCCCAGGTCCATCGTCATTCTTCGCACAAATTCAAAATTTTATCCTGACAATTTTTTACTTTGCGTATTACGAATTCGATGTCTTAATCTCTCTCACCGAACGAGGTGGCGCAGTGGTTAGCACACTGGACTCGCATTCGGGAGGACGACGGTTCAATCCCGTCTCCGGCCATCCTGATTTAGGTTTTCCGTGATTTCCCTAAATCGTTTCAGGCAAATGCCGGGATGGTTCCTTTGAAAGGGCACGGCCGATTTCCTTCCCAATCCTTCCCTATCCCGAGCTTGCGCTCCGTCTCTAATGACCTCGTTGTCGACGGGACGTTAAACACTAACCACCACCATCTTAATCTCTCTCTCTCTCTCTTCTTTTTTATTTTTATTTTTTTTTTTTTTACACAATGGGACTTAACATCTGAGGTCATCATTCCTCTAGACTTAGAACTACTTGAACCTAATTAACCTAAGGACTTCACACACATCCATGCCCGAGGCAGGATTAGAACCTGCGACCGAAGCAGCAGCGCGGTTCCGGACTGAAGCGCCTAGAACCACTCGGCCACAACGGCCGGCTGCCCATCTTTACGTATACCTCCCGTATCGCAGATATAATTCCACAAATAAGTAATTTGCGATAATAGACATAATACCACAAAATAAGTATCACACAATTATTTTACGATGCTTTGAACACCACATCACTTTCCTAAGCCTGGTCTTATTGGAAGAGGTTCGCCTCTGCCATCGTCAGACCTTTGCACTGACTTGTCCACACAGATATAGGCAGACCTACTGTCTAACATAGTCTCCAAAATTACGGTGTAACTCGGCATTTTTCAAATTAACGACCACTGCCAAAGTTGAAAGATGTGATAAGTGACAGTGAAGCCTATCATGGCCGGGGGAGGGGGGGGGGGGGGGGGGAGATGTCGGTCTTAATGTGGTTAACCAATTTTTTAAAGTAAGAGCTTTTAATGCCTAGACCGCAGTTTTCCTATCACAAATGGAGTTCGTTTTGACGTGTCTCGTCAGACTTGTGGTGGTGCAGCGTTCTCATGTTATTCTTTAATATATACATATTTCGTAAATATGACTCTACGTTATAAGCTAAGCAGGATTATTATTGTGCAACGGAGGCTACGCAACAGCTGACAGATTTTGGAACCGTTACATGTACTGGTCTCAGGATAATTGCTGTTATACTATTGCAAGGAATGAGATTTTTTCCAGCCTCTACTCATGCAACTGGACAATTTCGTATACGACCATCAGCTTGAGAAATTACCGTCTACAACACGACTTCCTCGCGTTGATATTTTCAACTACGTACTGCTATTGTTTTGGTATTACGAATGTTGTAGCATGACTACAGCTAACGATGCTTTCCAGTGCTTATTCACCATCTTTTCATGTATTGAACGATCTGAAGATGGTTCAGATAGCAACCGAAACTAGTTGTCAAACTTTAATTACGACAGGAAAATTGTGTTCTAGACATTAAAAGCTTTCACTCCTTAATTTGTTTTATTTAATACGTAACACATACAAATTTCATTTTTTTTCGACTTGTTGTTAAATTCCCTCACCTTTAAATTAGCTATATATTGCCCCTCTTCAACTAACAAGGGCTTCACACGAACTTTCCCTCACTGATTTCATTCATATTGACAGGGTATGTGGGGCGCGACTAGGACATTAAACACGAAGACGCAACTCTCAAGTGCTTTCGAGAAAATCGAGTTTGAACATTTTAGCCGTGCTTATATACTTTGCTGGGCTGCTACCATGCAAAGAGTCTGCACCGAGTTACGGGTGTGACAATAATCTCGACTCCCGTGATTTTCGCCAATATACGGTGAGCGCTCATTAGGATTGGCAGAGGCTTCCATGATATCGAGATTTATTTGCAAGTATTTTGCAACTTGTCTTTACTCGTCAAGGCATTGGATAGTTTCCCCTCTCCCCCGGTTCTGAGGCCTTCTCTCATTGTGTTCTTCCTAGAAAAGAAATCTGCTTCTTTTGAGTCCCGAACCTGATTAATTTATGTTGAAACGTCCCCTTAGAAAAATTATACATGGCTGTGCTTAAACTGACACAATTTTTTTTTTTTTTTTTTTTTTTTTGCAACGCAATCTGACTTTCAATAATCCCTACAAAAGAATGGCCCTGACTAACATTAACCTATACCTTTCACAAATCACTTACCTCACAAAAATCTTCGGTAGTCGAACTACTGCAATACAGCGAGCGCCACTACTGCCAGATAAATAAAAGATTCAAACTACGGAAGGCACTAACTACTGATAGGGATTAGTTAGCAAATGAAAGATTTCAATAGAGAACAAACAATGTATTTACCTTAATATCATCAAAAGTCATAATATATATAGGAGTTCATGACATCCAGTCTTACAAATTTCAAAACTCTGCCATTTCTCTCCCTACAACCACCACTGCTGGCGGCTCACATCCAAATGCGCAACGCTTCGCGCTGTTCACATCCAGCTGCCGCTGCCCAATACTACAATGGCAGACAACAATGCAAACCAGCCACAGACTGGCACAGCCAGTGGTTTTCATACAGAGCGCTCCGTGGTGTTGCCAATAAGAAAACCTAAACAGCCTACTTACATAGCACCCATGCTCCCCACAAAAAATTTTACAAATTGTTTTGGGCAGTGGCCAATACAGATTTGGAAAAAAACAGCCTACTTACAATGTCTAGCAAGTTATATTTTCACAAAAATTGAAAATACAAAAAAAAAGGCCAATACCTTGTAATGAACCAGCAAAGTGACAGGCCTCCTGATTCAACCCCTGCGTATCTTGTCGCCACCCAGCCTGAAGATATGTCCGTTCTTTTCTGTAATGTAACATAAAAAACTGAGTTGACAAGAACAGCGCCTATGTTTTTAAGAAAAGGAAAGATAAAATAAAAGACTTGTGACCACTTCCACACGAATTTCAAAAGTCCTGAGTTCGAGGCACGGTTCGACTTACAGTTTTAATTTGCTAGGAAGTTTCTTTAATAATACCTTTATTTTCTCTTCATCGTAAAACAGTTTTACAGCTTTCATTTCATTTAACAGTTTTTCCTTTCTATAGACCGAATGCTGGCACTAACAGATAGGTTCGCTGAATGCAGGCAGCGTGCATTATGTATTATGTATTGAAATAAGTTATCACGAAGTACCTTAACAACTTGTGTATTAACTTTCTATGGTACTAGATCTTCGATAGCGTATCACCGACTAAGAATTCAGGAACCCAAACTAGTAATATAAGGGTACTAACAACTGATGAACAAGCACATTTACCACAAGAGAAGGAAGGATAACCTAGAACTCCTCTGGAGGAAATAGAGACCAGGTGAATAACATGGTTAATTCGTCAGCCTATCGTAGTAGGGATGTTTTTGATTCCAAAACGACTTAAAGATTAATTGAAAAAAAAAGCAAGTAAGCTCTTAGTTCATAAGCGCGAGGATTGTTGATCGAACCTTACCGCCTTTTGTCGGCACCAATATTCTGTGACATGCTTCGGTAAACGTGGTACGCCGCGAAACTGGGTTACGTCCAAGGACCCTGTATGAATGTGAGCCTAGTTTGTTTTGCAATAGACACATTGAGAAAACTGTGCACATGCAAAAATTCGGCGTCCATTATATTTGCTGTAAGGCACAATAATTGTTTTCTATGGTTCTGCCATATTTATCATCCTGATTGATGCAGTGTTACGTATTATACTTGTCACAAATGTAGATAAAATAACATCAACAAAATCATTGTACTAACTTCATTGACAGTTCTAGTGTTTTTTTTTTTGCCTCATTTCCAATCTCTTTAACAAAAATCTTTTTCTACTTTTTTTCTGGATAAATATTAGAAAAATAATAAGCGAATGTTTAAATTTGCATGGTCATAAAGAATCTGCTGTTAGCATTGCGTTGGGATGAAAAACACGCCTATTGATAGCGAGATTCGGTCCAGAGACCTCGCGCTTCTGAAACTACGCGCTTACCCCCTCGGCTGCGAATACCTTAAATACTATTGGCCCTACACAGTATATAAGCACGCCTACAATTTTCAGACACAACTTTCTGGAAAACGGTCAAGAGTTCAGCCTTTCTTTTTAAATCTGTTGAAGTTCTAGTAGTGTCGTGGCCAAAGCATTCCATCAGCAGGAATCAAGTCGGTGATGGGAAGTTCGTACATGAGAGCATTTATAAAATGCAAAGCTATAGTTTCTAAAAATTAAAAGATAAAATATATGCCTGCTATTAAAAGATTATTAAAAAAGGCGCTGGTAAATTGAAGATTTAAGTAAAATGCATCTGTCTTTCTTTTCTTTTTTTTTTTTTTTTTTTTACTGTAGTAAACTGACGCCAGTCTTCATAAAATAGAACACCGCTTTGTTGAAATTACGAAAGATAAGCAATATGTGAGGAGAGTTCTTCGAGGGAGAGTGTTTTGGAGATGATGTGAGACGGGACAGTGGGAGAAGGAGCGTGATTCAAGTGTTTGGGAATTTAGTAACGGGGGAGGGGAGTGGGTAAACAGGAGCTCTATTGTTATTTTATTCCCTTCGCCCCTTACGGACTGTGGCTGGGGTGTGATCAGCACAGTTACTGGCTGTTCGGCGAAAAGACATGTGGTATACACAAAAACGAAAAGAAAACAATAAATTAAAAGTCAATATATTTATTTGTGATTTTAAAAATTGGAAATATGAATTTGATGATGGTTTTATGTAGAACTGAAAGAAAACAATAGGAACACATTTAGAATACGGTGTAGAAAAACATGATCTTAAAAATGAAGCGCTAGACTCTTATTAAAAGTTGAAAAACCTTCTCTGGGAAAAACCGTCTCTTTGTGGAGATGTCAGACGTTTATTATTTTTTCGTTTTATGGTTCACATCATTACCATTTCGTTGCTTTTTCGTATGCTGGTAAATCCATTTGAATGGATACATAACAACATCTTTGTTACATTATTTTCAGTAGTATGACAGTTTATTGTGTGTAGAATGGCTGACGAGGCAGAGTTAACACACCTGTGTTTCCTCGAGATTAATGCCATTACCTGCTGCTCGCTATGAAAGTGATGGGAGAGACCCTGCGAGAGTGAATCGTTATTCCGAGATGTACCACTAGAGTTAATTTCTCTGTCACAGTCACACACTTCAATTGTAATATTTCAGAGGACAAAAACATCAAATATTAATAGTATGCTAAACTGACGCACATTGTGTTGAAAGGTGGCATCTACAGTTATCTATAATAGCAGTGTAGCATTTTACACGGAAACGAAATGTCTTACGTTACTCATTTCTTCCTTAATGTAACTCACATAACGTAATCTGGTTCGCTGTTTTTGTATACGCCGTTTCATGTAATTATGGTGAAATCGAACTTAGAGATAAAAATGGTTTATAGTCAAGAATTAATTCTAATATTTTTTTAAAAAGGGAATAACACATTGGTGAGTGGTTTTGAGTGCTCTGTTGCGATTGTATGTAGATCTAAATGCGGCAGTCGATTTTAAACAAGGTTCTGACTTACCTAAACCAAACGCAAAAATCTGGAACAATTTTTCGTGTTTGTTAAAGGAGTTATTTTCACTGGCAGAATCGTTTAAAATATACACTTAACTGTTTCATTTTAATTCCTTTACAATATTTCACGCTTGGGCTAGCCTGCTCCTGATCTCCTCCTTGCTCCCTCAGTTATACGTTAGATGCTGTGATTAAAGAGTGTCACTAAGGCTCATCATCCGGCAAATTCGAAGAGCTTGTATTTGAAGTAAATGTCTGCTGTATAATTTCTTGCATGGAAAACAGCTCGCCATAATTCTCGTATGTTAGCAGCAGCATAAGGCATTATGGTGAAGAATGAGTAAATTATGGAAAGACGTGAGGCTGCTCTCATCCAGTGCTGACTGAGTCATTTCAGCTATACGTTCAGTGCTGTATTGCAGTGTCGTCCTACTGACGAGCGAGTAGTAAAAAAAAATGGTTTACTGCTCTTGACATTCTTGTACTGCCCATAATACGGTTCTCATACCTCTCATACCCTAGAACAACTCTCGTATTAAAATGCAGTAGTAATGTGTATGCTAAACACGCACGAGAATAGATATGGAGCAATATGAAAATGTAAAACAATGGAACACTAGAACAGAATTACTATTACATTTTAAAGCGGCTAGGCGCGCCGGCCCCTGTTCGAATCCGCCTGGTGGATTAGCGACGGAGGCCGATGTGTCGGCCAGCCTGGGCGTGGTTTCAGGCGGTTTCCCTCATCAAAATAGGTAAATGTAGGGTTGGTAACCCAGACCCCCTCAGATATAGGCTACACAAACATTTAGAATACGTCCTCACACTTGAACATGACATTACTCGAGACCAGGACTGATCAGACTTTGTAAATCTGCTTGCTGTATCTTTTTTTTTTCCAAAAGAAATGATTAATAAGGCCATGACGTGCCATCAAACTAATCGCAGAACTAAATTTTGATACTGGATATTACGTGTTTTTCTTACTTATTTTGTGCATGAATGCTTACATATTATAAGACAGATTGTGCATACACATTTAGGCTATACAGATTAATGGAAAAACTAAATACTTCCGAATTAATATTCTTTATTGGCAATTAGAAATATGAATTCCAAACAACAATCATAAAATTATTTTTTATCTAAATAAAATAAAAATTAATGTGATGTCTGCTGTTCCAAATTAGATGCCAAATAATTTATAGTAAGCACATACTTTGTAACTTTTGTCAGAATACGAGATGAACTCGCGTCGTCTAATAAACGGTTTCTTAGCGAGTCTTTAATGTTATTCACTTTAGGAAATATTGATTCACCGGCATACGTAGACAAAAATATTGTCATGATAGCAAACGCCAGCTTGTTTAGACAACTATACGTTTCTGGAATTGAATTCAATGTTTCCATACTTTTAATGTTGGATTCTTTTGTCCATACTGCCTGATACTCTTTCTAATTCGTTTACTTCCAGTTCTTTCCTTGTGTCAATAAATGTTTGTGTCCGTACAGAACTAGACTGGAAATAAGTCAGCTTCATTTCAGTTTTTTCAATTTCCAACCAGTCAAACTTAGAGAAGTTCAGTTTATGCAGTAAAGTCACAAAAGGATACATAATAGATTTTGTGTTTCCAACAACTCCTTTAATTGAGAAAATGTCGATGAAAATGCTTCGATTCAAGAATGTATTACCCTAAAAATGCCTCTGTGACTTTTTTTTGGTCTGGCTTTTCATGTAAACTTAAATAGATTGTAATTTTTTTATTTGGTAAATATTTATAGTTTTGGGAAACAATATTATTAAAAAATTGCAGTTTACCCTCAAAAGTGCCAATAAGAACTTTCATAACAGTAACTGCTTTGCTGTAGAAGTTTTGCTTTTAAATCATTGAAATTCTGGTACGTATCTGTAAAAAGCATCGGTTTTGTAAACTATGCAACAGGCATTAACTCTGAATATTGAACAGTTTTAGCCTCACTTTGTAAAAACAGCCTCATTTATTCCAAACAATCCACAAATATTTGAAGTACGTTGTCCTGGCTCAGCCAGGGGACGTTGTTAGGCATCGGCAAAGCCATCGTTTACTGACTTTTCTTCTCCAAACAACGCTTCGAACTTTATTTTTATTAGAAGCTTGCGATTATAGAAGTTTCCCCCATTCTTGTGACTGCGGCTATTATATTATAAGGGAACCGAAAGCACCCTTTGCACAAAAAGCTTGTTAACGTATGATACAGTGGAATTCAAGAATAAATGTCCAATGAGTGCTTGGAATAAACTAATAAAACCATTTTTAATACCCCCCCCCCCCCCCCCCCCCGTGCCAATGTTAGAAGCAACGCCAGTTCTCGTCGAAACAGTTTTTGCTTAAATCTACTTCTATTTCAGTAAGCGAATTTTTAACGGCCTTACAAATTAATATTTGTGCCCTTAGTAGCTGCTGACAACGATACTATAGCAATCAATTTTTCTTTGATGGCATTTACAACACATTAAAGAGCAAACACAGCTCAGTGGACAGGTTTAGTTACATCTGTACTTCAATCGGGAAACAGTGAAATGTAAGGAAATAACTTGGAGTCATTTTTTTTTTTTTGTTCTTTTAAATTTTCTACCACTTTTAGGATTTTTGTTGTGTTTATAAATAAGGAATACTTTGATGTACTCAATTACTTTATCTTTATTTTCAAAATATTCAAGAAGTGATGGGGCACATGCTAACAAGGCTTCCTTCAAAATTCCCCTTCGCCAAAAGGTTCACTATGCTGGGCAAGGACATTTAAAGCTGACAAACTTGCGGCGCTGGTTGACTATCGTTGCTAACATATTTAATCATAGATGTCGACTGTCTAATCTTGTCTTTAATAGCACATGCAATAAATTCCTTCTGTCCTGGTTCGCTTTTTTGCCAAAGTGACATCTCATTTGTTTCATAGTGTTGTTTTACAGACGATGTTTTACATACCAGTGTCCCTACACCGTACCTGCTTCCGCTAACATTGGAAATACCGAAGTAACATGCCAGGAGAAGATACGAGAGTATAGGCCTAAGTGAGAGAGCACAGTTCATAAGATTGAGTGGCAAATTAATTTCCTGATTTCTCTTATCAATTCCTCTCTACAGCTAAAACTACAAGTTATGTGAATGTTTATTTGAGTTAGAGTATTACGTTGCTATGCGTACTTGTAGCAAGCACTTTAGAATAAAATCTGGCAGGAGGAATTTTCAAATAGTTTTAATTTTCACCTAGGAGAAATAAAGTTCAGTATTTAATTTTTTGTTTATTTGCAGGTAAATGCGTGTAGTCCTAGTAGTACCTACACAATGAAGTCCCCTCGTGACAGCTCTGTTGAACGACGGTAGATTGGGGTGACCAAACGTCCCGGGAAATTTATGTTGTCTCCGCTTTTCATCATAACACACCGTGACCCGAAAAATTGTTTCGGGACGTTAAGAATTTCCGAAACTAAGTTTTTAAATATATTTTATGAAATTCTACAAGTTTTTAGAGATTTCGCTCGATTAAAGGGAATAAGAAACGATAATTAATCAATTTTAATTTATTTCTGTAACCTCCACAGTCCCACAGTAATCACAGTGTCGTTGTTGATGCGTTGAAACAATAATTTATTTTGAGCGGTACTGTGGCTGGAGAGCAATTGTATGTTGTAAGAGTTCCAGGCGTTGCGATTTGAGAACAGTTACGAAAACTGTCCGATTCTGGCGCCACCTGCCACCGTCATGGTCTGAACAGCGCAGTTATTTGTTTTGTCTTGTTTTATTTTGGGGTGCTAAAACAACTAAGGTCATACGTGCCCATGTCAGAACCTTAGAACACTAAGACGAATAATGAGTTACAGGTGACTACACGTTAAGCCCGATCGACGGAAGGAAATACAGCTAAAAACAAGGACTTCCTCTTGGAGAAAGGTCCACAAAATACATCGCAGACTATGGAGGTCCTGAACTAAAGACTAGACGTCCTTTGCCTTTGCAGATAAAAAGTAAAACGCGGTCAACAGCCGGCGCATCGTTCGCTAAAATGACCGATAACTCAGACTGCAAACATACAGCAGAATGGAAGTGGTTAAGAAAAGAGCATTCGGTGAGGAAGTGGCGAACCGTCAAACGTTGATTACAATGAGCAGAAAGTGGTGGGGGATCATCTCTTAACAAATGGGGATACAAACATTACCGAATACGCAACCTACGCCGGCCGGGGTGGACGAGCGGTTCTAGGCGCTATAGTGTGGGACCGCGCGACCGCTACGGTCGCAGGTTCGAATCCTGCCTCGGGCATGGATGTGCGTGATGTCCTTAGGTTAGTTAGGTTTAAGTAGTTCTACGTTCAAGGGGACTGAGGACCTGAGAAGTTAAGTCCCATAGTGCTCAGAGCCATTTGAACCATTTTGAACGCAACCTAGCTAAAAAAAGTCTCCTCGTGGCGGGAAGGCGTAGCGAAAGTCGGAAAGCATCTGGGAGATGTTTAACTCCCCGGAGCTTGTTCCCATGAAGGGAAGACCAGTGATGATGCCAAAGTGACGTCACCTGCTGACAGTTGGTGACGTTACTTCAGACATATTGTACCAGTGGCTCCTCGTGTTTGTTGCCATTCAGTTGCAAAACGCAATGCCGAAACGTGCCTGCAAATTCAGTGACAGTTATTGTAAGGAGTGGAATTAAGTCGAGAGAGGTCACCAGGGTTCAAAGGAAAGCCTTGAGAACATCAAAACCTCTTCTTCCTACGGAATATCCATTGATACCAGCAATCATAAAGCTGCTAAAATATTTCAGTTGCTTTCACTATCTTTCGATATTAATGAAGGCATTCAGTCCAAACTTTTGAAGATAATTTCCCTACGTAAGGCGTAAGGACACATATGAGAAATTTCAACATTTTGTATGAATACTGTTGAAAAGTTTGATCTCGAAATAATAAATACGTAGTCTTTTATGGAGACAATACGAACACCAACTTTGGTGGGTTAAAAGGACAAGGGACAGACTGCCCCGCACGTGTTTTACACAACTACGTGCAGACATATGCTGATAGTTTGAGCTGTAACGTTGAAACTATCATTGTGAAGGTATTCTCGTACTTTTGTACACAGTTAGAACAGAGAGACCTAAGTGGTTATGCGATCGTATAGGGACTGAATATATGAATGTAATATGCCAATCGAAAAGCCGCTGGTTATCACTGTTTCCAGCAGCCGAACGAATCATCTGGCAATCTGAACCCTTAAAAGAGTTTCTCCTAAACACAGATAAAGGCCCCAAAATTCTGGTTCTATTTTTCAGTAATTATTTAAGTGAAGCCTACTAATGGTTCATTAAAAGCCAGCTTAGCACTTGCCGGAGCGAAATAAAGGATGTTGAGGGGAGCATAAAATGTGAAATAGATGTAAAGGATGTCCTGAAAAATAGTCTCGAAACTGCTACTAAGAGAAAAGAGCAGCTGTTCATTTCTTTTAACGTTAAATCAGTTCTTAAAGGAGCAGAAGAAATACAGTCAGCAGAAAATGACTTTGAAGAAGAAGTTGACAAATTTTATGACGTTTATATAGAATATCAGAGTAAGTGGAGAACCTCGGTATTTGACTGTATGTTACCTGAAGAGAGTACCAAAATCGGGAGTATTGAAGGGACAGTGTATTTGACGGGCAAGAAAAAATCGAAGACTCCATTCTCTTTGATCAGTTCGGGATGCCGACAAATTTCACTGAAGAAAATCTTCACAAGTGGAACGATGAAAACGAAGTGTCATGAGAAGTGGGCGAGTTCTTTAAAAGCTGTGACCATTTTCAGTAGTACTCTGACATAGCAATAATTTCACAATATTTTTTCGTAATAACAGCCCATAATGCCAACCAAAAAAGAAAATATTTCTTCGAGAATACCCAGTGAACTGATGAAAGGAACAGAATGGGGGTGGACCCTCTAAAAACAGTCCTAGACCCCTCGTACAGCTAAAAGATTGGCAGTGTAAATTTTATCACTATGAGTCAAAGAACAAAACATGGTGAAGAAGGTGGAAGCAGCGAAAATTACCCATTTCTTCAAGGGAAATCAGTCCCAGCTACAAGTGTTCGGCAATACTTAAATCTTACGTTAATTTTATTTTATTAACAATTCTATAACTATCATATTTTGAAAAACCATAATAAATTTCCAGAATGAAATTTCTCATATGTGTCCTTACGCCTTAGTAGGGAAATTATCTTCAAAAGTTTGGATTGAATGCCTTCATTAATATCGGAAAATAGAGCAAGCAACTGAAAACTTTTATCAGCTTTATGATTGCTGGGATCAGTGAATATTCCGTAGGAAGAAGAGGTTTTGATCTTCTCAAGGCTTTCCTTTAAACTCTGAGGAGCAGAGAAATTTTATAGATATAATGGTTCAAATGGCTCTGAGCACTATGGGACTTAACTTCTGAAGTCATCAGTCCCCTAGAACTTAGAACTACTTAAACCCAACTAACCTATGGACATCACATACATCCATACCCGAGGCAGGATTCGAACCACCGAACGTAGCAGTCGGGCGGTTCCAGAGAGGAGCGCCTAGAACCATCCGGCCACTACTGCCGGGTATTAGATATATTGAATATCATTGACTAAATAGATACTGTGGAAATAAATTATGGTAAATTTATTTTTTCCTTTACTAATAGTAAATAGGCTATCACAGGGTTGACAAAAGATATTAAAACAAAATTTAAAAATCCTGGATACATTTGGGAGGGTGGGGTTCCTCACACAGCTGCCACACCCCCTCTGCTGCCAAAAATGAAATACCGCTCAATACTACACTTCGTGAACGGGCTACGTCAATTCGTTTTCGCCCCCTAGTGGCGTGCTGCGGTGTCTTGGCACGGGAATTTCAGTGTGTATACAGGATGTTACAAAAAGGTACGGCCAAACTTTCAGGAAACATTCCTCACACACAAAGAAAGAAAATATGTTATGTGGACATGTGTCCGGAAACGCTTACTTTCCATGTTAGAGCTCATTTTATTACTTCTCTTCAAATCACATTAATCATTGAATGGAAACACATAGCAACAGAACGTACCAGCGTGACTTCAAACACTTTGTTACGGGGAATGTTCAAAATGTCCTCCGTTAGCAAGGATACATGCATCCACCCTCGGTCGCATGCAATCCCTGATGCGCTGATGCACACCCTGGAGAATGGCGTATTGTATCACAGCCGTCCACAATACGAGCACGAAGAGTCTCTACATTTGGTACCGGGGCTGCGTAGACAAGAGCTTTCAAGTGCCCCCATAAATGAAAGTCAAGATGGTTGAGGTCAGGAGAGCGTGGAGGCCATGGAATTGGTCCGCCTCTACCAATCCATCAGTCACCAATCTGTTGTTGAGAAGCGTACGAACACTTCGACTGAAATGTGCAGGAGCCCCATCGTGTATGAACCACATGTTGTGTCGTACTTGTAAAGGCACATGTTGTAGCAGCACAGGTAGAGTATCCCGTATGAAATCATGATAACGTGCTCCCCTGAGCATAGGTGGAAGAACACGGGGCCCAATCAAGACATCACTAACAATGCCTGCCCAAACGTTCAAAGAAAATCTGTGTTGATGACGTGATTGCACAATTGCGTGCGAATTCTCGTCAGCCCACACATGTTGATTGTGCAAATTTACAATTTGATCACGTTGGAATGAAGCCTCATCCGTAAAGAGAACATTTGCACTGAAATGAGGATTGACACATTGTTGGATGAACCATTCGCAGAAGTGTACCCGTGGAGGCCAATCAGCTGCTGATAGTGCCTGCACACGCTGTACATGGTACGGAAACAACTGGTTCTCTCGTAGCACTCTCCATACAGTGACGTGGTCAACGTTACCTTGTACAGAGCAACTTCTCTGACGCTGACGTTAGGGTTATCGTCAACTGCACGAAGAATTGCCTCGTCCATTGCAGGTGTCCCCGTCGTTCTAGGTCTTCCCCAGTCGCGAGTCATAGGCTGGAATGTTACATGCTCTCTAAGGCGCCGATCAATTGCTTCGAACGTCTTCCTGTCGGGACACCTTCGTTCTGGAAATCTGTCTCGATACAAACGTACCGCGCCACGGCTATTGCCCCGAGCTAATCTATACATTAAATGGACATCTCCCAACTCCGCATTTGTAAACATTGCACTGACTGCAAAACCACGTTCGTGATGAACACTAACCTGTTGATGCTACGTACTGATGTGCTTGATACTAGTACTGTAGAGCAATGAGTCGCACGTCAACACAAGCTCCGAAGTCAACATTACCTTCCTTCAATTGGGCCAACTGGCGTGAATCGAGGAAATACAGTACATACTGGCGAAACTAAAATGAGCTCTAACATGGAAATTATGCGTTTCCAGACACATGTCCACATAACATCTTTTCTTTATTTGTGTGTGAGGAATGTTTCCTGAAAGTTTGGCCGTACCTTTTTGTAACACCCTGTAAAGATTGAAGACGTGTACGTAGCACGAACAATAAATTAATTACGTAACTTTATTTTCTCGAAGTGATAATTAAAACTACATGACTACCGAATTTTCTCATGTTTTAGAACAGCATTTCAATTTTGTGCAAGTATCATGCCACTCCTCGTTGAGTATGAAGAGCTGCTAACTCAAGGATCCCTTTAGAGCATGGAAAAAGGAAGAAGTTTGACAGGTAAAGCAAAACCTGTACGAGGGCGCAATCGTTATCAGCAGTTGTTATCTATCCTGTACCCGTTACCGTAATTAGCCTTAGAAGCAACTCGGCGTCAAGCAAATTGCCCCTGGAGATGTACGCGATGTTGACCAAAGCCTGTACCGGCTGACTGAGAATTAATGAAGGAGGAGGGTGGGGGGGGGGGGGGGGGGGGGTTGGAGGGAGAATATGTGGTGGCAGAGTGAGGAGTGGGGCAGGGGAGGGGTTGGGGAGGGAGTACACTCTTCCCTTTGCAAGTGCAGGTGCACCGCTAGCTTGTCCCTCTCTTCCCGGCCGCAGGATGTAATTTGTCACAGCTAAGAAAATCTCACTGCCGTTATTTGTCTTCTCGCTTCAGCTGAATAATGAACGGCTTGATCCAGCTGTAAACTATACTAGGAGGGAAGAATGGAAATTACAGATTTAATGTCCAGTGTGTTAACCACTAAATCAACTTCACTCTTGACCTCAAATTACCGCAGTCCCCTTGAGCAGAGGCATGCTTTCCGTGATTGTGACAGAGCACTGGTCACAAGTTACGAAAAAGGACAGTACAACTGATACTTATAAACCGGGCATTTATGCGAGGCTGATTAGTAATTAAAATTAAACTACTCACAGATGTCCAGTGTGAACTATACCTACTGCATGGCAGAGACGCTTGGTAGGTATTTTAATGCATTTATAAGGTGGCTATAAATTCGCACCTTACAAGCACTCATCCACATACTTTGCCGTGAACTACAACCACAATTAGGTATCATTTGATAGGTTTCGCATCGAATATATGAATATATGAAGAAGACTGACATTGTTACGTACTCCTTGTAAATAATGGTTAACGCTTATTGCATGAAAGGTGACGGAATATCTTCATTATAAAAACGGCGTAATAAATGATGGCCTATATTAGTAGAGGTTGGAACGCCAGTGGAGATGAAACGGCACGCGGAACTGAAGCTCTGGGTGGAAGGCCCGCACAGGTGTTGGTCCTGCTTAAACACAGGAAGTAGCTAGATGGACGTCTTGGCACCTGAGCTCTGGAGCACAATAGGGTGACGGGCGGCCGCTATTCTAGTAGGCCCGGAAGGATAGCAGGATAATACTTCCGAACTCCGCAAATTTTGGACACAGGTGAGAGCAACGAAGAAGCGGCGCCTCGGAAACCTAGCAGACTGGGTTATTTCCAAGGATTTTTACTCAGAAGCGTACCATTGCACGAGTATAGGTTTTTCCTTGCAAACTATCCGCTCTGGACGACAAAAGACTAAAATATGGTTGGTAGGCTTTCGGAAGAATCTGTAGAGAGGGATAATAGTCCGTGGTTTTCGGAATATGATTCGTTTTCGGAATTATGATGGTGGGGAGCTGAGCCTTGCTGGGAAGCCAGCGGTGGAGCGACGAAGTCTTCCGTGGTGAGCGCCCACGTGTGACTGTCGCTCGATATCAGTTTGTTGGTACAGACGGGCTTGCTGTCTTTTCCCTCAGGAGAGTTTATAGTTAGAACAGTTAGGCACTGTACTGTTGCGTACCCATACGATTCTGGACTTCACCTCCGGGTTGGAAGTCGTCGTTGAGTCCGCAGTGTTCAGTAATTGAGAGCACTTCCTCTCCCTATACTTGCGATTAAACGTTATCTGAACTCCGTCCTTGTAACTGGGAGTTCGCCTTTATCGTCTGTAGAACACAGAGAGTCGAATACAGTATTAGAGTATATTAGTCAGAGGACCGCCTTCTGCCGTCCCAGTGTTTGAAAGATTTTATTTGTGGTTGGAGTTCTTCCATCGTTGCAGGTGAGTACGAGAACCACCATTTCGACGCACCGGCCACAGTACATACGGTTATATCGCAAGTTGCTTCGGCTCATTAGGACTATAAAAGCTAAACGGCTGTGATCACGTTAGTTTAGTTCTACTGAGGTTCCACACCACCGTCGATCATCTTCGAAAGTAGTATCTTCTAGTGTTTGGTACATAGATGATTTCACATTATTGAAATTAGATCGCGCAGTCATAATAAGGGGCAGAGTTGGGCAACTGATTAGTAATTTTACTTAGGAAATATGAATTTTGTGCTACAAAGTTTTTTAAAAAAAATCTACAATAAATGTTTAAGCAGGAACAACATCATTTAGTAGTATTAGTTGCCTTAATCATTCATTTATGTTTAGGTTGTAATTTATATGTTAAAGTCCATTAATAGATCCTAAGATCTGCTTCAGGGGGTAGTCAGAGAGAGCCAAATCTTCATTTCAGCGTTTATTATTTTCCTTTGCACACATTTATTTTGACAGACGCCTGGAGTAGCATCTTGGACGTTAATGCGAAACCGACTTACCAGTAAGAAAAAAATTTGTTCCCATTAGGTCACCAGGTGCAAACTGTTCCTGCGAAAGCAAGAAAGACATGTAGAAATACAGGGTGCACATTAAGTCCGCACAAGAACCAAACATTCGATATGCGAACCATGAGTGTCCCGGCAGACGTCAATGCGGTAATGGAATTCTTGCCATACCCATCCCAGCATGGCGTCGTCTACCGTGGGAATCGCTTCCCCGGAGCTCTGCTACATCACGTGGTAGAGGCGGTACCTACTCCAGATCTTCAATGTGTTCCAACAGAAGAAAGTCACACGGAGTGAGACCTGATAATCGGATGGGCCATCTCATGAAACAGCTGTCCCCTTCTGTAGCAAGGCCGCCATGTTTGAGACTAGCGCTGACTATCGGCAAATTACCAAACTACGCTGTAGCGGTATACATGAAAAATCTTTCAGGGTTTCTCTACAAAATGATATATATATGATATCTGCACAATGTTTGCTTCTTGTGCAATAATAATTGTAAGTGTTCCTGGACTTTTTGTACACCCTGTACTTCCATACGTAATAGATTGGGAATGGCACGTGGGCAGAAAAGGCCAGACAAGTGAGAAAGCCATAATGCTGATTTTATTATTAGCTGCCACTTACACAGTCTGATCAATATGAGCTCCAGAGACACCGACGGGGTGCTATATCTGTGAAACGACGTGATCGACAGTTGCTCGCAGTAGTTTCGGCAGAATCTGAGAAACGTGTCTCCGTACAGGGGTCTTCTGATCAGGTAACGACCGAATCTGATAAACGCGTTCTTTTAGATATCCCCAGAGCCAAATTCACATGGATTTAGATCAGGTGATCTTGCACGCAATGCATCCGAAAAACTCTGGAGATAACACGTTCATGGAAATCTGCTTTAAGCAGATCTTTTACTGAACGAGTGAAGTAGATGTTGCCCCATCTTGCATAAAAACAGTGGTTTCCATACAGTTATTCTCTTCCAAAATAAGAATTACATACTGCAAGGAGATCTCGATAACATACAGACGTCGCGGTACACCTAACAGACCCTCTGCCTCTGGGTGTATTCTCTTCAAAGAAGAACGGACGAAGGTTATTGTGAATCCACGCCAAATACGGTGAGTGCAATGATTCTTCGTGCACAATACCCCTTTAACAGTACGCTAAATTCGGCAGTTGTGTATATTCAATGCACACTGCCCGGCCACATGTCATCAACTTTGATCCGTGCCACAAACCACAGAGCAAATTCGGAACTTTGCTGCGGATCATGAGGTTTCACTTACTGAACCGTCTGAATCTTGTAAGAGTACCATTACAATGTTGTCCGCAAAACTTTCCTTACTCTTGATCGTGGGACGGATAATTCTCGTGTCACTGCACGAGCGCTAGCACTACCCATGGCACGTGCTGCATGGTTAGTGACAACGTCAACAACTCCCATCGGTATAGGATGCCTATGTCTTCCAGGAGCCACACCAACCCCATCTGTGTTATCGAATTTTATTATCATTCTCATTAAACCATTTAACGATAACGAGGCTCTTCTCAGAACTTTCAGTCGGTGATACTCTCTCAAAGCAGCACTGTAATTGACGAAGTTAACATAAAAAATTTCTCTAACAATGCAACTCTATTCTCGAAGGCCATACTGCTCACTCGCGTTATGGCTTGCCGGCGGCGGTGGTCTAGCGGTTGTAGGTGCTCAGTCCGGAACCGCGCGACTGCTGCGGTCGCAGGTTAGAATCCTGCCTCGGACATGGATGTGTGTGATGTCCTTAGGTTAGTTAGGTTTAAGTAGTTCTACGTTCTATGGGACTGATGACCACAGATGTTAAGTCCCATAGTGCTCAGAGCCGTTTGAACCGCTTGAACCGTTATGGCTTCTCAAATAACAGTGTGGGTGTCATAAATCCTACGAACAACGCCACATTTGCACCTGGTTGCCACAATTAAACTAATTTGTTTTCCAGCATAAGTCTGTTCAGCATTAACGCACTACAATATCTATCAAGTTTCGCTGTCATATGAAGGTTACAGCCCACACTGGACCTGTGAGTAACTGTACTCTTCGCCCGGTATACGACGCTGTTTTTCAGCATAGCCACCAAGTCTCCGTAAACAACGCTCGGAATGTTCTACCAGTTGTTCAGTTCCTCGAGTTCAGAAATTATCTCTTTGGTCATCGAGTCATTCGAAAACCACTGTGTGACTGTTCCTCATAGTTGGAATACTCACCTCATATGTTCTTTCAGCTTTCAGAGAAGATGGAAGACTCACGGTCTAAAATCTTCTACTTACCGATCAGCGTCACCCACGTCTTCGTTAAATTGTTGCCACCATTTGCTACGTCTGATGACGCGACACAGCATTTCCTCCACGCATAGCTAGTATTTCAGGATGGATCTGTGTGAAATTTAAGCGTTCTGCCCACAAGAAGCATATAGCTCCGGTACAGCTTTGTAGTACATTTCCAGTTGCCGCACCGTTTAACTCCAATACTTTCGCTACTTGAGGCAGCGCAGACGAAATCTGTATACCATATGGATACCCAACGTCTCAGGAATGATGTTCAGATTGTGCACTGCAGGATTTGCGTTGCTAATAGTGTCATGACTTGAATTTAGGAGCCGCGACTGCTACGGCAATGTAAGTTTGAAACGCAAGCATCGGTACGCATTACAGGTGCAGAAAGTCAATACAAGAGCAATAGTCTTGCTGCTGTTCGCGAATATCGACGCATTAGAGGAGTATGGAGAAGTCCTCTTTCCGCACCGGAGTTGAAGAATGTGATGCGGAAGTTCGAATTAACTGGCGATTTGGGAACTGCGTACCCACCGAGATCACCAGGTTTGAACGCGTGTGATTTCTGCCTGCAGGGTTACCAGAAGCACGAGCTTTATCAACAGGACACTAATAACGTTGGAGGTTGAAGTTGAGTACAGTAAAGAGGGCAACTATCATCCCACCTGTTTCGGGCAGCAGTACAGCAATCTCTAGTGCCGTTCCAGGCTGTCGTGAATGTAGATGGTCTTCACACTGAGCAACGTTTGTAACCTGGAACGTAAATATGGCATGCAATTAACAAGTGTTACACTCTTATGTGGAAATTAAAATGTGTTTCTTTCAATAGTTTATTCGTTATTTCTCTTCTGTATATTCTTATAAGTTTAATTATAACTGTCGTTCATATTTGACCGATATGTGCAATGTCTGTCCACTTTAACAGAACAGAGTTCTGTTATTCGCCAGATCATAGCCAAAATTTTCCAATTGTTAAAAACTGCATTCCTAAACGACATATCGTTTTATGGGGTAACACTGAGGATGTCTAAATACTTAAGGTGTCGGAGCTTCATGCTCTTGTGAGCGATGGCTCGGCAGTTATTAGTGTTTCCTCGAAATTTAATTGAAACTGAGAGTGGCTCTGGAGTAAAAGCTGGTTAGCGCCGTTTTCTGACCAGAGTAGTAGTTATGAAGTTATTCGTGTTTGTTTATGTCTTTGTTCGCACCACTGTAGATTATCTAGTATCAGTTTTGCTAGAATGTCAAAATTATTGACGGAATTGTGTAAGAGCTCAAATGAGGACTCTGAGCAACATTTGGCCCAGACCAATAACTCAGTGCGTAGGAATTTTTGAAATATTTTGTCTAAGTCATCAAAATAAAATATTGTCGTTTGAAAAAATTCTTGTGCTCACTGTTCTATAGATAGGAAAATACGTTTTTGAACTAAGGAGAAAGCAAGCGGCCTTCTTTTAAAGAAAAATTTAGGGAGTTCGTCGATGCCCGAATTTGGGAGCGGGAAGCGATGCCTCATCACACGAATTCTTGACCATAACAAAGTCTGTGCGAGTGGCAAAATCAGTAAGCATTTGCATGCACACCGCTCCCGTCATATGCACGGGAATTTGAGTAAGAGATTTTGTCGGGAGCGAAGCTACGTAAAACCTAATCGATCGATTCTCTGGTCCGCAGAGGATTATAGACTTTATTTTCAGCCATGCTGAAATGTTGTAAAGATATTGAAAAATTTACGGTGAGTTTCAGACTCTTTCCGTAGAGACCCACCTAATATACTCTTAGATTAATTCAGTGGTGTGAACTATTCCAACGAACTTTAACTTTCACAGGTCGCTGGTCTTTGATTTTGAATAGTTACATCGAATCGGAACCTTAAATAATTTTGATTAGACATATTCAGGTGTGGAACTCGGAACATTTTCGAATGCAATCGAGGTAGAGATGGAAGGAGAGAGCTGAGGAGGATATGGCCAGAGGGAAAGAGGAGGAAGGTATGGTCAGAGAGAGGGAGTGAAGAAAATGGGCAAAGAGAGGGGGAGTAAGAGATGAAGAGACAAACAGGGTGGGGAGGAGCAGACAGACAGATAGAAGTGTAAGGATGAGGTGGACAGACAACACAGTGAGAAAAGGTGGACGGGTGGGGGTGGGGGGGGGGGGAGGCACGATAAGTAATGTGTTTAACATACACATGGGAGAAGCCACAGAGAAATAGCTAATGTAATATAATTATAACAGTGATAATGACAATGATAACATGACTATAAACAGAAAAAGGACAGTTTTGCATTAGAGACCAAATATTTAATACAGTTTAATTAATCTATGCTTGGCTTTTGTCACTGTCGTTTAGTACTATTATACAAGGACCATTCAATAAAAAACGCGAACACATTTTTTACTCAAAGTTTTTCGTTCAGTTCTATGGCCTTATGCAACCTTAATGTGAGAGCCCATATGATATCATGGTACCTCCCTACTGGTCTGCATCTCAGCTAAGTTCTTGCTGCATCAGTAATTTCCCCAATATTGCTGTAGTGTTTCCTGTGGAGACCATTCTTCAGAGGCACAAAGAGATGGAATCAAAGGTATGAGATAGGTTTGGCGAAGGAAGAACAGTCCACCAAACTTTTGCAATTGCAAGGTGTTAAACAAATAACACACTTTACACTGAATTCCTGAAACAGTTCCAGTTAAATCGATATGTCACACGACATAGTCATGTGAAATTGTACGAATTTTATTGATATGCAGATCGAATAAACAAACCAGCATTTCATGAATGTAAACCACTAACACACCGGTTTTTTAATTTAATCTTACTATTAAAGAACTTTAGAACAGTTAGGAATTTCGCTTCACAGTTGTGAACACCCCACATCAATATTTTACCATCCTGTACAATTATAATATGTCATGAAGTCACACTTAGGTTAAAAATAAACTTTAATAACAAAAATCTAAGATTTTCATTCTTTGCTAAAATATGGTTACCCTTAACTCGTACACTAATTTCTGTTAGCGATGACGTTTCCATTACAGGGAGTGTAGTTCAAAATGATTCAAATGGCTCTGAGCACTATGGGACTTAACTGCTCTGGTCATCTGTCCCCTAGAACTTAGAACTACTTAAACCTAACTGACCTAAGGACATCACAGACATCCATGTCCGAGGCAGGATTCGAACCTGCGACCATATCGGTCGCGCGGTTACAGACTGTAGCGCCTAGAACCGCTCGGCCACTCTGGCCGGCCGGAGTGTAGTGGAACCAACATTGAGATCATTGTCTGACTACATCACTGTCCATAATGCTGCACTCTTCTGAACTCTGAATGTGTGAAATGGTCTCTTCGTACCCTTGCAGGTAGTAGGTTCAACACCAGATCCCTTAAACACTCACATAGCATTTCTGCGCAACTGTGTCAGGAAGATAGATCAGAATCAGTCTCACACACGTTAGACAATCTCCTCTCAGGTGCACAGACCTGTGGGTAGTCTTTTGTTACTGTGAATAAGCAGAAGTGCATTGGCATTTTTATGGTCACAAACATGCTGTAATCCTTTTTTGAATTTTCTAAGAGTCTCACTATAGTCTTTGGAGTTGATCGTCTCATCATAGAGAGGATACTGCCAGAACGACGCCTTCAGCAGGCTGTAGTCATGCCTTTCGAGGGTACTGATTTGAATTCTTCTTGGAAAGCGACTTTGTGTGGTGGCTCTCCCATAGATTATCATTTTTTTTTTTCAGATGGCAGTTAAGTAAATCATTTACTAGAAAACAAAGCAACGACTTTCAGATGGCAGTTACATGCTTCATTTACAAGAAAACAACATAGTGATTTATTTCTTCATCAACATATACACTTTGCAAGTCAGTTCAAGATTCTTCGGATCAATTTTAGCAATTTCCTGTCTTTTTGCATGAAGGCAATTTAGTGAGCGTACGATGAACCTTTCTGCCTGCCTTAATCTGTTTTATCTTATTTTTAAAATACGTTTGAGCGGTATACAGGATGGGCAAAATAAAACTGGCCGGGAAAATATTTCAAGAACCTTAAGATAGACGACACACTCATTTTCACACCTAGGGAAGATGAAGGGGCATGGGCGGGCTGTCTCAAAGGGCATCAAATATTTTCAGGGCGACTTTTATGTTGGCCATCCTGCAAGTTGATGGTAGCTCATAATGGTCACACGGTTAATTTAATTTTCCCAAGTGTTTTGTTGCAGCACTGTCGCCTTATTCTCAAAATTCACGAATATCTCTGTTAGCCTTTTGAATAAGCTGTTACGATCAGTAATGATCCTAGAAGTGAGCCTCCGAATTCGTTTGACCTTTGCTGTCATTCCTACGATAAAGACTCCAAAAGCTAGAGCAGTACTAAAGAATTATTTTCACTAGCATCTGGCATGCTCATTCCGTTACATGTGTACTGATCTTTCACAGAAAAAATCAAATTATTCCATCCGCTATTCATAACACTGATTTTTTCATGTTTGTTTCATTTAATATTACTTGTGTTAATCACCCACACATATTTAAACGATCTGATATACTGTAGATGTTCTCTACTGATACTGTAATCGGATAGTGTCATGGTTTTTCTTTCTGTTATCGGAACATCAAGTGAAAATTTTGTCCGAGTCTTTGTGCATGTCCTTACGACAGCAGAATTGTCTTCGAACAATCTTACAGTGACGCTGTCTCTATTTGATGAATGTTTCAGTACAGACTTCGTGACAAAATATGTGAAGCAGGCAAAGATATGGACGTCAATGCAACTCCTCGCATGTACTTACCATTGGTGGGTTTATATAGAGTTGCACTTCTCCATGACAGGTAGAACGGCCATCGGACTGCGTTACTATTGCAAACGTTTAGAGTTGTTTTCAAGGCTGCTAGGGCATATAAGGGGCGTGAATAGCATCAGATGTTGAGTAATCACTGAAGGTCACATAAATGGGGAGGAGGGGGGGGGGGGAGGGTGCATGTTGTAATACAGCATTACCCGCACCTGACAGTTTGAAAGGGGCCCCATTGTTGGTCTCCATTTGGTCAGCTGATCGCCGGCCGGAGAGGCCGAGCGGTTCTAGGCGCTACAGTCCGGAACCGCGCTGCTACGGTCGCAGGTTCGAATCCTGTCTCGGGCATGGATGTGTGTGATGTCCTTAGGTTCGTTAGGTTTAAGTAGTTCTAAGTTCTAGGGGACTAATGACCTTAGAAGTTAAGTCCCATAGTGCTCAGAGCCATTTGAACCATTTTTTTGGTCAGCTGATCATATCGTGTAATATCCAGATTTGTGGGGC
Organism: Schistocerca gregaria; assembly: GCF_023897955.1. Lineage (NCBI taxonomy): Eukaryota > Metazoa > Arthropoda > Insecta > Orthoptera > Acrididae > Schistocerca > Schistocerca gregaria. Next base: position 290,502,615 of record NC_064925.1, read on the forward strand.
ATTCAGGTGTGAAGAGGCCTGATGTTGGACGGCATGGGAATATGAGGCTAGGCATTCTCATCATCAGTGCCCTAGTCGACCACATCTGGTATCCATAAGGGAGGATCGGCGTCTTGTGCACCAAGCACATCATAACCCATTTAAATCTGCACCTGCAATCCGAGAACACTTAGTGGACTCCTTGAAACATTCTGCATCATCCTGCCCTATTATGTGGACAACAGCAGTAGCTGGGCTAGCGAATTACCATTCCATGTATTGGTTGCCATGAACACCACAGCGCAAACGACTGCATTTGGGTTTGCCACGACAAGGAAGCATGAACTGCTCATGAACTGCATCGCACTGAGCTTAGAAATGAATTGTAGTTCTGCACTACCTGGGATTACCATCGTCTGTGAGTGCTGTGCTGACCTGTGGAGAGGTCCAATACTTTCAATTTCTGGAGAGGCACAACAACAATGGTACTCCTGCGTCAATGTGTGGGTATTCATTGGGGACGGCTTCAGCTCACGGTTGGTATTGACTGAGGGAACCCTAACGGTACAACGGTATGTCATGGACGTCCTATATCCTCAAGTCATCTCTCGTGTCACAGTGTCATGGTGCCATTTATCAATCGGAACATGATGGTCCATATATGGCACATCCTTCTATCAACTACCTTTATGATGCTATTGTTCTCATGTGACTAGCAAAATCACCACATCACTCCATGAAAGAATGTGTGGGACGAGCCGGGACGTCATCACTGTCCGAGTGCCAGCATCCAGGATATCTGGGCCCAGATTGGCCAGGTTGTTTCAGGAGCTGATACGACAGCCTTATGACTCTCTCCCCAACCGATTCAGTCTATGAATCCAAGCCATGGCGGGTGCAATGTCATACTGGTAAGCGCGCTCATACTCTCAAGTTTTCATAAATTTACCTCGATTTTGTAGCCGCTCAAATACCGTCACATACCTTACAAGCCCTAAAGTTTCATTTCTTTCCCTCCCCCCTTTCTAGGTGCTTCAACTTCCTTGTCAGGCAGTGTTTTGGTATATTAGGGAAACTGTTACGCTATTCCCAGTATTAAATGTATTTCTATTGAACATTTGCTATGCGGTATAACGTTTTGGGTTTTAGTAGCAAAAAATTCGTTAGTAAATATTAGTCGAGTATATTATATATGATCGAAGGCCTGTTAATAACATACGTAGACATAATCTGCCTATTCACTCGATCTACTGTTAGCAAGATATCATGTTTGAAAAACTTAAAAGTCCGCAGCTCGTGGTCATGCGGTAGCGATCTCGCTTCCCACGCCCGGTTTCCCGGGTTCCATTCGCGGCTGGGTAGGGTATTTTCTCTGCCTCGTGATGACTGGGCGTTGTGTGATGTCCTTAGGTTTGTTAGGTTTAAGTAGTTGTAAGTTCTACGGCACTGATGACCATAGATGTTAAGTCCCATAGTGCTCAGAGCCATTTGAACCATTTTTTGAAAAACCTAATATGCGTATTCTCCTTACCTTTGAAGTAATATTTATGCACTAACAAAAACAAAATTAATGATTTTATCCAACGGTGGAAGCGCTTCAGGCCGCTCACAGAGCTCGATCGTCCAGTTCTGTCCTCGTTCCCAAAGTGAAAAGCACAGTTCACACAGCCAAACTGCAACTCATTCTTCTCAGAATTACCTGACGAAAATTTGTAGTTTCCCGTTGTGATTTCACGTTGTCTCGATTTTGACACCCACCTTTGTGACGGAACATCAAATCTCAAGCTCATTGTGCAACCCACAATAAAGAAGGCAGTGCCAGTGGTCGTTGTAACTTGACGTGTGTTAGTCACGGGGGACTCTGGCAAACGTGGCGACACTCATTAGCGCTCGTTAACACCTCGCGGTGACACACACACACACACATACACACACACATACGTAGTTTACGCGCACTCACCTACACAGGTGTGAGTCACAAGAAAGGGCTATCTGCGATTGGTATCTCGCGACAGGTGTTCCACCAGAAAACGAGCTGTGCCATAGGCTTTACCTTAGGGTAGCTCTTATAAGGCACTTTTTTCTTCAATTTTTAGTAGCTTTCCTTGGGCTACCCGCTATTTTGGTTGCATCTAGTATATAAAATGAATTTTTATATATCCGTCTTCTACTCGTATCTGTGCCATTCATCCAATTACAGCGAAACTTTCGTTAGTTGTTGTCCACACCCCCACGAATGTTTGTGCGCGCTACGAATCATCTACCATGTCTAGAGATGAAGATGAAACAGGTTGAGATAGGAGCTTAACACATGAACGTCCAGAGCAATTTCAGTCAAATGTTGCACATATACGGCTCATTAAGTGTATAATTACTTGTATTCAAATATTGTGGGGATAACATACTTGACATGTAAAAATACACTATGTGATCATAAGTATCCAGACACTCCCAAAAACATAGGATTTTAATATTAGGTGCACTGTGCTGCCACCTCCACATCAGCCATCTCAGTGGTCATTAGACATCGTGAGAGAGCAGAATGGGGCGCTCTGCGCAACTCACGGACTTCGAACGTGGTCAGGTGGTTGGGTGTCACTTACATCACACGTCAGTATGCGAGATTTCCACACTCCTAAACACACCTCGCTCCACTGTTTCCAATGTGATAGTGAAGTAGAAAAGTGAAGGAACACGTACACCACAAAAACGTACAGGCCGACCTCGTCTGTTGACTGACAGAGACCGCCGACAGTTGAAGAGGGTCGTAATGTGTAATTAGCAGACATCTCTCCAGACCTCCACACAGTAGTTCTAAACAGCATCAGGATCCAGTGCAAGTACTATGAGAGTTAGGCGGGAGGTGAGAAAACTTGGATTTCATGGTCGAGCGGCTGTTCATAAGCCACACATCACGCCGGTAAATGTCAAACGACGCCTCGTTTGGTGTAAGGAGCGTAAACATTGGACGACTGAACAGTGGAAAAACGTTGTGTGGAGTGACGAATCACGATTCACAATGTGGCGATCCGATGGCAGGGTGTGGGTATGGCGAATGCCCGGTGAACGTCATCTGCCAGCATATGTAGTGCCAAAAGTAAAATTCGGAGGCGGTGGTGTTATGGTGTGGTCATGTTTTTCATGGAGGGGGATTGCACCACTTGTTGATTTGCGTGGCACTATCACAGCACAGGCCTACACTGATGTTTTAAGCACCTTCTGGCTTCCCACTGTTGAAGAGCGATTTTGGGATGGCATCTTTCAACATGATCGAGCACCTGTCCATAATGCACGGCCTGTGGCGGAGTGGTTACACGACAATAGCATCGCTGTAATGGACTGGCCTGCACAAAGTCCTGACCTCAATCCTACAGAATACTTTTGGGATGTTTTGGAATGCGGACTTCGTGCCAGGACTTACCGACCGACATCGATACCTCTCCCCAGTGCAGCACTCCGTGAATAATGGGCTGCCATTCCCCAGGAAACTTTCCAGCACCTGATTGGACGTATGCCTACGAGACTAGAAGCTGTCATCAAGCCTGTGGGTGTGCTAACACCATGTTGAATTCCAGCATTACCGATGGGGGGCGCCACGAACTTTTAACTCATTTTCAGCCAGATATCCGGATACTTTTCATCACATAGTGTATTCGATAGCTACGTATATTCACATCCGTAGGTTTGGGATGTCTAGGCTTATTGTTGACAGTCAGGGTGGGGAGGGGCTGCAAAGACAGTGACATAGCAGCATTACTATGTAATACATGAAGCAATTTCTACCAAAACTGGCACACATTTTACTTGCTATCTGAATAAAAATTTACTGTGACAGTAGGACACACCTAGAACACATGAATGAGTGTCTGGGGTGAAAAGAAGTAACATAGAAGTATAACTCAGGAACGCCAAGAGCAATCGAAAGCAAATTCTACATATACATTGCAAAACCCCCGCTCTGTTAAAGATGACTAATGTTCCCAGCTAGTTGACTACCTAGACCCCCGCCCAATGAAATCTTGCTAATTAAACTGTGTGTAATGTAATTAATAAATGGTAATTTATGTGGCAACAATGTCTCAGGGGGTGGGGGTAATCAAAAACTTTCACTAATCGTGCACTGGATGATTAACCATGAAATGTAATTCAAAGATAAAGTAAATCCATGAGTTTATTAAGAATAACTGATTTTTCACGTTCTCAAATAACCCACTAAAACTTACTCCTAATGTTTCTAACGTTAATAATAAAATGTAAAATCACAACTGGAATGAAACGTGGTTGATAAAGTTAGGGTAGGGAATATGTGATGATAAATTCAGCTTCCTAACATATTAAAACTGACTGACCAAAATTCGCGATTCAGCAACAGTGCTCAAAGCAGAAGGAAAGTTATTATCCAGCTGTGCCTGCTCCAGCGGTTGAATCTAACCCAACCGTGAAATTATGAAGGGTTATTAAATCCTCTGTGACCTACCCTGCCGCTGTTGCATGCAGTCTCACTATCACTAAAGCGTGAATGTGTTGGCTGTTGGTGGCGGCGATGGCTCGCTAAGTACGCCTGTTTGGCTGCAGTAACCACATCATCCTCGGACAAGGTCTGAACAGGAAGCCTGCTGGGCGAAATCTGCACCTGAAGCATGCTCACCGAAGTGTCCCAACTCAGAGCAGAATCTAAAGTGTCGGAAAAGCATCTGCTTTCCGAACGTTTTTCGGGCGTCAAGTAGAAATTGCCAACCAGAAAAGTTATATTTAGTGTCCCACCAGTCAAAAAATTAAGCTTTCTGTTCTGTACCCCCACCGAAGCTGGGAAAATGCGGCCATCCCGACGAAGTGTAGTAATGTACAACTACCAGAAACTTGCATCTAAGAAAGTTTACGTCACAATGTTCCAGCCAATCCTGTGTCACAATGTTCCAGCCAATCCTGTGTTGTACTTTTATCATTGCCTCTGGCGTGCTCTTTTCTAGCGTGGTAACACAAAAAAAGGAAATATACTGGACTGGACTCCGAACTGGCGGCAGAACCATGTGGTCATTAATTCCAGAGACTTCATGTGTCTTTTAGAAAGTTCCCAATACCTATACCTGAATTATCTATACCCTAAAAATATCCTTATTAGAACGGCTCAAAACACTGCCCGTGCTGTTTAAGAATCCTACTTTCACCAGAGAAATGTTTTTCAGATGTCCAGATCACTAAAAGGTATGGCTGAAGTGCTCGACATAAGTCGTCTCTCCAGGAAGCGATTAGCAAAGTGGGCGGTTCTGGTCCCATGAACGTTGTTCTCTACCTGCGGGCCGGCACTTTCAGCCCCCCTTTGCCCCCCTTCCCCTCCATTCTACCCCCCCCCCCCCCTCGACAAACAGCTCTTAAAATCAAGCGGAGAATTACACTCCTGGAAATGGAAAAAAGAACACATTGACACCGGTGTGTCAGACCCACCATACTTGCTCCGGACACTGCGAGAGGGCTGTACAAGCAATGATCACACGCACTGCACAGCGGACACACCAGGAACCGCGGTGTTGGCCGTCGAATGGTGCTAGCTGCGCAGCATTTGTGCACCGCCGCCGTCAGAGTCAGCCAGTTTGCCGTGGCATTCGGAGCTCCATCGCAGTCTTTAACACTGGTAGCATGCCGCGACAGCGTGGACGTGAACCGTATGTGCAGTTGACGGACTTTGAGCGAGGGCGTATAGTGGGCATGCGGGAGGCCGGGTGGACGTACCGCCGAATTGCTCAACACGTGGGGCGTGAGGTCTCCACAGTACATCGATGTTGTCGCCAGTGGTCGGCGGAAGGTGCACGTGCCCGTCGACCTGGGACCGGACCGCAGCGACGCACGGATGCACGCCAAGACCGTAGGATCCTACGCAGTGACGTAGGGGACCGCACCGCCACTTCCCAGCAAATTAGGGACACTGTTGCTCCTGGGGTATCGGCGAGGACCATTCGCTACCGTCTCCATGAAGCTGGGCTACGGTCCCGCACACCGTTAGGCCGTCTTCCGCTCACGCCCCAACATCGTGCAGCCCGCCTCCAGTGGTGTCGCGACAGGCGTGAATGGAGGGACGAATGGAGACGTGTCGTCTTCAGCGATGAGAGTCGCTTCTGCCTTGGTGCCAATGATGGTCGTATGCGTGTTTGGCGCCGTGCAGGTGAGCGCCACAATCAGGACTGCATACGACCGAGGCACACAGGGCCAACACCCGGCATCATGGTGTGGGGAGCGATCTCCTACACTGGCCGTACACCTCTGGTGACGGGACACTGAATAGTGCACGGTACATCCAAACCGTCATCGAACCCATCGTTCTACCATTCCTAGACAGGCAAGGGAACTTGCTGTTCCAACAGGACAATTCACGTCCGCATGTATCCCGTGCCACCTAACGTGCTCTAGAAGGTGTAAGTCAACTACCCTGGCCAGCAAGATCACCAGATCTGTCCCCCATTGAGCATGTTTGGGACTGGATGAAGCGTAGTCTCACGCGGTGTATGTCGGTCCCCGGGTTGGAATGTTCTGTCTGTACTGGTGCAGACACAACTCAGTGGTATCGTATCCAGTAAACATACAAGGTCTACCTACAAGTGCAAAAATGAAAAAGGAAGAAATCAACTATGCAGTCACTGTCGTCATAGCGCAAATAAAAATAAACATGCATTTACACAATCTCCCAGATTTTGATTGGATTTAACTGAGATGTTTTTAATTTGCATATCAAGCTATCTCGAGTTTGCATATCAAAAATGTAGCTAAATTGCGTATTAAAGTATGGTGCAATGAAAAGAGACGAAGCACATTGCTTTGACACTGCTCAGCAGAACTCATTATTGTGTAAAAATGCCACTAAATCCACTAGGTATCATGGTGAGGCTAAGATGGGTGACATATAGAAAGATCAAAAAGCGATGACTTAGTATTGCTTTCCTGCAGGTACTTGACTTGAAATAGTTTAAAAGTATGAAGCACCATCTGTTTCCTATCTGTGTTGTTCATTGCATCAATCACATCGTGAGAGCACTCCAGCGAGCTAATAATTTTGTCAGCAGTTTTGGAGCCAAAGACCAGGTCGCAGCACTCAGTACCACTGATACACTTGACACATGACTGGAGTTGCAGGGTGTAGAACAGACAGTGGACAACGATACTGCTTTTTCTCGAAACGACAATCAGTTACAGCTGAATTTCAGAATTCAGGGCGAAATTCGCTATAGATACAGATGAAATATGTGTAAAAACATGTGTGCAATATGTATATGCGCGAAATATACTAGTGTGACATATGCTTGCCCATACGAAGACGCAGACAATTTTTTTTTCCAATTTAATTTAATGGACAAAAAATCATTGTATTTCATTTATGTTGTACATGTAACTGCTTTGTATGTGTGTACCTATTTAGGAAGAAAAAGATGCATTTTTACGTATGACGAGCACAGCTAGTTCCAGATAAAAAATAGTTGTGTGAAATTTGAGCTCAATAGCATAAGGGAAGGAGGAGGTGCATGTAGGCCTTAAAATCTGAAAATTCAGAAAAATAGGAAACCATCAACTTCACAAAATATTATTTGTTGATGATACATTAAATCATTACCAAATGTAGGCACATCGTTTACTTCAATCCCTTTAACTGATTCCAATGTCAATTCACAGATCATTTTGCTCAGGTGACGTAACGAAGAGAGGAAAAGGGCGCGGTCGAGCCGATGTGTTCCTTCTTTCGCGGCGCACCCCTTTCGGCGTTTCGCTTTCGAGGGAAAGCAGCAGTGGTAGCATATACGACTGATTGACTTCGTACTCGGTTCGTTTACAGCAGGTAATTTATGTGCTGGAGTACTACTAGCATAAAATAACTGGAAGCAAACGCCATTAGGAAAACAAACTTTTACTTTTTTTATTTACAGATTTGTGGAATTTAATTCAATTATGCAGCAAAATGTTTCCCTAGCTGTGCAATAAGTCATTTTTCTTTTTTCGGGAAAAGCAAGAATTCTGACGCAGCAGTCGAGCAGTTGCATACCAAAATTAAAAGCTTTGTATCAAAAACGAATGCGAAAGCAAAAGTATGCCAAATATTTAAAATTAAATTCAATTATTCTTGCCGCAGCACTACTTTCGGATGTAGTTTTCTGGCTTTTTGAAGCTATCCACCATGCCAGGTATTGCTAGAAAATATGTGTTCTGTGAGAATTTGAAAATTTGAATTACCATCTCAAGAAAAGACAATTTGTAATGTTTGTATTTTGTCTGGAAGCCTCATCTGTGCTCCATCTGCAAATAAAGCATCGTATTAAGTTTTACGTCTATTTCAAAATTTATTAAATATCTAGTTGTCAATCACAATATTTCTAGTGTACCTTCAAAAATCTGAAAAAACATTTACAGAACCTGCCTGTCGCATGTATCACCTTTGCATCCTTTTCTGTGAAATTTGTCTTCTCAGTCAAAACTAAAATTTATGGATGCGTTGAGTCGTTAGACAGAACCATTAGATGAGGACATTTAAAGCGTTCAAGTAAAATCGATCAAATGACAGAAATCATCGATAACTGAGTTGAACTATTGAATATATAAAAATGAATATTTGATTCTTCGTCTTCTAAGCGTTCCTAGACTATTCATCTGATAGTAAGAAAACTTTGATGAGTTGCCTCGCGCTCCCGCGGGAAGGTTTCTGATGGGTGTACGAACCACCTACCTCCACTAGGAGGTGTACATGCATAGCTCGAAAAAATTACTGTGACAGTAAGACACCCATATCATCCCTGTGGCTTAGGGTGGGGATGAAAAGGGATTATAAAGAGCATAGCTCAAGAACGCTTGGAACAGTTTCAACTAAATCGGCTATATACATGACATTATTTGTGTGTGTTAACGTGTCAGTTTTGTACGAGGTGTGTCCAACAAGTAATGCAACACATTTTTCTCTGAAAGCGGTTTTGTTTCACTCAGGTTCCAATACGCCATATTATTTGCCACTCTTTTGGCTAAAAACCCCTATTTTTCAACATAATCTCCGTTAAATGCGACGGCCTTACACCATATTATTTGGAGGACCTATAAGCCGCATGGAACCACTCTAATGGTGAACGTCGGCGCCAACGACTTACTGAATCAACAACCTCCCCACCATCATCCACGTACTGCCTCCTGCAGAGCGCACCATTCGACCAAGCTCATGGAAGTCAGAAGGTGGGAGATCCGGGCACTAGCGTGAGTGAGGAAGAACAGACCAATGAAGTTTTGCGATCTCCTGTCGGGTTGGCAATCATGTGTGAGTCTCTGCTTTGTAATAGAGAAGGAGAAAGGCGACGCTAAAGTTGCTCCTTCAGTTTCCTGTAAGACTCCCAGAAGACCGTCAGAATGACTCTACCGCCTGAGTGTGCGGCTTTGAACTTTTCTTCGGAGGAGAGATGGTATGGCGCCACTCTATGGATTGCCTTTTTGTTTCCGGTTCGAAGAGAACCCACGTTTCATTGCCTGTGACGATGCTCAACAAAAAATTGTCATTATCAGTGCCCTAACGCAGATGATCCCTCGTTGCTCTTTATGATCTTCTGTTAGGCGGGCACACACCTTTGAGTACCACAACTAGTGGACCAGTGTGTCAGCACTACCAATAGAGACGTCCAGTCGTGCAGCGAAGTGTTCGAATGTGATCACCTCGAATGAGAGTGACTGCACGTTCCAACGTTGAAGTCGTGAGAGCTGTGTGCGGTCGGCCGGCACTCAGGAGATCGACAGTTTTGGGCGACCTTGTAGTGATGACGACAGACATCTCGCTCAACGACTCACCGTACTTTCGTTCACTGTCAGGTATCTGTAGATATTCTCCACATGCCTAATATGCAATGTTCTGGTTTTCCACAAAAAGAAAATCGACGACAGCACTCTCCGTTACAGACTATTTTGAAGGCTCCATACAGTGCCGGCACCAGTCGGAATTTCAGGAAACTATAAGGACTGAAGCGGAAATATTCGACGACGTCCCACAACAAATATCGCATTTTTTCATCCGAAACTGGCCGAGAAAAAATGTGCTACATTGCTTATTGAATGCCCCACGTATACGTGTATATAGTTAGAAACAAAAAGAGGCATTGCAACGTGTGCCTGCCACACAGTTTGAGGGATGAAACAGCCCCTCCCCCTGAAACTATATGTTATTCAAATGTGTGTCGTCTTGGAAACAAAAGAAGTCCGAAGGAAGTGGTTTGTTATTATAATTCGTAGGACGTTTCCGCGGTAACAGAGAAGAGACGATTGCGACATAAATACCGGGCTTTACAGCCCCGATAATGACACGGTTTCACCGTGATTTCAGCTCATTTTGAGCAGTTAAAAGTGGCAGTTAAAGGCAGGGTATTGATTACCACCACAGAATTCTATCAGCGGCAGCGCCGACGGTGGCATCCGGTTACGACGTTAAAGACTTCTGCGGAGTGGCTCTATTTGTTCACTTTGGAGGGACATTTTCCTGAGAGGTGAGTGTTTTGTCTGGGAAGTAACACGCCGCTGAATATTAATTTTTAGTGGTTCTACTTTTGAGTCATCAGAAGTTAGGAATAAAATATGATCTACCTTTGCATATGTAAGCCTACTTAGAAAGCAAATGATACTTTGCGACGCATTTTGGCTACAGCTAGTTTCTAATGAAGTAAAACTAATTTTTTCAGTAGCTTTGACTTATGTGATAAATTTCTTACGGTCTTTTGCAGTGGCATTACAATCAGTATTTCTTACTTCTTAGTCACTTCTTACTAGAACAAATCCATAATACAGCTTGAATGACAACAACATTCTTTTCATTCTACTGATATTTGTTTGCTTGAAATTAGTATTCGGCGTTTTGGGTCATCTTTCCTAAAGATAAACAAAAATCAAAAGAACAAAAACAGTGTACTTGTTATTTCTTCCGTGACCTACATCAATTTAATAAACTGATAATCGTTCATGTGCCGGCCGCTGTGGCCGAGCGGTTCTAGGCGCTTCAGTCCGGAACCGCGCTGCTGCTACGGTCGCAGGTTCGAATTCTGCCTCGGACATGGGTGTGTGTGATGTACTTAGTTTGGTTAGGTTTAAGTAGTTCTAAGTCTAGGGGACTGATGCTCTCAGATGCTAAGTCCCATAGTGCTTAGAGCCATTTGAACCATTTTAATCGTTAATGTCCTGGAGTAAAATACAGTGTTTAAAGGTGGAAAAGCGAGAAACAGAAACCATACGCGCATAACAGAAACCATTCGCGCATCAGATTGTTGCAGAATATAGACATAAATTTTAAATCTCTAAAAGGGACGTAATCAAAGAACAATAAATAATTTTTAATGAAAAATATAATTTTATTGCTATACGAGGACCGTTCAATAAGTGATGCAACACATTTTTTTCTGAAAGTAAGTTGGTTTTATTCGGGATTCCAATACACCATATTATTGCGAACTGTTTTGGCTAACAATCCACGTTTTTCAATGAAAAGGCCTTATGCCACCTTACTGCAAGGGCCTGTAAGCTGCATAGTACCACTCTACTGGTATACGTCGATACCAACGTCTTGCTATACCGATAACCTCATCATGCACGTAATGCTTCATACATAGTGCATCCTTCATTGGACCAAACAAATGGAAGACGGAAGGTGTGAGATCCGGGCTGTAGGGTGGATGAAGAACAACAGTCCAGTGAAGTGTTGTGAGCTCTTCTCGAGTGCGCAGACTTGTTTGAGGCTTTGCGTTCTCATGGAGAAGGAGAAGTTCGTCTGCATTTCTGTAACGACAAACATAGTGAAGTCGTTTTTTTTTTTTCAATTTCATGAATATAGCGCAATACATTTCAGAGGCGAGCGTCGCACGATGAGGGAGGAGAACAAAGACAGTAAGCGCTTCAGAGTTTCAGAAGACCATCGCCATGGCTTTAGCGGCTGCGGGTGTGGCTTCGGTGTGGCGCCACTCCATGGGGTGCCGTTTTGTTTCTAGTTCGAAGTCATGAACCCAGTGAATTGTCACGATGAGTGTCGTAACGCGTATGCAGTAAGGCACATATGGTCCCCCATCTTCTCCACCGGCGATGGTGACCGTCGTGATCACTGGATAACAAACGACATTGCGAGACGTTCCGCCTACGGTTCCTCATCTTACGAAGACACGTTTGCTGCCGAAGCGGTAGCCTAGCGGCAGGCGACAGCGCCTATAACTTCGACACTCTGTCGTGTCGTTGGGTGACGTTTCCAGACACTGGTTGCTGTCCTCGATTTGTTCCTCAAGACACCCTCTCAATGATTTTCGCAAATATTAACAATTAAATTGAAAGACCAAACTATTTGTAGATTATAGGCGGAAATAAAAGAATTTTATTCTCTGATTTATCGTAATTTATGAAGTTAGGGGTTAATTTTTAAGTGAAAGTTTTTTTCTTTTTTTTTACTCAAATGTAAGAGCCCAGATGCATGCCTTTCTCTATTCCTAGTGAGCCCAAATTACACGCAATTTGATTTTGTATGTAATGGTACCACTCAAGGGCGTGGCACAAAGAAAAATATCAAACTCGAAAAATAAGAGTTACTCTACTTCGTATCTCTGTTTGCCTTAAACGACTCCTCCATTACTTACAAGACAATCTTCCAACCAACGAGGGTGACATCATGGGTGGTTGGCGTTCGCAGCAGAAGTAGTACAATGAAACCTCACTAATTTGTATTAATTGGGGCGTGTACTTGTACCAATTATACAATCTCGAATTGCAGAAAGTGTGAATTATAAAAATTATTTCCAAACTATCTGAAACTATAATATAGAACAGGTGATGGTATAGACTAATTCGGATGTTATCCATGTAACCTATGTTCAATTTTTGTTGGTTACAGAGAGACAGCTATTCAAAGAGATAAGTTTTTATTTCACATATTGGTACTCCAGTTGCCATGGGGTTATTTATCGATTATCACAATTATTTTGAAGTTCATGTGTTTAATTTTTCACTTCTGTGATTTTTGGGCACTCGTTTAGGTAAGCCTCATGTATTTACAACTGCTGAGTATGCTGGTATAATATTTGTTTACGGTTTTTGTAGTAGGAACGCTGCTGCTGCTTGTAGGAAATACAGTAGACAGGATGCAAACCGCACAGTAGCAGATTCAAGAGTGATGACTCGCGCTTTCACATCTAGCATTTATTTTAGTTACTGTATTAAAGTGTAGACTATAGAGGGAGCGGACAACGAGGCATTGAAAGGGTATTCATATGTAGAAAGTGCTTACGAGCTATTATAGGCCGGAAGGTTTGAAGTTCATCCACAAGCTATCGCAAATACAACATTGATCCAGAAAGTGTAGAATAAATTTCTTTTATTTCGTTCTACGATCACAAAATCGTTTGGTCTTTAGGCTACATGTTTCGGTCAGCGATGACCATATTAAGACCTGCAGCAAAACAAGGAAAAACCAGATAAAATAGTGCACAGTATACATCTTAAAACAATAAAATAGGCCATCGTGAAAAGTATTACTTCCATACAGGTGGAAACAATGCGCTTAGAATATGACGAGGCATACCTGTTTTATAACATGATCTAATATTATGAAGATATAGGGGCATCGTCAAAAATTACACACAAAGTCAGCTTAGCATCGTCGTACACATTTATAATACGGCGTAATCTAGACCACAGTGCCGGCGGAATGGTACTGTTGACAGCTCTACTGTTCATAGCTAGCCACGGTACAACAGGCACAAGTAGGCTAGAGAAACAAAACTAAATAGTGGGCAAAACGTATACTCATCCAGAAAACAGAACTAATAAAGAAAGAATGAAAACAATTCCAATGAAATTTCACGGAAATATGTCACATCAAGTAGAGAAATATTCCAGAAAATCTAACATTAGATGTCGCTTTCAAGTTAACATCTTAAAACTTCCTGTTGAACATGAGCAGTTAGTCAGATGCTCGTTTGTTGCTCTTTTTCAGTTTTTGCAAATGGCTTCACCAGTCCTAGGTCCACATACAATAGTGGTAACGAGATCTAAAATACAGAAACAGCACGAAAACGGAAGCTAAGAAACAAAACTTATTGTTATTTTCTACTTTGGTGTACCAAAATCTATAAATATTGTATATTTTTCTTCATGTAAAAAATTCATTGTTGAACTGTGTTACAATTATGCATTTCATTTATAATTGTAGTTTCAAGCCTAAACTTCCTCAGGTTAATCGATCGGACTTCCGTTGATAACCTGGTAGCGATGTGCAGGTATTACCGTATGCTAATCTCTCTGGTTCTGTAGAGTACCTTAGTGTTGTGAAGTTGCATAGACAGAGGCCAAAAGCCGATACAGGAATACCGTTTGTTAGTACACGATGAGCGTACCTAGAGTCTGCAGCAACATATGAACACGGCTACAAAACACGTTCGCCAGCAGTTACTTTTTCATCTCGGGGTGCAAATAAATAGACTGTGGATGATGTAGAAGACATTGTTTTCAGCTGATAGAACGTTGTTCTCCAAGAAGTACAGGCAGAATTTCTACATGTATAGGTATTCCAACATGAACATATGGCGGACATTGTTTATGCGTCTCGGTCCTCATCATTTACATCGAATTCAAACCCTTAAGGAAGGAAACGAATATAGAAGATTAGAATTTTGTCGTTGGCTAACTGTAAATCGCCGAGTAATGTCCTTAATATTGCTTATCGCTTAAGGCTCTTTCACTCGTGATGATATCAATAACACTCGTAAGTCGTAATACATATCGATAGCTCGAGGGGAACCCGTGTGCCTTTCCGGGGACACATTTTCAAGAATGCTTCTCTGTGATATGATAGACTCGGCAGAGTCACATTAATGTTACCACCACCTATGTTCCAGGTCAGCGTGCAATAACCACTCACAGACGGCAGGTGGCAGCATGAGCAGTGGAGTGTATATGAAGCTTATGGGGTGGAGGGTGGTGGCAGACGGACGCGGTAACAATGCAGTCATCGTCGCAATTAGGAAACGGAGAAACTCATTTGACGTCCAAAATGGCATAATTATTGGCTTTCGAGTCAAGGGTATACATCTACACGGATACCCTGCAAATCACATATAAGTGCATGGCAGAGGGTTCATCGAACCACCTTCACAATTCTCTATTATTCCAATCTCGTATAGCACGCGGAATGAATGAACACCTATTTCTGTATGTACGAGCTCTGATTTCCCTTATTTTATCGTGGTGATCGTTTCTCCCTGTGTAGGTCGGTCTCAACAAAATATTTTCGAATTCGGAGGAGAAAGTTGGTGATTGAAATTTCGTAAAAAGATTCCGTCGCAACAAAAAACGCCTTTCTTTTAATGATGTCCATCTCAAATCCTGTATCATTTCTGTGACACTCTATCCCATATTTCGCGATAATACAAACCGTACTGTCTTTCTTTGATTTTTTTCGATGTACTCCGTCAGTCCTATCGGGTAAGGATCCCACACGGCGCAGCAGTATTCTAAAAGAGGACGGACAAGCGTAGTGGAGGCAGTCTCCTTAGTAAATCTGTTACATTTTCTAAGTGTCCTGCCAATAAAACGTTGTCTTTGGTTAGCCTTCCCCACAACATTTTCTGTGTGTTCCTTTCAATTTAAGTTGTTCGTAATCGTAATTCCTAGGTATTTAGTTGAATTTACGGCCTTTATATTTGACTGATTTATCGTGTAACCGAAGTTTAACGCATTCCTTTTAGCACTCATGTGGATGACCTCAAACTTTTCGTTAATTAGAGTCAACTGCCAATTTTCGCAACATTCAGTTATCTTTTCTAAATTGTTTTGCACTTTGTTTTGAACTTCTGATGACTTTATTAGTCGGTAAACAACAGCGTCATCTGTAAACAACCGAAGACGGCTGCTCAGATTGTCTCCCAAATCGTTTATACGGATAAGGAACAGCAAAGGGACTATAACACTACCTTGGGGAGCAGCAGAAATCACTTCTGTTTTACTCGATGACTTTCCGTAACGGATCAATTAGTAAACCATTTCGAGTGCCGCCGTGGTTAAAGTATACCGTGCATGGCGAAATCATGCTATCCAAAGCCGGGGCGATTGCTACTGTGGTGTGCCACGGGCCGTAGATGACAGTGGTGAACGGCGGCTGTGGAGAGGTGTACAGGCGGGCAGACGTCCAACTGTTGAGCAGCTGACCGCCCTGATGAACCGAGGGGCTATCAGCAGTGTCTCCTCAACGACCGTTCAGCGAATGCTGCTGTGTACAGCAGGAGCCTTGTTCATGCACCCAAGCTGACTGCTCTTCATCAGCGACGAAGACTGGAATATGCACGCCAGTTCCGCAACTGGATGTCCACTGAGTGTGAACAGTTGGCCTTTTCAGATGAATCACGTTTTATGCGCCACCGGACAGATGGCCGTGTATGAAGTGAAATGTCTGCGAGGAACACCGTGCCACCAGGAGGAAGTGTTCTGGTCTGGGGAGTATTTTCGTGGCATTTCCTGGGTGATCTCGGCGTTCTGGAAGGCACAACGGATCGACACAAGTATGCATCTATCCTTGGGGACGCTGTCCACCCCCACATGCAATTTGTTTTTCCTCAGCTTAATGGCATCTAACAGCAGGACAATGCAACGTGGGACACAGCTCGCAGCATACGTGCGTGGTTCGAAGAGCACCAGGATGAGTTCACTGTACTCCCCTCGCCACCAAACTCTCCGGATTCAAACTGAGTTGAGAACCTGTGGGACCATCTCGACCGGGCTGTATGCGCCGCGGATCCTCAGCCGAGAAACCTAACGCAGATGGGCACGGCACTGGAGTAAGTATGTCTCCACATTCCCGTCGGTACCCTCCGGAACCTCAGTAACTCTCTTCTTGTATATATCCGCTCTTAGAAATGGGAGTACTTTTGAAAAATTAAGTACAGTATGCTCCGTAAACGACAAGAAATGCAAAATTCTATAGTAATAATGTTTTAGTACTTGTGAACAACGTGTGGCCAATAAGGTAGGAAATATAAATGTCAACAAACTCCAGGCATTGCTAATAGCCATAATAGTATGAAATGAAGCTGCCGAACTACTTGTGTACGCGGTTCCATTAAGAACGATATCCATTCTGAGAGTTCCGTCTCGGAAATGTAGCCTTCCTAGGGAATAGAAAAGTCACTCTCCCTGTTTCCACGTCAGCGGGTATCCACGTCTTCATAAATCTCAATTGGCTATTGCCACTTGGCATTTAGTTTAATACTGTATTCCACAGTATAACAAGAAGTATCTAGGCGTTTATCGATATTGCAAGACTTAACTGATCATCAGCTGATGATCAGAGAGATAATGATGACAAGGATGGAATAGAATGAAATGATAGTCACTTGGAAATGAGTAGTCTCAATCTCCGAGCAGCCACAAGAGCGGCCTTTGTTTCCAGGCTTCGTTCCTCCCATACGTTCCTGGTTCCTGCATTTGTCGTTTTCGAGACGTACTGCAGGAAAGATAATGATTGTTCGCCAGCATCTTGTATCACCGAAGAAAGGGTGGAATGCCCTGCTAGACAGTATAACCTCGCGGTAAGGCTTCTGTAGCCCTTGCAGTTTCTGTATCTTGTGTAAAGCAGCGTAGGCCCTTTCGGGACACGCTCACTACAAAATGGGACGATGTCATTTGAAACATTCTTCACACTTACTACAGAAAGCAATTGTATGGCACTATTGTTACTACACAAAGCAATTGTACGACACTATTGTTAGGTGCGTTCAGTGAAGCTTTCACTGGAATGAAAGTAAATTTTAATAAATTCACATAGTTGAATGCAATGGCCTGTTTTTTCGGAATTGTTAATCCAAATCGAATCCCAGTCACTGCATGAGCAGTAAATATTGTGCAAAGTTAACATTAAAATTTCTTTTTGTGCGCTCAAAACAATATTTAACGATAGGAAACCAGTATATTGAAGGAATAGCGCTTACGGATAGAATAATCTCCTCCACCCCAGCCAGCGACAGATGTAGAAGTAACTTCGGGTGTGCCCTAGGGAAGTGTGTTGAGACACTTGCTGTTCGTGTTGTATATTAATAACCTCGAGGACAATATTAATAATAACGTCAGACTTTTTGCATATGATGCAGTTAAACATGATTACCCTGCGACAGCAAGTGGAGAAAATGAATATTTAAATCTTTCTTTACGAGATATGATTTCTCTTATTTTATTATGATGATCATTTCTCAGAGAAGCAATAAAATATTTTCGCATTCAGAGGAGAAAGTAAGTAATTAAAATTTCGTGAAAAATCCCACTGCTGCGAAAAATGTTGTTTTTAATGATTGCTATCCCAATTCACTTATCATATCCGTGACACTCTCTCCCCCATTTCCAGATAATACAAAGCGAGCAGCCCTTCATTTAACTTTGTGATTTCTTTCATCAATCCTATCAGTTAAGGACCCCTTACAGCGCAGTAATACTCTAGCAGAGGACGAGGAAGTGTAGCGTAGGCAATCTCTTTAGCAGACCTGTTGCATCTTCTAAATGTTCTACCAATAAAACGTCATCTTTGATTTGCCTTCCCCACGACGTTATGTGTGTTATCTGTATCTATAATGTTAGCTATAAAGAAGGACTACACGACAGAAGCTGTATATATATTTGCACGGATCTTGATAACATTTCAAAATAGTGAAAATACTGGTAATTTGCTTTAAATGTTTATAAACGCAAAAATTTGCGTGCCATAAAACGAAACAAAAACATAACCTATGGCTGTACTACCAGTGCGCCACAGTTGGAATAGGTCAACTCATTCAAGTTACAGGGTGTGACACTTTGTACGGATACAAAATCTTAGGCTGTCGTCGGTAAAGCAGGTGGTAGACTTCGGTTTACTGGTAGGATGCTAGGGAAAAACAATCAGTCTGCCAAGGAGATTGCTTACAAATCACTTTTGGGACCCATCCTAGAATATTGCTAAAATTTGTAGGACCTGTAGCAAATAGGAGTACAGGGGATATTGTACATACACGGAGAAGGATAGCCCGAGTGGTCACACGTTTGTTTGACCTGCGGGAGAGTGTCACAGAAATGTTGATAGAAATGAAATGGACGAGTCTTGAATACCGATGAAAACTATCCAGAGACAGCCTACTTACAAGGTTTCAAGAACCGGCTTTTAATGATGATTTTTGGAATGTACTACTATCCCCTTCGTATGGCTCCCACATGGATCGTAAGGACAAGATCTGATTAATTACACCGAGTACAGAGGCATTTAAACAATGTCTTCCCGCACTTCATATGTGAATGGAACAGGAAAAAGCTCTCATAACTGGTACAATTGACGCACCCTCCGCCACGCACTTCACAGTGTTTTACAGAGTAGATATGTAGGTGTAGATGTAGGTGATGGGACCAACAGAAAATAAAGTAATTGGAGGAAAAGCTAAAAAAAATCCGGGAATGTATAAAACATGTTTTAGGTTTTACTATGTATAAGGGTGTAAACGGCAATTGAAGTCGAGATGAATAATTTTATGAAAGGACGCTTGTGATTTGTCAAGTCGGGAAACTACTACAATTTAGCCAAAAAAACACCATCTAAGTTACACCATTTGCGTGTCGCGCCATGTTATGAGCACTTACTCATTTGAAGAGTAAGATGCTCTTAAGGTATGCATATTACAGTACATGCTTACGGGACATTTTTTCTTGTTTTGGTCCATACTACCACTTCCCAAAATATGGAAAGCAAAGAGCTTGCAGTAGAAGAGATTTGTTTCACATTCTCCAAGATCAAGAATTGTTCATAGCTCTTAAGGTATGCGTTTTAGAGCCCATGTATATTTAACTTTTTTTCTGGATGATAATTACTGTCATAATCCTAAATATTGACCACCACGTCTGAAACATCCTGTATACAGATTTGCCTAAGCAAATAAAAGGGCAGTGTATTGGCGGATACGTCATTTGTACTTAGGCGATTCACGTGGAAAGGATTCCGACGTGATTATGGGCGCTCAATGGGAATTAATACACTTTGAAAGCATAATGGTAGTTAGAATTAGTGGCCTAGGACACTAGATTTCGGAACTATCTAGGGAATTCAATATTCCGAGATCCACACTGTCAAGAGTGTGCCGAGAATACCAAATTTCAGGCATACCTCCCACCATGGACAATGCAGGGGCCGAAGGCCTACACTTAACGAGCTACAGCAGCCGCGTTTTTGTAGTGTTTTCTGTGCTAACAGACAATCAACACTGAGTGAGATAACCGCGGAAAACAATGTGGGATATATGATGAACGTATTCGTTAGGACAAAGCGTCGAAATACGGCGTGAATGGTCAATCTTGACGTTAATGGGCTGGGGCGGCAGAAAATCGACGCGGATGGCGGATGCCTTTACTAACAGCACGACATCGTCTGCTGGGCCTCTCCTGGGCTCGTGAACATATCGGCTGGACACCAGACGACTGGAAAACCGTGGCCTGGCTAGACGAGTTCCGGTTTCAGTTGGTAAGAGCTGAGGTAGGGCTAGAGTGTGGCGCAGACCCTCACGAAGCCACGGCTCCAAGTTGTCATCAAGGCATTGTTCAAGCTGGAGGTGCCTCCGTAATGGAGTGTGCTGTGGACCGGGTCCTCTGCTTCAGCACAGCCAATCATTGACTGGAAATGGTTATGGTTGGCTACTTGGAGACGACTTCATGTTCCCAAACAACAGAGGCATTTTCAATCTGACACTGCACCATCTCACAAAGCCACAATTGCTCACGGCTGCTGTGAAGAACATTGTGGAAAATTCAACAGAATGATTTGGGCACACATAATGAATGTACGAGTGCAGGTTGTAGACACATGGATGACAAGTTTGGGTCTAGCTGTGCGTCGTTCTCGGATAGTCTAATGGTAATGCGGCCGATCGCGATCAGCGGGAAATCCGATTTCGACACCCGGTCCAGCACACATTTTCAGTGTCGTCATTCCATTATACATATGATGGTTGTCCAGATTCGCAATTGCGAATACTTTTCGTGTATTTCATAACTGCTGAGATAGTCCCAGTGCCTGTTCCCTCGGAGATGCACGCATTTCGAAAGCATCTTGCTTTTGAACAACACAGGCATTCAAATCAAATGTGTGTGAAATCTTATGGGACTTAACTGTTAAGGTCATCAGTCCCTAAGCTTACACACTACTTAACCTAAATTATCCTAAGGACAAACACACACACACCCATACCTGAGGGAGGACTCGAACCTCCGCCGGGACCAGCCGCACAGTCCATGAATGCAGCGCCTCAGACCGCTCGGCTAATCCCGCGCGAACACAGGCATTGTAACACTGTACTTATAGATACGATAACTTTACGTACGTTTAATATTCCTTACAGACGCTTTCTTTAGAGATAAAATCTAAGGTCACTATAAATTATGGACGAGAAGATACGGACCCATGCAAAAATTTATTTTTTAGAATTCTTTCTCATGTTTCTAATTTTTTTAATTGCATTTGTAAATTAGGAGAGTTTGATGTGGAGGCCCTCTACTTACTATTCTTCCTGAAACGCCTTAGTATTATGTAGCCATGCGATTATAGTTCCTATAGTACACACTGCCACCTTTCTTACGCAGACACACAAACGTAGGTGGCACACGTAGCTGCACCGATCCCGTTTGCACCTGGAAGAGGATAAAGCAGTGCTGGAGTGGGAGTTATCGCGATGCAGATGCAGCGGGAGCGCCGTACACCTGCTGGCTACACCTGCTGTGGCGCGTGCCGGGCAGGGCAGCTGCTGCGCTGGGCAGATGCGGGCAGCCGCCAGCTGCCACGCACTCACACGCACGAACACATACGTACAAGCGGACGCAGTGATTTGCCACGCGCTGTCAGCCAGCTTAGGCAGTCGCTCGTTTGTCATCGTCGCAGCTGTTTGACAGCGTAGCAGACAGTGCGATGATATACTCGGAATCGGTACATGAGCGAGCAATTAATGCGAAAGTCGGTCGAAAACTAATGCCTCTTCATTTATATTTATTTTCCCCAGTATGACGTACTGCTGTAGTGGAGGACGCTGTCTTGCTGTCGACACGGTGTATTCAATTTCATTCCTAGACGTAGCATTGATTAACCGCAGCCGTTAACAGAAATAGCCCTCAACCCATTAGACCATCTCACTCTGGGAGGCAGTACTACAAACAGTGGAAAGATGCCATGCCCTAATTAGACTCAATTACCAACGACTTATGTTTTCTGTGGTACCACACACAGAAGACAGAAACCATACACACTTAATTGGGGCGAAAAGGGCGGATAAAGTGCCTGTAAAATTATAAATATCATAGTAAAACAGCATATTTAATTAATTATATCCGTGATACCCTGTCGTCGGCGGCCAAGGTCAGGATTCAGTAATGATTAAAGATGGGTATATGAAGGGCAGTGGGAAACAATATGTACTTCATAATGAAGCGAGAGTGCCCAACAAATTGAACTAAGCTACACTGTACACCTGTCAAAAGCCCGAGTAACCACTTTTTGCAGACACGCAGGAAGAATCAGTGAGTTTCTCGAAGGTATCGACAAGGAAATGGAGCCATGCCGACTACAGTGCTATGGCCAGCTCTGCTAGGTCTCCCGGTTGACGATCATTGGCGCGAATAGTTCGATCGAGGTGGACCCATAGAATCTCAATTGGACTTATATCCGGGGAATCTGATGGCCAACGACTGTCTGACCAAAGGAGCATAAAACGCGAGTCACCTGAAAGGCCACCTATCGCCACTCAGTGGACGTCCAATTGTGGTGTTGTCGGTGGTGGTGAACAACTGTCAGCAAGGGTTCATGAACCAGGTACCTGCTGCACGGGCCCATACGCAGGTACGTTCGCTGAACGCTCGTTGAGGTGTAGTCTGGTAGCCCCTTGGTTCATCTGGGCAGTCAATTCGTCAACATTTCTACGTCGTTTCGCCTATACACATCTCCGCAGCCGTCGCCTTGTGGCCTTGGTTAACCGCAGTTGCCTCCATGCTGGTTCTGGATAGCGCCATTTTGTCATGCATGTTATACTGAAAGGGTCCTCTGTAGTCCCCTTTCATTATCATTTTATTTGCATTCCGATGATACAGAACTCTCTGGCATGCGTGAGTGAATGAATGAGGGTGTGTTTCATTTTGATATACAGTGGTTTAGTCTGCTGCAGAGAATCAGCGGTAGTCGTACAGAATAGCCAACCCTTGTAGTTTTCAAGTAGGCAAAGAGGTTTGGTCCCCTTGTGTGAAAGTTACCGGTGTTAGGTTGGTGGCGGAAGCCTCATCTCTGGGTTTTCCTCGCCACAAGGTCGCATGGGAGACGTTGGAGTGTGTGGGACGGTCAGTCTGCTTTTTAGCTCGCCGAGGGTCTGCAAACGAAGTCTCTTTGAAGAAGGGGGAGTTGACTTCACCGCGTGGCGCGTTGTCTCTTATAAAGATCGATTTGCTGGGTCGCAGCAAGGAATACAAGAGTTTTGAAGACTTTGAGTTTGATTTCTAATGCAGACTTGACTTTGGTCCGTAAGAAGAACGTAGCACAAAAGTGTTGCATAGGTTGAAGCGCCCTCGGTTCAGTGTGAATGTTTGTGTGCCAGTAACTGCGTGTGTATGCATTCTAATCTTTTCCGAAACTTGGTTATTTTTGCTTCTTTGTGAATTTTCTTTGTCTCATCACTTTATGTCCGGTGGAAACCATCCACATGGGTTAATATTAGAGTCTGATGGCCCTCTGTCATTATCCTTTGTCTATTCAAATGTGTCCTCTGTAAAATGTTAATTGTTCGCGACTGCGTGGTATGATGTTGGCAAAATTCGGCCACGGTACGTAGAAATTGTGTCTCCGCGAACCACGTGGACTCACGAGTCGGTTGTCAAACGTATTGCGTTTACAAGCAGTTGTACTTAGTTACCACGCAACAGCAGATCTATAGATACATTACATCAATATTTTAAGGAATAAATAATTTTGCCAACAATCTAATGTACCGATGTTACGTTTCCGTTACCTACGCCATTTACATTTTATTCGCGCTACTTACAGCACTTTAACCACAGCGGTACACGAACAGTTTAAAAACTTAACCGTTTCTCAAATGCTTTCACCCTTGGTCCGAAAGCCAATCATCATGGCCTTTTGGACGTCAGATAAAGCGGTCTGCTTCCACGTTGGAATGACTGCACTGTTTTCCGCGTCCCCTCCGGCAGGTTTTATATACCCTCCACTGCTAGTTAAGACCACCTGCCGTCTGTGAGTGGTTACTCCACGTTAACGTCCAACACAGGGGGTGATCACGTTAATCTGACTGCTCCGTGTGACTACGCAGTTGAGACGCTTTGGCGAGGATTCCGAGCTTTGTGCTGAAGCTGGGCTCCACTGTAGGCGAAACACTTGCGTTGTGGAGTTCCTTGAACATCTGAAGCCCCTGTTTACAGTGGAGCGAATGAAAGCGAACACAGGCGGATGCTGTTCTCAGACAATTCGTCAACGCTTACCGCCGTTAGCTTGCACCTCTGAACAATCATTTACACTAGTTGGAACGGAAGAGAACACGAGATAACAAATATAGCCAATGAACGCTGGGTTATTGCTTTTTGCCGCTAATAATCGGCACACTGTATACGACACTATATAGTTTGAACAACACTGCAAGACTTTGACATTCAGAGAATATTATTTTGCATGACGATCGCACTGTTAATAACGAAGCAAGCAAACGGGCGCAGGAAAGGAAGAATTTAGATCTCTGAATTTCTACGCAAACGTGAAATGATTTTACCTACTGCACTTAACACTGAACAAGAGGTCCAGCTGTTGTTAGCTTTATTCCAAAGGTTTGTACGAATGTCGGTTGATGCTTTCTACTGGCTTCTCATTACAGTTGAGGAGTAAAATTAAAAGGATTTTACTATCCAGTGAAAAAATGCTCCTGTCGGAGCAGAATAACGAATATATTCCCCTTTAAAAGACTGTGTAAAGAAAGTGGGGAAACTGTTGCCTCAATGCTCATTCCGACTTCCTCACCAAAAATTTTATCATAAGTACGTATTGGCGTTTTTTAAACACAAAACATTTTAAATCCTTTGTAGTTAACTCAGCATCTCCCTTTCACTGCCACTGTCTATACACGTCTCTCTCCCATTGTCTACTTTTTTTCTCCCATTGATTTACGGTGTATCCCACTACCTCTGTCTCCTCTCCCACTTAACTGTTTCCTTTTGTCTTTATTCCTCTCTACCACTGTCTCCACCACACCTCAGTAACTCAAAAATTTAGGCGGTAGAAACGTACATTTTCCCCTGTATCCACGTCTTTAAAATTTCGATCCAAAATGGCCCCCTCTCCTATACCTACGTGTTAAAGTTCGCTAGTCTGGGAGGGTCCGGCAGTGTTTTCCATTCCTACAGTCGCCTCTCTCTTTTTTCCCACTGTTATTGCCTTCATCCATCTCTTCTTCTCCTTCACTGCCACTTTCTCTCTCCTACCATCTATTTCTCCACCTCTCCTTCTCTGCCACTGTCGTGGTCTGCTCTCTCTTCCACCGTCACTGTCCCTCTGCTACTCTCTTTCAGCACAAAGAGCGCGAATATGTTCGCATGCAAAAGTCTTTGGTGAGGAAAAGGGAATGACGACTGGGGCAGATGGTACCCGATTTTTCTGTCAGTCTTTTTTAAAGGGTAAAATATTCGCCTGTTTTGTGGCCCTGCAGGGGCACTTTTTCACTGGTTCTCTTCTTTCCCCTGACACAAGGTGTGTTGCTCGTATAAAACGGATTCTGTAGATCAGTAAAGCTTTTACAGTTTATTTATATTCTTCGACACATTTGTATGTTCTGACACAAATATAAACTTCAAATAAGTACGCATAATGTAAGGTTAACACTAAATCGCAACTTTTTTTTTGGATACTTTGCTCATCGATCGCAGATATTTATCCCCCCTTATGATCTGTATCTTATGAAAGTAAAAGTGTTATTAGAAATATTTTACTGAATTTAAATTCTTTTGAAATTTACATGATTTTTCACAGTCATTTTAAATTATTTTCAGACATGTTAAGAACCTATATAGCTAGTTTTTTGTCATTACAATTTCACTTTGAACATATCTGTATAGACGTGAATTGCCTATTATCCCGAGACAGTGAAAGTTTCATTGATGAAAAAATACTGACCAAAATCATATGAGGGATGTTCAATAGGTAAATCAACACCTTTTTTTCAACGCAGTTTGATTTTATTCAGGATGCCAATACTCCCTACTCCCTACTCCCTCTTTCAGCTGCAAAATCGCATTTTGCGACATAATCTCCGTTTGATGCTATGGGTTTACACCTTCTTACTGGGAGGGCTTGTATGCCCGCATGGTACCACTCTATTGGTCGGCGTAGGAGCCAA
The DNA here is from genome assembly GCF_023897955.1 of Schistocerca gregaria. Lineage (NCBI taxonomy): Eukaryota > Metazoa > Arthropoda > Insecta > Orthoptera > Acrididae > Schistocerca > Schistocerca gregaria. The sequence continues at coordinate 290,528,993 of NC_064925.1, forward strand.
CGTCTTACAGCATCAATAACCCCCCCATCTTCCACGTACTGCTTCCCACGGAGTGCACCCTACCTTAGCCAAACAGATGGAAGTCAGAAGGTGCGAGATCGAAGCTGTAAGTGGATAGGCAACAACAGTCCAATGAAGTTTTGTGAGCTTCTCTGTGATGCACAGACTTGTGGAAGGCCTTGCATTGCCATGAAGGAGGAAAAGTTGGTTTGTATTTTTGTGGTGACGAACTCGCTGAAGTCGTTTCTTCAGTTTCCTGTGGATAGCACAATACACTTCAGAGTTTATCGTTGCAACATAAGGAGGACATCGAACTGAATAACCGCTTAAGAGTCCTGGAAGATTGTCGCCATGACTTTAACGACTGAAGGTGTGGCTTTTAACTTGCTCTTCGGAGGGGAGGCGGTGTGGCGCCACACCATGGATTGGCGTTTTGATTCCGGTTCTAAGTGACTGACAAAAAATTGTCACGATCAGGTTCGAATCGCTCAAGCAATTCGCACAGATCGTCCTTCGTTGCTCTCTATGGTCCTCTGTTAGGCGTCGAGAAATCCAGCGGGCACACATCTCTGAGTGCCCCAACTGGTGGATAAGTGTGTCAGCACTAGCAATAGAGACGTCCAGTTGTGCAGCGAGGTGTTTCATTGTGATCGGTCGTTCACCTCGAATGAGAGTGTCAGCACGTGTTGTGTGCGGTCGGTGGTGACCGAGGTGATCGGACAGGTTTGCACGACCTTGTTGCGATGATGATAGACGCCTCGCCCAACGAGTCACCGTGCTTTTGTTCACTACCAGGCTTCCGCAGACATTCTGCAAGCGCCTATAAATATCTACGATGCTCTTGTTTTCCGCCGAAAAAAACTTAATGACGGCTCTCTGCTCTTTGCTTCTTTTTGTGTAAGTACAGTAACTTTGAACATCTGGATTTCGGTTACGCCTAATGATATCGAAAAAAAATTCTATGTTTCCCGAGAATATCACCTTAAGACCATATACCAAAAATTTCGATCGTCTGCCATCCAATGAATATAATTTATAGAAGTCGTCACCCCTACAATTGATACGTTCCGTACCGGCACTCAAAAGCCATTATTTTTCGGGTTTTTCTCAGGGACCGCCTGCGAACGAATGTTGCTTTTATAAGCTGCCTAAGGTCCACCCTAGTCGCTAGGACAAGGGATGACAGAAACACTTGATCCCTTATCTCTATGAGATATGGGTCTACTCCAGGAACCTTGTTTTTGCTTAGGACACTGATAACTCCCAAGCATAAACTCAACTCCTTAAAAAGTGATTGCTAGACCAGTACTGACTTTGCAAAAACTGCAAATCATTCTCAGGTTGCTACTCACTGACTTAACTGCCCACTAAACGTTTTATTTGACTGGTCTATACCTGCACGGGCAAGAATGTTTCTCACAAAGGGAGTTCCTCACCTTAACGCTACCTTAACGAACTTATTATAGCCCTTCCCCAGAATTATATCTCAAATACAATTATGCCGGAAATTAGAAAAGTGCTTAAGAAGAGGTACTTCTGTTGCTAGTCGCTTCATTAGAGAACATAGAAGAAAAAACCTTAGGTTCTGAAACATAGTCAAATATTAATAATCTCAAATTTCCGTATGGCATATTGATCTCTATGATGGTATCTCACGCGCTGATACACTGTAACCTGATGTGAGCGATATTTTTTTTTATGTATAAAATTTGCAATCCAGGCGTCTTCTCCAGTACTTTGTCGCTCATTTAGCTCAGAAGACTGACTTAGTATTTGTCATTTGCAATTTTATTCTTTACAAGATAATCAAACAGAAAAATTGCACACGTGTCACCGGATAAGACTGGCTATAATAGCCTTTGTACCAAAGAGAATAGAATCGGCCCTTCCTGGTAAACTGCAGTCGGTTTCAACCAACAGTTTTTATTGCTGTTTCGTTTCTACAGCGAAGCGATGGATCTATAGGCCATTTAGAGTCATGAAACGTCGCATATTTTTTAACTGTTCAATAAGGAAGAACACACGGGTTATAAAATAAAACGAAGTTTACTTATATGTATTTCAGTGATTAAAAGTAAAAAAACTAAGCGTTTTATGAAGGCAAGGTATTGCAATTTATCTCTTGGGATGAAAGACTCGTGGCTGCATTAAAAGAAAGAGAAACCACATATTCACTAAATAAAATCAACATCTGATGTAAGTTATAAGCAACGTGTATGAACAAAAGCAAAATTTTCGTTAATATAAGCGCCATCTCAATACCCGGCCGAACACCTAACACCTCCCTTTCTATGCAGAGTCAACTACAGTAAAAAATGTAACTACTGCTTAACTAATTCTCAATAATCAATAAAACCACAAGTTTTTCCATGGGCTGCGGTCAATGCTGCATTGCGCTTCCAGCGATGTTTCCTGAGTGGGTCACTGTTCCTTCACATTTTACTACTTTAGAACACCCAGAATATGTCTCCGCAACTCAGCAGTAAAGTGACAGACTATTAATTCAAAGGTCTTGGGTTCCATCCCCCATCAGTGCTAAGATTTTTATCTGATACTTTGCACTTCTACTACCTCTGGCAATGTTTGTTGCGGTGAAAAATGGCGATCGGCGCGATGGTTCGGAATCTACGTTAAACTGTGCGTCTCGCTATCACTGACTGGGTGTGTCATTTCAAAGGACAGAGAAAACCAACGCCATACCTCCTCCGATAGCGCTATGTCTAGTTAAGCGATTTGATGTTCAAACCAACATTTGGGTTAGGTGCTTTACATTACTTAAATAAAAGCATGAAAAATTTACATATCTGTATTATTACATTCTGTACTACTTTCAACACCGCCGCTATACACACTGAAGCACTTATCCCAGCTGTGAACCATTTTATGCAAGCTCTCTCCCAAACGCTCGACGCCATCCTTTCAAGGCGCAGCACTGACGCCTGAAAGGCAGGCAACCACGCGTACTCGAATGCATGCAAGAACGCCAGCCCCTCAACGCTGTTATCCGGTGAGAACACGCGCCTTTAAAAGTTACGCGATCGATCGCGCGTCGAACATTTTGCTCACACTCAACAAGCAGTCTGAAATATACCTAATATGCGTAATTTAGAATTTTGTTGTTACTTTTATAATAAAACACTCATATTTTCCTATTTAAAATATTTATTTGCAAAACAAAACAGTAAATGTATGTATATTTTTGGTAATAATCCTAGGACAATTAAAAGCGCCAGTCTTCTAAGGCACTTATTAAAAACTGAGAAAAACAAGTACTTCTTATTATTTAGCTTTCGTGACTTAATCTTCGTCGTATATCTGAGCTTTGCGCACATCACACAATGTTACTGCATGTCCATTACACAATTTTTTTATAGTAATTACATTCCTTTTTTTGTCTTCAGACTTCTGCGTCTTGGACAGACTTGACATGTACCATTTGCTTTCTGAAACTTGATAAATCGTTTTATAATTTTTTCTAGAGTGTAAGACAATCTTTCCATTGTATTCCTAGGCATAATTTGTGATTGAGTTAGCTGAAAGGCCGGAGTTTTCAGGTACTGACTCCTAGCAATTATCAGATTTGTAATTTCTTTATATCGTATTTCGCTGTTTAGGCCCGTATCATTTAAAATCGAGAAATATAATCTCAGTGGCCACCTACAGGCTGCTAGAGCCACGGAATATTTTTCTTTCAGACGATGCACTACACAGACACCTCCTTTTGTCCGATTACAGTACGTAATGATTTCGGATTTTGTGTGTTCCACAGCAGTTGGATCAATCTGGTCATTATCACAGAGTGTACTAATCATAAGCGCAACTTCGCTCTCTTTTTCTTTGGAAATAAGAAACCAGAAACTGGTTCGTACGAAAACCAAAGGTACTACTGGGTTCTGCTCCTATTTTAGTATCTAGGAACAACTAAGGGATTTATTTTCTATTCTTCATGAGATTAGCAGCTAAAGTTGTTCATTTGTTCATCAGTTCAACAGCCAGCGCATTCGATGTGAAACAATTATCAGCCGTTATATTTCCATCTGTATATAATACATCTTGCGATAAACGATTCACGACAGCAGACTCAATTTGTATGAGCCATGTGCTTGCTTGCTTGGGTAAATTTCTTCTTTACTTATGTAAAAAGAATTTGAATCATGCAACACATTGATTCCGTACTGGATCGGTATATCTGCTATTTACACACGCAGTTTAAAGCGACCTCGAAATACTTCCAACATTTCATTTATGTTACATTTTCTCCAACCTGATAATTCGATAGACAGATTCTGACAAAAGAAACAAATATTTAACGAATCGGGGCCAGACTGTCATACTTAGACATTTTTGAGCGGATCTGAATGTCATCAAACCACATATTTCTCAGAAACTCATAACGGCTTCAAGAATAGAAGGAGCTGTGCCGTCTTTGTCCCGCATTTCCTGAACATTCAAATTGTAAGTAGGCTGTTTAGGTTTTCTTATTGGTAACGCCACGTAGCGCTCTGTATGAAAATCACTGGCTGTGCTGTGTGTAGTCTGTGACTGGTTGGCATTGTTGTAATACTCGCCATTGTAGTGTTGGGCAGCTGGATGTTAACAGCGCGTAGCGTTGCGCAGTTGGAGGTGAGCCGCCAGCAGTGGTGGACGTGGGGAGAGAGATGGCGGAGTTCTGAAATTTGTAAGAATTGGTGTCACGAACTGATATATATATTATGACTATTAAGGTAAATACATTGTTTGTTCTGTATTAAAATCTTTCATTTGCTAACTATGCCTATCAGTAGTTAGTGCCTTCAGTAGTTTGAATCTTTTATTTAGCTGGCAGTAGTGGCGCTCGCTGTATTGCAGTAGTTTGAGTAACGAAGATTTTTGTGAGGTAAGTCATTTGTGAAACGTATAGGTTATTGTTAGTCAGGGCCATTCTTTTGTAGGGATTTTTAAAAGTCAGATTGCGTTGCGCTAAAAGTATTGTGTGTCAGTTTAAGCACAGTCGTGTACAATTTTTCTAAGGGGCGTTTCATATGTCGACTCTTGGCCAAGGATACCTCACTGGAATCTTCTGATTTTTTTCTTGTAGTTTGTGTAGTTATTGTTTATTGCTAGCGCGTAATCATAGAGAGAATTTCCTTTGTAGTTGCAGTCTTTCATTGTTGTACAGTAAAACAGTTGTGGCATGCATGTAGATTTGCACCAAGTATTTCGCAGCTTCGCTTGCAATTAACTAGATATTATTTTCAGTGCTAAGTTAATGTGTTCTCTTATTTTTGCTCTTCAAATTGTGCTTTTATGTGTTATCGTGTGAAATATTGTGACAATAATGGCGTGTGAAAAACGTAACACTAGGCTCCAAAGTAAACTGAGAAATAATAGTGACGACGAGCGTCGCTTATCAGCACCAATGTGTAGTGAATTAACAGACATTCGAAGTAGTAATTTGGTAATTGTGCATAGGGAAATGGAGCGGGCGGCAAATAATGGTGTAGACAATGAAACAAGTAGTAAACAGGGAACAATTATCGATCGATCAGTTGGCAACAGCTCGCCTCAGGAATCCGAAATGACAGAACACAATATTGCAAATACTGTAGACTTAGGTTATGGGTCCTCACCGTTTTCTCAAATGAGTCAAGACACATTTTCTGCCTGTCAAAATGTAAATGTTGCCGGTGAAAATGCACTGCCAAAAAGCATAGAAAAACAGATTCCAGACACTAATACATTATTATTGCAATTAATGCAACAAATGGAACAAAATCAGAAACAAATGGGGCAAAATCTTCAAAAGTTAGACACAATGGAACAAAAACAGAGACAAACACAGCAAAAGCTTCAAAAGTTAGACAGAATGGAACAAAATCTTCAAAAGTTGGACACAATGGAACAACACCGGAGACAAACACAGCAACAGTTACACACAATGGAACAAAATCAGAGACAAACACAGCAAAAGCTTCAAAAGTTAGACACCACACTTGAACAAACACGTGACGATTTAACTACTGAGTTATATAACATTGAATCGAAATGCCAAAAAATCTGTAATGAGGTAAATACACAAATTTGTGAGCATTTTCAACCTATTTTTTCGCGGCATGAAAATGCATTACAGAATCATGAAGCAGCCATAAAAGAACTGCAATCTATTGTTCGTGAAAATCACGACACCTTGCAAGCTAAAATGGACTCAGTTGCATCCACCGATTCGGTTACGCAACTTGCAAGAACTCGGGAAAACTTAAAGGACACAGTAGATTCGATTTCAACACAAATGGACACTCTGAAACTTGGTTCAGAAGAACACACTGAGGAAATGTGCTCACTATCGGAGAAAGCAGCCGAACTTTCGGATCAATTCACTAACTTACCTACAAAGGTAGATGATAATCTGAATGACACAAAACCGGTAGTCTTTAATGACACAGAAGAGTGCGAACAAATTAGGAAATTCAAACAAAGTATGAATCAAATTAGTACGCAACACCAAAAAGAAATCCGGGAAGTACAAGATCAGCTGACACAGGTAATACAAGAACTACGTATTTCAGAGGACACTCGCGCTCCTATACGGGAAGAAGGACATAGAAATATGGAACAGCCACAAAATAATAACACAGGGCACTTCAGAAATTATGAAAGAAATTGGCAAGGTACATTGAATTTTGAGATGGAACCGCCGACACGACGTAACAATGAACGATATGCTACCCGCCGACACGATTATTTTGAGTATAAGCTGTTCATTACTGCACGTAAATTCAAAACATTTAAGAATTCTGTCAACGACATTCATCCACAAGCGTGGCTCCATCAATTCTCTCATTGTTTTCCTCCCAACTGGTCATTAGAGCACAGATTAGAATTTATGTGTGGCTACTTGGTGAATGAACCAGCTGTAAGAATGCGATCGCTCATTCACGATTGTCATAGTGAAAGAGAATTTAATCATGCCTTCCTCTCAGCATATTGGTCTCAAGCTACACATGACCGAGTAAAACATAGCATCATAATGATGAAACATTTCGAACAATCTGAATTTTCCAGTCTTGTCAAATATTTTGAAGACATGTTACATAAGAATCAGTATCTTTCAAACCCACACAGCCCCTCAGAACTCATCCGCATTTGCTTAATCAAATTACCTGAACATTTACGACAGATTATTTTAGTAGGACGATGCAAAGACGACATTGAAGCTTTTCAGGGACTGTTACAAGAACTGGAAATTGACACTGACAATCGAGGAACGCGAAAACAGGAGCACAACAATTACAGGTCACACCTGTCACAATTCCGCGAGGACAGAAATAATACACGACAAGGCTATTCGTACATAGTAAATCGTGACCAAAACAGACACCACCCGTATGACAACCGTTGGCAGAGTAGTAATAATTTCAGGGAAAGATCACCTCTCCGCGGTAATGACTATCACAGAGACAATCAGGAAAACAGACAATACGGGAACCAAAACAATTATTATCAAGGGAGACGGAATAACTTTTGACGCAACTGTCCGGTGCGCAGTTAAGATTCAGGGAGAAATTCTCCACCACGTGACCGACAAGAAATTAATTACAGAAATTACCGACATGACAACAGACGATACGATCGTAACGACAGACCTGAATTGCAGCAGAACTGGCGGGATTCAAACAGGGCAGGGCCCTCTCGGCAAGGTGAATTTGTAGAAGTTACGTCTCCTAATCCCAATAACGACGCGCGCCAACAAAGAAACAGACAATGACTCGCACCGCAGGCAGCCGCGTGCGCCGGCTGGCTCAGAGAAAAATAACATAAGCTAACCTTGAGCAAAATTTCAGTGTTCCTTACCGACGTAACCACATGATAAATGCGCTGAAACTGAAACTCTGCGTACTAGGAAGAGTAAAGGTTTACACCACATTTCACATGTAAAACCGTTTATTGAAAGATAATCTGCTTTTTAACTTTGTCTTTGCCATAAAGCTGTTCACTTCACGTTACTAGTATACTTTGACAGACTTAGAATCTGTTAACATGCAACAATATTTTGAAGTTAACAATCCAGTCTAGAACTTAGAGAACTTATTTAGACAGTATTTACGTGTGTATTGTTATAGTGAACAGACGTCACAGTGTTATTGTGTGTGTACATTCTTGCTTGTTAGTTGCACGATTACGTAACGACTATAAGGCTTACATACTTAGAACATTTACCAGTACTGCCAATGAGATTTTAATGCAACATTTTGGTTTACTTGAAAATACATTCTTTATTTGAAGTACATTCGGTGAGATTAAAGATGACTTAGCATTTGGTTTCTTTGATAGTTACACGATTATATCACGACGCTACTAATATGTGACACGATTTACATTGTTGCTTTTGCGGTGTATCTGTTTTATATCTGCACAGTTTTTCTGTATTATTCTGGAAAGTAAAACATGTTTTAGTAGTAACATTTGTGGTATAGCTACAATGAGACAGCCTTTATCGTAGCACAACAATACGTTACAGTACAGTACTTACTTCATCACGGCAATAAGCGTAGTAACTACGATATCTATACGCATAGCGTTTCACTTTTGTTTATCATGAGGTAAGTACATTGACTTCTGCAGAACTTAGCTTTCGGAGGACGATAACTACGACACTTCCACAGAGATTATCTTACAACACGACGCACAGTTTAGCGCTACAGTACCCGTAGTTGAGTGATTAATTTTGTACTTAAAACATTTATTTTTAAAGATATTTGAAGTACAATGATACAAAGGTTTTCCGTGAGACATTTCATTCCATTCCTGTAATCTGCAACACCTGTGGATATAATTGCACTAATCCTCGGGGGAGGGGGGGGGGGGGGGGTACACGCTTACTTTGTGTATCATGTGTTTGGCAAGCACAAGGAGCCCTAGCTAATATGGTATTTGCTTACACAACTTTACACATCGGTATCATATTTCTCTAACACATAAATTACACAGATATCTGATCATTTAACTGAGAGAGACAAACATTTATTTTACTACATCAGTGATAGATGTTTACGTAATTACACCATTGGATAACTTCAAACTAATGAAATTGTATTTTGTTTGTACTTTGTGAAATGTTCACATTTTTTTGGAACCATTGTGATACTATGAGAGCTTTGAATGATTTATTTGGTATGGGATCATGATTTTTAAAGTACCCTTGAGGTAGATGACACCTTTGAAATGAGCTGAGAATTTTTTTTAGGTTTTGAAATTATTGAAGGAAGCTATGACGATTTTGAGATTAGGCTGAGGTTTCATGATGTTATGATGGCAATGTATATTACGCTGTTGCGGTATGTTTATGATCAATAAGCTGATGCTATATGAGTTATTTGATTATGCTATGCATCTGTTATGATGAAATATTGAAGACGTGTCAACGAATAAGGTAACGAATAACAAGTAGTGGTTAGAGACTCTGGTTTGTGAAAAAGGTTGTTGGAAACCAAGAATCGTACTTTAAGAGTTATGAAATGTATGTAAATGCGTGTATGTATTACAATGCCGACGAAAATTTTTTGGACACTGTTATATTTATAGGATTTCATTTTCTACACATTTGTAACGCAAATTCTCAACCTGTGTAAATATTTTTATATGAGACTGTCACTGTAGTGGAAACTGCTTTCGTAAATATTTTGCTATGAAAGGTAAGTGACCGTGACGTAATGCGTTGTGAGCGTCCAGGTGTGCCAGCCGCCTTGTGAAAAAGTCATTAGTGTGTGCCTTTCAGAGGCACAGGTGGAGAAAAAAAAAGAGGTCACTATCCTCGCTATTGACATTCCTTTGTAGAAAGCATCGTAAATACGACACCCTCAAACTCGAAAACATGATTACACTGTACAGTTCTTAATTTATGATATTTACTGAAATGAAATGATGAGAAACGTTTCATGTCTATTGTCTTGCTAGTTGAAATATTGTTTACTGCACTATGAAACGCCATATGGCTAGCGAATGACGTTTCACGCCTTGCTTTGCCTACTTTGTTTAATATCTAGTTTCTAGCTGCACTGCAGCATTGGTTACTATAAAATTTAATGGATGTACTAATATAAATATTTTATGCCTACAGATCCAGTAAATAATAACTTTATGATGTACTTAAAAAAACGAAGGAGCTCAAAAAGACATTTTCCTTGGCAGCAATTGCATACAGAATTTTCTTTTCAAGTTCATGGTAATATTTTTTTTACAATAAGTTTTTGTGGTGCACCACTTTAATCATATAGACACTAAGATGTGAATAGACATTGTCCTTATCTGCATTGTTGTCTTTAGTGTAACATTTTTTCTGCTTGAGCTTTATCATGGTTAGGTATAAGTTATAGCATTTGCTGCGGCTGTTTGCCATTCATAGTGCTACTTTGTATTACTAAGTTAAGCCAATTTTATTACTGATTTATTTTTCTTGTTTCCTGTGCATTGCCTTATATTAGTTGTAATATTGCTGCCTTTTTTGCCAATTTCCATTTTTTTATCATTGCTGTTTGTGTAAATTGTTTTGTGCTGCTGCATTGCCTCATCCCTTAGTTAAGCATCTGAGCTCAGTAGGTTTAAGTTAGCTTAAGAGGGGGTAGACTATATAAGAAACTATGATGAATTGGAAGAAAAGCACTGAGAAGCTAAAAGAAAATGGTTTGGCCAAAAAAGTAGTGTACAGTGGAGGAAAACTATTTTTGAAAGAGGATGAGAACAGAATACAGAAAGCATGCTCGGATAGGATTTTTCATTTGGCTGGAGCAAATGTTGAAATAAGAAGGGCGATCTATGGAATGAATTTTTGGGTTGGACTCCAGTACCAAATGCTACCCTGAAAACAAACCCATAGCGAATCCCCCACCACTTCCTTTGCTCCCTCCCATTCTTCTTTGTTCCCTCAACTTCTTCATTGTTCTTTCATCTTCTTCACAGATATGGGCCGAGTTACTTCTTTCGCACTGTACGTTTTTTATTCAACGAAGGACAAGAGCGTAACCAGAATCTGAGATGGGGTGGGGGTGAGCAATTTCCGTTAGTTTCACGTAAAATGATAAAAAAGATTTGTGATTTCACAACAAATGTCCCTGTGTGCATTTGTTCCTATATGTTCTGGCTCCTCTCAGACTGATACTGGTTTCATATGTCTGTTTGTCTGGAGAGGCAGCATGTCAGACCCGTTCCCGAAGAGTTTTCTCTAGGGACGGGGCAAGGGAGATGCAACATCCCACCGTTGTCCCTAGCTGCGTACGCCCTTGACAAGAGAATTTAACTGTTCAGTCTCGTTACTACGATCACCACCTACAGGGTAGTCAATAAGCAGTAGATCAGAAGTTTAATGGCCATAACAGAAAAAGTGCATTTTATGTCAAATTTTACGTATATGCCATAAGTCAAATCGGAGTGTTCTAAAATGCAGTTTTCTTAAAAGTTAGAGGTTGAACGTCTGAAATAGAAAGTAGTCGGATTCTATTGGGCCAATAAAACTGCAGCAGGGTGAAATTGCATATCATTTTGACACACACAATAATGTCTCCTTCTTTTCACCTGTCTACACAGTTTTTAGCTTCCCTGAACGCAGAATATCAAGTATAGAGCCAAGTGCTTTCTAGTTATTGTTCAAACGTGTATGACCTAGTCCATGCTCATACGCATATGGTGGTAAAGTTCCGGCATGTTCTCTTTTTCGGTTGCTGAGTACAGGTGCACGCTGCAGATCCATTGGTAGAGGTATTTCTGATGATATTTCACGAGGTGTCTGTAACTATCAAGAATCCAAAACTTCCTAACAGCACAATATGTCACACCTGCTACATGTTATTAGTAAAATTTGCCAGAAAATGCACTTTCTCATAGAGCAAAAGCGATTCAATTTGTGGCACACTACTGACGACGGGCTACCCTGTATATGTTACAGCTAAAACGGTACCAGATTTGGCGCATCTGAGGTAATTTTATTATTAATGATAAGATTGTACTGTGAAAGTAGTAGAATTTTTTCATAAGCTCTCATCCATTTGTCGACAACTCGAAGTTATAAGGGGCAATCAAACGTTTCCGTTCGAAGGTCACACAGTGCCAATCAGGCAAATTTGCTGTGGTCATGGAGGCAATCATCCCACCGGGTTGGAAGGTACCTGTTTGGATAAACGCGTGTCCTGCTGCGTGAAGAAGTCTGTAACTGACTATTGCACTTCCTAGTCGGGCAAGAATCGTCGCCTCTTCAAGACTTTGTATAAGGGACTGAAGGAGTGATACTCGAATGGGGAGATATCAGGACTATAGGGCGGCTGCTCCAATGCCTCACATTTGAGTTGGCGTAGTGGATGAAGCCGGCTCCCAGAACGACCGGCGTCTGTGCTTATATACCCTCACCGGAGCCGTGCTACGTTGCATATGTGCTGCAGCAATGTCCTCTAACGGAATCTTTTTGATCGTCCCTTATATTATAAAATGACTTTTGCGTGACTAATTTTTATATGACACATCTGTACTAATTTTTTGCATTGAGTCATTTTTACCTGAACGTGGCGGGAAAATGACTCAACGAATTGGTATTAAATTACGCAGTCTAAGATGTTTATGTTTCTCCTTTATGTTGCTCCTTTTATAATTTAATTTTGTTTTAGCATCCTAAGTAATTCAAATTAGGGTTAGTCTAAAATTAAAACATATCAATATAAACTACAGGTATACAGCCTTAAGTCCAGTGTTGAACAAGTTCAATCAAGACCTGAGATGTTAAACGTAAATGTATCATATACAGTACATAGTTATTTGGACTGCCACATCCAGTGGACTCTGAATGGCTCAGGTACGAGCAGAATATGTAATCGTACCAAATTTCTCATTTTTCCTCCAATTTCATTATCCGCTAAACTTCTTGTCTCGAATTAGCATCCATACGCAAATTCATTGTCGTTACAGTACTGGTAAACTCTCTCTCTCTGATTCTGATTCGGATTCAGACTAAGCAGTATCAGCTTGCTTTTTCATAATTTTTTGTTGCTTTCATGTCTTAGAATTGTCGTTGCACTACTGGTAAACTATCTCTCTGATTCTGATTCAGACTAAGCACTATCAGCTTGCTTTTTCATAATTTTTTGTTGCTTTCATATCTTAGAATTTTCTTTTACCTTCCGTTTTAATTTTTAATACCTCTTTATATAGCGTAGCCATAAAAATTGTAGTGTGTTGCAGCTCTCAGTTCACGTTTTTACTGCAAATACATCCGTGAAATTGTAACAAAAAGTAATATTTCACAGCCACCCATTGTATACGATGCTACTGCAGCATGCATGAGTTTGATGATGATCATGAGGTCCCATACTCCGAGGAGCGTAGGGGACAATGTGCGAGACCCACATCGCCGACTAGGCACGGTCCTAGCGGAGGTGGTTTGCCATTGCCTTCCTCCGACCGTAATGGGGACGAATGATGGTGATGAAGACGACACAACAATACCCAGTCACCTCGAGGCAGCGAAAATCCCTGTCCCTGCCGGGAATCGAACCCGGGACCTCGTACGCGGGAAGCAAGAACGCTACCGCAAGCCCACGAGCTGCGGACATGCATGAGTTTACTGTGCCACAAAAATACATATCACATTCAGTTAGTATAAGGGCTTTGTACGTTCTAGGCAACGGTTCAAGTGTCCACCGCTAGTCAGCACTGTAGTCACCGAAAAATCCAAGATACTTGACTCCCCTTGTCTGTTAGCACACGAGATCTGCCTGGTGTCAGCTGCGTTCTTTCCTTCGTATAACTATTTCACAATCACGTCGCCACCACTCGTCTTGGGAAGCGCTAGAAGTATTGAAATGTCCCTTTTAGATTCGTTACCCATGTGACATCGAATGACTAGTCTTAGTTGACGTCACTGAGCTCTCCCTGCCCACTTATTCTGCTGTTAGTGCTTCTCTCTTCCCTACTGGAGACGCATCAGTCCTCGCCTCTCATGACATCCAGTAGTCAGCCCCACATTACATGGGGATGCTCTAATGAACTCTAATGAATTTTTTTTCATCATGGAGCGTTGGTCAGACAGTAGCAGCATCCAGACTTGGGATTTATCAGTCCCATGGCTTGACTCTCATTAACACCAAAATATAAACGGTTCCGTTTGGATGGCGTGACTACCAGGAATAGTGGTCTAGCGCTGTATTGCATCCAGCGATGAATAATGGTTCTGCACTACCCACGTGACCATCCTCAGCGAGTAATTCATTCAAGCAGACGACACTGCATTGATCCATGATCCAATTTCAATTGTCTTGTGCCCACTGCAATTGTCGATGTGGGTCAGCATGGGAAAACAAATGGGTCATCTGGTGTGCAACCCGACATGCGCCGAATACTGTGTTCCAAAACACTCATGCCTGCACCAGCAGGTTTTACAGAGCGTTCTCTGATGAGGCTTGTATGTCCAACACCTTGACACCTAATCGTTGCACCGTCCTTCAATCACTTTTTATAGATGCTCTACATGAACAGCCGTTCAGTTTCGCTGTCTCCCGTATGCTCGTTCCCAGGCTCTGGGCCGTAGCAATTCAACCTCTGAAAGAGTCGCTTATATCACAGAGTTACCCCATTTGTGGCACATGCAGTCGCTAGAATGATATACGTCTCGTCAAATTTCCACTCTCAACTTTCCTTACCATGTACCCGCAACGCAACCAGGTGGCATTTAATTTCGCGGCCGGAAGTGTATAAAACACATAAACTAAACATTTCTCAGCCTGACACGATATTTGCTGCAGAATTCATGCTACCAGCACCACGCTTCTGTCCCAACCCGCGGTTATTAGGGGAGTGCCTCAGTCGCTGCTAACAAGTTGTCAATTCGCTGTTTACATTATTGTTCTTTGTTTCTTCTTTGCAATATCTATTGTACAACTGTTATCAACTGGACACTCTCCACTTTCCTCTGACTTTTGCCCCTCCTTAATCTCCTGCTAACTCCGTTCATGTTTAGTATCATCCAGCATTCCAAGTCGTCTTTGTCTTCTTCTTCTTCTTTTTTCCTTCACCATCGTACTCTGTTTCCTGCAACCTTCGTTTCGATGACTCTTTGTTGATGATAATTTCTTCACAACAAATCTTTCAGCCAATACGTTTTCCCCATTCTTATCATTTGCATTATTTTACTTTCCTCTCCAATTCTAAGAAGTACTTCTCCATTACTTATTTCGTCTGTCCATTTCACTTTAAGCGTTTTGCTCCATGATCACATTTTCACGTCTCCATCAGTCATGCATTAGGCCTTGCTTATCCTGTTGCAACTACTTTTGGCCCTTTCATCTTTTTGCTGGTCTTTCAATGCATCTTTTATCTTACGGAATACATTGCCATAAAAAGTGGTAATCTCGACTCCTCCATTTACAATAAATGGAATATCTATTCTTGCCTCTTTCCTTCTACTTAT
Source organism: Schistocerca gregaria (assembly GCF_023897955.1). Lineage (NCBI taxonomy): Eukaryota > Metazoa > Arthropoda > Insecta > Orthoptera > Acrididae > Schistocerca > Schistocerca gregaria. Next base: position 290,544,417 of record NC_064925.1, read on the forward strand.
TCATTTATATAAAAATATTACGAAGTCTTTCCTAATACATTCTTTCGTAACCTAAGTTGTGTGTTGTGCTATGTTCCTGAGGAACTTCATTTCATTGGCCTATACTCTTATTTTACCTTTTTTCCACCACTCAAGTTTTACATAGACACAGCAATTTTATTACAGATACAACTTTATAATATTTACGCTGTCGTTACCTTATTTTGAGAAAATCTTCTAATAGCAGCGTATAGGTAAGTGAACCTCTTAGTTTTGTCTTTCTGATCTACATCAGCTCAGTACGTTAGCATGATCCCTAAAAATTTAAATCTATCTACTTGCTCTATCATCTTGTATTCTCTTACTATTTTCCCACATAAAGCCTTGAATTATGTTTTTGAATTGACATTGACGTATTTTGCGTAGTTCATTGGCAGCTCTCTCTAGTCCATCTTCACTGCCAGGGATTAAAACTTTAACACCTGTAAACAGCATCGTCATTATAAAGGGTGTATAAAAAGGTATAAAATAGGAGTTTACAACTTTGTAAGCTCATATTGGTTTATTCAGTTAATTTACAGGAATAACGAAATAAATCAAGTTTTTTACCTTATACCTAAAAATGTTCAATGTGACAGCCATTGATTATGTGGCACATATCCCATCTGAAGTCGACTTCTTCCCAAACTCGCCGCAGTATACCAGGCGTGACTTGTTCAGTTGTGATTTATATTCTAGCTTTGAGCTCTGGCAGAGAAATCGTAAGGGTAAAACAAACATGGTATTCTTCACGAATCTCGAAAGAAAAAAGTCAAGAGGTGTCCGATTCGGTAAGGAGGGGGCATCGCAGTTGGCTCACTTTGTATAACCCACTTACCTGGAAAGGAGACATTTAGGAAATACAAGATGTCGGAGAGGTGATGTAGCGATGCGCCATCTTGCATAAACTGTGCGCTGCGTTTTTGGTCATCAGCGTCAGTCTGGGGGATTAATAAGTTATCATGCACGTCTCAGCATGCTCGGGACCAGTACAGACATCCATCTTTGCTTCAACTGCCACTAGCGCTTGGGGTGGAGTGATATTGTATCAGCGTACCACGTGAGCCAAAACCTAATATATTTTACTTCGACATGACACCAAAACTAAGTATGTATAAGTATGAATAAGTTTGTACGAATTTTCAGTTCTAAAATCCTCTTTGATGCACACTTTGTATTCTTGTTGACAATATTCGTATGTGTAAAGCTGTAGTTTCATTTACAATTATTATAAAATTTCGTTGGTGTATATATTAAAGAGCAGTGGCGAAAGATTGCAACCATGTCGATCTCTTAAATCAATATTGTCTGGATTTTTTTCTCATTATTCATTATTATTTGTATTCTTGTATTATTTTAGATCTTCTGAATTACCTATTTAAGATATATTGGTATGCCTCTTATACCTCATATCTCACACAATAACTATTTATTCACTTTGTCTTATTTATTACAATTAATGAAATGCGTGTGCATTTCTTTATTGTACGGTATTCCTTGTGTGTCTCTATAATTTGTTGTAGTATCAATGTACTGTTTGTAAAACTGCTTCCTTTCCCGAAATCATTTTGTTCCTCTGACACAATGCAATGCATTTGGGCTTCAGATTTCTGGTTATTATTCTAGAATATATCTTATACAACCACATCTCACAAATTTATTTTTGAACGATTCGCTGCCACATACAGAGTGGTCCATTGATAGTGACCGGACCAAATATCTCACGAAATAAGCATCAAGCGAAAAACCTACAAATAACGAAACTCATCTAGCTTGAAGGGGGAAACCAGATGGTGCTATGGTTGGCCCGCTAGGTGGCACTGTCATAGGTCAAACGGATATCAACTGCGTTTTTCTAAATATGCATCCACATTTTTTATTACATATTTGTGTAGTACGTAAAAAAATGAATGTTAGTTGGACCACTTTTTTTGTGATAGATGGTGCTGTGATACTCACAAATGTATAAGTACGTGGTATCATGTAACATTCCACCAGTGCGGACGGTATTTGCTTCGTGATACATTACCTGTGTTAAAATGGACAATTTACCAATTGCGGAAAAGGTCGATACCGTGTTGATGTATGGCTACTGTGATCAAAATGCGCAACGGGCTTGTGCTATGTATGCTGCTCGGTATCCTGGACGACATCATCCAAGTGTCCGGACCGTTCGCCGGATAGTTACATTATTTAAGGAAACAGGAAGTGTTCAGCCACATGTGAAGCGTCAACCACGACCTGTAACAAATGATGATGCCTAAATAGGTGTTTTAGCTCCTGTCGCGGCTAATCCGCACATCAGTAGAAGACAAAGTGCGCGAGAATCGGGAATCTCAAAAACGTCGGTGGTGAGAATGATAAATCAACATCGATTGCACCCGTACCATATTTCTGTACACCAGGAATTGCATGGCGACGACTTTGAGCGTCGTGTACAGTTCTGCCATTGGGCACAAGAGAAATTACGAGACGATGACAGATTTTTGCACGCGTTCAATTTAGCGACGAAGCGTCATTCACCAACAGCGGTAACGTAAACCGGCACAATATGCCCTATTGGGCAACGGAGAATCCATGATGGCTGCAACAAGTGGAACATCAGCGAATTTGGCGGCATTATGGAAGGATAATTGGTCTCCATTTTATCGATGGCAATCTAAATGGTTCAATGTATGCTGATTTCCTACGTAATGCTCTACCGATGTTACTACAAGATGTTTCACTGATGAGAGTATGGCGATGTACTTCCAACATGATGGATGTCCGGCACATAGTTCGCGTGCGGTTGAAGCGGTACTGAATAGTGTATTTCATGACAGATGGATTGGTCGTCGATGCACCATACCATGGCCCGCACGTTCACCGGATCTGACATCCCCGGATTTCTTTCTGTGGGGAAAGTTGAAGGATATTTGCTATCGTGATCCACCGACAACGCCTGACAACATGCGTCAGCGCACTGTCAATGCATGTGCGAACATCACGGAAGGCGAACTACTCGCTGTTGAGAGGAATGTCGTTACACGAATTGCCAAATCCATTGAAATTGGCGGACATCATTTTGAGCATTTATTGCATTAATGTGGTATTTACAGGTAATCACGCTGTAACAGCATGCGTTCTCAGAAATGATAAGTTCACGAAGGTACATATATCACATTGGAACAACCGAAATAAAATGTTCAAACGTACCTACGTTCTGTATTTTAATTTAAAAAACGTACTTGTTACCAAATGTTCGTCTAAAATTGTGAGCCATATGTTTGTGACTATTACAGCGTTATCTATCACAAAGCGAAAAACGTGGTCCAACTAAAACATTCATATGTGGGTTCCTATTAAAAAAAAAACAACATTGTTGATATCCGTTTGACCTATGGCAGCACCATCTAGCGGACCAACCATAGCGCCATCTTGTTTCCCCCTTTAAACTATACAAGTTTCATTCTTTGTAGTTTTTTCGTTTGACTCTTATTTTGTGAGGTATTTTGCCCAGTCACGATCAATGGACCACCCTGTATACATTTGGCCAACTTCTTTCTTAATTCTATTGGATCCGTTTTTGCTGTCAATAAAGCACTCTTCTTTTCCAAAGTTATTCTAGCCATAGATTTCTGCTTCCTCTTTCTTCCACACAGATTACATTTTCTCTAACCAGGCTTCCTAACTACCAAAAGGTTTAATTTTTCCCAGAGTCTTTCCTTCTAATGATATTTTGACGGAAATTTCACGTTTTCTGATTCTCATCTCTCTACATTTACCGTCATCCCATAATCTTTTCTTATTTTTAAGACATTCTTCCTCATAAATCATTGTTCCTCCTCTGTTTCGACCAACACCGCTTGATCACTTGCATACTTAGGTGTCTTTATCCTTTATCTCCTATTATTACACTTATAACTTTTTTCCATTTCTATGTAATGGACTTGATTTATATTACATTTCGAGAATTCAAAACAGTCTTCTATAGTAGAAGCGTTTTTTTTTTAATTTTATGACAACTTTCCAACTAAACGACCATCATCAGATGCGTCTAGAAAAGAATGTACGAGCTTCTCAATGAAAGTATCTCAGGTTATGTACACAAATGCTGGTACTAATACTGTTATATGCCATCGCAAAGCGCTCACTGGAAAATTTTCACATCCTATTTTGTCCATAAAGAAAAATTTTGCGATGGAAGATTGTTTTGAATAGAACAAATTTTAATCGTTGGGTAGCTATATACTTATGTGATGTTACACTGTTGTGTAGCACGGGACCTCTTAATTGACTGACTTCAACAACATTACTCAAAAGTCAACCAGAAATTACTATTATAATATACTCGCAAATAGAAAAATCGACAACGGGATTGTCACACATTGAGGCTAGTTCCTGCAGTTACGGAAGTCCAGGAGAGGGTGAAAGTTTAGAGTTATCTAACGAACCAACAGGGTACAAGGTTCACTAACAGATGGCGTTAGATGTTATCTGGTTCCATTACATAATGTAGCGCGGTGTTAATCTGTCTCTTATGAGCATGTTCTTGGCGGTGGACTCCCAAATCTCACGCAAGCAGAAAAAGAACAACAAGAAAAAAAACGTTACGGTCGTTCATTTTGATAGCAGTCGGCCTGTGGAAGCGCCAGCTGGTGCTAGAACGATAACGACCAGACCCCGCAGCGCCGATACTTTTTTTACCTCAGGAGAAGGTATGGGGAAGGAAAATTCTGTAGCAGATGTGTGAGCCACGAATCCATTTGTGTACCGACTCAACCTTAACTACGATCGCGTACTGACGCTTTCCTATTTTTCGAAATTTGAGTTTACTGTTATTATTAAGAAATTTTCTTTCTTCTGTGTTGCAGATTAATGATGGGCTAGAGAGACTGTAAGTGACAATAATGAGCACTTTCCAAAGATATCAGCAAAAGTCAAGGTAGAAACTTCATGTTCCCTCCCTCCCCAGAAAATGTAAAACATGTCTCCATAATGTTGCGAAAGATCTGAAGCATTTACACACAACAGTCAATGACAACGAGTACGACGAAGGTTCTTTCGATGTAATTTATAGCACAAGATACGAGGGCGTGCTGAAACAGGATATCTCCGCATTTTTATATGAAAATCTTAAGTCTTTTTAAATATGCCAAGCCGCTGTTGGCATTCCACATCTTTATTCTTAATGCCTACATATTTATTTTTCAACATAGTCACCCTAGTGACGAATACCGTCCCCCCAACGAGACACCAGTTTCCAGAATGAGATTTTCACTCTGCAGCGGAGTGTGCGCTGATATGAAACTTCCTGGCAGATTAAAACTGTGTGCCCGACCGAGACTCGAACTCGAGACCTTAGCCTTTAGGCAAGTGCTCGGTCCGGCACACAGTTTTAATCTGCCAGGAAGTTTCGAGACACCAGTTTGTTGATACCGTCATTGTAGAATGACTGGCTTTGTTGACGGAGCCATACCATCACCTCTGTCTCCCGATTCATCACTGTCAAAGTTAAGTCCTAGAAAGTGCCCTTAAGGCTTTAGAAACAGATGAAAATCGGATGGGGCCAAGGCGTGGCTTATAGAGGATGATCCATAACAATTAACACAGGGCGTGGATTGCTGCAGATGTCGCAGCGTTCGTGTGTAGTCTGGAATTATCATTTTGAAGGAAAGGGTGCTCCACGTGTGGAGGAACTGGACGATCTCTTCGAATTAGCGAAACTCGATTACAGCACGCTGTTTCCCACGCATCGTCGTAGTTACGTTACACGACGCCGAGTAACACGCTACAGCTCTGAGCCCTGTAGCGGCAGAGGGCTCTAAATATACAGACGTGAAGAATAAATATGTTGAACGTTAATGTTTGTTTTATTTAAAAAGCTAAAAAAATTTCGTAGACGTTACTTTTCAGCATGTCCTCGTACAATTCGAAATCTTCTGACGGAAATGATCTTCAGTATTTACGTGAAAAAAAAAAAAACATCGTTTACAATCAAGGCTGGTCTACGATACCCGTCATCGTTCATCAAGTAATCCCCTGCTGTCACCATACTGTGTATCTTCAGCATCACCAATGTTTAGCCCTCAATACTGGTTTCCACCACAGTCAAGTAATTTCACAGTTATTCTTCCATTTCCCCACGCACACTTCGCCATGTATGTGCTATACATTACCACAGTTACAAAACAATAAAAATGCATTCGGTTCTTCAGACTGCTCTGAAAAACTAGCCTTACTCACTCCTTCTCCTTTCAGTCAGCGTTTTTTATGTACGTACTTATTACAAATTGCTCGTATAAATAATAAAATGCTTTAAATGTCTACTTAAATGTAAGTACTGGTTTTAAGTTACTACTTTACCTGAAACTAAACCTCTAGGTGTCCGTAAATAGCATCCAAACACCTAGGATAAACTTGCTTGTGCTCATTAGAGTACTGGGGAAATGGTGGAGTAAGCGCAAATCTGTCCCTGTTACACGAAAACCTAAGGCACATGGAAGTTAACTTTTCCTGGAATATCTACTCGCAAAACAATACTTTTTTTTAGAATTTATAGCGTCAAGTAAAGAATGAAATTCCAGTCTCAGAAAAATCTGAATTTCTTGATATTTTCAGTTTCTAATTCTCTAATGCACTTCCGCGCCTGGTATCTTTTCCTAGTAGCCAAGGTCTTGTGAATAATCGTTGATTATTACGGTGTGACGCCTCTAATTAGGGTGGTAAAAGTAATTACAGTGAAATACGATTAAAAAAATGGTTCAAATGGCTCTGAGCACTATAGGACTTAACTTCTGAGGTCATCAGTCCCCTACTTAGAACTACTTAAACCTAACTATCCTAAGGACATCACACACATCCACGCCCGAGGCAGGATGCGAACTTGCAACCGTAGCGCCTAGAACCGCTCGGCCAAAACGGCCGGTAAATACGTTTTACAAAAAAAAAAAAAAAAAATTCAGAAGTAGTGTATTGAAACGTATTGAAACATTTCTGGTGACTTATAAAGATTACATGAACTACTATATAAACGAAAGACGCCATGTTATCTCCCTCTTATCGCTTGTCTTTTTGATCTTGTTGCTTTGGTCTTTCTTGTGTTGCGCTCGTAGCACTGTATGCCATTCGATGTATAGACGCTGGCTACCTGTTCATGTAGGTTAAATTACAGTTAAATAATAATAATCAGTGTGAATTTTAAAAATTTGTTCTTGCTTTGAAACGGAACCCTTTTCCTCTCCTTACCATTTACGTAAATGTGGCCAATGCTTTATAGGGGTGAAAGCTCGTCTGGTATTTTAATTCCAAAAGTAGGTTAAAATTGGTTTTCTTTCATTTCTTGCGCTCTATATTCTGAACAACCGGCATTTTAAAGTTATTTACGAAGTCCGGTTTTCAGTTCACACAGCATAGTTGGTTTTGATTGTTGAAAATTTATCTTCCTAAAACCACACTGGCAGAATATTGAACTAACTCTGGCTTGAGCCTAACGAAATAATATTTCAAATTAAAAGAATTTTCAATTTATTTCGAGTCAAAGAGAAAAATATTTAATATTCATACCAGAGACATTTTTTGCGCAGCAGTGAAATATATATGTAAGATCTCAAAATAATAATTCCTAACATCACGATATTTTCACTTTACGAAAAGGAGATGTATGAAGTGCAATGTCCGTTACTAAATGTAGGCAAAGAAGTTCATAATAATGGAAGACATTTAATCTTTCTTTCCCAATAATCGTTTAGAGAGATATTTTCTCTGTTTCCTGTGACAGAATCACTCAACTCAAAAGGAAGTACAGATAATTTAACGGCTGCCTTCAACTTTGATTCCCTGTATCACGGCAGGTATGTTCTAATTTCAAGAGAGTTTTTAAAACGGTCAAGAGTTTTGTGCTTGTGTTTCGCCACGAAACAATATTTCGAATCCAAATTGGTGACACTGTTTACGAAAGTGACTAACCCAATTCTCCTACCGAACGTAATCAATAAATCACCCTTCTCTACTTTCAAAGTTGATCGGCCCAGTCCTTAGGCGAATGTCTCGATCCAGCACTTGGCAGTTGTAGTGCGGCCTTCTGATAAAACGCTCTGTTACGAGGTGTGAAGTTATTTGGTGTAGTCTGTCGTATTTACTTGCCTCAGGTCACCAGCCTTATTGACGCAATACGAACAGAACAGATGGAGCGTCGACGGGGCGTCAACAAATCAGTTTTTAACCAAACACGCAGATGCTACTGATCATAGTTCGAGTAGATGGTGCCAATATTTTGGTCGCTAGAAATCCTTGTCGCAACGTCGTCCATAATTTCAGTATTAAGCTGAGACACCTGACTCCCTCACGTCAGGTGTCTCTGAACGTAATATCGTTGAACCTGTATGCATAATCAGAAGTAGTTCATAAAATAATTGCCGAAATAATTTCGTAATCTTGCTAACGTCCTGAGGCATCGATGATGTCTTCTCTGATAGACTGAATGGCGTATTGAAGGAAGGGAGCGTGTTCCAGGATTAATCCCCCCCCCCCCAAAAAAAAGTAAAATTATAGACCAACGAAATGGCCGACATGAAATTCTTTCCACAACGTCTGAATCAACAGGAACGGTTGCCTCGAAACGCAATGGAAGCTTTGGCTGCAACCGTTAGGTTTATCCTCATTTGTTTCTGTTTGTACAGCTCTTGGCAAACCTACCGGTGGCAACGGCCGCAAATGAAGGTAGTTTCTCCATCCTTAAGAGAATCAAGTCGCACCAGATAAATAAAACTAGCGAGGTACGTCTGAATGGACTCGCCATGATGCCAATTCATCGAGCAGAAAGGACTGATGTCCAAACTGTGATCAATGATATGGCAAAACAAAGAGACCGCCGTTTTCCTTTTGTACTTTAAATTTATAGTAAATAGTTTAATCATTTGTTCTGTTTATGTGCATTAAAGTATCAGATAAAATCAGATTTTATATACTTTGGAGTAAGTTAACACGGGTCTAGACTATAAAAATAGGCAATTAGTAGAATCGGTGAAGAAAATTCTATTATCAGCTTGGTCATATTTAATTAAAATTATTCAGACTTCGTTACTTTATAAAATTTAATTTCATAATTTAATACATAGCCTCAATAAATCGTTTTCGTAATGTCATTAGTGTCCTAATTAAACATACGTAAAACAATGATACACTTTATTTTCATAATTTTGAAAATTAAATTAGTATAGATCACTGAAATTAGCTTTCAGTTTGAGTTACTGAAAACTGAAAGTCCAAGCACACCCCCTCCCTCCCGCAAAACAAAATTATAAATACGCCATTGGACGGAGCCACGATGTTTTCTAGATCCAGACTAGCAGTTCTCAGGGATATACCTTTAGCAATATAACGATCAGTGATATTCAAAATATTCACTCAGATTGTTACGAATGGCGTGGAATAAACATTAGATTTGAATTAAATGTATAATAAACTGGCTTTAGAATTGGATGTACCACAACTGAACTGCTTGCAAATCTTGATTAACATTAAAGAATGCAGCAATGAGTAAGAATTTCGACTTTGCCTAGAATTCGCACATTTTGAGAAGCTTTCGATAAAATTTCAAATGGTTCAAATGGCTCTGAGCTCTATGGGACTTAACTTCTGAGGTCATCAGTCCACTAGAACTTAGAACTACTTAAACCTAACTAACCTAAGGACATCATACGAATCCATGCCCGAGGCAGGATTCGAACCTGCGACCCTAGCGGTCGCGCCGTTCCAGACTGTGGCGCCTAGAACCGCTCGGCCACTCCGGCCGGCGGTAAAATTTCAACGGCCCCACAAAAATGAGGCACTGATTTAACTTATGTTACCAGGGGCTCGTGGGTGTTCGGGGTCATGAAGCAGAAGATGACGCGGCTAAGACTGTCTGTCTGGCAAATACGATTTCTCAATGTGCTGCCCCCGTACATGCAGTTACCTCGAAACTGAGGCACAGGGCCATGGGAGAAAGAATGCTTAGGTTAAGAAACAACATGATGAGGCCGGATGTTCCTCCTTCCGGCCACTGTGGTGGGAGGAAGTACATCTAACTCGCCTCTGGATGTAGCACATTACTCAGAAGCATGGATTAGCCCTCCAGTAGAAGGATTCACCAGTATGCAATATTTGTTCTGTACAGGTATTTGTGCACTACATTTTAACATGATGTGTTTCATACCAAGCCACGAGAGCTGCAACTGACTTATAGATCACTCAATTTTAGGAAATGATGATTCTAAATTAATGTCGTCTGTGTTTCGGGATTCTGTGTGATGTATGGTCTTCTCAATGTTATCTTACGTAGGAGATTTTAATGTGTTTCCAGGTTGGTTGCTTCATCTTTTATCTAGCAATTGCTCAAGCAGGCACAGTTCACTGTTCCACTGTTTTACATGTTGTGTAGTTAGTCTGTCTGTTTTAACCGTAAACTACGTTCAGGTACACACTTTTTGGCAAAGAGATAGAATACCATAGAGAGGTAAAACCGCGATCAGATTGAAGCAAAGTTATCAACCCTCCGCCATGATTTTGGAAGTCAAAACAAAGGGGCATGGCAAATGATAGTATGTAATGAAATTACGAAACGTAGCCTAAAATAATAAAATCACATATTCACTTAAACACATGAAAGTTCTTTCTGTGCTGATGTATAACACAAACGAACAAAACGACAAACGGATAAATCTTTTAAACAGTACGCACATGACATGAGTTATATTCGTATTTTTACTGCTTTTGAGCGTGCATTTATACGCTGCCCAAATTGTAGGCATGATTTCGAAAAAGAATTCGGGAACTGCATATCTTACAAGTTCGCACACGTACTAAATCGCTTTTAAAACAACCACATAATGACGAGTGAGTAAAATGAGGAAGCCACAGCCACTTTCGACTCGCGTTCGTCTGAAATCGAAAATCGATCCCATTTCCGGAAATCGATAAGATTGCGCTCTATCAGGAATGAATTTCTGCGATTTCGTAATATCATTTGAATTAAAAAACGAAAGAAGACGCTGCTGCGAGTGAAACAATATTCTTTCTTGTCACAAAAAATTGATCTTTCTTTCAGAATATTGCTCGATTTCAAAGTCTCATCTAATTGCAGCGACTGCAATCAGCAGCAATGATATTTGTCTCCTTGCATGTCATATATATTTAGCTGTTTATTTCCAAATATGTTGTGATTTCCGAGAGAGTCAATAGGAAGGAATCTAAGAGCACAGCTTTACAGAGGAATGGAAAAATTGGTAGAAGCTGACCTCGAAGAAAATCAGTTTGGATTCCGGAGAAATGTAAGAACACGCGAGGCAATACTGACCCTGCGACTGCTCATAGAAGATAGATTAAGGAAAGGCAAACACACGTTTATAGCATTTGTAGACTTAGAGAAAGCTTTCGACAATGTTGACTAGACTACTCTCTTTCAAATCCTGAAGGTAGAAGGGGTAAAATGCAGGGAGCGAAAGGCTATTTACGATTTGTACAGAAACCAGACGGCAATTATAAGAGGGGCACGAAATGGAAGCAATGGTTGAGAAGGGAGTGAGACACGGTTGAAGCCTATCCCCGATGTTGTTCAATCTGTATATTGAGTAAACAGTAATGGAAACAAAAGAAAAACCTGGAGCAGCAATTAAAGTCCAGGGAGAAGAAACAAAAACTTTGAGGTTTGCCGATTTCATTGTAATTCTGTGAGAGACAGCAAATGCCTTGGAAGAGCAATTGAACGGAATGGACAGTGTCTTGAAAGGGGGGATATAAGATGAACATCAACAAAAGCAAAACAAGGGTAATGGAATGTAGTTGAATTAAATCAGGCGATGATGAGGGAATCAGATTAAGGAGTGATAGACGTAAAGTAGTAGATGAGTTTTGCTATTTGGGAAACAAAATAACTGATGATGGTCGAAGTAGGGAGGATACAGAAAGTAGACTGGCAATGGCAAGAAATTTGTTAACATCGAATATAGATTTAAGTGTCAGGAAGTGCCTTCTGAAAGTATTTATATGGAGTGTAGGCATTTATGGAAGTGAAACATGGATGATAAACAGTTTACACAAGAAGAGAATAGAAGCTTTTGAAATGTGGTGCTATAGAAGAATGCTGAAGATTAGATGGGTAGATGACGTAACTAGTAAGGAGATACAGAACAGAACTGGGAGAAGAAAAATTTGTGGCACAAACTGGCTACAAGAAGGGATCGGTTTATAGGACACATTATTAGTCATCAAGGGATCAGGAATTGAGCACTGCAGGGAAGCGTGGAAGGTAAAAATCGTAGAGAGTGACCATGAGATGAATACAGTAAGTAGATTCTATGTAGGCTGCATTAGTTACTCGGAGACGAAGAGACTTGTAGAGAATACAGTAGCATGGAGAGGTGCATCAAACCAGTCGACTGGAGAAAACAACTACAACAATTACAACAACCTCCACCATACTGTGTAACGCGTTAATGCAAGTATTTAAAAATTTAATTATTGATAACTTAAAATATCGATATTAAACTCTTACGAAATAGTGATAATAGTAACGATATTTTACAAATACTTCTGTTTCGTCACATAAATACAATAGAGCTCTTCTCCTTTCACCTCACAACGAGTTTCATTTTATCGCTCAGGGGTTGCTAGATACAGGTTGGGAACGACTGGTGAGGGATCGGAGTCGCTTCCATTGTGGTCAAACGAGTCTGAATGACAAAGAACGAAGTGACGGACTATCTTTCTGCGAAGAAACGGGCATCGTAATAGAAATGGGGACCCTGGACGGAAGTACCACAATCGAGGGTATAATGGAAAAAGTTAAATCAGTCATGCATCAGCTATCAACATCGTGCACACATTTTGAAGATGGCAAAAGTTTCCCCCCCCCCCCCCCCCCCCCCCAACCCGCTGGGTTCCGTGACGGCTCACAGCATTTACACATAAAAAAAAGTACCAAAGCTAGTAATAGAAACGTGCATATTCATCAGCGCAGAGAAAGTTACAGACCCAACCATCATCGGGCAAGATTATTGCGAGCTGTATTTTGGGGCTGCCGTGGTGTAGTCGTAAAAGATTATGCTCGTATACTACCGAAATCTCCTGACGACATTACTGGAGACTGTCCCTCCGAAGAGTCAAGGGAAATTGTCCAAGAGGTGTTTTTGCTCCACGACAATGCTCCAGTTCATTCTTCTTAGGGCATACCTCACATGCTGCTTCTTTTGGCTATATAACTCTGCCTCATCCACCGTATTCTGCTGAAACAGAACCGAGTGACTTCTTTCTCTTTCCTCGGTTGAAGAGACCATTGCATAGGAGGCATTTCCAAAATGGCGGTAAGGTGCTTTTCAGGTGAAACCTCTCCTGAACAGCTGAAAAGCACTCTTCTACAACCATGGTCGCCAACAAAGTATCCACCATTGGGAAAAATTTTTCGCGTTATCTGTAGAAGGACTAACATCATCACCATTTTTCATGGTCATAGCTCGATTTTTCGAGGAGATAACTAAACATTTTTGACTAAACGTCGTATGTACATCAGTGCGACAGATTTCATTAGACAGATTCTGAATAGTGATATGAGGGGTAGTCAAATGAAAAACTGAAAAGGGCAATTAAAAATCGATATTCCACGCCATTGTTTTGTCAGTTGGCAGTACTGTTATCAATTATCTAAGTAATGCCCTACAGGCAGCAGCATACTACAGACAAGCGAAACGTGGCCACAGTATCAGTTCAAAATGGCCGCCTCGCTTGTGACATGCACCAAGGGAGAACACTGTTCTGTCATACTTTATCTGAGAAGTGAAGGTATTAAGTTTATTGAGACCCATGGCCGAATGAAGATCCAGTAAAGTGATGAATGTCTATTACTACATCAAGTGTATGAAAATAGTAGAAAATTCGGAAGTGTGGTGAAGCCTATGACAGACGCTCAACACCCGGGTCTGAAACACCGCGTTGTGACACTACAGTCAGCTACAGAAGTTGAAGCCATTGTGTCAGAAAACGGCCATATGACGGTGGAAGAAAAAATCGCACATATGAACATTATTAATGACTAAGCACATCACATCATTCATGAAGCCTCGCAAAGTGTCAAAAAGATGGGTGCCACGGGAGCTCACACCAAAGCACTCCTCCTCATCTGCCATCTCACCATACCTTGAACCGAGTATTAGCACATGCTTGGACCACTCAAATACACGATGAGAGGAAATAAATTACGTTCTGACGAAGATGTGCTACAGTGTTCCGCGAGTGGCTGTGCACAAGATCAAATAAAATTTTTTAGACGAATTCTTAAACTTACTACATGCTGGACAAAGTGTTGGGAGACTATGTAGAAAAATGATACACATGTGCTCCACTTTTCTTCAGTAATAAAAATTTATAAAGTAAGGTTTGCATTTGACTCCCCCTAGTATGTCCTAAATCGAAGGAAGGCTCAGACAATGAGATTCCGTAACAGAAAGTCAGTTCTCAGAAAAACTATTTCATGTTTCGGATCCTTAAGCTGAGAAAACAAGGATGGAATACGTGTTAATGGAATACATCCATTTTGCTGTGACAGTCTGATGGAAAAATCTACAACAAATGATTTCTATGTCCCCACAGCCCATCATTGCTTCAGCGCAGCGATATGTGGATATAAAACAGCTACAAGGCGTAAACATTTCGACACGCTTAGTCGGTTAACAAAAGTGTGACATCGGCACTTCCGTATGACAGTATGAGTGAGCTCAGAAGAAAAGTGTAAGACAAGCATACACCGAACTGCCTTTGTTTCCTTCGTAACATTAAGTAAGATGCTCCAGATAGGACACAACAACATTACTGGGGATCTGTCGGAGCAGTTACAATACTGAAACAAACCCGTTAAGCAAATTTGGCAGGTTTCCATACCGCTGACCACTTGTAATAAACTGGACCAATTCGGTCACTATGAATGATGACTGCACTTAGTCCAATATAAGTACCCCAACCAGCTATCTCAGAGGTGGTCGACCAGCAAGTTTGATGGCATACGTGTCGTTCGCACTCGATTCTCTGATTACTGTATCGTAACATCTTGTGTAAGATTGTTCCAGTACTGTCACACTGTGCCAGGCATACTCTCACTGCTTGGCATAATGATAGCAGTTCTGAAACTACAGATAAGTGACGCTGGAGTCCAGGACTGAAGTTGCCGCCGATGAGTAGGCCATGAGTCCATCAATACCACTCCAGATCGGCTGCTCTGATACTTCCGCTTCGTGCAGACCAGATGGCCTACCTAACAGGTTTGGCAGGGTCAGTGTACATCATGACATCAGACTTCACGGCACCCGACAGCAAGGTCCATTTGATGGGAGAGTGCAGGCGGTGACCAGAAAGGGATACAGCACTCTTAGGGTGGCGTGTGAATCAACCACACAGGCACCGCTTTCACGCCTCCTCTGCAGTGGATTTGCTTCACGGGAAGCGCCTACAATTCAGGGTGCAGGCAACCCGCAACACCAGGAGTCACCAGCCTAGGCTTCGGCTGACGTAACGGCCTCCGGCAGCAGTGAGTCTGCCACTGATGACAACAGATTCCACTACAGCCCACGTAGCTACTGCCACTCGCTGAGGCCAGAGCTACGAGATGTATATTGAACAATAAATTGAGTAATAACTAATATTGTTTCATTAGCATCAAACGACGTCTTGATTCGTCTAGATTGCAATGATTTGTACGACATACTTACTATCTGTGGTCTGATGCCTCTATCAACCACGAGGGTGACTATTACTCGATCTGTTGTGTATTACACTCCGGCAGACTTAAATGAACTACACCAGATGTTCTTGCTTTGTTACATTGTTGAAATGTTTGTAATTCGGTAATATTGATCAGATGTATAAAGATTTTCAACAAAATGCGTCATGAGCAAGAACCGCATGAGAATATTTTCACGAAAATGTTGTCTTATGTATCCCATTTTCATCAATACTGACAAAAAATTCTGGAAATTGGAATTTTGTGCCCCAAGGTAAAAATGTTATTAATGTAGCGGTAGAAACAGCATTTGTTGCACCTGCTGCTTTATACAATGGTTGATTGGAATCTCTCATTGAAATGTTGAGTAAATTCTTCTCATCCTATACACATCTTCCTACACCAACAGTCACACGGTAGTAATTTTGAGCACCGTCACGATATTGTCAGTAGGTTGTCCCAGACGGCAATTATTTGGAAATTTGCTTACACACTATTTAATCTAATTTAGACTAACTTACGCCAAGGATGACACACACACCCATGCTCGAGGAAGGACTCGAACCTCCGACGGGGAGAGCCGCGTGACCGATTATTTTAAGAAGTACGACACTCTTGTGGAGAACATCTCAACAGGAATTTAGGCATATCTGTAATGTAAAAAAATTTCAGGTGCCTCTTTTTGTGGAGATTATGGAGAAGAATTTTGATACGCCATATTTTGTGGAGAATATACGCTAGGATAATATCAGCATGGTTCACAAGAAACTTGATCCACATAAACAATGATTCCACTGCATTTCATTCTAGCTTCATGACTGTGAACACGTTATAGATCAAACATATTTTTCTTTGTCGAGGCTAATGGAAATAAAAGAGTCACAAACGTCCCAGTAAAATGTCTCTCAACTGTATTTACAGAAGAATCGCAAAGTTTAATGCATTTGTAGCTTCTAGTTTTAAGAAAGAGGAAAGGACGCAAGGAAAATTAGGGCTTAACAAACACTCGTTGATGTCATTAGAGATTAATCATAACCTCATATATGATCTGACAAGAGAGTCGTGTCCTTTCCAAAAGGAACCATCCCAACAATCCCCTCAACCCACCAACCTAACTACCCAATCTATCTTTTCTCACTCATGTAGCCCCACCTTCATATTTATTAAATATATTCCGCGGTATCATGCCACAGTCTGATGAATTTCTGTTGAAACCCACAATATCTTCAAGGGTAAGAGGGTTGTAAGATTTTCGAAGATCTGATGCACGTTTGAAGAAACTACAACCACCCTTGTAGACGTCCTCCGCATGTGTTGACGAAACGTCATGCTACCAAAGCATAACAGCCCGTAATATTTTAAAAAGTGTGCCGTTTCCGGCAGTGAAAGTTTACAATTAGCCCCATCTGCTGCGCAGTTGCCACACAGACAGTTGTCTGTTCTGCGCAGATGCCAACTGTTCAACTGTGTGTGAATTCCTAAGGGACCAAACAGCTGTGTCATCGGTCCCTAACGAGCAAGATGGCGCGGTGGGTAGCACACTGGACTCGCTTTCGGGAGGACGACGGTTCAATCCCGTCTCCGGCCATCCTGATTTAGGTTTTCCGTGATTTCCCTAAATCGCTGCAGGCAAATGCCGGGATGGTTCCTTTGAAAGGGCACGGCCGATTTCCTTCCCTACCCTTACCTCACCCGAGCTTGCGCTCTGTCTCTAATGACCTCGTTGTCGACGGGACGTTAAACACTAATCTCCTCCTCCTCCTCCTAATCGGTCCCTAGACTTACACACTACTTAAACTAATTTAAGGCTAAAGACAACACTCACACCCATGCCACAGATGACACAAATGGCTTGCACAGTGACTGTTTATATGTGGTTTACTTTTGTCTAGTTTAATTAATTCCATATTCTGTGGATTATATTTGCGACACGTCAGTGTGATCTGGAACTCGCATGTACGTTTATAAATATTATACATTTTCTCGAGAAAAACGAGGTTACATACTGATCTCCGCCATAACTGTCTTTTTACTTTAACCTTGATCTGCATGAAATTTAACAAGTGGTGTCCAAGACACAGAGATATTATGTATGCCAAAATTCATCAGATTCGTCTATGGAGCAGAAGAAATTGTCACACAGAAGATACTTAAGTTTATTTTTAAAATTATAATCTTCGCTTGCCAGCACCTTCAATCCACAGCGAAGGTGGAGAGGTGTTCTTATGGTTCAATGCTCTGTGCCTTTCTGTACGAGAGTACTGGTAGCGTGCCCATGGCGGTGTGTAATTTGACTACGCTACTGCATGTGAAACAGCCTGCTGTAATCGAGTTTCGCGAAATCAAAGGCTACGTCCACACACGGAGCGGCCTCTCCTTCAGCCCATGTGAGTTGTGCGACGTTTGCAACAATCCGTCGCTTTGGATTCACTGTCATCCATAGTCCCCCAAAAGACCCGACTTGGCCCCATCCCATTTTCCTCTGTTTCCAAAGCTTAGGAGACACCTTCTAGGATCTCACTTTGATAGTAATGAAGCGGTGTAAACAGAGCTGAAATTGTGGCTCCATCAATGAAGTCGAACATCCTACGTGATGGCATCGACAAACTGGTCTCTAGTTGGGAGTAATGTGTTCGTCACCAGGGTGCCAATGCCTAATATTGTGTGGGGCCTCAGCGAGTACGCAAAATTCGACGTGCCATGGACTCGACTAATGTCTGCATCCTGCAGGGCTGTCCATAAATCCTACGAGGTGGGTGGGGATCTCTACTGAATAGCATCGTGCAAGACATCCCAGATATGATGAATAATGTTCTTGTCTGGGGAGTTCGATGGTCAGCGGAAGTGGTTCAGTTCAGAAGAGTATCCCTGGAGCCAATCTGTAGCAATTATGGACGTGTGGGGTGTCGCATTGTCCTGCTGGAATTGCCCAAGTCCGTCGGAATGCATAATGGACATGAATGGATGAAGGTGGTCAGACAGGATGCTTACGTACGTGTCACCTGTCAGAGTCGTATCTAGACGTATCAGCGGTCGCATATCACATCAACTGCACACGCCACATAACATTACAGAGCCTTCACCACCTTGAGCAGTCCTCTGCAGGGTCCATGGATTCATGAGGTTGTCTCCATATCCGTACACGTCCGTCCGCTCGATACAATTTGAAACGAGGGTCGTCCGACCAGGCAACATGTTTCCAGTCACCAACAATCCATTGTCGGTGTTGACGGGCCCAGACGAGGCGCAGAGCCTTGTATCGTGCAGTCATCAAGGGTACACGAGGGGTCCTTCGGCGCCGAAAACCCATATCGATGATATTTCGTTGAATGGTTCGCGCGTTGATACTTGTTGGTGGCGCAGCATTGAGAACTGCAGCAGTTTACGGAAGAGTTGCACTACTGCACGCTGGGCGATTCTCTTCAGTCGTTGTTGGTCCCGTTCTCGCAGGGTCTTTTTCCGGCCACAGCAATGTCGGAGATTTGATGTTTTACCGCATTCCTTATACACTCGTGAAATGGTCATACAGGAAAATCCCCACTTCATCGCTACCTTGGAGATGCTGTGTCAATCGCTCGTGGGCCGGCTATAAAATCAAGTTGAAACCCACTTAAATCTTCATAACTTACCGTTGTAGCAGCAGTAACCGATCTAACAACAGCCCCAGACACTTGTCTTATATAGGCGTTGCCGACCGCAGCGCCGTATTCTCTGTATTTGAATACGCATGCCTATGTCAGTTTCTTTGGCCCTTCAGTGTAAATATGTAAACACGAAGAATGAAGATGTAGACTGTTAATCAAGCTTGTTTTATTTAAAAAGCTTTAAGGGTCTTCGCGCAAAGTATTCGGTGGCATTAATGTCCAGCACTCTCTCATAGCTCACTAGCTATTACCCGCAGCTCCGCTCGCATATCAGTGGCTTTGTTATGACGAGTGATGATAAGCGATAAGGTATTGTATGGCAAATAACGTCAGATATCCTCATATGTCCACCTGTTGGGGTAAGCATAGAACGGCATGTACGCCCCCCCCCCCCCTCTCCATTCTATGCCCCCCCTTGCTGCTCTACGTACAGGGGCGTGGGCTGGAGTGCACACCTATGCATCATGCTATTGAAGTAGCTACACATTACACACTGTGTACTTTATACAACAAATGTAATAAATTTTATCATGTTTTATTTTCACTGATGTAAAAAAGATGGTTTCCTTCCTGTAACCCCTCACTATATATCTGATCTTTTTTGAAACTAAAATTTGTTCGAAGTGCCCATGAAGAATTCCCATATTCCACATAAAATCACAAATTCCGATTTTAAAGTTGAGAAAATTAAATAAAATAATAAAAAGACCCAATGGTACAATGCAAAGTAGCAAGCGCCTTAATGCAAAGACATTCTAACAAACGTCCCTTTTATTTCACAAGTACTATATTTAACCAACGCACGTATTGTTAACGTCTTTAGCGTCTGGGAGTCTTTAGTGTTTGGGACTTTCTAGCATCTAGCAGTCTTTGTGTTCGTGATTTTAGAATTTGGGTACTGAGTATTCGCGCCACAGCATGAAATAGTCGATTTCAATGGAAGCCGGGCTAATTAAAAGTAATTTTCTGTTCGTTTAATTTATTGTCAAAAGTACGAACTGAGATAACGTTAACATACAGTGAAAATCTCAGTCGATAAAGAATCGATATCATTAATTCCAATTTAAGAACTTTAGTTGTTACTGAAGCTACTATTTAAACATTGCGTCGCAACTTGACATTTATTATCGAGCTAAAGTGTGACCATTCATAGTAGTGAATCATATAAAACATTGTGTTACTAAAAACCGAGTTAAGGAAAAACTATTGTGTCCCACGATTTCGAGCCAAGTATCACGAGAAGTGAACCGTGTACTGGATTATCTCTAAATAATAATAATAATAATAATAATAATAATAACCGTTTATTCCACATTAATATTAAAGGGAATAATTTTCAACCGACAAGACATCGTGCTGTGTTAAATGAACCCTGTAAATTTTGAAGGAATTAATACGCGAATCGGTCGCCTAGTGACTATTAATGAACATCTTTTGCGGCAGCCTTAAGCAACGCAGCTATCCGATAGCAATAATTTGAATCTAAACTTATTAACGAACGACTCTGACTCAAATTAGTGCAAAGAGTGGACATAATGAACAAATTAACATATAGTGCTGTGTCGCCTCGCTTTCGCGTATCTCTACGAGATGAATAATACAGGCTGGGCATAGAAAACGGACATTACACTTTCGCTGATGGCATAAATGCCCATAGGTAGCAATAGGAGGCGTCACATTCGCTATTCCACCCACTTAGGGGTGGGTTTGTTTTATAGCCCTAGTTCTTAATCATGGACCATACCAAATATCATCGGAATTGTTTCAGCGGTGTAGTCTGGAAACGTAACAGAGTACTTTCGCAATTGTTGTTGTTGTTCTGGTCTTCAGTCCTGAGACTGGTTTGATGCAGCTCTCCATGCTACTCTATCCTGTGCAAGCTTCTTCATCTCCCAGTACCTACTGCAACCTATATCCTTCTGAATCTGCTTCGTGTATTCATCTCTTGGTCTCCTTCTATGATTTTTACCCTCCACGCTGCCCTCTAAATACTAAACTGGTGATCCCTTGATGCCTCAGAACATGTCCTACCCACCGATCTCTTCTTCTAGTCAAGTTGTGCCACAAACTTCTCTTCTCCCCAATTCTATTCAGTGCCTCCTCAGTTATATGATCTACCCATCTAATCTTCAGCATTCCTCTGTAGCACCGCATTTCGAAAGCTTCTATTCTCTTCTTCTCCAAACTAGTTATCGTCCATGATTCACTACCACGCATGGCTACGCTCCATACAAATACTTTCAGAAACGACTTCCTGACACTTAAATCTATACTCGATGTTAACAAATTTCTCTTCTTCAGAAACGCTTTCCTTGTCATTGCCAGTCTACATTTTATATCCTCTCTACTTCGACCATCATCAGTTATTTATATTATTATGTTATGTTATACACAGTTCGATCACATTTTTGTGGCCACCTGTCAAAAGCCTGAATAACCAACTTCTGCGCTGCAGACATGCAAGATGAGAGATATTAAGGTTCTGGGAGGTACCGGCAGGGATGTGGAGCCATGATGACACCCGTGCAGTGACCATTACGCTAGGTTCCTCGCTTGAGAATCCATGGCGCGTACAGCCCGATAGAGGTGATCACACAGATTCTCGATTAAGTTTAAATCCGGAGAGTTTGGTGAGCAGGGGAGTAAGGTAAACTCATCCTGGTGCTCTTTCAACCATTCTAGTACATTTTGAGCTGTGTGACACGTTGCGTTGTCCTGCTGGTAGATGCCATCATGCCGAGGAAAAAACAAAATACATGTAGCAGTGGACATAGTCCTCAAGGACAGATACATACTTCTGTTGCTCCAGTGTGCCTTGCAGAATGATTAGACTCCTCAGAGAATGCCACGAAAACATTCCCCAGATCAAAATGCTCCCTCCTCCGGCTTGGATTCTTACGACGATTGCTGCAGAACCGTACACCTGAATGGCCAACTGTCCGATGGGGCAAACATATGATTCATCTGAAAATGCCACCTGTCGCCACTCAGTGGCCGTCCAAAGGTAGGATCTGTGGGCAACTTGCAGCCTTTGTCACCCATGAACAGCAATCAGTATTGGTGCCAGCTGCAGGAACTCATAGACAGCAGCATTCGCTAACTGATCATTGGGGAGACGCGGTTGGTGGCCCCTTGGTCCACCAGGGTGGTCAATTTTTCAACAGTTGCAAGTCTGTTTGTCCGTACACATCTCCGCAACCGTCGTTCACCACCATCATCAACGGCCCGTCGTGCACCACAGTTGCTGTTTTGGACAGCGCTATTTTGCCGTCCACGGTACACTTTAATCGCGGTGGTACGCAAACAGTTTACAAATTTTGCTGTTTCGTAAATGCTGCCATTCTTGGCCCGAAAGGCAGTCATCATGTACTTTCGTACGTCAGAGAAATCGCTCCGTTCTAGCATTACAACGACTGTACTGTTTTCTGCAGGACAACACACACATCCATGCCCGAGGCAGGATTCGAACTTGCGACCGTAGCAGTCGCACGGTTCCAGACTGACGCGCCTAGAACCGCTTGCCCACACCGGCCGGCTCACATTGACATGACTAGACTGTGTAGTATGGAAGTATGGATTAAACATATCGAGGGCTGTATAATCATTGTACTCATTACGTTGAATCGTATTATGCACAACATATCAACCAGTCAAAGCATTTCCACAATTATGACAAAGTTCAAAAGTCAAAGATAAAATAGCTTTTTCAAAAAGCAGATATTTTTCCGTAATTAGCTTAATATTCTGCACATGAATACAGTAAAAATGTTGTATTATATATTTCCTAGTGTAGCCTGTGTTCTTTCTCGGCGTTCGAGCTGTCTCCACACCAAAATTCATCAGTATCGGTTCAGTGGTTTAGTCGTTAAAAGTTACGAAGAGACTTTCTCATTTATAAGATTAGTATGGATTGTCGTACAAGTAGTATGACACGTATTTTGGGTCTACTTCGGATAACCGTAGATATTCTCAGAAAGAATGGTCAGTATTCAGGGAAATGACAGGAACGATCATTCGAAGCAAAATAGTGAACATGGGCTCTCAAATGCATGCCTCACGAGACACGAGAACTACTTCATCTTTGGTATCGTGAAACAAATCTCTTCTACTGCAACCACTGTGTTTTTCATACACTCCTGGAAATGGAAAAAAGAACACATTGACACCGGTGTGTCAGACCCACCATACTTGCTCCGGACACTGCGAGAGGGCTGTACAAGCAATGATCACACGCACGGCACAGCGGACACACCAGGAACCGCAGTGTTGGCCGTCGAATGGCGATAGCTGCGCAGCATTTGTGCACCGCCGCCGTCAGTGTCAGCCAGTTTGCCGTGGCATACGGAGCTCCATCGCAGTCTTTAACACTGGTAGCATGCCGCGACAGCGTGGACGTGAACCGTATGTGCAGTTGACGGACTTTGAGCGAGGGCGTATAGTGGGCATGCGGGAGGCCGGGTGGACGTACCGCCGAATTGCTCAACACGTAGGGCGTGAGGTCTCCACAGTACATCGATGTTGTCGCCAGAGGTCGGCGGAAGGTGCACGTGCCCGTCGACCTGCGACTGGAACGCAGCGACGCACGGATGCCCGCCGAGACCGTAGGATCCTACGCAGTGCCGTAGGGCACCGCACCGCCACTTCCCAACAAATTAGGGACACTGTTGCTCCTGGGGTATCGGCGAGGACCATTCGCAACCGTCTCCATGAAGCTGGGCTACGGTCCCGCACACCGTTAGGCCGTCTTCCGCTCACGCCCCAACATCGTGCAGCTCGCCACCAGTGGTGTCGCGACAGGCGTGAATGGAGGGACGAATGGAGACGTGTCGTCTTCAGCGATGAGAGTCGCTTCTGCCTTGGTGCCAATGATGGTCGTATGCGTGTTTGGCGCCGTGCAGGTGAGCGCCACAATCAGGACTGCATACGACCGAGACACACAGGGCCAACACCCGACATCATGGTGTGGGGAGCGATCTCCTACACTGGCCGTACACCTCTGGTGATCGTCGAGGTGACACTGAATAGTGCACGGTACATCCAAACCGTCATCGAACCCATCGTTCTACCATTCCTAGACAGGCAAGGGAACTTGCTGTTCCAACAGGACAATGCACGTCCGCATGTATCCCGTGCCACCTAACGTGCTCTAGAAGGTGTACGTCAACTACCCTGGCCAGCAAGATCACCGGATCTGTCCCCCATTGAGCATGTTTGGGACTGGATGAAGCGTAGTCTCACGCGGTCTGCACGTCCAGCACGAACGCTGGTCCAACTGAGGCGCCAGGTGGAAATGGCATGGCACAGTCCACAGGACTACATCCAGCATCTCTACGATCGTCTGCATGGGAGAATAGCAGCCTGCATTGCTGCGAAAGGTGGATATACACTGTACTAGTGCCGACATTGTGCATGCTCTGTTGCCTGTGTCTATGTGCCTGTGGTTCTGTCAGTGTGATCATGTGATGTATCTGACCCCAGGAATGTGTCAATAAAGTTTCCCCTTCCTGGGACAATGAATTCACGGTGTTCTTATTTCAGTTTCCAGGAGTGTATTTTGAGAGTGGTTAATATGAGGGTGATACAGGCACATCTGGTAACACGATCTTGGTTCGTTGTCAGCCCACTTGGAGCACCGCAAGCTTAACAGTTCATCATCTCGTTTTCTTATAGGGTGATTTTCGTTTTGTTCAAAACAGAAACTGGTTTCACTGCACTGTGTTCCTGATTACAGTTTCCTGTATGTACTGCACGCTTTGAATTGTATTGTGATTACGTTGCCACGCGGGATTAGCCAAGCGGTGTAAAGCGCTGAGCTCAGATGGTAGAGCATTTGCATGCGAAAGGCAAAGGTCTCGAATTCGAGTCTCGATCCGGCACACAGTTTAAATCTGCCAGGAAGTTTCATATCAGCGCACACTCCGCTGCAGAGCGAAAATTTCATTCTCGAAACATTCCCCAGGCTGTGGCTAAGCCATGTCTCCGCAATATCTTCTAGGAGTGCTAGTTCTGCAAATTTCACAGGTGAGCTTCTGTGAAGTTTGGAAGGTAGGAGGCGAGGTACTGGCAGAAGTGAAGCTGTGAAGACGGGTCGTGGGTCGTGCTTGGATAGCTCAGATGGTAGAGCACTTATCGCGAAAGGCAAAGGTCCCGAGTTGGAGTCTCGGTCCGGGACACAGTTTTAATCTACCAGGAAGTTTCATATTCAGAACATATTTGCGTCCCAGCTAAAATTCCGGCGACGCGGGAAACAGAAGCAAAGAAAGGACTGTCCCGTTATCTTTAGAGACGAATTCCAGCCGGCAGGTGTGCTTCTACTGTTCACTGACAACAGAGAAACAGGCGACAATGAAATTAAATTATTCTGCATTGCCGTTCTTCAATAGCACAGTTACGTCGAGTAATCCGAGTTGGTCAGTTCATCGCTCCGTGTTTAAAGGAAAAATCTTTGTGCTCGTGTGCCGTGTTTAAAGTAAAAAGCTCTGTGCTTATATACAGTGTAGTGCGATTGGAACTGGATACAGTCTTTCATTCTTTCCTTTTACAATTTTTTTCTTTTGTTTTGACTGTTGGTTGACAATTTTGTAAGTGACTTAACATGAATAACAGTGAAAAAAGCAAACATCCAAAATTAAGTGGGGCGGCATTTCGGAAATTATCGAAGGAAAGTCGAGAACTAGAAGCCAATGCTCTAAAAACACTTGGCAGTGTACATAAATGTTCTGCAAAAAATGTTGCTGGTTCGACTTGGAGTTCAAGTAGTACGGATGATATTTCTGGCACTGCAGCTGTTCTAAAAGAAGTAAATACAGACGAATCAAAAGTTATAAATGAAGAAAAGCAAATTGTTCCTGATTTAGAGTTTCACGAAAAACTAAGTGTCGAGTCAGACATTACAAGAAGAAATACCCTCGTTAGTGATGATCCTGCAGAATAGTGTGTCAATGAATCAACAATCGACATTCTGTTACAACGTGTCATTAATCAAAATCGTAACGGTGATTTTTCTAATTCAAGAAGATCAATAGGCGATAAAACCAGATATTTTCATAAAAATGCATTTTACCGTAAACTTTTGAATGGTGAATCAACTTTGCGAGATTTTCTTGTGTACTCCTGTACCACCGGTGCTGTTTTTTGTGCACCATGTAAATTGTTCGGAGGTAAGGCTACTAATGGTATTGCAAATTGGAAAAATATCTCATCATGAGAATTCACTTGGACACAAAAATTCTGGGTTATCACTCTTAACAAGAAAAAAGTCACTTGGAACAATAGATAATCATTTCGAGTTATATGTTGAGACAGAAAAAAATGTTTTGGCGCAGTGTGTTGAAAAGGGTGTTTGCAGTAGTCAAGAAGCTAACGAGTCGTGGACTTCCCCTACGTGGACACGTTGAAAGATTCTACTCATTACATAATGGTCAATTTATGATGTGTCTTGAACTTATAGCTGAGTTTGATCCTTTTCTCGAGAAGTACATTGAACGATATCCAGGGCAGGAAAATACAAGTTATCTTTCTTCAACAATGTGTGATGAAATAATAGAGCTTCTTTCTGAACTAATAAAAGAACAATCATAAGTAAATAAAACAGGGCAAATATTTCTTTATAAGAGTAGATTCTACTGCAGACATTTCACATATCGATCAATTACCTTTCATATTAAGATATGTGAACGAGAATGGTGAACCTGTTGAACGTTTCCTTCTCTTTTTTTTACGAAACCCGGGACACAAGTCCGTAAACTTTGCAGAGGACTTACTAAAAGTCCAGTCTACAAATTCCATCGATATTACTGACTGTAGAGGCCAGTCATATGACAACACAAGCAATATGTCAGGAAGTTACACTGGTTTGCAGGCACCCATTAAAGAACGAAATCCGAAAGCGCCTTATGTGCGGTGTGCAGCACATTCTTTGAATTTAGTCGGCACTAGTGCTGCAAGTTGTTGTCGGGAAGCATGTTCAATTTTCAATTTATTGCAAAACCTTTATAATTTTTTTTCTCTGCTTCTACACAGCGCTCGGATAAACTTCTTTCTTTCATGAAACCAGGAAGCAAAGCGGTAAAAAGTTTATCAAAAACACGTTGGTCAGCAAGAGAGGAAGCGTGTGTAAGTCTGTATGAAAACTGGGAGGGTGTTACCAATGCCCTGACACATATTGCCACTAATACGTTTGAAAAACCACTTGTGCGAAATGAGGCTTCAGCTTTATTGAATCGATTCAGCAGACTAGAAACAGTATTCATTATGATAGTTTGGAAGGACATACTCCAGAGATTTAATAGTGTAAATCGGAAATTGCAAAGTATAAATACTGATACTAAAATAGTGCATGAAGTATATGAATCAGTTGTAGAATTTACTGCATCTGTTCGTAGCATGTTCTTCTACTATGAAAATAAATTCATGGAGATTTTGAGTGATACAGACTATGAATGCACCCATAAAAGATCACGAAAATGCCAACTTGACGAAGAAACACTCTGAAGAAGTTTCTCTGACTGAAAGGGAAAAATTTAGATCCGAAACATTTCTCCCTTTACTCGACAACTTGTACGACGAATTAGTGAGTAGGAAGGAAAGCTATAGAACACTGTTGGACTCCTTCACAGTTTTCAGTAACCTTCAGAGCAGTTCAGCTGACGATATTGCTGAACGTGCAGAAAAACTCGAAGCGTCATATGACAGATTTAGAGCCTTCCTTCCCTAGTGAAGTACATTTCACGGAACTTTTGAAATTTTCTGAGATTAGTGATATACCAGTCGAAATGAGTAAATTTTTACGAAAGGAGAGGTTACAGTCCCTGTTTCCGAATGTTGACATTGCTCTTAGAATATTTCTATGTATGGCACTAACAAATTGTTCAGCAGAACGCTCGTTTTTGGCTCTTAAAAGCCTGAAATCGTACCTACGTTCTGCGTTGTCTGAGGAGAGATTGAACGCCTTGTCCATTCTTAACATGAAGACGACCTCCTAACTGATAACCGTCTGAACTATGAAGATATGATCAACGAGTTTTCTGCCGTCAAAGCCAGACGCAAACTTTGCAGACTGGTGAGTTTGTTTCTTTGTTCATATTAGTTTTAAAAATGTAAGATTATAATGGGATTTTCATTATAACTTAAAGGACATTCATTGGATTTACAAACTACGTATTACCTGTTTATTTTACGATTGCCGATGGCAGAACGTGGAACTAAACCTCGTTTACGTGGAGACGTGACCGAAGGCGCCCGACAATTCTAAACAATACCCGAATGACACAGGCTGCTCGGCTCACTGTACATTCAAGTCATATTTGATCCTGTAGTATATTACAATTGAAGCGTATTCTTGGCGTCTGCTGAATTGTATAGTTATCGCGGAAATACACGATATCGGAGAGTACGCTTAGATGAAAAAGTGTTATTAAATAACGTAGTTCAGTTCTGTCGATAAATATGTAAAAGTTTTGCTAAGACCGTTAGAAAGAGCTATGGTGTGAGCAGTAGCTGCAGTACAAAACTGCTCAGCCCTTACATGGATTAAAGGTATTGTATGCACTTAATATGTAGCATCTATCTACGCAGATCCTAATGCTTTACACGTTAACTATTAGATTATAAAACAAATTTGATTTTACCGCACCAGTCTGTAAAAATATGTAACAGAAAACCCAGTTCTCTGTTTGTTCGTCTGTATTTAGTTATTAGTTCGTGTAGCGAAATCTCTATTTCATTTTCATTTCTTACGCTTTCCTATAGATTCACGTATTGATAATGAATGCGTTTTTTTATCTGCAACACATTCAAGTTTTCAGATCGTAAAACGACAGTTTAAATAATAAGTTTGAACGCATCTCTGTCAAAGAACGTATTAACGTCTGACGTATGACACTTTCGCCTCAATTTTTAGATCATATCACAACTTCTCTATTTTCATTTTCAACGGTTTCGTGTAAAAGAACATATTAAAAGCGAATGAATAACAAAAATCCGTTGTCTCCTACAAGCTCTGCTGAATTTTTAGGCCATAAAAGAAAAGCTATTTTCCTTGTGTTTGTTTCTGTTGTCTTTCGACAGAAGAATGTGTTAACACAATGCAGTTTTAAGTTTGTTTTATCCGTTGCCGAACACAAAGTACAGTTCAGGAACCATATTACATTTTGATTGAACGCGACTAGACCGCTGACGCGTCCTTCAGAACAACGAATAGCAGAGTACGGAAACAGCTCACAGCGCTCCCACCCAAAACGGCAATTGAGATCAGATAATAGTTATTATTTAAAATATGTTTTTTGGGGGGGCATATAATATGGTATGCCTAGGGGCGCAAAATTTTAAAATCCGACATTGCAAGTATGGAATCATTTATCCCACCCAATACTAAGGACGGGAGCACAAATTAATCAGAACACGAGAATCACATTTACAACGCAATTCAAAGAGCGTAATATAACAAGAAGGTCGTAATAAAGAACACAATACGATGAAACCATCTTCTGTGTCGTGTAATGTCAGATGATTTTCAGGCTTTGACATAAGCTAAAGTGCAATTATGCCCGTTTCTTAATGACCACAAAGTCAAAACTGTAATACTGTGATTTACAAATAAATAATTTAACAGCCAAAAAGGCAATCGCAACGTCATTTACAGAATTTTACATGACTGCGAAACCCAGCTAGGAGAAGTTAGTTTTCGTTTGAAATATCTCGAATACATCACTCTGCAAGGTAACAGGAACGTTTCCAGATAGCTTATTTCCTTTTCCGTGTTCAGTAAGAGACAATAGTGCCTTAAAATACGCACAGGTTTGTTACGTTGATTCTCTCTCTAAACTCATATCCACTTCAAGGCGTGCGCCCTTCGATGTTGCAGAGATTTGAAGTGCATATTGTTCCTCCAAACGCGTGAGTAAGGCGATGTATGGAAGATAGCCATGAAGTTCGCACACTTATTTCTCCTAGAAGCTCTCCTGAATTTTTAGGCCATAAAAGAAAAGTTATTTTCCTTGTGTTTGAGGTTATGTTTTCCGCGTGTGCTGTTGGCCAATAACGAACTCCTGAAGGGCATCTCGGTTGCATTGTTGACAAACTTCAAACAGTAAAATATAATGAAGACGATGATAGTTACCTATGTCAAATTTGGCAGTCTTTATCTTGTGAAAGTGATTACGACACAAAGTGTGGTTATTTCATGAAAAAATTTTCGGAGTCCGCTCAAAATAATTGGATTATTATGTGACGTTACTCGAATCAGTTACAATATTATTTTAGAAAAGTATGTAATTGTCATCTTTCGGAATGAAACTAAAACAAAGACAAAACGAAAGGCGCGACTAGAAACTTTAATTGTAAAGCAAATATAGAAAACAAGTTTTTAAAAGTAACTAAACGCACCTTAAAAATTACGATTAATGAGGCGGGGACTGCATGTCCTAATATGGATTAAGTATAATAATTCCCATCGAGTCAAAGTCGCCCAAGCACTGACCCTGCTTTGTTGTTCTTAAGACGCTATAAACCAATTTATCATATTTTGAAGGTTGCATGATATTGATGCAGCAGCTAAATATTATAATGAAATGGCTGTCATTGAGGAATACTATGATAACGCTTACATTACGTTGTGCAAAGCGCAAAAAAATCCACTTGATCGACAAGTTACATATTTTTATGAACAATAGTGCCATCGAACCTATGGAACGCGAGACTTCAGTTACGTTATCGATGTTTCAAAGCAAACGAAGATTGAGTTATCCAGCAGAAGAACAAATTGTGTGCGTTATAATAGCACTTATTATGCAAAGAGTGTTTAACCCCAATTGGCATTTACATTTGCTGCAATGAAACTTGGTACTTGGCTGTTGTCATTTTGCACACTCTCCTGGCCTCTTCATTTGTACCGGGTGGTTACAATTAGAGTGCAGCTACATAGATAGGTCCAGTATGAGCTGTAATTATCCTATGGCAACGACACTTGATAGATATTTTGATGCATTAAAGCGGAATCGATTTACGCTGTTAAAAAAGTAAGTTCCAATTTTGGCCACCAGTTCCAAATCTGGTGCTGTGAATGCAAGAAAGACTTATGTCAATGTTTCTATATGTAATGGATTAGGAAAGGGATGTTGGCAGGAAAGGTCAAACATGTGAGAAGGGCAAATGCTGATTTCGTTATTAACCGCAGCTTCCACAATTTGTACAGTACGAGCATGAGAGGCGTCGACGAAATCCTGCGTCTGTAAAACGACATGATCAGCAGCTTTTGTTAGCGGCTCTGGCGGAATCTAAGGAACGTATTCCTTACTGGGCTTCACATCAGGTGCAGACCAAACATATCCCAGGTAAACGCTTTCTTCCCAGGTTCTTTTGGGTCCAGAACGTCTGGAGACAACACTTTCGTGGAAGGTTGCATTAAGCAGATCATTAACTGGGAGAGCGAAATGAGGTGTTGCCCCATCTTGCACGAAACAGTGGTTACGGCAACGGTGTGCTTTTCCAAAGCAGGACTCACGTGCTGTACAAGGAGCAGGCGATAATGTGCACACGTCACACCACACCTGATAGCCGCTCTGGATGTATTCTCTTCTGCCCAAATCCCGTTCCTGATCCATTGCATATGGACACATTTCTATGTGTCTTCTTGCACCTTGTGGACAAAATTGTAACTAATTATTTTCCAGCGTAAATCAGCTCTGCATTGACGCATTAGCGCATCTACCAAGTTTCGCTGCCATACGATAATAACAGCTCCGTGAGTAACTGCACTTTAATTATGTCCACCCGCTACATGCTCGAAAACAATTTCAACTTGACTGATTCTAGTGAAGGCGTACTGGAAAAGAAGTTTGGCATATCTCTTTTTTTTAAAAACCTCTACATAAGAATTTCGGCATGCCTAGTTTTGTGAAGAACGTAATAGGGGAAAAAAATTAGCTTGCCTTAACTTATGGAAAATATGGAAACGAATTTTGGTATGCTTCATGTTGTGGAGAACAAACTATGAGAATTTCAGCATGACTCAGATGAAAACTGATCCACAAAAACAGTGGTTTCGCTGCATTTCATTCAAATCTCATGACAGTGACTATGCAATCGATCAACAATGTCTTTTTTTGTCGAGGCTTAATCGTACTGAAAGTGTTACAAACGTTACAGTGAAACGTCTCTCAATTTTACAATGCCTCATAAAAAAGTAAAGCAACGAGAAAATGTGGTCGGATGGCAATGTAACCTTGTGTAGGCCCAGATGATTGGCGGGTGTGTAAATGGTAGAGTTGGAATTTTCTGTGAGAGGTAGAACAGCCACTGGAGTGTATTAGTGCTGGTTGTGTTGCTACCAGGACTGATAGGATATACACTCATGCCCATAGATTAAGGATAATTGCAGAATGTGGTGCCACACAACGTGGCACTACACAAAACTTGCCCTAATAGCATAGGCACTTAGGGAACCCACACGACACAGATCTGTAAGTCCACGGTATTGGTGATAAGTTGAGAAAACCGTCTCGAAACTAATGTACACAGGCCGCACGACGGGTTGGCATACTCTGGATCAGCTGGTCGAGCAGCTGCTGGGGCATAGCCTCCCATTCTTGCACCATTGCCTGTCGAAGCTCCTGAACTGTCCTATGGGTTTAAAGACGTGCACCGGTACGTCGACCGAGAGCATTCCAGACGTGCTCGATGGGGTTTAGGTCTGGAGAACAGGGAGGCCACTCCATTCGCCCGATGTCTTCTGTTTCAAGGTACTGCTCCACGATGACAGCTCGGTGGGGCCGTGCGCTATCATCCATCAGAAGGAAGGTGGGACCCACTGCACCCCTGAAAAGGCGGACAGACTGGTGCAAAATGACGTCCCGATACATCTGACGTGTTAAAGTTCCTCTGTCAAAGACATGCATGGGTGTACGTGCACCAATCATAATCCCACCCGACACCATCAAACAACGACCTCCATACAGGCCTCTTTCAAGGACATTAAGGGGTTGGAACCTGGTTCCTGGTTCATGCCAGATGAAAACCCGGCGAGAATCACTGTTCAGACTATACCTGGTCTCGTCCGTGAACATAACCTGGGACCACTGTTCCAATGACCATGTACTATGTTCTTGACACCAGGCTTGACAGGCTGTCCTGTGACCAGGGGTCAGTGGAATGAACCTTGCAAGCCTTCGGGCGTTATACCATGTCTTCTCAGTCTTCTGTAGACTGTGTGTCTGGAGACAACTGTTCCATTGGATGCGGTAAGGTCCAGAGCAAGGTAAGCTGCAGTATTCTGTGGCCGTCTGCGGGCACTGATGGTGAGATATCGGTCTTCTCGTGGTGCTGTACACTGTGGACGTCCCGTACTGTAGCGCCTAGACACTTGGAAACGTTGCCATAATCTTGAAACCACACTTTGTGGCACACGCTAGGCCTGTGCTATGACCCGCTGTGTTTGACCAGCTTGCAATCGCCCTAGTATTCTACCCCTTATAACGTCATCAATATCTGTTCTTTGAGTCATTTGCAACACACAGACACCATTAGCACGTCTGAAAACGTCTTCACACTTACTCGCAGCACCGTACTCTGACATGCACCAACACACCTCTGCTTATGTGGACTGCTGCCAGCGCCACCGTGAGACGACCGCAGGTCAAATGCACCGCATGGTCATACCCCGCAAACAACCTACCAGAGCGTTGTTTCGCCATGTATCAACATTATCCTTAATTTATGAGCATGAGTGTAGATGAGTTGTTTACAGGGTCAACCGTTGAGGAATTACTGTGCAGGACACGGAGATACTGTGTACTTGAGTGAGACAGCGTTATCAGCACATGATAGAGATTGAAGGGGACCGCATTGTGAGTCTCCATTTGGTTGACTGGCAGAACCGTGTAATATCCATATTTGTGGGATGCTGAGATGTGACGGTGACCCAATATTGGACGGCATGGGAACTTCAGGACCGGCATACTCGTCGTTAAGGTTCCAGTCGACCACGTTGGATTACCAATAAGCGCAGTGTAACCCCTTCACTTCTGTGCCAGCTGTCAGAGAACAACTAATGGACTCTCTTCAACATTCTGTATCATACTGCAAGATTCGTCAGAGGCTAGCAACATCTGTTGCCACCCCAGGCGTATTGTTATTACACTACAACACCAACGGCTGCGTTTTGAGTGATGCTGTCACTGGAAAACATGGACTGCTGATGAATGTCATCGCACTGTGCTCAGCGATGAATCACTGTTCTGTACTACCCTGGATGACCACTGTCAGCGAGTATGGTGGTGACCTGGGCAGAGGGCCAATTCTTCCCATGTTCCGGAGAGTCAAAATGGTGTTATCGTGGTGTGGGGAGCCATCTGCCGTGGCTTCACGACGTGGGTGGTAGCGACTGTGAGAACTCTGGCAGCACAGTGGTACATATACTGTAGGTATCTTTCATGCTCGTGTGTTACCTCTCAGGGCAATATCATGGTGGCATTTTTCAAACAGGACAGTGCTTGTTGTTTTATGACACGTGTGCCTATGAACATTCTGTGTGACGGAGAGCCATTACCATGGCCAAACGAAATCCAGATCTGTCCTCTATAGAACTTCTGTGAGATCAGCTCGGACGTCAACACAGTCCCAGAGCCATTATCCAGGGCATCATGGACTAGTTCAACAGCTGTGGCCCAGCTAGCTTCAGGAGAGGATGCATCATCTTTATGTCATTCTTCCCGACCGAATAACTGCATGTATCCAGGTCAGAGGGGTCGCAACGTCATATGGTAAGTACATTAACAGTTCCAAGTTATTTGTAAATTTGTAATCACTGAAATAACCCACAGATCCTCTCAAACTGTAAAGTTTTCATTTTGTTTCTTCCTCCCATTCTGCGTGCTTCACTTGTGTTTTTTGGTCTGGCAATGTATTCACAGAAGAAACAAGAATTTCAAATTTTTATCAGCGGTACCCTGCAACTCGATGAAACAGAAGAGGAAGTAAGGAAAATTAAGGCATTATGTACAGTTGTCGAGATAGAATAAGAATAGGAAACCAAACTAGCTATGTCCTTTTCAAAGGAACTATCCCAACATTCGCACAAACCCAAATTAACAAATGTAGTACGTGGTTTGTGAAATGACGGAGTATTTAGTGAACAGGCCCTCTTGAATCCAGATTGTGTCTTTGGTACTGCTATATCATAGCACAATGCTCAGATTTACTGACAACTTTTACATATTTCCACGACTTACTGCGGTTGCTTGAATTTGCTTTCATTTAGGGAAACTATCATTCTTTCATTAAATATCACTCACTGTCCATACAGTAAAAACACAAGCTTTATTTAAACTTTGTTCAAAGCAACAAAAATAAATACATATCCATTAGGAATAACAGACATGTGTTACATGTAGAAAAATCTACGTAAAAAACAAGTCTAATTACCAGCGCCTATTAAAAAAAAGTAGCCAGAACAACTTCAACTAAAACGTAATAGCATTGTCTTTAATACGTTAATTATATTTTCGAATGGCACACACTAGGTTTAATTACGTAAAACAGAATTAAGCTATTCACATTTACATCGGGAACTATGATAGACACAAGAAAAAGTTTCACTGATTGACTTCATCATTTAAATTACTATTTGGTTTTTGAGTAATGTCAGCAATTGTCTGAACAGGACTTGCGGTAATAGGCGAAGGTGAAATGGGCGGCAGCGGCTCAGATTTGAAAGAGAACATTCTCATTTCTTTCCGCAGAGCCTCCATTTCCAATTCTTGACTTCTTAATACATCGTTTAATACGTCACAGTCTTTTGAATATTCTGTCAACTTCGCCGCAGTTAATCCGCCCTGTAAGAGACGTAAAAATACAGAAGATATTATTAGTTTTTACTTAACTTCAAGTGGTGTCCACTGTTGAGACAATATATATGACCATCTGCTTAAGATCATATTGTTCAACATTCGGAATGTAACACAGTACCGATTCTGCATGGCACGGATCCGACATGTGCTTGGTAGATTTCGGGATGTATGTGGTGCCAGAAGTCCAAGCATATGTTACAATTACCGTAAATTACAATCACAGGATTGTGGGTAGGAAGGTGGTACCAGATAGCGTCCCGGACGAGCCCCACTAGGTTCAGGTCAGGCGATTTTGGTGGCCAAGACATCAACGTGAGTCCTCTGTCAAGCTCAAGCTCCACAAAACACTGTAAAACCATTCTGGTCTTGTGACTCATACAATTATCCTCTCGGAAGAGGCCATCGCCGTTGGGAGAGACTTCAAACATGAAGGGATGCTGCTGGTCCCTAACATAGTTCAGTGAAGTCACGGTACTTTCCATTGCTACCATGGGCCGCGTGAAAACCCAGCTCCATGTCCTTCATTACGTAATACTGCCCCACCAGCCTGCGTCTGTAGCACGTTGCAAGTTTTGAGCAGTTGTTTATCTAGATGATGGCTTGACTGGACAAGACCAGCGACCTGGTGTAACAAAAAACGTGTTTCATCCAACCATCCAGTACGCTTTGATTGATTTATGGCCCAATCTCTATGATCTGGTGCCCAGTGCAATGGTAATTGACGATTTAGTTGGATCAACATGGGAACCCGTAGCGGTGCTCTGCTGTGCGGCCCCATGTTCAATAATCTGCACTGAACGTTGTGCCCCACAACATCTGTACGTCCTCCAGCATTGTAATCTGTCATCAGGTCTGCCACAGATCGCCACCTATCGTGCTAAACAGAGCAACCAAGTCTCCAACCCCCGTGATGAGACATGGATGCCCAATGCCTTGACGCAGTCTCGTAATTTCACAATTCTTCAACCACTTTCCATAGACGCTCACGACAGAAGCATACAAACAGCCGATCAGCTTGGCCATTTTGAGATGTTCGTTCCCATGAGTGGGGCCATAAAAATCTCTGCTTTGTCAAAGTCACCAAATGGCGGGATTCAATCTCGTAGTGGGTAGAGGTCATAATGTTTTTGCTCATCAGTGTAAGTGTCATCATAGTGACTCACGAACCACTATTCATAAACTGAGATAAGGAACCTATTCCAAATAAATTCATCATAAATCTGCATATAATTTCCCTGAAATTAAACTGGAATTACCTTCAAGCACATTTTACATTTGCAAAACAATATATTACCTCCAGAATTTTCTTAAAATTGTTATCCTGATAATGTACTGTAATGTCCATAACTACTGAAAACTATGGGTAACTACATATCTGCATTCTGGGCATCTTAGTGTCAGTACTGGCATAACAGAACTGCCTCACCGTCTATTTTATAAATTATTCTTGCTAGACTTTGAATATGACAATGAGACTTCAAGTGACCCCGTCCCCCAACCCCATCAGCCAACTGGGTAGCGTATAAATGGCAGACTGCTCTCCTATTGGCTGAGGCATCCAGTTCCCTTTTCTTTATTGCTATGCCTTATTAGCCAATGAGGACTATCCTTACCTTTGTCGTTAATACACTGCATAACACAATTGAAGGACCCCTTTTTCGAAACCTTGTAACTGCCCCTCACTCGACGTAGAAGTCTGAAATTGAGCTCTAAGGCGCCTACAGCTTTTCTCTGTTATTGTGCAAAAGCGTGGGCTTGGTGTCAGCGCTGTTTCAGACAGCAAGGTGTCGACACATGCGAAAAAAAAAGCAAGAGCTGAGAAGTTCGCCTTAGGTGTAACATGGATTACTAATGTCACAGTGGCACTAAATTTCACCACAGTTCTATCCAACGCAATCGTGGACCTATTTCACAACGGAACGTCATCGCACCCTCTCTAACCAACATTTCACTCCTTCTTCTGAAGCCCCTGCAATGGTCAGGACAGCGACGTCCAGTGCAGTAATTAAGCGGTGTTCTTACTGGTGGCCGAGGAAAACATTTCTGGCACACCGCTGCTCAGAATCGAAACAAAAAGACCTCAGTGGGTGGCATAAAGGATTTCAACGAGACCACGCCATTCCTTGGGGCGTTGATTCCCACATATTTCTCTATGGAAAACGACAGTTCACAGTGCGATGAACAACCCAATGACGTTCTTGACAATCTTTGACACTGCCGACACCCCGCAGTCGATTTAACCCTTCTCTAGAGACATCGTGGGCCTGAAACACTACTGAACCTGATCACACCCTAT
The DNA here is from genome assembly GCF_023897955.1 of Schistocerca gregaria. Taxonomy (NCBI): domain Eukaryota; kingdom Metazoa; phylum Arthropoda; class Insecta; order Orthoptera; family Acrididae; genus Schistocerca; species Schistocerca gregaria. Next base: position 290,582,946 of record NC_064925.1, read on the forward strand.
GAAGAGCGACGCGACCAAAATGTTTGCTCCGGTCTCCAGTGTGGAACCACAAGGGACCGTTCAGTACCATTCGGCGACATTTGAGCGCGATGCAAGTCCGGAAAATGTGATTATACTTTTTCAGCCCTCCTGTTTCGAGCATTCCTGAGGCGTGATCATGAAGAGGTGTAACATAGACACCTACGTGACTAAAACAGCAAAGAGTCCCTCCAAGTCCCCCATTTTGACTACGCTCTCGTTGCCATCTGTTCACGTTTGTTGAGCCTGTTGTGGTTGGCAGGAGAGCCAACCGTGTTTTTCTAAAGGAGGCCGAAATGCACGCGTCTCAGCTCACGCAGGCTGGCGTGAGGTCTGGAACATGACAATGAAATTAGAATTGAGAAAAACGGACGTAGCTGGTGGAATACTTAACTTTAATCCATTAATGGAGAACGTCGCTCTTTATGGTACATGATTCACAATATCAATAGTACGGATACTGGCGCCTTGCTAGGTCGTAGCAAATAACGTAGCTGAAGGCTATGCTAACTATCGTCTCGGCAATTGAGAGCGTAGAAGTCAGTGAACCATCGCTAGCAAAGTCGGCTGTACAACTGGGCGAGTGCTAGGAAGTCTCTCTAGACCTGCCGTGTGGCGGCGCTCGGTCTGCAATCACTGATAGTGGCGACAAGCGGGTCCGACGTATACTACCGGACCGCGGCCGATTTAAAAGCTACCACCTAGCAAGTGTGGTGTCTGGCGGTGACACCACAGAGCCCTTTAAAAATGTACCAGTACAGAGAATATCTGTGTAGAAAATCCTACGCTCCTGCATGCAGGCATGCTGTTGCTCTTGCAAATTCTAGAAGACATGTGGGATTTGAAGAATGTGAAGGGGTTGCCCGTCACCAAGGGCCTAGGGCTCCATCATGGGTTTTCTCTGTAGTGTATTGACCATATTTGGTCATAGATGCACTACATTGGAAGTGAAGTGCAGCAGTGTCATCGTAAGTGTGACGCTTTACAATATATAACAGTCATTGCAGTGCTGCAAGGCGAGCCAGACTGGTAGGATGTGGAAATAGTTGGCACAGCAATACCTAAGTGGTCGATGCCATAAGCCTTTCAAAAAACTGGTTCAAATGGCTCTGAGCACTATGCGTCATCAGTCGCCTAGAACTTAGAACTAATTAAACCTAACCAACCTGAGGACATCACACACATCCATGCCCGAGACGCATCACAGTGAACAAATTGTCACGCTACGTTGGGATAGGAAAAGGAAGTGTTTGCAGAATACTGAAAGTGTTGGCGTTAAAAAAGGTCTATGCCAGGTGGGTTCCCAGGATGTTGACAGTGGCTCACAAAGACACAAGAAAAACTATATGCAGCGAACTTTCGGAACAGTACGAGAATGGTGGAGATGAATTTGTTGGAAGAATTGTGACAGGTGATGAAACATGGCTCCATCATTTTTCACCAGAGACGAAGAGGCAATCAATGGAGTGGCATCATGCAAATTCGTCCAAGGAAAAAAAAAAATTCAAAACCACACCTTCTGCTGAAAAATTTGTGGCTACGGTGTTTTTAGATTCCGAAGGACTCTTGCTTGTGGAAATCATGCCAAGTGGAACCACCATAAATTTTGATGTATGTGTGACGACACTGAAGAAACTTAAAGCTCGACTCAGTCGTGTTTGACAACATCGGCAAAAGCAGGATGCTTTGCTGTTGAACGACAATGCACGGCCACATGTCAGTCAAAAACCCATGGGAGCGATCTCAAAACTCGGATGGACAACACGGAAACACCCGCCTTACAGTCCTGACCTGGCTCCATGTGACTCTCATCTCTTTGGGAAACTGAAAGACTCTTTTCGTAGACCAAAGTTTGAAGATAATGACTCATTTGTGCATTCTGCCAAACAGTGGCTCCAACTGGTTGGTCCAGATTTTTACCACGCGGGTATACAAGCGCTGGTTCCAAGATGGCATAAGGCAATTGAGAGGGATGGAAATTACATGGAGAAATGAAAATATTGTTCCTAAAGGATGTATACCACACTGTAAAACTTTCAAACATGTAGAATAAAATATGGGTTTTTACAAAAATAGTCTCCATTTCTTTTGGAGTGACCCTCGTATATATGCTGTAAAGCCCAAACAAGCGCAGCTCGAAAGCGTATAAATACCCACTTATATTAAAGTCACATATGTTAATATCGCAGCTCTATCCCAGAACTGCTCTCGTTAATAAACGGTCACAATGCCCACATAGTACTAGGGACATAAAGTTGGCTGAAACCAGATGTAAACAGTAATGAAATTCTGAACTCAGATTGGAATCTGTACCGCAGAGACAGGCTGGACAGTGAAGGGGGAAGCGTGTTTATAGCGACAAGAAGTGCAATAGTATCGAAGGAAATTGACGGAGATCCGAAATGTGAAATAATTTGGGTGAAGGTCACGGTTAATGAAGGCTCAGACATGGTAACTGGATGTCTCTATAGGCCCCCTGGCTCAGCAGCTGTTGGAGCTGAGCACCTGAAGGATAATTTGGAAAATATTTCGAGTAGATTTCCCAACCATGTTACAGTTCTGGGTGGAGATTTTAATTTGCCGGATACGGACTGGAAGACTCAAACGTTCATAACGGGTGGCAGGGACAAAGAATCTAGTGAAATTTTTTTAATTGTTTTAACTGAAAACTACCTTGAGCAGTTAAACAGAGAACCGACTCGTGGCAATAACATATAAGACCTTCTGGTGACAAAAAGACCCGAACTATTTGAAACAGTTAACGCAGAACATGGAATCAGCGATCATTAAGCGGTTCCCGCATCGATGATTTCAGCCATAAAGAGAAATATTAAAAAAGGTAGGAAGATTTTTCTGTTTAGCAAAAGTGACAAAAAGCAGATTTCAGAGTACCTGACGGCTCAACACAAAAGTTTTGTCTCAAGTACAGATAGTGTTGAGGATCAGTGGACAAAGTTCAAAACCATCGTACAATATGCCACCGTGGTACAACAACCGAGTTAGAAAACTGCTGCGGAAGCAAAGGGAACTTCACAGCAAACATAAACATAGCCAAAGCCTTGCAGACAAAAATTACGCGAAGCGAAATGTAGTGTGAGGAGGGCTATGCGAGAGGCGTTCAATGAATTCGAGAGTAGAGTTCTGTGTACTGACTTGGCAGATAATCCTAGGAAATTTTGGTCTTATGTCAAAGCGGTAGGTGGATCAAAACAAAATGTCCAGATACTCTGTGACCAAAATGGTGCTGAAACAGAGGATGACAGACTAACAGACTAAAGGCCGAAATACTAAACGTCTTTTTCCAAAGCTCTTTCACAGAGGAAGACTGCACTGTAATTCCTTCTCTAGATTCTCGCACAGATGACAAAATGGTAGGTATCGAAATAGACGACAGAGCGATAGAGAAACAATTAAAATCTCTCAAAAAGAGGAAAGGCCGCTGGACCTGATGGGATACCAGTTCGATTTTACACAGAGTACGCAAAGGAACTTGCCCCCCCCCCCCCCCCACCCCACCCCCCACCCTTCTTGCGGCGGTGTACCGTAGGTCTCTAGCAGAGCGTAGCGTTCCAAAGGATTGGAAAAAGGCACAGGTCATCTCCGTTTTCAAGAAGGGACGTCGAAAAGATGTGCAGAACTATAGACCTATATCTCCAACGTCGATCAGTTGTAGAATTTTGGATTACGTATTATGTTCGAGTATAATGACTTTTCTGGAGACTAGAAATCTACTCTGTAGGAATCAGCATGGGTTTCGAAAAAGACGATCGTGTGAAACACAGCTCGCGCTATTCGTCCACGAGACTCAGAGGACCATAGACACGGGTTCCCAGGTAGATGTCGTGCTTCTTGACTTCCGCAAGGCGTTCGATACAGTTCCCCACAGTCGTTTAATGAACGAAGTAAGAGCATATGGACTATCAGAGCAATTGTGTGATTGGATCGAAGAGTTCCTAGATAACAGAAAGCAGCATGTCATTCTCAATGGAGAGAAGTCTTCCGAAGTAAGAGTGATTTCAGGTGTGCCGCAGGGGAGTGTCGTAGGACCGTTGCTATTCACTATATACATAAATGATCATGTGGATGACATCGGAAGTTCACTGAGGCTTTTTCCAGATGATTCTGTGGTATATCGAGAGATTGTAACAATGGAAAATTGTACTGAAAAGCAGGAGGCTCTGCAGCGAATTGACGCATGGCTCAGGGAATGGCAATTGAATCTCAATGTACACAAGTGTAATGCGCTGCGAATACATAGAAAGAAAGATCCTTTATCATTTAGCTAAAATATAGCAGGTCAGCAACTGGACGCAGTTAATTCCATAAATTATCTGCGAGTAGGCATTAGGCGTGATTTAAAATGGCATGATCATTTAAAGTTGATCGTCGGTAAAGCAGATGCCAGACTGAGATTCCTTGGAAGAATCCTAAGGAAATGCAATCCGAAAACAAAGGAAGTAGGTTACAGTAAGCTTGTTCGCCCACTGCTAGAATACTGCTCCGCAGTGTGGGATCCGTACCAGATAGGGTTGATAGAAGAGATAGAGAAGATCCGACGGAGATCAGCGCGCTTCGTTACAGGATCACTTAGTAATCGTGAAAGCGTGACGGAGATGATAGATAAACTCCAGTGGAAGACTCTACAGGAGAGACGATCAGGAGCTCGGTACGGGCTTCTGTTGAAGCTTCGAGAACATACCTTCACCGAAGAGTCAAGCAGCATATTGCTCCCTCCTATGTATATCTCGCAAAGAAGCCATGAGGATAAAATCAGAGAGATTAGAGCCCACACAGAGGCATACCGACAATCCTTCTTTCCACGAACAATACGAGACTGGAATAGAAGGGAAAACCGATAGAGGTACTCAAGGTACCCTCCGCCACCCACCGTCAGGTGGCTTGCGGAGTAAGGATGTAGATGTGACTGTGTCAGTTGGTCGCCGTCTAAAAAGCTGGTGCTGAACCACAGTTAGACTCTATGTCAGGACAGTCCGCCCTGAGACTGGACCAGGAGCTGGCGCCACAACAGGCCGGCAACGGCTCTGGGAAGCACTCACCAGCCGTCGACTCTAAGGCAGCGCGTCACAGCCATTACGTCACCGGCTGCCGCCTCCTGGGCAGTGCGGAGTGTGCGACCCATGCCGTGCCACAGTGCATGCAGTCACAGCTAGCTGAGGCCGCCTGGAGCTGTAGTCACCGCTGACGGAGGCAGTTGCGTCATAGGCCACTGCACGTCCAACGCTGCACTCTGCCTGCAGTGCAGGGCAATGACACGCAGGAGGCTACAGGATGCCGCTACCAAGCTGTCACTTCCTGCACTGGGCTGTACTGCCGTAATAAAGCATGTGGAAATACACAATGTTTAGTTGCATGGCGTCCCAGCCCATCTCTACCTCTCGCCGCAATTCGTAGCCGCGTGGTCTTAAGCGCCTTGTCATGGTTCGCGCGGCTTCCCCGTCGGAGGTTCGAGTCCTCCCTCGGGCATGGGTGAGTGTGTTGTCCTTAGCGTAAGTTAGATTAAGTAGTGTGTAAGCTTAAGGACCGAAGACTAAGCAGTTTGGTCCCATAAGCTTATACCACAAATTTCCAAAATTTGTGGCTCAGATGGATAGAGCGACTGCCATGTAAACAGGAGATCCCGGGTTCGAGACCTGGTCGGGGAACACATTTTCATCTGTGCCCATTGACGTATGTCAACTCCTTTAAGCAGCTAATGGTGTTCATTGCATTGTAATTTCATTCTAATGAGCTGCTTGGTCACCGATGGTATCTGTTCTTTCGGATGTGTCCGAAAGAACAGATACCATCTTAATAAATATATAGTTAAGGCTCACCGGCCACTTCACCATCTTCTTCTTCAGTGCGAATGCACAAACAGAGCCCGAACTCCTACGGGAAGCGGCAACGCGCCGCGAGTAATGAATATAATGGGCAGGGGCACTACGAATGTAGTGCGGGACAATACGATGAGAATGTGGGTTTCGCGGGAGGCGTGCCAGAGAGAAATTCATGCAGTCACGCTAATCTCTGTGTCCTCGGTGGCTCAGCTGGATAGCCGGCATTGTAGCTCAGCGTGTTCGGTCAGAGGATTTAGCTTTCCTCTGTCATAAAAAAAACTGAGTCAACAGCTCAACGAACAACCAGAACAAGTGTCATAGAACGTCCGCCACGAACAAAAAAAGATGGATAGAGCGTCTGCCATGTAAGCAGGAGATCCCGGGTTCGAGTCCCGGTCTGGGCACACATTTTCATCTGTCCCCGTTGATGTATGTCAACGCCCGTAAGCAGCTAAGGGTGTTCATTTCATTGTAATTTCATCCAAAATTTTACTCTATCTCTCAACAACATCTGTATACAGGTACATTTTAAAGTGCTCAACAAACGCGGGTGGGTGGCACTGCGGGTGTTAGAGGGATCCTTTGCTGTTTTATTCGCGCATGTGGCCCTTCTGTAATCGCGCCACAGGAGGGTGCGAAGTAGGAAGGCTGAAAAAGCACCCTTTGTCATTTTGGGTCACAGTCAAATTTCCTCGAATCGTTTCGAACGGTCCCTAGTGATTCCAGCCTGTACACAAGAGCAAAAATTGCTCTTGCATTGCACTCCAAAGGGGTTCAATGATTTTCAAATGGGGTAGCTCACTCGCTAGGTCAATAGTGAAGGTTGAACCGTCCCTCAGGTGTCAGTAGTGTCAAAGGTTGTTACGAACGTCGTTCTGTTACTCACCGCACTGCGAACTGTCGTTTTCGACCGCGAAATGTGCGGAAGGGGTGGTTCCTTTTGTGCGGAAGGGGTGGTTCCTTTGACGCCCTTTCTGCCACCCCCCTGAGACACTTCGTGCGTAATCTGAGCGGCAGTCTGTCAGAAATGTGTGAGAACCAACCACCCCCCTCCCTCCAATGAGGGGTTTTTACTGACGCCATTTATGCCACCAAGTGACGCCTTTTCGTGTCAATTCCGAGCGGCAGTGTGTCAGGAATGTTTCTCCCGGTCACTCTTAAGAAAACCGCGTGATTCTACACAGAATACGCGAAAGTACTTGTCCCCCTTCTCACAGCCCTGTACCGCAGTTCTCTAGAGGAACGGAAGGTTCCAAATTATTGGAAAAGAGCACAGGTAGTCCCAGTCTTCAAGAAGGGTCGTCGAGCAGATGCGCAAAAGTATAGGCCTATATCTCTGACATCGATCCGTTGTAGAATTTTAGAACATGTTTTTTGCTCGCGTATCATGTCATTTCTGTAAACCCAGAATCTACTCTGTAGGAATCAACATGTATTCAGGAAACAGAGATAGTGTGAGACCCAGCTCGCTTTATTTGTTCATGAGACCCAGAAAATATTAGATACAGGCTCCCAGGTAGATGCTATTTTCCTTGACTTCCGGAAGGCGTTCGATACAGTTACGCACTGTCGCCTGATAAACAAAGTAAGAGCCTACGGAATATCAAACCAGCTGTGTGGCTGTATTGAAGAGTTTTTAGCAAACAGATCACAGCATGTTTTTCTCAATGGAGAGACGTCTACAGACGTTAAAGTAACCTCTGGCGTGCCACAGGGGAGTGTCATGGGACCACTGCTTTTCACAATATATATACTCCTGGAAATGGAAAAAAGAACACATTGACACCGGTGTGTCAGACCCACCATACTTGCTCCGGACACTGCGAGAGGGCTGTACAAGCAATGATCACACGCACGGCACAGCGGACACACCAGGAACCGTGGTGTTGGCCGTCGAATGGCGCTAGCTGCGCAGCATTTATGCACCGCCGCCCTCAGTGTCAGCCAGTTTGCCATGGCATACGGAGCTCCATCGCAGTCTTTAACACTGGTAGCATGCCGCGACAGCGTGGACGTGAACCGTATGTGCAGTTGACGGACTTTGAGCGAGGGCGTATAGTGGGCATGCGGGAGGCCGGGTGGACGTACCGCCGAATTGCTCTACACGTTTGGCGTGAGGTCTCCACAGTACATCGATGTTGTCGCCAGTGGTCGGCGGAAGGTGCACGTGCCCGTCGACCTGGGACCGGACCGCAGCGACGCACGGATGCACGCCAAGACCGTAGGATCCTACGCAGTGCCGTAGGGGACCGCACCGCCACTTCCCAGCAAATTAGGGATACTGTTGCTCCTGGGGTATCGGCGAGGACCATTCGCAACCGTCTCCATGAAGCTGGGCTACGGTCCCGCACACCGTTAGGCCGTCTTCCGCTCACGCCCCAACATCGTGCAGCCCGCCTCCAGTGGTGTCGCGACAGGCGTGAATGGAGGGACGAATGGAGACGTGTCGTCTTCAGCGATGAGAGTCGCTTCTGCCTTGGTGCCAATGATGGTCGTATGCGTGTTTGGCGCCGTGCAGGTGAGCGCCACAATCAGGACTGCATACGACCGAGGCACACAGGGCCAACACCCGACATCATGGTGTGGGGAGCGATCTCCTACACTGGCCGTACACCTCTGGTGATCGTCGAGGGGACACTGAATAGTGCACGGTACATCCAAACTCTCATCGAACCCATCGTTCTACCATTCCTAGACCGGCAAGGGAACTTGCTGTTCCAACAGGACAATGCACGTTCGCATGTATCCTGTGCCACCCACGTGCTCTAGAAGGTGTAAGTCAACTACCCTGGCCAGCAATATCTCCGGATCTGTCCCCTATTGAGCATGTTTGGGACTGGATGAAGCGTCGTCTCACGCGGTCTGCACATCCAGCACGAACGCTGGTCCAACTGAGGCGCCAGGTGGCAATGGCATGGCAAGCCGTTCCACAGGACTACATCCAGCATCTCTACGATCGTCTGCATGGGAGAATAGCAGCCTGCATTGCTGCGAAAGGTGGATATACACTGTACTAGTGCCGACATTGTGCATGCTCTGTTGCCTGTGTCTATGTGCCTGTGGTTCTGTCAGTGTGATCATGTGATGTATCTGACCCCAGGAATGTGTCAATAAAGTTTCCCCTTCCTGGGGCAATGAATTCACGGTGTTCTTATTTCAATTTCCAGGAGTGTATATATATGTGACCTAGTAGATAATGTCTGAAGTTCCATGCGGCTTTTCGCGGATGATGCTGTAGTATACAGAGCAATTGCAACAATAGAAAATCGCAGCGAAATGCAGGAAATTCTGCAGCGGATAGGCACTTGGTGCAGGGAGTGGCAACTGACCCTTAACACAGACAAACGTAATGTTTGTGAATACATAGAAAGAAGGATCCTTTATTGTATGATTATATGATAGCAGAACAAACACTGGTAGCAGTTACTTCTGTAAAATATCTGGGAGTATGCGTACGGAACGATTAGAAGTGGAATGATCATATAAAATTAATTGTTGGTAAGGCGGGTGCCAGGTTGAGATTTATTGGGAGAGTCCTTAGAAAATATAGTCCATCAACAAAGGACGTGACTTGCAAAACACTCGTTCGACCTATACTTGAGTATTGCTCATCAGTGTGGGATCCGTACCAGGTCGGGTTGACAGAGGAGATACAGAAGATCGAAAGAAGAGCGGCGCGTTTCGTCACAGGGTTATTTGGTAAGCGTGATAGCGTTTCGGAGATGTTTAGCAAACTCAAGTGGCAGACTCTGCAAGAGAGGCGCTCTGCATCGTGGTGTTGCTTGCTGTCCAGGTTTCGAGAGGGTGCGTTTCTGGATGAGGTATCGAATATATTGCTTCCCCCTACTTATACCTCCCGAGGAGATCACGAATGTAAAATTAGAGATTCGAGCGCTCACGGAGGCTTTCCGGCTGTCGTTCTTCCCGCGACCCATAAGCGACTGCAACAGGAAATGGAGGTAATGACAGTGGCACGTAAAGTGCCCTCCGCCACACACCGTTCGGTGGCTTGCGGACTATAAATGTAGATGTAGATGTAGATTTCAATGCTGAGCTTCACTGTTCTGACCTCCATTATGGAGGCTTCAAAAGAAGGGGGATTTTTTTGGTAAGATGGGGCTCGACGGCTTCGCATCTGTGACACGTCCACGGTAGCGCTGCGCGGAAGTGAGGGGAAATTTGATGACAATGTGAGATCATTAACCCATCATACATCTCACGTGAACTTCTGAGCTGTGACCTTTTCGCGCATGCGTCGATACTTTGCTGTTTGAAGCGTCTCCGAGCCTGGGGGTGACGTCGCAGGGTGCCACAGTTTTGCACCATTACAGAGAACGATTGAAGGCATCTTTGAGCCAAATTTTAAACTCCTACATGACACCGGGAAACAATAACTGGATTTTCAGAAGTGGTCCTGTGGTTGTGTTGTGCAGTATATTTAATACCCTTCTTGTCTAGCTTAAGATAATTTATGTTTTCCAGATTTTTTTTCTAATATCTTTTCCTTAGTGCTATAAGTTATTATCCTTATCGCTGTTATTGCCCAGTAAGTACAGTTTATGAGACAAGTTGGCAACCCATGATGGTACAACTGCAATTCTCATATCTAACATGGGTACCGCCACGAAATGTGGTATGAACCTGCGCCTATAACATTACAGTGGCCATACCCCAGCGTAAAAACGGCGATCAATTAAAAAAAATTAAGCAAGATAGCTTCAATGCTGCATAGTCTATTCATGTCTCTCTTTATACATGTTTGTGGCGGTCTTATGTTAAAAACATGCTACTGGCACACATGCATGATATCAACAGTGCTATGCTAGGTGTAAAATACATGAAATTCAAAATAATGTAAGACAATTTGTTATTAAAACAATTACTGGTATGTTATAACTTTTTAACGTTGCTCGACATGAAAGAGATACTTCATATTTACATAAAAATGTATCCACTGCAAAGGAACTTGTGCTTTTTTTAAACAATGGTAGAAAGACACCGAATAACATTTTCAAGACACGTGGCTATAACACTATCTGGACAAGATGGTTTTCAGGTGTCTGGTCTGAAGGTCACAGAATGATGCAAACAGTCGTTGAAAAACACATAGCAGACATATATTCATTATAAAGACTAGACAAGTTGCCCTTCAGAAACTTGGAGGTCATAGAATCTAGACAGTCATGACCGGTTGCTAGATGTACCCCCCCCCCCTCCCCCCCCCCCCCCCCCCGCCGCCCCTACAGGTCCATTCTCCAATTGGATGACAAACTGGTGGGCTGTTCTCGAATGGGCTAGTCTCCTATTGATGAGGAACACAGCGGACTGTCACCCTATTGGCCAAATGCTTGGTATTTACTCCTGCCCATTAGGCAGACGGGTACAGTCATCCTCCCTTCCACCCTCTCCTTGATTGTACGAGGTTTAGAGCTTTAATACTGGCAACTACTTTCTTACAACTTATAGAAAATAGATACATATTTCAAAGTTTTACTGTTTTTCAAAATAGTGACAAGTACTGTGTATAAATCGCTGGCAGCGATGTGAAAGTCGTAGGATACCGTTACCAGTACCAGTTGTGTTGATAGACCGAGTGGAGCAATCTATTGCCCACTGAATCTCAATAACAGTTCTGAGGTAAATGCCATGAAGTGCTTCCTTTAATTTAGGAATCAATTGGAAGTCACAAAAACTTAAGTTGAGGGCTATGGTGGCTGGAACAGCATTTCTCAGCCCCATCGATCGAACATATTGCTCTCAACTTGTGCCATACCTGCCAGAGCATTGTTAGAAGTGTCGTCCTCCTGAATGTATGTCCAAGTGTAGTGACTGCGGCGTGTACAGTGTAGCATCAGGTTTGTGTTATATGATGATCAGAGAAGGGAAAGAGTAAAACCCAGTCCCAGACTACTGAATAATTCCCTCGAATAGCAGCAAGAAGGCCACTGAGATCAATGTCCCCATCCGACAGCGGCACAGGCTTCACTCCATGAGACACTGAGAAAGGGTTAGGAATTTAATCCAGGACACTGGCATAAAGTTAGTATCTCAGGAACTTTACGCCAACACGTTTCCTTCCCTTGCTGGCCAAACACTTGGAGAGAAAATTTCTGCCACTGACAGGATTCGAGCCAGCTACATTCAGAGTCGCACTGGCGTGCATTAGTAACTTCAGCTACAAAGGTGGATACAGTGCCAAGAAACACTTCTTTATGTATAAAAGCTAGTGCGTTAAGTTGGAGAGCTTTCAGATCACTGCAAATCACTGGCAGCAGGGCTGGTTGGACACAATTTTTCCACATACGATTTGGCAGCAACCCCTTTCCAGCCCCCTCCCCTTTTCCTTCAGACATTAGTTGCATTTCCTTGGGCATTTTACTTATTTTACTCGTGTGATGAATATAACAATCCTTCTCCGTAGCCGAACGGTAAAGTTCACGCTTTTCACATGGTGTATCTAGGTTCGAATACTGGTGATAGTTGCCGACAGATAAAAGTGTTTGCATCGAACTGTGAGCCACGCCATATTTATTAATTATTTATCTATAAACATTAGAATAAACTGTTGTGTTTCTTCCATATACATGATGAACCAGAATTAACAGTTAAAAATGACACCTATGAAAGTATACGATAACAAAATAAAAAACATTCCACTAAACATTGGTCCGCAAACGAGCTGTTTTCGGGATAACTGCAAATGTGTCTACGTGTCGCCACTGACTTCAGTGCAAAATGTTCAATACAAAATGTTAGTTTAAACGCATTTGAAATGAAAACTTTTCAATTAAGCTCCCATCGAAGTGGGGTCAAATGTCACCCATAGTCTACCCTACTTTGCACAATGTTGAAGAATGTGGTCGATGCACAATGGACCAAACGACATTTTTCTGCCGATATGAGGCATCTAAAGTACCAATGTGATCCAAGATGGACAGGTGGAGCAGAGTACCTTGGCCTCCAAAGTCACCTGGCATCAGTCCTCGTGTTTTTTCTCCTGGGGTCATCTCAATAGTGCAGCCTACAGCACTGTCGTTGGAACAGTTGGAGAACTGGAGCAGCAAACTGGACAGTCTTGTCAAAATTTACGAGATGATCCAGGAGTGCGTCAAAGAATTCGTAACTCACTGCAGGGACGAGGGTGGCGTTAACTCCAAATGCCAAGACTACATATGGAACACCTCCATTAACCGGTACTGGCACGGATACTGAATAACCTGTTGTGTTGTAACTACGTTTTAGAGTGAAAACAAATTTCTTTACGGCAGTATGAAATTTTATTAGTGACTGGGGATTTTTTCAGAGTGGTGTCGTAATTACAAGTGTTCTGAGGGATATTTTTAAGAGTAAGTTTTTAAGTAAAAAATAATGATTTGCTCCGCGATCGCCAGTTCAACTAACCACAGCAGACAACTAAGTTACGAATTAAGTTTCGTATGTTTCTTAAAAACAATGAGACGAAACGAAAAGGGATAAATGCATGTACATGTGTAGAATTGTTTTCAGTTGAAAACTTAAGTTAAAAAATGATGCAGTTCCAATTTCAAATCTACCATCCTCTGGTGTTGATTCAGGACATAGTACTGAACCTAATAATGACAGAAATATATGGGCACAAAAACGAAGCCATTGCAAAGATGCAGATGATATTTTACAGGTAAACATACACTGAAGCACCAGACAAGCTGGTCTAGGCATGCGTATTCAAACACAGAGATATGCAAACAGGTAAAAGCTGGTATAGGCGTGCGTATTCAAATACAGAGATATGTAAACAGGCAGAATACGGCGCTGCGGTCGGCAACGCCTATATAAGAGAAGTGTCTGGCGCACTTTTTAGATTGATTACTGCTGCTACAATGATAGGTCAGCAAGATTTAAGAGAGTTTGAACGTGGTTATAGTCGGCGCACGAGCGATGGACACAGCATCTCAGAGGTAGCAATGAAGTGCAGATTTTCCCGTACGATCATTTCACGAGTGCACTATGAATATCTGAAATCCGGTAAAACATCAGATCTGAGACATCGCTGCGGCCGGAAAAACGTCCTGCAGGACGGGACCAGCGACGACTGAGAATTGTTCAACGTGACAAAACGCAACCCTTCCCCAAATTGCTGCAGATTTCAATGCTGGGCCAATAAGAAGTGTCAACGTGCAAACCATTCAACGAAACATCATCGATACAGACTTTCGAAACCGAAGGCCCACTCGTGTACCCTTGATGACTGCACGAAACAAAATTTTACGCTTCACCTGGGCCCGTCATCACCCACATTGGACTGCTGATTACTGGAAACATGTTGCCTGGTCGTGAGATTCTCGTTTCAAATTGTGTCGAGCGAATGGACGTTTACTGGTATGGAGACAACTTCATGAATCTATGGACACTGCATGTCAGCAGAGGCTTCTCAGGTTGGTGCAGGCTCTGTAATAGTGCGAGGCGTGTGCAGTTGAGTGATATGGGACTCCTGATACGTAAGCATACTGTCTTGATCACCTGCATCCATTCACGACCGTTGTGCATTCCGAGAGACTTGGGCAGTTTCAGCAGGACAATCCAATACCCCACACGTCTAGCATTGCTACAGAGTGGCTCCAGCAACACTTCTCTGAGTTTAAACACTTCCGATGGCCACCAGAATCCCCAGACATGAACATGGGATGCCTTATAACATGCTGCTCAGAAGAGATCTCCACCCCTTCGTATTCTTACGGATTTATGGACAGCTTTGCAGGATTCATCGTGTCAGTTCCCTCCAGCACTACCAGACATTAGTCGAGTTCAAGCAATGTCGTGTTCCGGTACTTCTGCGTGCTCACGGGAGCCCTACACGATGTTTGGCAGGTTCAAAAATGGTTCAAATGGCTCTGAGCACTATGGGACTTAACTTATAAGGTCATCAGTCCCCTAGAACTTAGAACTACTTAAACATAACTAACCTAAGGACATCACACACATCCATGCCCGAGGCAGGATTCGAACCTGCGACCGTGGTGGTCGCGCGGTTCCAGACTTTAGCGCCTAGAACCGCTCGGCCACTCCGGCAGGCGTTTGACAGGTATACCAGTATCTGTGGCCTCTTCAGTGTATTATCAACTAATGGAAAAGTTACTACTAGACAAAACATGAACCGAAAATTAACACTGTTGTAAATGCGACAATGCTTGCTTACACTAACCATTAGAAATTATGGAAACAGAAATAAAAGACCTTAGATAAAAGAATGCAGATTTACAGGATCGTTCCTCTGTTGAAGTAGTGATGAGTTACATGAAATTGAAACATGTTCAGAAAGTTATTCAGAGCTCTCTTTCTGTCAACAACCAGTAGTTATGAAAGAACGATGTACTAATTGGTCATCTGAAGATACTGCAAAGCTTGCGAGGTTACGTTGTCTATCTTTTGTCAGGGACATACCTAAATACCCTCTTCCTAACGAAGTCACTATACAAGAAGATTCAGGGAAATTTTTCGTTCCGTCACGTTTTATTGATTTAAGCCTTAGCGTTCTTAAAACTGAAAGTTGTTAACAAAATTTGAAAAAGACATAGTTCGGACGCTACATTACCATTAAACCCGCCACACAAAAAAAGTATGACTAACATAAAGCTTCACAGTAACAATACACTAAAATCTGGAAAATCACGATTAAATTCCTACCTTCTTATGAGTTGTGAGCGCTGTGTGCCTATAAGCTTTAAGGCTGTGTGGCGAGGTGCTAGGAATCACGGTGACGTCACAGCTAACAGTCCACCTGTGCGTGATCCCTACCGCGTATTCTAGTATCCGTGGGTACTGGTGTGCAGTAAACTGTAACATGTGACTTGCGGAAGTGGTATTGAATTCCTTGTGAACGTAGGCCATGGGTGAAATTTATTCCAAATTAGATGACAACTTAATCGAAAGGTTTACATTACAAGAACATTTATATGAACTAGGACGATCTTTGATATTGAAGCCAGTGACGGCTAGTGATCACTCACTCGCAGTTACCTCGCAAATGCTTCGTTTGGGGACCCATGTTTACTGAAATTTCTCTGCTTCTGTTATCATATACTTTCAACCGTGCCAGTTCTCGCAACCAACTATGATACACACTGTATGCAACTTTTGCACAAAGCTGCTTGAGTCGCTTGGGCCTTAAACCGTCGCCTACCTGCAGTATAAAAGCTTTCGTTGATTATTTCAGTAGACCGTTCCAAAAGCTTCAGTTATGTCATGCCTACACTAACCGATAATTCTCCACTGCAGATCAGCGTTTCAATATTTGCACTTTAAACATTTACTATTCACTGCAAAGAGAATTTCTACTTCGTTTCTCTCTCCACTTGCAACGGCTTGTTTGACCTGAGGTGTTCAAAAAGTGTCTCCGTAGTGCCGTATCATTGTTAGCAGCGCGTGCCGTCTGCCGAAGCGAATATACCGAAATGAAACTCAGTGAAATACAATTTATTAATTTATTGAATATTCATTTTCACTTACAAATTTTCACATTAAATGTTGAAAGTGTCTCCCCCTGTTGTTGAATACACAATTGAATTCGTCTAATCATGTTTCCAAACAAAAGCTGTAACATTTCTTCTGTAACAGAAGCAGTGAAAGTGGATATTTGCAGTTTTCAATTCATATGGATTTTGGCCGGTTTTTATAGACAGTTGCTTACGCTGCACCCCAGAAGAAAAGGTCAAGTGGTGTTCTATCAGGCGATCGTGGAGGCCAAAGTCCCTATGAAATTACACGATCACCAAAAACTTCAGCAAGCAGTGACATGGAAACGCGAGCTGTATGTGCGGTTGCACCATGATGTTGAAAATAACCGTTCAGTATTTCACTTAACACAACTTCTCCTATGAATGGGTACAGAATGTCATTGCAGTATCGTTGTGCGTTTATCGTTTCGTTGAAAAATATGGGACCCACAATCCGACGTCTAGAAATTGCAATCCAAACTCTTGTTTTCATAGAATGAAGTGGTTCCTCATGAATACACAACGAATTTGCAGTACTCCACATACGAGAATTTTGCGAGTTCATGTACCCGGATAAATGAAACCACGCCTCATCAGTGAAAAACGTTTCATTAAGAATGTCCCTTCCATTTTGTTGAACGAAATATTTGCACCATTGACAATAATGCAGTCTCTTATCCTGATCAATATTTTTCACTTCTTGCACGACTGTTACTTTGTATGGGAAAATTTCAAATTTTTTTCCTTAAACCTATGTGGGCCGTTCCGACACTAACATGGATTTCCCGGGCGAGTTTTCTTACCAATTGTTCGGACTAATGGGCATTTTACCGGTTATATCGCATAGTTTATCCTCAGACAAAACGCTAGGACGACCACTTCTCGGTGCATCTGTCACTGAACCCGTACTTCGAAATTTGTTAATCAAATCTCGCACAATATCGCAATGTGGGAGTGTTGCCTCCGGGAAAACTGAATTAAATTTTTGACGAACTGAAACTGCTTATTTACCGACCGCTTTGAACACTTGTTCGACTAAAAGCACACGTTCTTCAATGGTTAGCATTCTAACAGTGACAAAAATGAAATAAACGAACAGAGGAACTGAAGTTAAACGTTCACGTCAGCACGTAACGTCACACACTACTAACGCTGACAGATAAACGAATGTTGGGAGTGTCCACTTGAATGGAAATAACCCAGTCAGGCGAACAATTATACGGCACGCACGCACCATTATTCTCTCTCTTTCCTGTCCTACATGCAATTGATGCACGGGAAGAAGAGTCGTCACAACCCTAAATTTCTCTGATTTTACTGTCATAGTCATTTCGTAAGATGCATATGTGACAGAAAGTAATATGTTGCCCGACTATTTACGCAACGTATTTTCTCGGAATTTCTACAGTAACTCTCGCTGTGATGCACAACGCCTCTCTTGTAGCATCTGTCACTGGAGCTTTCCAATCATCCCTGAATCGCTTGTACACCAACAGAACGATCCTGTGGCGAAACTCGGTGGTCTTTGTTGGATCCTATCTATCTCTTCTAATCATCCGACTTGGTAACACCTCATTAGGTGTGGTCGCTAACGCATGCCTGTGTGGTGGCGCTGATGCGGAGAAGAGCTGGTTCAAATCCTCCTGGTGCAACACTCTCACCACCAGTATTTGGCTGGCAAAGGAGAGAGATGGTGTCGTAAAGTTCCAGATCTTTGTGCCAATCTTCTGGGTTAAGCTCCAAAGTTCCCTGCAGAAGTCAGGGATTGTGACACTGTTGATGGCGATCTGACCATCGGCCGACCCTTTGCTTTCGGAGCATTAGGCTGCATGCCAACATAGGATGTCATCCTCTTGTTTCTCTCATCATCATATAACACAAACATTACACTACACTATACACACATCCACTATTCTCACCTACAATCTAAAAATTCACATACCACATAAAACTCTTGTATCAACAACGAGAAAGAACATATCATAACTGCGGACGAAGAACATTCTTTCTGATAGGTGGGTGAAACCGCCCTGTGGGATATCCCGTCATTTAGCACCTACATTATTTGTACATCATAATAAGAAGAATACAATAATTCCAATCCCAAAGAAAGCAGGTGTTGACAGATGTGAAAATTACCGAACTATCCGTGTAATGAGTCACACCTACAAAATACTCACGCGAATTCTTTACAGACAAATGGAAAAACTGGTAGAAGCCGACCTCGGGGCAGATCAGTTTGGATTCCGTAGAAATGTTGGAACACGTGAGGCAATACTAACCCTACGTCTTATCTTAGAAGAAAGATTAAGGAAAGGCAAACCTACGTTTCTATCATTTGTAGACTTGGAGAAATCTTTTGACAATGTTGGCTGGAATACTGTCTTTCAAATTCTTAAGGTGGCAGGGGTAAAATACAGGGAGCAAAAGGCTATTTACAATTTGTACAGAAATCAGATGGCAGTTATAAAGAGTCGAGGGGCATAAAAGGGAAGCAGTGGTTGGGAAGGGAGTGAGACAGGGTTGTAGCCTCTCCCCTATGCTATTCAATCTGTATACTGACCAAGCAGTAAAGGAAACAAAAGAAAAGTTCGGAGTAGGCATTAAAATCCATGGAGAAGAAATACAAACTTTAAGGTTCGCCGATGTGACATTGTAATTCTGTCAGAGACAGCAAAGGACTTGGAAGAGCAGTTGAACGGAATGGACAGTGTCTTGAAAGGAGGGTATAAGATGAACATCAACAAAAGCAAAACGAGGATAATGGAATGTAGTCGAATTAAGTCGGATGATGCTCAGGGAATTCGATTAGGAAATGAGACACTTAAAGTAGTAAATGAGTTTTGCTATTTGGGGAGCAAAATAACTGATGATGGTCGAAGTAGAGAGGATATAAAATGTAGACTGGCAATGGCAAGGAAAGCGTTTCTAAAGAAGAGAAATTTGTTAACATCGAGTATAGATTTAAGTGTCAGGAAGTCGTTTATGAAAGTAATTGTGCGGAGTGTAGCCATGTATGGAAGTGAAACATGGACGATAAATAGTTTAGACAAGAAGAGAATAGAAGCTTTCGAAATGTGGTGCTACAGAAGAATACTCAAGATTAGATGGGTAGATCACATAACTAATGAGGAGGTACTGAACAGAATTGGGGAGAAGAGGAGTTTGTGACACAACTTGACTAGAAGAAGGGATCCGTTGGTAGGACATGTTCTGAGGCATCAAGGGATCACCAATTTAGTACTGGAGGGCAGCGTGGAGGGGAGACCAAGAGATGAATACACTAAGCAGATTCAAAAGGATGTAGGCTGCAGTAGGTACTGGGAGATGAAGAAGCTTGCACAGGATAAGGTAGCATGGAGAGCTGCATCAAACCAGTGTCTGGAATGAAGACCACAACAACAACAACAACTGGTAACGGTTCCAGACCGGTGAGCAATACTCAAGAATCGCTCGAACAAGTGTTTCGTAAGCCACCTTTTGGTGGATGAATTAATTTGCTCAATATGCATCCTATGAATCTCGTTCTAGCATCTGCTTTTCCTACATTTGTTTCAAGTAGTCATTCCGCTTTAGGTCGCTACAAGTGGTAGCCCTTGTTATTTTCTCTAGATACTGCTTCTAGTGATTTGTCACCAATAGTGTAATTGTACAGTAGTGAATTTCTTTTTTTGTGCATGCGTATTCTGTTATATTTATTTACGTCTTGCCAGAGCCTGCATCATTCATCAGTCCTCTGCAGGCCTTCCTACATTTCATCATAATCTTCTAACATTGCTATCTTCGTACAGACAATCACATCATCTGCAAACAACCTCACAGATCTTCCGACGTAATCCACTAGATCATTAGATACAGGAGGGTTGGTAATATTGAGGGATATGACAGGAATACTCATTTAAAGCAAAAAACTTCCTGTGGACATATATCCTATTCCGAATAGTTTCCGAGATAGAACATATCTGTTTCAGATTTGTTTTTGGGCTAGTAGTGCGCACGTGTGTCTTACCTACCCTGACTCTTTGACGTTTTATTGTAGCCCAACCAACCTCGATTTTTCAAACGTTTTTTTCGGTATGTCTTTCTGCCATAGGAATAAAAGTGGTGGCCCTGACTCAAGCGCTGATCTATCTCGGAAACTGTTCGGGATAGGGCATATGTCCATACGAAGTTTTTTGCTTCAAATGAGTGTTCTTGTCATATCCACGAATACTGATCATTCCTCCTAGGACAACCTGCGTACTGTAATCAGTAAATGTCCCCTCACACTTTCTTAGGGTACTCCTAAAATTACACTACTGGCCATTAAAATTGCTTCACCAAGAGGAAATGCAGATGATAAACGGGTATTCATTGGACAAATGTATTATACTTGAACTGACATGTCAGTACATTTTCACGCAATTTGGGTGCATAGATCCTGAGAAATCAGTACCCACAACAACCACCTCTGGCCGTAGTAACGCCTTTGATACGCCTGGGCATTGAGTCAAACAGAGCTTGAATGGCGTGTGCAGGTACAGCTGCCCATGCAGCTTCAACACGATACCAAAGTTCATTAGGGGTAGTGACTGGCGTATTGTGACGAGCCACTAGCTCGGCCACCATTGACCAGACGTTTTCAATTGGTGAGAGATCTGGAGAATGTGCCGGCCAGGGCAGCAGTCGAACATTTTGTGTATCCAGAAAGGTCCATACAGGACCTCCAACATGCGGTCGTGCATTATCCTGCTGAAATGTAGGGTTTCCCAGGGATCGAATGAAGGGTAGAGCCACGGGTCGTAACACATCTGAAATGTAACGTCCACTGCTCAAAGTGCCGTCAACGACAAGAAGAGGTGACCGAGACGTGTAACCAATGCTACCTCATACCATCACGGCGGGTGATAC
The DNA here is from genome assembly GCF_023897955.1 of Schistocerca gregaria. Classification (NCBI taxonomy): domain Eukaryota; kingdom Metazoa; phylum Arthropoda; class Insecta; order Orthoptera; family Acrididae; genus Schistocerca; species Schistocerca gregaria. Next base: position 290,604,163 of record NC_064925.1, read on the forward strand.
GCCAGTATGGCGATGACGAATACACGCTTCGAAAGTGCGTTCACCGCGATGTCGCCAAACACGGATGTGACCATCATGATGCTGTAAACAGAACCTGGATTCATTCGAAAAAGTGACGTTTTGCTTTCGTGCACGCAGGTTTGTCGTTAAGTACACCATCGCAGGCGCTCCTGTCTGTGATGCAGCATCAAGGGTAACCGCAGCCATGGTATCCGAGCTGATAGTCCATGCTGCTGCAAACGTCGTCGAACTGTTCGTGCAGATGGTTGTCTTGCAAACGTCCCCATCTGTTGAATCAGGGATCAAGACGTGGCTGCACGATCCGTTACAGCCAAGCGGATAAGATGACTGTCATCTCGACTGCTAGTGATACGAGGCCGTTGGGATCCAGCACGGCATTCCGTATTACCCTCCCGAACCCACCGATTCCATATTCTGCTAACAGTCATTGGATCTCGACCAACGCGAGCAGCAATCTCGCGATACGATAAACCGCTATCGCGATAAGCTGCAATCCGATCTTTATCAAAGTCGGAAACGTGATGGTACGCATTTCTCCTCCTTACACGAGGCATCACAACAACGTTTCACCAGGCAACGCCGGTCAACTACTGTTTTTGTGCGAGAAATCGGTTGGAAACTTTCCTCATGTCGACTCGTTGTAAGTATCGCCACCGGCGCGAACCTTGTGTGAATGCTCTGAAAAGCTAATCATTTGCGTATCACAGCATCTTCTTCCTGTCAGTTAAATTTCGCGTGTGTAGCACGTCATCTTCGTGGTGTAGCAATTTTATTGGCCAGTAGTGTATTTTTCCATCTGTCGATTTTGATCCATTAAGAACAAAGTGTAGCAAGTCTTGAACACAGTCACAAATCTGGTCCAATACTCGGTAACCTCCTATTTTGTTCACTAAACGACAGCACAAGCAGATGCTTATCTGAAGTCAAAGGGCACGGCGTCAACCTTGGCGTTGATTTCTATGTCGCTCTGGAGAAGAGGAGGAGGAGGAGGGAGAAGAGATTGCAAATAATCTGTGATTAAAAAGATGACAAAGTCTGCTTATGCAAAATAACATTTGTTTAAGTGACGGTCAACTGGAGTCCCTGCCTCAAGTGCTGATCCTGTAAATGTCATTTGCTTAGGTACCATCTGCGAACAGCCCACGGAGCTTCCGATGTTAACCATCAAATCATTTCTGCAAACAGTAAGGCTACCACGATCCTTTTTTTCTTTTTGGAACACATCTGGTAAGTTAGGCTTATTTCACAAATTGCTATTTCTCACTGTTCGCTAGTTGGCAAGTAAATATTCACTCTAGTTACATAACTGATCTAATATTCTGCAAGTTTACATTTTGAACATTAGGTGCCAACACTACATAAATCTAGATGCCGCTACCTCGGGACCAGAGAGAGTTCTTTGCAGAATAAAGGCTGATTCCTATAGAGGAGATATTTCAGTATCCAAAAAGATCATAATATTCGAGCACAAAATTATTTCACAAATCTGCAATAGATCGTCTTCTGTCTAGGCCTACAGCTACGCGAGTATGTTGGACGACTCTTCTTGACAATGACTGAATTGTTCAAAACATATATTTCTTCCAAATTACATCAAGGTATAAGGTTAGTGTCTTTTATCTCATCATCTGAATTTTCGCTCGTAAATTACTACTGCTATTACGATTTCAAATATATTTAAATTAAAACAATCATAGTTCTGAGTGGATATAGACCTACCTGCTTCGTCTTTTGTTTATTTAAGAGTTTCCATAGTTTAGTTTTCTCTGCTTCCAAGACGATCAGTAGATTTTTCTTTTCAGTATTCTGTTGAATAATTCGAGACAGAGCTTCCACTCTCTCTTGCACTTCAGTCTGCAACAGCATTATAAATAATAATTAAGGACATGTCCAAGAGAACTAAATAAATATTGTAGATGAAGAAAATGATTGCGATATTTAAAGACGACAAACCTGCATTTTAAAAACTTTTCTGTCGTACTCTTGCCTTAATTTGTTCACAGAGGATCGCATCTCCGAAATATGCTTCTTAAGAATTGCTTCCGCTAAATGCTTTAAGTTCAGTTTCCGCCCAAATTTCTGTAGCATTGCTTCCCCAATCTCGATTTTTAGAGATTCAGCATCAAGCGCCATTTGCCGGCAGTCAGACGACATTCGCTTGTGATGTTCCTTGTCTTTCCTGCAAAAAGAAAATAAACATTCACTCCTTCCTCCAAAAGGCTCATTTTTCTCCTCCTCTATGTCCGAACAGGCCTCGGAAGGCCCACTGGAACCGACAGACCGCCGAGTCATCCTCAGCCGATAGGCGTCACTGGACGCAGATATGGAATGACATGTCGGCACACCGCTCTCCCAGCAGTTGTCAGGTTACATGACTGAAGCCGCTACTTCTCATTCAAATAGCTCCTCAAGTTCGCCTCAGAAGGACTGAGCGCACCTCGTTTGCGGACGGTCATCCATCCAAGGCCGACAGCGCTCAACTTCGGTGATCTGAAGGGGGCCGACGTCACCACTGTGGCAAGGTCGTTAACTAAAAGGCAGATATCACTTAGAGGAAAGAAAGAACACTAGAAACAGATATCATAAAGTGTTCATAAATAATTCTTGCAAAAGCAAAGGACCGGCTACTGTGTGCGGACTCAGATGCAAGAGGATCAGGGAACGAAAGGATGAAACTAAAAGAAAACGTTACTGTGAAAAAAAAAAACAGTAATAAAAAAGGCGGCCTATTCACAGTGCACATCTTTGTATATCTGTGCCAATAGAAGTCTGCTGCTGGGCATCATTCAGTACCATGTTTCTTCAGCTTGTGCATTGCAGAACGCTTAGATACTTTTTGTAATGCTGTCCAGAAGGTGAAGGAGACATTGCTGCTCGAGCCTGCCCCACTTTTGAGGTCATCTAGTGTGCTAGGATAGTTCCTGTGACAAAACACTGCAACATGTTCCAAGCATGCTCCATTGTACATCATACTAAAACATACTCTCTTTCAAATCCTAAAGGTGGCAGGGGTAAAATACAGGGAGCGAAAGGCTATTTACAATTTGTACAGAAACCAGGTGGCAGTTATGAGGAACATGAAAGGGAAGCAGTGGTTGGGAAGGGAGTGAGACAGGGTTGTAGCCTCTCCCCAGTGTTATTCAATCTGTATATTGAGCAAGCAGTAAAGGAAACAAAAGAAAAGTTCGGAGTAGGTATTAAAATCCATGGAGAAGAAATACAAACTTTGAGGTTCGCCGATGACATTGTAATTCTGTCAGACACAGCGAAGGACTTGGAAGAGCAGTTGAACGGAATGGACAGCATCTTGAAAGGAGGATATCAGATGAACACCAACAAAAGCAAACCGAGGATCATGGAATGTAGTCGAATTAAGTGGGATGATACAGAGGAAATTAGATTAGGAAATGAGACACTATTTGCTATTTGGGGAGCAAAATAACTGATCATGTCGATGTAGAGAGGATATAAAATGTAGACTGGCAACGGCAAGGAAAACGTTTCTGAAGAAGAGAAATTTGTTAACATCGAGTATAGATTTAAGTGTCAGGAAGTCCTTTCTGAAAGTATTTGTATGGACGTAGCCATGTATGGAAGTGGAACATGGACGATAAATAGTTTGGACAGGCAGAGAATAGAAGCTTTCGAAATGTGGTGCTACAGAAGAATGCTGAAGATTAGATGGGTAGATCGCATAATTAATGAGGAGGTATTGAATAGAATTGGGAAGAAGAGGAGATTGTGGCAGAACTTGGCCAGAAGAAGAAACCGGTTGGTAGGACATGTTCTGAGGCATCAAGGGATCACAAATTTAGCATTGGAGGGCAACGTGGAGGGTAAAAATCGTAGAGATGAATACACTAAGCAGATTTAGAAGGATGTAGGTTGCAGTACGAACTGCGAGATGAAGAAACTTGCACAGGATAGGGTAGCATGGAGAGCTGCATCAAGCCAGTCTCAGGACTGAAGACCACAACAACAACAACTAAAATATGACTGCCACTCTTCCCTGACCAACGATTTGGGCTGCATACCTGAGAAATCCATCAGTACATGGCTGCCTTCAAGTTCTTCTAAGATTTTCATCAGGCTTCAGGCAAATCCTGTACTTGACTGTGAAGAGAAACAATTGCACAGATCCAGATTCCATTCCAGACTTTCCATTCCCCACATTACTCAAGCCCCACAGTACAGATAGACAGAGAGGGAGGGAAGAGTGTAAATTGATCAAGTGCAGATGGTTGTGTAATGTCTGCCCGTCCAGGCACCTCCAGAAAGCAGCAGACATTCTTTTTGGGGTACCTATGAACTAATATTTGCAGTTAGCAGTTATCAGTTCGTGTTAATCATGGTGTGATATTGTTATCTGGCATATCTTCGAAGTTTTGAAGCTTGTGATAGAAGCTGAAATTTCGAATGACGATGCTGTGCCACACACTAATTCAGTAGGTAGCTTGCCACCCTGGCAACCCTTCTTGCTGCGAAGTGGTGATGTGTTCACAGTCTATGGTTGAAATACTGGGTGACTGAACAGTGAACAGAGGCCGCATTGTCTCATTCATGATTGGTGATGCAGCATATTCTTCTGAATTCGACTGACAATGCAAGCTGACTTTTACCGTCTCTACACAGGTGGAATTTGCTGTAGTCAAAATATTGTTGAGAAAGTGGCTTCCAATAATAAAAACATCGACTACGAAAGTACGAGGGTATGTTGAAAAGCAATATCTCTGATTTATTTGTGTGAGAACTCTTAAAGCTTTTTAAATAAAACGAACTTTACTATCATTCTACATCTTTGTTCTTCACGTCTGCATATTTATTTCTCTACATAGTCACCCTGGCGATGAACACATTCCTCTCAACGAAACCAGTTTGTTGATACTGGGGTCTTTTAGTTGCTTACCTGGTGGGCTACAATCAAGGAAGATGAGTATTCACGGCCACACATAATATACTTAACATTAACAATAACCGCTGAGTAAAAGAAAAAAAATAGTTGGGACAGTAGGAATATACGCTAACCGAAAAAAGATCACAACACCAAAAAGGAATTGTACGACGCAAACGAAAGTTGGTAGGCGTGTTTGTACATTTGAAAGAGGATTTACGAGGGGGGGACCCAAAAGTAACCGGATCGTAATGCAGTACATCGTGTACTTGGAGTAGGAGTTCTGCTGAGTCATTCTGCCATGAGGCGTGACCCAACAGTGAGAAGTGTGGTTTCTGTGGCAGTTCTTTGAGTGTGCGTACAGTGCAGACGTGACCCAAGGAAGTGGCTAGTTCTTACAAACAGTGCAGCAGTGAAGTTTTGTTTCTTGCTCGACAAGAACGCAGCAGAAACTGTTGCGATGATTTAGACAGCCTACAAAGACCATGTTCACAGTAAAACACAAGTGTACGAATGGTTTTCTTGGTTTTAAAAGGGAGAAATGGTGGTTGGTGGTTGAAGATCAGTCCCGTTCGGGTCGACATTCAACTGCTCGAAGCAAAGACAACATCCACAAAATCCTTGATCTCATCAGTGAAGATCGACGCAGGACAATCGACCAACTCGAGAACTTGTCCAGGTTGTCCTGGAACTCAATTCAGCACATCTTGACTATCGATTTGGGGATGCGAAGAGAGGCAGCAAAACTCGTGCCGAAGCTTCTTACCACAGATAAAAGGGATCGTCACATTCAGGCCTGTCTCGAAATGAAGGACGCTTTCAAAGATGATGCACATTTTTTAAACAAAATCATTACAGGTGATGAGTCATGGTGCTATGGATACGATTCAGAAAGTAAACAACAGTCATCACAATGGAAGTCACCTGGCTCACCTCAACCAGAAGAAGCTCGACAAATGAAATCGAATGTGAAAACGATGTTGATCTGTTTTTTTGACATCAAAGGTATCATACACTCTGAATTTGTCCCTGAAAACCAGACAGTAAACCACCAATTCTATTTGGAGGTTACGAAACAACTTCACAGAAGTTTGTCGCGAAAACGTCCAGCTTTGTGGGATTCTGGCATGTGGTTCCTGCATCACGACATCGCTCCTGCGCACACAGCTCTCAGCGTTCGCCAGTTTTTGGCCTCAATGAAGACGACTACCTTGACCCACATGCCCTATTCACCAGATTTAGCACCCTCGGACTTCTTCCTATTCCTGAGGATGAAAAGAGACTTGAGAGGGAAGCGTTTTGCAGATGTGGAAGACGTAAAATGCAATGTCATGAAAGTGCTAGCAGGCATCAAAGAAGACGAATTTAAAAGGTGCTTCGAACACTGGAATGAAAGGTTTGGTCAAGTGTATTAATGTTAATGGAGAGAACTTCAAAGGGGATTAAGGTTGTATTTGAAAACAATAAAGTATATTCTTTCTAGAAAGAAATTCTGGTTATTTTTGGGTCCCCCTTGTATATTTAGATTTCAAGCTAGTCGCATAAGAGTGGCGTTAGTAGCTCCACTTTGAGGATGCAAATCAAGTTTGTCTTAAATACAGACTGTAACGGTCATGAGCATAATTAGCTCTGAGATTGGACCTGGTTGATGTCGTCAAGAACTTAAGAATGCCTTTAAGGTGACAAAAATGCCATTATCAACATCTCACTGACTTTGACCAAGTCATGTGGTGCAGCTACAAGAAGCTGCATTTTCCTTCAGTGACATCGTGGAAAGACTTGGCAGCAATGTAGTCTCTGTACATGACTGCTGACAGCATTGGTCACGAGAATGTATGGCCATAAGATGGCAATGCTCAGGATGACCACGGCACTGCCGAGACGGAAGATCATGTTTGGCGTGTGGCTCTGCAATATCATATTGCATCTCCAGCAGCAATTTGAGCAGCAGTTGACACCACAGTGACACAACAAAATGTTAGAAATCGGTTACTTCAAAAACAGCTCCAAGCCTTGCCCTGCTTGAACACCAGATCTGTGTCCAATGTGGTGCATGCGGGAGATCGTCAGACGACAACTCCAGAGTCATCCACACCAGCATTAACCAATCCTGTACTGGCCAGCAGGCACGGAACTAAACCATGCAAACTGACATCCAGCACCTATACAACACAAAGTACATAGGTATCAATGCCTGTGTGCAATTTTCTGGCATTTACACTGATCATTTCATATTTGCTTACATTAACCTGTGATCTTGCAATGTTTATCACTTAAATATGTTACACAGAAAATGTGTTCCTGAAATTTCATTATTCTACAGCAATAATTTTTTTCTATATTATGATTTTTTCTGTCAGTTTAGTTAAAACATTTAAATAATTTAGAATTTGTTAATTTATGACTTTTTATTCCAAAAAGGAAAGCTGGAATTAATCTGACATTTTATGTACATAATTTCATTAAACAAATTATATAAGTAATTACAATTGTTAATATATATAATTAATTACAATTAATGTGACATTTGATTTAGAATTTGGGAAACTAATGTATCGGTGTCATTTTTGAAAAAAGTGGTTGCAATTCTCAAAGTGTTATCAAGGTGTTATCTGAGATTTTGTTTCTATTTTTAGTCTTTATGTGGCTTACTCTTGACAGTAACTGTTTACAAATATATGTGCTTCCAAACAAAGACATATAATTCATGATTATGCAGCAAGGGATATTTATCTCTTGGGAAGCATGATTTGTAAAAGTCCAAGAAGGATACAGGATGAAATTTTTATTTTAGTTGGATGTAAGACTGCAGAACTCCATGCATTCCACATGAAAATATACTGGCAACATATCTTTTTTTTTTTTTGTAAAAATTGTCACATAAATACAAATGTTTTGACTATTTTTCAAAAATCGTTAAATTTACTTTCAATTCATGCATCAGATCGGAAAGTATGCCTGCATATTTCATCCCATCTTTAAGATTATGTTTCAGATTATTGTAACTTTACATAGACGAAATTCTAAGGATTTTTTAAACTGAATACGAGGCAGATGCTGACTTTGTGGGCCACACTGACACATGCTTTGGGCTGCATGTGGCCTGCGGTGCACATTGGACACCCCTGTCATAGAATATCTAACTTTTTTGACAGAACCACAACCTTACCTCTGCTTGCACTGTTCCATCCTCAAAGACATTCTTTAAGTTTTGGAAACACATGAAAATCAGATGGGACCAAGTAGGGATTGTAATGAGCATGATTGATGATAGTGAATCCAAGGTGTCAGATTGTTGCAGATGTTGCAGCACTTGTGTGTGGTCTGGCACTGTGTTGATGGAGAGGGTGCTCCATGAGTGGACAAGTCTTCGAATTCATGGTTTCAGTTTTCTGAGCATCTCATAATACACTTACATAGTTATTTACACACCGCTGTGTTACATGCTAAAGATTGGAGCCCTTAGCAGAAGAGTGTTGCAACTTATTTCAGCAAAGCAGGAAAGTCGACCGGGTAACATGCATTATATGTAATACCTCCCCTATCTTGAGAACAGAACACAAAATTCAGAGACTGTACTTTTCAGCACACCCTCGAAATGCATGTGATGCAAAACGCATGGTCAGTATATGGCAGTGTTGGTAACAATAGGGTCACAAGAGTAGAGAAAGGCTTCAGCAATAACCATTACATTTCCATGCATTATTTCTGCTGTTTCTTGCAAGATTTGAAAGTTTGTGTCACTCAGTGACATTTGAATATTATCTTAGTCTTCATAATTTATTAGTATGTTCAGTCAATAACAGTCGCAGTATTGTACTAGCATTTCATGCAAGATGGGAGAGCATGAATTACTTTCATACACAAAGCCAGCATCCAGTGTTGTGTGTTCTGGATAACAGCAAAAGTCAGACATCGGAGGCTTGGATGCTGTGATAGTGTCACACAAAACAACAAGGAAAGCAACCCTCTCCATGAAAAACATGACCACACCATAACACCACCACCTCGAAATTTTACTGTTGGCACTACACATGCTGGCAGATGACATTCACCAGGCATTCGCCAAACACACACCCTACCATCAGATTGCCATATTGTGTACCATGATTCGTCACTCCACACAACGTTTTTCCACTGTTCAGTCATCCAATGTTTCCACACCTTAAAGGCATCGTTTGGCATTTACCGTTATGATGTGTGGCTTATGAGCATCTGTTTGAACATGAAATCCAAGCTTTCTCACCTCTCGCCTAACTGTCATAGAACTTGCAGTGGGTCCTCATGCAGTTTGGAATTCCTATGAGATGGTCTCAATAGATGTCTGCCTATTACAATTTATGACACTCTTCAACTGCCAGGGGGTTTCTGTCAGTCAACAGATGAGGTCGGCCTGTACACTTTTGTGCTGTATGTGTCCCTTCATGTTTCCATTTCATTATCACATCAGAAACAATAGACCTAGGGATATTTAGGAGCGTGCAAATCTCACGTATAGATGTATGACACAAGCGACGCGCAATCACCTGACCACGTTCGAAGTCCATGACTTCCGCAAAGTGCCCCATTCTGCTCTCTCAAGATGTCTAATGACTACAGAGGTCGCTGATATGGAATACCTGGCAGTAGATGGCAATGCACCTAATATGAAAAACTTTTTTTTTGGGTGTGTCCAGATACTTTTGATCACACAGTGTACCTCACAAATCGCATATGACTATTTCAGTATGGATGCATGCCATCATTCATCTCCTTGTGGGAAACCAATGATGCTGTGCACAACAGGGAATATGATTTGGGTTACATCAGTGGTGAGCAGCACCTTAGAATTTGAGTTGGATAGGAGGCATGTCCAAGTCTCTGAGGCTGTTAAGGAAACTGTCCTAGGGAAGTAGAGGTTCTGGGTTCATTTCCTGGTCCTCTCACAAATTTTCAAGTGCAGCTTTTGAATTATTTCAGTGCACAAAACAGCTATGTCATACAATTTTCCCTTTAGTTATGAATGTAAGGTTTTGTAAGTCAATCATTGACGTCTGTTCCTTTGGAAATTTCCAAAAGAACAGATGCATGTAATTATATTAAAAACAAAGATTCCAAGACTTACCAAGCGGGAAAGCGCCGGCAGACAGGCACATTAACAAAACACACAAACACACACACAGAATTACTAGCTTTCGCAACCGATGGTTGCTTCTTCAGGAAGGAGAGGGAAAGACGAAAGGATGTGGGTTTTAAGGGAGAGGGTAAGGAGTCATTCCAATACCGGGAGCGGAAAGACTTCCCTTAGGGGAAAAAAAGGACAGGTGTACACTTGCACACACATACACACACATATCCATCCGCACATACACAGACACAAGCAGACATATTTAAAGGCAAAGAGTAAGGGCCTTTATCAGACATTGTGTCAGTTATTGAATGGTATAAATTCTGTGTGGTCAAATGCGAAAGTTACTGACATCAGAAAAGTGTGTTCCGTGTAATAGGTCTATTTCGATTATGCCAGAGTTGTACATACCCATACAAAAGAACCTTTTGGGAATGCAGGAAGTTTCTTCTTGATCCCGAAAGACTTAAATACAGATCAGAGACAGGAGCGTGCTCAATGTTGTGAAGAAATCATCTGCCAATAAGCAGATGAAGATGGCTTTCTTGCAAGGTATGTGACAATGGATGAAATGCGGGTTCACCACTTTGATTTAGAGACAAAACAACAGTCACAACAATCAAAACATCCTTCATGCCCTAATCTCAAAAAAATTTTGGGTGCAAAAATTAGGCAGAGAAGGTGATTGCATTGGTCTCTTGGGATGCAGAAGGGGTAATTATGGTAGATTACTTGCAAAAGGGTAACTATCAACGCATCATACTGTTGCACCCTCCTGCAGAAATACGTGCACTGCATAGCAAAGAGAATCATGTCGTCCATTATTACAGAAACTAAAAAATTTGACTGTCCCCTCCCTATAAATTAACGAGCCAATGATATTTTTATACAACAAGCTGGAATTGTTCATTAGAAACAATTTGATCATCCATACAGTACAAGGAATAAAGATAATTTTATGCTTTCTGCCCATAGATTGAAATTATATGCTCAGTCCCCACAATATATGGGCATGAAAGTCTACAACAAACTTAAAGGCAAAAACATTCTAAACATGGAACTAGGGACACTAAAAAAGAAGTTACATGAAATTCTTATACACAAATGTTATTACTCATTAGAAGAGTTCATAGAAGATGAACCGATAATTTGAGCAGAATCCAACTGCAAATTAGCATTATATTGTGAAAAAAAAATCTGTTGTCCATTATCAAGAAAGATATTTACCTACGCTGGAAAATAAGAAAATATAGACACTGCTACATAGACTAAATATAGTTTTAAAAATTAGTATTAGATTCTAGTTTGTAATTTTTGACATGTCTCCTGTACCATAATCACATGATTTTTATGTGTATGTTATGAGGCTAATAAAACACAATTCACAATTCACTGTTTGAGAGAAAGGATAAAGAAAAAAAGGCACAATGCATCGGTGCACAAGGCCTTCACAACACCGGAAACTCTGCATGACTGTGAGTTTTAATTGTTACATCATTTACTATATTCTCCAAATTTGGCTCAATCAGACTTTTTTCTTTTCACAAACCTAAAAAAGGAGATCAGAGGACAATGATTTGACAATGATGATGCAGTGATTGATGCTGCGAATGCCTAGTTAAACTTGAAATCAAAGACCTTTTATTTTAATGGTTTGCACAAGTTATCTGAGCATGCCCGCAAGTGTATTAGTGTACAAGGTAGTTATACTGAGAAATTAATTAGTATTATGAAATTTCTGTCATTCTTTATTTGTTAGGCTAGAAACTTTTTGACCCCCCTCGTAAGACTGGCCATACTCGGAAGGTAGCTTGTAGACCACAGGTGTTCTAATACTTCCTATGTGTTTATATACTCTCAGTAAATGATGGATTTTTGTCGGGGGCCTGCAGCTGGATTTGATCTTGTATCTTTCCAGTAGGTGGCTAATATTGAATGACAGAGAAGCAAAAATTGATAGTTCAAGCTGCCTTTCAGGACAACAAAATGGTGTAGTCCACAGATCCTCAGAACAATCTGTCATCAACTTGGCAGTGAGAGTTATAGACATGGGTGCAATGTCGGCACTTAAGGAAGAACTTAATTTTGCCCTTTTACTTTGGGGCATTCCTATCTCTGAAATAATAAGTGGCACTGAACAGACAGTCTGCAACCTCCCAAATGAAACACTGGACAAAATATGCTATGAAACAAACCATATCCTCATGAAAGCAAAGTTACCAGCACTTAACATGACCAGGGCTGAGTGAAATGTCCTGTGAGCACTATGCAATGATTGTGGTCCTTCCTGCTGACAATAGCAATGCAGCCATAATTATCGAATATGTGGACTATGATATGGACATCTGTGTGTTACTGGATGAAGAAACTTAACAGAAACTCCCACATGACCCAATATTGAGAATAATATGAAAGACATCTGAACTTCTCAAGAGCTCTGGTGGAAGGCAGTGTGGTCAAGAATCTTCTTCCATAGGCACCCAGACCACCTACTGCTTATACTTTGCCAAAGCTGCACAGGACTGGAACTCCATTCCACCTTACCATGTCCACCATTGGTTCACCAACATACAAGCTGACAAAGTACTTAGCCAATCTCCTTGCATCACACTGTCCACATCATACTAAAAAATAAGCAGATTTTATCAGCCAAAAGTGATTGCAACTTAGTGAGGGTGACTTATGTTCAACGCTGATGTGGTGTTGCTGTTTACGAATTTGCCTATCAAAAACTCTTTGGACTTAGTATCCCACTTCTTTGTAAGTGACCTATTCAAGCTATTTAGACATACATGCCTTCATATTTCCTGTACAATGGCCAGTATTAGAATTGGACAGATAAAGTTGCAATGGGTAGCCTGTTAGCTCCAGCTGCTGCAAGTCTCTTCGTGGAGAGAGACTTAGACAAGGCACCATTAAAGCCTACATCTTTCTTTCAATATGTTAGCAACACATATGTCATTTGGCTCAATGGATGTGCAAAACGTGATGAGTTCTTGGGACACCTCAATAATATTAACAGTAACATCCAGTTCATCATGGTGGAACAAAAAGACAATGCATTGTCCATCCTCAACATACTCATCCACCACAAATGAAATGGATGTCTTGTCCACAGCGATTAAAGAAAACCTGTCTGCACCAGTGTGTACTTGCAAATTATCAGCCATCATCACCTGGCACAGAAGCTTACTGTGTTGCAAACACTGGTGAATTGTGCAAGAATAATATCAGACGCTGACAACTTGCCCAGTGAGTTGAGCCACCTACATAAGGTCCTTAGAAGCAACAGCTATAACATTCGCCAAATAAATGAAGTGATTTCAATTAAGAATCACAATAAGGCCACCAATGAGGTGCAGGAAAGGAAACTTGCTTTCTTGCCATCCTGTGGCTCCATGTTGGGCAAGATAAGCAGTCTGCTGAAATGAAACAAGATAAAATCCATCTTCAGGCCCCAAAAACATCCATCAATTACTGAGATGAGTTAAAGCAGCAGTGGGTCTTAGAACAACTGTGGTCTACATGATACCTCACAAGTGCGGCCAGTCTTGCATTAGACAAAGAGTATACAATGTGAAACAACACAGCAAGGAGCATGAGAGGTTTTATGACCTATTTTACCCCAAGACATCTGCTCTGGCTGAGCATGCATTAGAAAATGGTCATTGGATAAAATGTGATGAAATGTCTTTTATGGCTCACATTAATGGCTTCTGGACTGTGTAATTAAAGAAGCTATTAAAATAATAATCACTGATAACACACTTAATAGAGAAGCTGGCCTGCAGCTCACTGTGGTGTAGCATCCAGCAATCGCAAAGTTAAAGTGGGCACATCGTAAATATATGCCCATATACGGCCAAACCAGCAGCTAGTGTATATAAGGGTGTACCAGTAGTCCACTGGCAGTCACACTAATTGAAAATAGCCAAGGACTGCTTGGCCAGAAGTTGCTATAATTTTAATCACTTGACACAGCTGGATACTCAAGAACTTTATATTCAATCACTAGAAGCATTATAAAATACCAAAATTTGGGCAACACTGCAAGTGAGAAAACAGACTTAAATCAGAGGTTACCCAAGTCTAACACCAAGCAATACAGAGTCAGTGTTCCAATGATCTCTTCTGAGTACAAAAATCCTGAGTTTTTAAAGGATTGTGACAGCACAGAGTTTCTTGCTATTCACAGTCAGCCCACAATCCATTGGCCAATCTCAGGTGTGGCTCTGGCCAACCATTTTCAGGTTCTTTCCATTTTCCTACTTGTAGTTAGTGATGTTCCTGGCCATTACATTACCAAATTCCTTATCTGATAGAAAAAGCATTCAGATGAAAGTTAAACATAACTGTCCTTCCTATTGTGGCTAGAAACAATAGAATATTACTTCACTTTGCTCCTCCTAAGAATGTAGACTTTTCTCTCAGAGGTGGGGACCACTGTTCCAGTAGTTTTACTCATTCCCCGTGTGAATCCACTGACAGTGCTGTCCTCAGGAGCAAGGAGCATGCTGGCTGCATATGCCATGTTTCGAACTATATCTACTGTGGTACCCTACTATAGCATGTAGACCTGCATTTCTCTATCTTTCGTTTCTTTGGGGCACACAAAAGTGTGTTTTAAACTTTGCAAAAGCTGTGACAGGTGATTTTTTTTCCTAGATGCAAAAAAAGCAAACACATAAAGTATACAACACATTTTTTATTGTTATAGGTATAGGCACATATAATAAGATTTCTTGCATATCGGGCTACTCCAAGAAATGATTTTGCGATAAATTTTTTATGTTGAAATATTTTATATGCGGAAGATTAGAAGACATTAAAAATCTCAGAATACACCAGACATGTATTCATGATTCACGACACACCAGCTGACAAATGCTGGTTTAGATAGTGTATGAAGTTACCAGTTAATTCTCTGAACTGAATGAAGTTACCAGACAATTCTCTGAACTGAAACTCCTACTCTGGGACAGCAACCCTGAATGTCTGCAGCTCATAAATTGCTTCTGTTGCTGTTTACTCTGTGTAGCCTAAACACTACCATCTACAGCAGCCATCTGCATTGCATCTCTGGTATCCTGTCTTGGAGTGCACTCACTGACTTCCTGTTGCTGTAAGAATAGAATAGAATAGAATCTTTATTTGCCTTCCAGTATGTTTTCCAGCATTCATCAATAAGTGACAAGATATAAATGGAAAAATAGTAGTTAAGTATGCATTACAGCAACAAGTGACAGAGTTAACCAAGCATAAGGTAACTGATGCATTTAAGTCTACTCATGGTAGCCTCCATGGGGTTGCTGCCAGATCCATCTTTCTGGCATTTTCATGAGGGAGCTGCTGCTGCTCCTGGTGAGTCTATTAAAAACTAATGTCTGTTGTTTGAAATTATGCTAGTCACTGTTCTGTGTTGTTAGAAACTTTACTCATGCCCAATGTCTTTGTAGCACTGATTTCAATGAGATAATGACAGGCAGCTGTCTACCGGCTCTGACGTCATTCGTCACTATGTCACTGAGATGGCGTTACATTCTTCGGCAGACCATGCTCAAGACCCCCTGCTGGCTGCTGCTGCCATCCCATTTCTCACCCACATCCAGTGAAGAACTACAGGCATTAGTAACCTTCAGCCTACTTCTGTCACAATCAATAAACTCTCGTGTGTCTGCCACCACTCTGCTGCCCTACCAAGATATGATCTCATTGGTTGTCATTTGCCCTCTTTGCTGTGTTAATAATTTAGATCATTGTGTGACACAGAAAAGTAAAAAAAATGTTATTTTCATTGTCTAAAATAAAACATTACAATCTTATTTAATAATAAATATAATGGTCAGGAGTTTACATAATATAAGAAAAGGTTTCTGTCTCTCAGGTCCCCCCCACCTCTGGCATACCAGACTGGTGGATCTGAAAGACTGCTTGAAGGTATGGGCAGCCACTATAAGGCACTGCTGCTGCTGTTGCTGCTGCAGCACAGTCTATGAAACACACCCATCCTGCCACCCTATCAACAGTTACAGTTACCTTTTAAAGCCAGCAGCGCATCTCAGTTAGTCAGTCATGATTTCAGTGCACTGTAGTAATAATCTTGCTAAATATCATTGTCTGATTTTGGATTTGTTACGGTTCTGGGGTTTTTGATCTTGGTTTACTCACTGGACTTATTTTTCTGCTGTGCCATCATCGTTTGTTCTTCTTTGTTGTTGTATTTCTGTTTCCTTTTGGTGGCATGCTGTCGACACCCTCGGTTGGTCAATCAGTCCCTGCAGGTTTGCTAGCCCCTCCTGATGTTGTCAGATACCAATGACACTATAACTGGCAATGATGTAAAAGGTTAGCAGCATCCCATGGACATCAGACTCGTACAGCTCATGGAACAGCAACAGCAACAGCTGCTCCTGCAATAGCAGCTGGAACAGCCATCTCAACAGCAGATTCAACATCGACAGCATCACCACCAATGAAGTGAGTCAATCCATTAGGAAATTCAGCTTTTAAAGGATCAACTGCTTCTGATACCCACCCCATACAAGCGGTGGTCGCTCCTCAGGCAGAGAGCCACCCACCTGCATTTCTGCCATTGAGTGACACCAAAGAGGCTGAAACAGCACGTCGTCACTTTTCAGGTTCCTGATGATGCCCTCCTTCTGCCTTTCTTGGGCTTTTCTTACCAAAGAAGTTGACTACACTCTCGTGTCCTGTTGTACTCACTTTCAAGGAGAGGTGTTCTGTGCTTTTGAATTATTATTTGCAATGGTTTCATGTGGTCACATGGTCCTCAAGTTCCATCAATACATGGTCATTCATGCCACTTATGGGTGAAGAATTTGCAAGGATTCTGCAATATCACTTATACAAATTTGGCTTGCAAAACCTCATAAGCTGATTCTTTGATTTTTGACCTAGTGGCTCAACTGATTCCCAGTCCAGAGGTATGCAGGGCAATCCTCAAAATGCTCTACTCTTCCTTCAATAATGTTTTGGAAATAGTGCAGGCAGCAAATGAATGCCTCATGGCTCAACCTCAAGTAGCAATGGTCCAGTAATTCCTCAGGAGCATAATTCTCATAAGTCATTATACCAATGGTGACATCATCATTCATCAATTTTGGATGTGTCCTTGGCTTCTGAAGAGCCAGTCACACTCCATCAGCAGCAGGGTCTCTTGCCATAGCCTGACTGCTTCATAGCACACCCATGTGCAGACTGCATGGATTGTTGGATCCACTGTAGCTTTTGTGGAAAAGATGGACATCTCTGAACTATAAAACCATCAAGAAAGTTGGATCCCTCTCCTAGTAAGTGTCAACAGATAGTGTATGAACTTCAGGTAATCATTCCCTAATCAATCTCACAACTGTGAGCCAGGATGCCTATATACAGGTGAATGCAGGAGCTACTGTTTCCCTGGTAAACCTCCATTTATATGCTCATGTGGGTTCCTCTGCCTTGGTATCAAGCTCCCAAACATTGGTCACATACGGTGACAGTTTCATTCTCTTCTGGTGTCAATGCAGTCACTGCTGCATAAAAAAACATAATACACAGCTGATAACCATGTTTGTTGTCACTGATCACATGGCTGGCAACATTTCACTATGCTTGCCTTCTTTCTCTTTGAATTCTCCATCACTGATGAGGTTCAGGTCATCTCATACACAGTTCTCATTCAGGAGCTTGATGAGCACTGGACTGGCTTCACACCTCTATTCACACCTGGCCTGGAGTGTGCCATAGGTTTCTGGGCTGATATCTCCTTACACCCAGCTGCAGTACCCAATTTCTGCCGGGTGTGTCCTATTCTGGTCTCCTTGCAGCCAGTCATTACTCATGAACTCGATCACTTCCCTGAACTTGGGTAACTATACCAGCTGACTCCAGTGCCTGTGTCAAACCCCTGGTAGTGGTAAAGAAGCCCAATGGCTCTCTCCATATATATAGGGATTTTAAATCAACTCTGGTGTTGCTACTGTGTCTTTTAGCAAAGTTAATAAAAAGTTGTGAGAAAGCCAAGGTGGAGTATTGCATTAGCAATCTCAAGCTGATAGCCACAGTGTGGCAACATGTGAGTCAAAATAACAAACACGTGAGGGGATTGCTAGTCGAGGCTAGCTGCGCTCAGCCGAAAACTGTTCTATGCAATAGTAATGACTGTAGCAGATGTGTTATGTCATTAGACCAGGGCAAGTCTCTTGTTATGTGTGATGTGACAAGGTGCCAGGTTTAAGTGAAATAAATAGACCTTGGAATGATATAAGTGTGTCTGGATTTTGAGGTAGAAAAATTCTCGCCAGCAGAATCCAGCAGCACATCACAATGCCAGTGCCATATCAGACAACAAGACAACTGGGCATCACTTGCAGCAGCCATGGGATCAAGATGAGGTTGCCTCTGTTGCTGCCAGCATTTAGCTCTTCGCAGGATTTGGCAGCACAGCCCTGCCAACCCATTATCCACAACTGCCACTGCCACCATTGAGTTCCCTCCCTACGACTTAGTACCACAGGACCAGTCACAGCCCGACTCCTGTCAGAGAGCAGCAGGTCAAATCCTGCATGAAGTAGTGTCCAAATGCCTTCAGAGTACCCGCGTGTGGAGCCTAGTCACTGCCCTAGAAACCAATGCTGACAGAGCTGTAGTATACTGCTGATGTCGTGACCATGGCCTACACATGTCAGCAACTGTACATGAGCCTGCAGTTAGCATTTGGCGGATCTATGCAGCATCCTCTCACCAGGGTGGGATCTACTACCCATACATCGGCACCAGACAGGGTCAACAAAGCATGTACCAAAATTGAATATAAGCCTTCTTTATTCTCAGCATCATCACTCACCCCACCAAGTTCAGCTGCACTCTCCAGAATGTCAACAAGTGTCTTCAATCACACCTCCATGCTTTTGATGACAGTAGAGAGAGCATCACTGCCCACAACCACCGTCTGTAGATGAAGAAGATGATTTGACTATTGCACTGGTGCAGTTTCATTGACAAATGGTGGGCTGAGTGCAATATTTTTCTTTTGTTTTTGTTTTACTGCAAAGTCCTGGCAAGTCAGTGGGAGTAATACGTAAGTTGTTAACCATGAATAGTGATTCAGGAGTGAAGCTAGGTTTATTCATTCTTTCAATGTATAATCAGTGTAAGCAGCCACTCAGGCAAAAGTAATTAAGATATAAGGGCCATTCAAAAAGAAGGAACAGATTCCAAACATTTATTGCTTACAAATTACAGAAGATAGAAACAAAATTCCAGTGTCCTGCAAAAAGAAAAATTCAATTTTTTATGCATTTAGCATGAACACCATGTGTTACATGCCAAACGTCAAAACGGTGGCTTATTTCCTACCACGCGCAAAGCAACTTGTCTCTCATTATCGAATTCACAGCTTCAACAATGCAGTGTTGCAGACTTTCAAGAGTGTTAGACATATGGAGAATAAAAATGCGGTCTTTCACACAACCACACAAATAAAAGCCACAAGGTGTGAGGTGTGGAGACCTGGGAGGCAATGAAATTCATTTTCTGCTCCTCCTTTTCTGATCAAATGTCCTGGAATGGTGTCATTCAGGTAACACCAGATGTGCTTAGAGAAATTCGACAGGGCTAAATCTGTTGAAGAGTGTATGCCAGAGGTTCACAATGTAGTGCAAACCAAGGATTGGGTCACAACCTTGTAGGAAAAGCAAATAATGTGCACAGCAAGTCCTGGAAGTAAACATTCTCACTGAACGTCATGCCACAGTTAACCTTCAGTTAAACAACATACAAATATGTTAAGGAGTAATTTGCTGGTATAGTGCCACCAGGAATAAGAATGTTGTTTTGGGTTGAGCCGGAGTACCAGAAAACCAAACATTTCTATGAGAATTCAGTTTGTAATGAGCGCTACAAAAGTAGGAATAAGTGGGACTACCTGTTGATGTGCTGTGAGCTGTAGTGCCATATGTGGTTTTCTTGTATGAAGCATAAGGAGAACTGTTGTTGCAAGGGCACAGTTCCGAAAGTTGTTCCAAAACAGAGGGTTAAAAAACCAGTGGATAGACAGGTGATACATCTAGCATAGGAGCTGAAGCTGATATGTTAAGGATAATTTATTAAGAAAGAAACTTATTTTAGTTTGTAAGTGTGGAATGGAAAGTTAAAAGTTGTTTGTGCATAAGCACGGCAAGAGACCTAGCAGTGAAAAATGTTTCACTTTGAGTTTATGAGTAGGGAAAGGAATCCTTAAGGGACATTGTGAGATTAAGCAACAGATAAGAAATGAGTTTATGGAGTTTTAAAGATTTGTGCAGTTTTCAGGCCTGTACCCTAAGCCTTAGTGTTTCAGGTGCGGGAAGAAGGCAACAGGGCTAAATTCTGCCACAATGTACTGAGATAAATGAAGTGCTCAGGTGTGCATAACCGCCATGCCTGCAATAGAAGTAAAGAAGAAACACAAATGTGCACATGCTGCAGGGGTTCCCATTTTGCCAACTGACAGAGCAGACTGGCTTTCTCAAGCCACAGCCTGGCCAATTATGGGATGATGGCTCCAGCTGAAGGCACACTGGTGAAGAAGACAATGCGACCACAAAAACCAAAATTGGCATAGCAGAACAACAAATCAGTGGCAGTCTCCCCTGCATGTGAACAGATGGAATGTCCCCCCACCAGTAGTGGGGCAGATGGCCAAAAGTGAGAGGATGAGAGGAAGTGCGGGGAGAGGGGGGGGGGGGGACACAGCCTGACCACCCTCAAGGACACTGAGGCTGTGGAGATGGCAGAAGTAGGCTGGCAATCCACCTGTACAATTATCTGTGGCAACTGCACAGTCACCTCCTGCGATTTATCTGCAGCCACAATAGATGCTGTGAAGAAGCAAACAAAGCTGCAGAAAAACTGAACCTGCTGCTGCAACCAGTCACCAATGACTGAGTGCAGTAGAGGGCCACACACAGCAGCACCTGGTGCTAACACATAGGTTCTGACTGACCTCTTTATGATGAATAGATGACTATGACCCTGATATGCAGCTGCATCGTACCTGCTATTAACATAATGTACTCTTGCTTGATCTGTCACTAACAGCAATCAATCTGCTACTGCTATTACTACCTATCCAGACTATTGCGAAGAATTTCTTTTCCCATGATGCTTGCTAAGGAAGTTTTATCACTCTGTCCTTAAACCTGCTCTTCTTCAAACATTTTTGTCCACTTTCTATGCCCTGACGGTCCTGTGTTACTGGGTAATCGTATCCAGATGTATGGGCAACATCACAGACCAGCATCCTGTGATAACCTTTCAAATAACTAACCAATGCAGAGGTGACAGTAGATTTTTTGTGATGATCACCAAGCTAGTGTGGTGTGGAGGGTCTCCACTCATACTTTGGAGGGGATCCACTCTTACTTTGTTTTACATACTTAGAATGTAGGTAATTTTAGGCCAGGGCTGGGTCTTTTCCGTGCAAGGGGGCAGTGTAGTGTCGCTATCCAGTCTTGTAGCAAAAGTAGTAAAAAATGGTGAGACAACAACTGTTTAGTATTCTGTTAGCAGCCACAGGCTGGTAATGTGA
Organism: Schistocerca gregaria; assembly: GCF_023897955.1. Taxonomy (NCBI): domain Eukaryota; kingdom Metazoa; phylum Arthropoda; class Insecta; order Orthoptera; family Acrididae; genus Schistocerca; species Schistocerca gregaria. Next base: position 290,625,754 of record NC_064925.1, read on the forward strand.
ATCAGAATAACATACATGTAAGGGGATTGCAAGACAAGGCTGGCTATACTCTGAGGAAAACTGCACCATCTCTTACTATGGGAGATTTGACTATGTGCAGGTTTTAGTGAAATAAATGCACCTCTGAGCGCTATAAATATGTCTAAATTTTGAGGAAGAAGCATTCTTGTCACTGGAGTGCAGCAACAACATTACAGTGCCACAGCCACACTGCAGTGAGACAACTGGTCACCACCAGCAGCAGCTATGATATCGAAAACATGCTGCGCCTGTTGCTGCCAGCACTAAGTTGCTCATTGTACTTGGTGCCTCAGCACTGCCAACCTGTCATCTGCACTTGCAGCTGCCAGTAATGAGTTCCCTCCCTGGAGTTTAGTACCACAGCACCAGCTGCCATCTGACCCCTCAAGGAAGCACTGGGTTGAATCCCACAATAGCTGCCTCCTCATACTGCCACAGTGGCTACATGTGGATCCAATGTGCTGTCACAGACGCCAATGCTGATGGAGCTGTACCGCAGCACTAACATCACAACCATGGCCTACAGAAGCCACCGATCATCCATGGGCCTGTAGTCAGCATTGCGGAGAACCTATACTGCATCCTCTCACCAGGGCAGAAGTCGACACCCATACAACAGCAGCAGCCAGGATCAACAGTGTGTTGCGTGTCTTGCCACACAAAGCACAACCGAAGGTTGAATAAAAATCCTTTATTGTCAGCAATGTCCCCATTGGGTCCTCCAGCCTGTCACTAACAATACTAACCCCATCAAGTGGAATTCTGCTCTTCAGAATAATAAATGTCAAGGCACAAGTGCAAACCTATGCCATTGTATACCAAGAGGACTTTCTGACAAAGCTTGTCAGTGGTGATAATTTTTGTAAGATAAATTTTGTTGATTCTTATTTTCAGATACCACTGGATGAGACCCCCAAAACTTACATGATGTGCACGCTTTTTGGGAAAAGGTGAATCATTATTCTTAATTTGTCCAACAAGTGGCCAACACTCAACGAACTGTGGAAGAAGGGTGTTTAGTACAGGTGGATGGCTGCCTGTGAGAACACTTCCACACAGCTGAAGCGTCTGCTGTGCTCAGCACCTTGACTAATGTCACTTTCTCCATCACATTCCCTGGTTTCGGATACTGATGTTTCTCCCTGTGACACAGGTGCAGTGCTGGTGCATAGGAATGATGACAGCACCAAGCAACCAATTGCATATGCATCAAAGACACTGGTACTCACTCAATAGAAGTACTTGGAGACTGAAAAAGAAGCGTTGGTGAATATCTATGCCGTTAAGAAATTCCACATTTACCTATTCTGAACAAAGTTTATGCTCATTACCGATCACAAACTACTGGTAGCACTCCTTGGGGCACACTGCCAGCTACCAGAGAGGATGGCACAATAGCTCCAGCATTGACACTTTTCCACAGCTCTTACATTTATACCATTAAATACAAGCCCATTTCACAACACTCAAATGCAGATGCAATCTCTCTTTTACCTTCAGGACCCAACCTAGCATTTGACCAACAGGAAATCTCCTGTTTCCATCTTGACATGGAATGGCACCACACTCTAGATGGGTTTCCCTTTACAGCTACTCAGATCAATGCAGACACATGTGACCCTGTATTATGGTGTTTCATATACTACGTGCTCCATGGGTGGTCCAGTTATTTTTCAAAGTCTACCAATCCAGGGCTCCAGCCTTGAGCTCACCTCTCCCAACATTTCTCAGTTGTCTGCAATGTTCTGTTTGACACAGAGGTAGATATTCCCCTTTCCATGATCCTGTTGACCCTGTGTCCTCATGTTTTGCAACTCCTCCTCCTTCCTGGGCATTGGGGTATGTTGCAGATGAATGTGCTCCCAAGGTGACATATCTACTGGCCTAGACTGATGATGTACAGTTGTTCTGCTTGTACGTGGCAACACCATTCACCATTCTCCTCCTCCATTTTTCATTCCCTGCCCCCCCCCCCCTTGTCACTGGGACTGCATTCATCTTTGCTGGTCCCTTTCTGGGCTCATTGTCATGGGCGAATGTGATCAGCATGTTGACCACCACCACCACTGATGCCACTGTTAATGCACTCATTCATATTTTTGCCATCAAAGGACTTCCTCTCACTATCATACCAGACAATGGGCTCTGACTCAAAGCAATTGCTTTTGAACCATTCTGCACTTCCAGTGGTATAAAGCACCTGTTTAGTCCTACATTTCACACATCCTCCAATAGCAGAGTGAAATGTATAGTGTGAATGTTTAAATAACAAATGTTAAACGCAGTGGGCACTTCCTCCACCATCACTGCCTTCACAATGTTTCTGACCACCTACAGAACCACCACTGTCCATGACCACAGTCTGCTAGAACTCATCCATGAGAACCACTGAATACATTGCAACATCGATGACAGCAGTGGGAACCCCAAAACTGGGGAAGTGAAGCTAGCAGCAGGCACAATGCTGCTTTTCACTGCCACTTGTACAAATGCTTCATTGTAGACTTTCATTCTCTTTGCTTGCATACAAGGATACATCTCCAGCTATTGCTGTGTCCTGGAGGTGGGCTTTACATTAAAGTATACACATGAAAACAAACAATAGGTTCAGTGGCAGCTTTTGGTGACATCTCAGGCCACATCAGATCTCAGCAGCTTCCTCTCCATAAAAGCAAAGCTCACATCTTTGATCTGTTGATTGATGAATCATGTGGCAGTGTCGGACAGCAACATGATATAGGTCATCAAGGTGGTGCCGGGTCATTGTGTCCATGATATGGTCTTGTGCAAAGTCAGCAGAGGCTATGGGACAGGACAGTTGGTCTCATGCAGCTATAGCAGTGGCAACAGCTCCAGGTAGACTAGGGCAGGCTGCCCAGATTGGATGCGCAAAGCACTCATCTGATGCTTCACAGCACGCAGTCAGGCAGCCTTGCATGACAGTTTAACACATCTACTCATGACTTAGTAATTTGTACGTGGCACCTGGAAGCCAAAAATGTTAAATTCAGCATTCCTTTTCTGACATCAGTTTGTACACCCCCTCTTAGATGTAATCAGTATCAGAAAGTGGTGTGGGCTTGTAATTAATATCCAGCATGCAGGTGTATAAAAAGAAACCAATTGGTTTATTTGCTCGTGGCAATTACATCGTGAATATCACTTCAGGGGCAAGAGAAGATAAGTACAGTGGCATCACATCCACCTTGAAGAAGAAGGGACCTAATCCATTAAGCAGATCAGAACAGAAGTGAAAGACATTACTCACTGTCCAGGAGCCCTTAGCCTCACAAGTCACATGATCCTGTGACATGATTTGATTGGCAAGGCAGCTTTGCTGATGATGATTCTGTCTATTTTGGCGTGAACTGATTGATTGTTGTCACATCAGCTGAAAGGCAACGAATGATAAAGACAGCCTCTTTGAAATATTTAAACAATAAACATTACTCGAATTTGGATCCCAAGGGGCACCTTGCACACAAGTATTAATAAAGAGGGACTAATTCTGGTGGAAGTGAACTACATTATGGAGTCCCAGTATCCTCAAATTAAGTGATTGACCATTCGTCATAATATCAAAACAAATTCAAAAATGATGGCCATTAGAATTCACAGAGCTTGCTCAAATGCAAGTGTGCCATTACCAGTGGTACAAAGGACACATACACGTACAAGTTTATGCTTTATAAACAACACAACACAGATCATCTCTGTCAGGAAGATGCAACTAATGCTCTTTGTCACTCATGACTTCTCACACCTCACCATGATAGTTAGGAAAGCTGAAAAAAAAGGAAAAAAAAAGAAAACTTTTTGATATCCCCCGAGTCAACAAATCCCACAAACTGCTAATCATGACAAAAAAGGTCAATGGTGACAGCAATACCACAACACTTGAGTACTGCTTGCCAGTATGCTGCAGCTGCAGTCAACCTATCTTCAAAAACAGGGGTGACACATCGCACATGGCTCAAGCCTTGCCCATTAATTACCAGAATCTAGACCTCAGCAGTTTGTCAGCAGCAGAAATATACAGTACTTCAATCACGTTCTTATAGGTTAGCAATATTTAGTTGAAAGCTTATATTGTGACAGTCTTTATGTTGAGTCTATCTGTGACTCAGCACCTACACTATATGGTGAGTAGCAACTTTCCTTTTCATAATATTGTTACATTCCATCCTGGATTTTCCTCTGTTTGATTCTTATAGTTTACTTAGATCACGTCACCAGTACAGCAGGTGCCGTAGCAAAGCTTATTGTGCAATCAAGGCAGAGCAACACTGGGCACACATCCACACAGTTCAACCACTGAACCACATCTCTCTAATAAAGGTATGTCACTACATTGCTCAAAATTGTTGGTGCCAGTGACATCAGACAGCACAGTTTATTAAATGTTCAGTCTCCTTGTAATTACATCATTCTCTATGATTTATATGCCTGGAAACAAGTTCTAAACATTACTTGAAAATATGTGGCAAATTTTTTATGTTCTGCCAAAATCATATGTAAGATAGACTATTTTTCCTTTCATCTGGGTATACTGATGAACTCACCCAAAGGGGCCTAATGAATGGATGTCTTCGAGAATTGCATCTTAAATTTTTGCATCCTTTCTCTGTATCCCTGTGTCTGCTCTTAACCCTTCCAGGCCCTGCTGGCTTTGCCCACCATGCTGACCTGTGATATTGGGGACCACTCTTCATGCTGTAGGGAAGCAGCCTACTCACGCCTTATAAAATTCACATCAGTCTTTCCATTGTGTGCCAGCCAGTCCGCTGTAATTAGCTCTGATGTCATAAGTGTTGCGCAATACTTTAAAAATCAAGTAAATAACCTAAAACGTTTCTAGCATGTCAGGAGTAATACTAAATAAATATGTGTTGAATGTCAGCTCAATAACTTCAACCATTTTCGAAATTTGGACGTTTTTCTGTGAAAATCATTGGCGCAACAGAAAAGAGCTAGAAACTTAAAAATTTATATTTAGATTCCTTTTGCATAATAATTTAGTAGAAACAGTATTCTGGATCTCACAAATTAAAATTGTAGTTGAAATTCATGATTTTCTGGTTTTTATCTTAAAAATTAAGGAAGCAAGATAGATTAAGTAGGTGAATAAGTAAAGCTAGGATGTTTAAATTTAAGTAGAAGGGAGATCCGCTATAATCATAAAGATTTGAGAAGTTCCAACTGAATAACTATAAAACTATAGCGATAGTGTATCTCCAAAGGGCAAGTTCAGAGCTCGTCTACTGCATGTTGTGTAATTAAATTAATTATCTCACCCAAAATATTTGACATTTATTATGATTACTTACCTGTGTGCTGATTGCACATTTAAATTGAGAGCTTCATCGGCCATCAGCAAAGGAAGCAATGATTTATTCGATAACTTAAAGTGGTGCATTACTAGCCCAGCGGCTAATCGGGAGAGCAGATTTGATCAGGTGTTCCCTTAGCCGTCCGCACCGCAGCTTTATATGTAAGAATTCTGCATGAGAGGGTTAAGAATTCTGCATGAGAGGAGGAAGGCCCCAGTTCTCTCCAGATGCTGATTAGCGCACCACCTGTGCTGGGAGTCGCATCGCGTCATGTCGCGTCAGTATCGTTGATATAAACAGTCTCGGATGCAGTAATAAGTTACTCGGGATACGCGTAACCATGAAATCGTTTTTGAGTGAAGTGTTAATTTTGGGATGACGTTAATGATCTATCTTTAGTTTGCGTGTGTCGTATTTTCACGTGCCACTGCAGGACAGACATTCTACCATTATTAGCATGGCGTTTGATGAACGTTATCATCAAATTATGGTGAGCATTCACTTAAATATTTAATTTGAACAGTTATACACTCCTGGAAATTGAAATAAGAACACCGTGAATTCATTGTCCCAGGAAGGGGAAACTTTATTGACACATTCCTGGGGTGAGATACATCACATGATCACACTGACAGAACCACAGGCACATAGACTCAGGCAACAGAGCATGCACAATGTCGGCACTAGTACAGTGTATATCCACTTTTCGCAGCAATGCAGGCTGCTATTCTCCCATGGAGACGATCGTAGAGATGCTGGATGTAGTCCTGGGGAACGGCTTGCCATGCCATTCCCACCTGGCGCCTCAGTTTGACCAGCGTTCGTGCTGGACGTGCAGACCGCGTGAGACGACGCTTCATCCAGACCCAAATATGCTCAATGGGGGACAGATCCGGAGATCTTGCTGGCCAGGGTAGTTGATTTACACCTTCTAGAGCATGTTGGGTGGCACGGGATACATGCAGACGTGCATTGTCCTGTTGGAACAGCAAGTTCCCTTGCCGGTCTAGGAATGGTAGAACAATGGGTTCGATGACGGTTTGGATGTACCGTGCACTATTCAGTGTCCCCTCAACGATCACCAGAGGTGTACGGCCAGTGTAGGAGATCGTTCCCAACACCCTGATGCCGGGTGTTGGCCCTGTGTGCCTCGGTCGTATGCAGTCCTGATTGTGGCGCTCACCTGCACGGCGCCAAACCCGCATACGACCATCATTGGCACCAAGGCAGAAGCGACTCTCATCGCTGAAGACGACACGTCTCCATTCGTCCCTCCATTCACACCTGTCGCGACACCACTGGAGGCGGGCTGCACGATGTTGGGGCGTGAGCAGAAGACGGTCTAACGGTGTGTGGGACCGTAGCCCAGCTTCATTGAGACGGTTCCGAATGGTCCTCGCCGATACCCCAGGTGCAACAGTGTCCCTAATTTGCTGGGAAGTGGCGGTGCGGTCCCCTATGGCACTGCGTAGGATCCTACGGTCTTGGCGTGCATCCGTCCGTCGCTGAGGTCCGGTCCCAGGTCGACGGGCACGTGCACCTTCCACCGACCATTGGCGACAACATCGATGTACTGTGGAGACCTCACGCCCCACGTGTTGAGCAATTTGGTGGTACGTCCACCCGGCCTCCCGCATGCCCACTATATGCCCTCACTCAAAGTCCGTCAACTGCACATACAGTTCACGTCCACGCTGTTGCGGCATGCTACCAGTGTTAAAGACTGCGATGGAGCTCCGTATGCCACGGCAAACTGGCTAACACCGACGGCAGCGGTGCACAAATGCTGCGCAGCTAGCGCCATTCGACGGCCAGCACCGCGGTTCCTGGTGTGTCCGTTGTGCCGTGTGTGTGATCATTGCTTGTACAGCCCTCTCGCAGTGTCCGGAGCAAGTATGGTGGATCTGACACACCGGTGTCAATGTGTTCTTTTTTCCATTTCCAGGAGTGTAGTTGCATCAGCGCATTAGACTCTGAACTGCTCTGGTAGTTGGATTGTGTGAATTCTTTTTGGTCTGTGACTTTCAGAATATAGTGAACGTTTTAGAGAGAAAGGTTTTTGACTATGAATCCCAGACAACATCCCAATTCCTCAAAGCTATAAGCTGTAGCTATAAATGTATCTCTCAGACGAAGTGGGCACTAGGAATTCTAATTACAGCTTCACGTTTTGCTAATCACTTTCTGGTTGCCACTATTGTAGTTAGAGAGCCAGTGTTGAGAACGGCAAACAACAGCATTAAATAAATAATAGGAACATTAACAATTATTCTACCTGCCGTCCCACATATGGTGCCAATTGGTCGGGAAAGAAACTGAGTAAAAGTGAAAGTGATTTTTAAATATTCGGTTTCGGGAGTGAAATGCGACACGCAACTGGGTACTAGAACACTGATAGTGTTACGTGTGCATGTGGACGACGCAATTGGATTAACAACGCATCTGGATCGACGGAGCTGGCACTGAGTCTAGCGGCGCTGCTGGCATCACGAGAAGCCAGTTTCACCTCACCGCAGTTGTCCGCCAGAGCAACCGGAGCCACGCCTGCAGTTGCAGGCCACGCTAACACACAGCAGCCGTCGAAGTGCCGTCTGCAGTAATCCTGGTACGCCGCGCCAGCAATGCCATACGTCGTGCAGAAGGAACTAAGTTAAGTGAAAAGCTGGTAAAATTTTTACTAACCTGCACTAAAAGACTGTCAGCAATGGAACCGCCAGAAGAAACTGAGGTTAAACTTAAATCAGTACCTATGTCTGTTGAGGGAACTGTAAATCCAGACAATGGTTCAAGTGTAAATATGCATGAAAATAGTAATGTTAAATTGAAATATGAAGTATTATCTCCTCACAGTAGTGTGAAAAGGGGTAATGATTCAATAATAGAGACCCCTGTAGTAAATCAGAAATTGTTAATTTATTGGATGATAGTTTATCTCATGAGTTAAAAACGAAACAGTCACCAGAGGTGATAGAGTTTAAAAAGGATAAGTTAGGTATGACTGATCAATCAGATGTTTCATTTTGTTTTGATGATTCTGGTATTGGAGCTAGTTTTTCGTCACCTGTGTGATAAAAAACCAGATAATGAGCAACCCAAAGATACTGGGGCTATTTATTTAAATGTTATATTACAAGCAATAGCTACCAGTAATGCTAAAATGACAGCTGAATTAAAGTCTGAAATAAAGTATGATATTGTGGCCAGCCAAACTAATTTTAATAAACGATTGGAGGTAATGGACAATACCTTCAAGGCTGGTTGCAATAAGTTGAAAGAGGATCTGGACAGTTTGAATTATAAAATTGATTACAATCATGAGGATATTAAGAAAAAGGTTGCTCAACAATTTTCTGAAATGTATAAAACAGTAAAATCCGAAGTTGCTGAGGTTCACAAAGACTTCCAAATGGAAGATGCGAAGCTGGAGCACAAGTTAACAGAAAAGATCGAGGCGGAATATGAACTGTGCTCAGATAGGTTTAAAGAAGTTAATATAAAAGTAAATATATGTCAAGCAGAAGTAGATGCAATCAAAACAGATACTACTCATATTGTGCAAAGAGTAGATTATGTTGAAATGAGAGTAGAAAATATTAGTACTAACATTGCTAACACTGAGAGTAAAGTAGCTTCAGTAACTTCTGGTAATGGTAGTATACAACAAGTTGTAGCTGCAAACGCCGCATTTATCGGATGTTGGAAGTTCTTGCGGTTCAATCCAGATAAAAATATCCACCCACTAGATTTCTGGAATGATTTTGAAGATGTGATTCCACCAACTTGGTCTGAACAAGAGAAAATCTCATTTATTAGAAACCATTTAGCAGTTGACGCCATGCGTTGGGCAGCTGATGTTATGTTGAAGTGTAAAACATTAGCGGAATTTAAAACAGCTTTCATTAATGAGTATTGGTCTAGCAATAAGCAAAATTAAGTGTTGAGAGAATTTTGGAGTGGAAAACGCTTCAATGCAGGCAAGGAATCTATTAAAGAGTTTGCTAGGTCATGGATTTCACGTTTGTCACATTTGGCCGAAAAGCTAAAACCTGAAATGATAATACTAGGTCTTGAAGCCAAACTGCCATGGTATTGGCCAACTAGAATTATATCTGCCCCTAGAGACAATCTTGATCGTTTCATTGAGTATTTGGAATGTGTAGAGCATGTTGCTGCTAATGAGGAGCAAGCACGTAATAACAGAAATGGTAATAACACTAGTAGTAATTTTAAGAACGAGCAGAATGGCAATGTAAACATCAGAACAGTAGGTGTTTGCCATCCTAAGAGAGGTAGGAATTGGAGAAATAATTATCAGAACCAACAGTGGCATCCAAATGATAGTAATTTTGTTCCAAACAAAATTATGCAGGTAAACAACAGTGCGGAAAGCAATGGTGTGCCAGTTAACTCTAATGGAAATAAAGGAAACAGTAGTAGGCTGAGGCAGGAACACTAGTTCCCATCTATGAGGACAGTGGCACTCACCAGGCAGTTACTTTTCCTAAGCCAGTAATTACAGTAATTGCTAAGACAGATCAGAATACTCAGACTGAGCATGTGGATGAGGGGTCAGTAGCATCTAAGGATACAGCAGAAATATTAGATCACTCATAGTATTTAATAGATACCACATTAGAGATGCTTTCTAAGTGGGAAGAGAAAGAGAAGATGCAGCAGTGTAACAGTAGGGAAGAGCTACAAAATACTGAATTGTCAGGTAAAGAAGCAGAAGAAATTCATGCTTATACTTACGATGAGGATGATGTGCTCTTATCTAAAGTGCCTGTGCAGGATGTTGATACTGTACTAATAGATTTAGGACAGGAGGTAAGTGAGAATAGCATGTTGTGGGTCGATGAACCCAGTAGCTGTGACCAGTTGTCACTTGAGAAGGAACCCGACGATAATAGTGAAAGTGGTTTAGCTGTAACTAGTGTTATGCCCGGTCTGGAGGCGAAGAATCGATTTGGGTCATGTTCAGCAAACTAACTGTAATGAAGTTGTGCAGTGTTTCGATTTAAAATTAATAGACTGACTGGAAAAGGCAACTGAAAATGTAATTCGTTAAACCCCTACACACTTTGATCTAAATGTAATGAAGACAGATGTCGATCACTTTAGTTAGAGACAAATCCAAAAGGAACTATTGGATGAGTTTGAGGAACCACCTGTACAACCTAGAATAAGCCACCCTATAATAATAGTGAATATGTTGGGTATCAATGTACGTTGTCTCTTCGACAGTGGAAGTGAGGTGAGTGCAATATCTCAGTCCTTCTTTGATGCATTACCTAGTAAAGACAAGCTTACCGTAATGAGGGTATCAGGACTAAGAATAATTGGTGCTACTAGCAAGGTGTCAAAAACAGTAAAGCAAGAAGCTTTACTGCCCTTTGATATTAATGGTAATTTAATTGATCATCCATGCTTAATTGTAAACAATCTCAGTATTGAGGTTTTAATTGGCATAGATTTCGTGTCGAAATATCAGAGTGTTGTTGACTTTCAAAGAAGCCAGTTAAAATTGGTTTTGCCAATAACCTGAGTAATTACAGTACCTTTTATTGATAAACATGTAGTAACTAATAATGAAACTTGGGAGCTGCCTATACGAGTTCTGAAAAATAGGAGATATTGGGACGAAGGTGTTAATCTTAGTAAAAGTAAGCTAAACACAGAAGAAGAAGAAGAAGAAGAAGAAGAAGAAGCAATTATTTGGACAAGATAGAAGCTAAATTGCAGGAAATCGATAAAATTTCAGCTAATCAGAAGGAAGAACCGAGACAGGTTTTAAAAAGGCATCATAAGGTATTTTCAAATCTATCTGGCGTGTTATGAATGTCAATTAAAGGTGAAGCCTGGCCAAGTGTTTTTAATAGGAAAACCACATGCCAATGCACATAGGCTAGAGTACGCTAAGAGTAAAAAGCTATTCAGTCTCAGGAACGTGATCGACCTAAAGAAGTTCACAGGTAGTGAATGAATTCTGTAGGGAAGAGGTTGTTCTGTAACCTCTACACAGTGTGGCAGCTATCCAGTCCCAGCTGTGTGAGATCTTCTTTCCCATTTCAGATTTCACTCTCTCTTCATCTTTTCTATCCACCTAAATTTTGACCTCTTCTTTCCAACACATAAAAATCTTCCAGTATGACTATCAAGCCAGCATTAAGCTAATGAACTCTGTAGGGAGGAGGTTGTTCTGTAACCTCTACACAGTATGGCAGCTGTGCAGTCCCAGCTGTGTGAGATCTTCTTTCCCATTTCAGATCTCACTCATTCTTCATCTTTCCTATCCACCAAAATTTTGGCTCTTACTCTCAAATATTAAAATCTTCCGGTATGACTATCAAGCCAGCATTAAGATAATGAATTCTGTAGGGAGGAGGTTGTTCTGTAACCTCTGCACAGTGTTGCAGCTGTGCAGTCCCAGCTGCGTGAGATCTTCTTTCCCATGTCAGGTCTCACTCTATCTTCATCTTTCCTATCCACTGAAGTTTCGACTCCTTCTTTGCAATACAAAAATTTTCCGTCATGGCTATCAAGCCATGAGTTCTGTAACCATTCTATCCACTGATTAGTGAAGAAAATACCTAATGTGACAAACCTAACGGCGACATAAACAACAGAGAAGTATGATGTAATTAAGATACAAAGGTGTTTGAGTAACAAGTATGTATAGAACCCTGGTAATATTATAAGTACAAAGTTGTTGTTTTATTGGAAATGGTCCACCAACAGTAATTTAAAAAGATATACAAATTCATGTACAAGCAGGATCTGAAGTGGCAGTGAAACCTATTGTATGCTGTAGAGGTAACTAATTAATAGTGAAAGAAATTGCTTAGTGTTATGAAAAATATGCAGATAAGTTGTAAAAATGAACTCACCTTGTGTAGCAAGGAATGGCAGTGTAATAGAAGTGAGCAGTGTTTATGGTTGAGATGTGAAGGATACGTCCCTGAAGTATTTATAAGGTTGGAGCTGGCCAATTTTTTGGTGTTGGGTGTGCGGTGACAGAACTACGTGTATTGAGGTTATGAGTTGGAGGCGTGAATGTGGTACCTTTATGTTAGATGAGACAGAGCAGCTCATGGTGTCCTATAGGTTTAAGGAATTTAGCATTACGCTTGTCCATAATTACTTAATGCACTTCAGTGGTATGTCGAGAAAGACTACTTGTGGTCCGAGTGAAAATGGATTGCCACGTGAGCAAACTGATCAGCTGCAATACCCTATAGATATGAAATAAATGTGCCATCCTATGCTTTAAATTTTAATGGAGTGAGTATTACTTAAATTCATACACTAGCAAAGTAAGTAAGTACATAATTGCAGATGTGGAACTGACACAGCAGCAGAAGACCAATAAGTGGATTTAGTAGTTAACTAAACGTAGTGTGTTTTGAACACTCAGAACTGTACTATTACCACAAGTTACTCACATGTACAAAGAAGCTGAGAAGATAACTACTAATCAAATACACTCATACTATCTCTAAGAATAAGGTAATCAAAGAGGAGTCAGCTAAGTAAATAAAATACAAATGTATCAAGAATGTACCGAGCATTGGTTCAGTGTTCTGGCCCAGAAATAATAAATTGAGATTAAATAGGATTCATGATTGTATGCCTTGAGCATAAATTTTCTCTAGTACGTGACTAACGGCATTTTGAGCCATTTGTTTACCGATTTTATGGCCGTTAAGTAACCGCGAGAGTAAAATTGAAAAAGTACTGTTAACTTTGTTCCAGCAACATATTGAAAGATAAAATGTATATATATATCCCCATTTCATTGTGACCCACCCTTAGATTTTAAATGAACAGAGTCTGAGGCACTCTTTTTGTTTGTTCTACAGGACAAACCAGATAATGGCAGCCTGGTAGTTGCATGAAAGCATGGAGTGACTTGGACACCACTCATAGTGACCCCTCTCCTTTCCCCATGTAAGTTAGAGTGGACGTGAAGTATGCACACCATAGCAACTTCCCCCCTACCCTTGTGAATAGAAGTGTAAAACGCCAGCCAAAGCTGCTACAACCACATGTGGAAAAATGAAATTGTCATGATTTGCGAAATTTCCTTTTAGGTTTAGAAAAGACTGCTAAGATATAATTATATGTTTATATATCTTGAATAATCATGCTATTTTCTTTGAATTTCTGTATGCAAAAAAAATAAATAAATAAATATTTGCAGACAATTTTATGAATTTAAGATTTTCATAATTTTTTATATTTTTATGTGTTTGTCGTCTAAGTCAAATGTATGCCAAAGTGTTTAGTTGGTTTTGCTTAAATTTTGAGTGATAATGTTGCTTAAGAGGCAGTGAACATACCAACAATTTAAATAATTGAAGTAGGTAATATGTTTTCTATTAATATTTCTATATGTTCACATTTCAATTTTAATTTTTCATAGGGAGTTAAGCTGTACTCTTGCTTCCCTTTCTGTAATTAATTTTTTTCATTTACATTCAAAAGAATTAATTAGAGGGTGATGTAGGGAAGCAGCCTACTCACACCGTATAAAATTCACATTAGTCTTTCCATTGTGTGCCAGCCAGTCCGCTGTAACTAGCTCTGACGTCATAAATGTTCCACAATACTTTAAAAATCAAGTAAATAACCTGAAAAGTTTCTAGCATGTCAGGAATAATACTAAATAAATATTTGTTGAATATCAGTTCAATAATTTTGACCATTTTCGAAATTTGGACGTTTTTCTGTGAAAATCATTGGCGCAAAAGAAAAGAGCTAGAAACTTAAAAATTTATATTTAGATTCCTTTTGCATAATAATTTAGTAGAAACAGTATTCTGGATTTCACAAATTAAAATTTTAGTTGAAATTCATGATTTTCTGGTTTTTGTCTTAAAAATTAAGGAAGCAAGATAGATTAAGTAGCCGAATGAATAAAGCTAGGATGTTTAAATTTAAGTAGAAGGGAGATCCGCTATAATCATAAAGATGTGAGAAGTTTCAACTGAATAACTATAAAACTATAGCGATAGCGTATCTCCAAAGGGCAAGTTCAGATCTCGTCTGCTGCGTGTAGTGTAATTAAATTAATTATCTGACTCAAAATATGTGACTTAGCCACATAAGACTTTTATTATGATAACTTACCTGTGTGCTGATTGCACATTTAAATTGAGAGCTTCATTGGCCATGAGCAAAGAAAGCAATGATTTATTCGATAACTTAAAGTGGTGCATTACTAGCCCAGTGGCTAGTCGGGAGAGCAGATTTGATCAGGCGTTCCCTCAGCCGTACGCACCGTGGCTTTATATGTAAGAATGCTGTGTGAGAGGAAGAAGGCCCTAGTTCTCTCCAGGCGCTGATTAGCGCAACACCTGTGCCAGGAGTCGCATCGCGTCGCGTCGCGTCGCGTCAGTATCGTTGATATAACCAGCCTCGGATGCAGTAATAATTTACTCGGACACGTAACCATGAAATCGTTTTCGAGTGAAGTGTTAATTTTGGGATGATGTTAATGATCTATCTTTAGTTTGTGTATGTCGTATTTTCACGTGCTGCCACAGGACAGACATTCTACCATTGTTAGCGTGGCGTTTGATGAACATTATCATCAAATTATGGCAAGCATTCACTTAAACATTTAATTTGAACAGTTATAGTTGCATCAGCGCATTAGACTCTGAACTGCTCTGGTAGTTGGATTGTGTGGATTCTTTTTGGTCTGTGACTTTCAGAATATAGTGAACATTTTAGAGAGAATGGTTTTTGATTATGAATCCCAGACAATCTCCTAATTCCCCAGAGCTATAAGCTGTAGCTATAAATGTATCTCTCAGATGAAGTGGGCACTAGGAATTCTAATTACAGGCTTCATGTTTTGCTAATCACTTTCTGGTTGCCAATATTGTAGTTAGAGCCAGTGTTGAGAACGGCACACAACAGCATTAAATAAATAATAGGAACATTAACAATTATTCTACCCGCTCCCCCACAGCACACTGCCCCCAAAATGTGCTATCTGGCCTTCCCATGCACATACCACCTCCGGTTCTGATAGCCTCGCTTACTTAAATCTCTCCACTCTATATACTCTGGTTGTTATGTTGTTCCTGCCATTCTTATTGTAATAAAATTCTGCAGCATTTAACAGGTTTTCCAACTAATTGCATTTCTTAATCATTATCCTCTAATTGTTTAATTTGTTGACCATCAGCCTGATAGTGAAGCAGAAAGGTTAGCATTACCAGTTTGTGAGGTAATGGGTGAGTTCTGGCGCTTTGGAAATATTCTAAATTCTGAGTTGGCATGGCCGCACAGGCAGCTCGGCAAGCCGGGGCCCAGCAGCAAACACGTGGTATCGAATGTTAGCCGGGGTCCAGGAACTGCGTGGCCGGGAATTTCATGGTGATGCTGTGTCAATGAAAGAGACTTGTATGCCATGAGTGCCAAACGTGGTGGACTTTGTGAAACCATCATGGCAGACATTTCACTGTTCATATAGAAATTAATAGTAGCCAGCTGAATCATGATGCCTCAAAAGAAACATATACATTACCATTATTTGCACAATGATTCTGATGGTGCAATGTGATTTTTAATATCTTTATTAGTTTAAAGTTTAGTATCTGACAATAAATTATACAAGTAACACCCAGGAACAAATTTCCAAAATCCAAACGGTTCATCCGATTTTGTCAATTGATGTGTCTGTAGAATGCTATTAGTGTAAACCTAAGGTGGTATAAATTACAGGCATTTAGCTTGAATAGTACATGAGTTATGGGAGGTCTAAGTGGCCAATTACTATTGATCACATCAGGCCATAAGTACTCCACAGTGACACAAAAAACGGTAGCAGCATGCTTATAAATATATATTCATCTATGTTTTTGTCTATATCCGATATAAACTATTCATGAAGAAATTGGTTAAATATTTAGTGTGTTTTAGAAAGCACAGAGACATTAGGCTGCTGGCATACCTTTTGTTATAATCCTTTGATATATGTTTATTTAATTTGTTTATGTATCTAATAATGTGTGTTAGAGCATGTTTATGGTCCAGTCATAGGAATATTTATTTAATTTCAAGTTATGTAAATGTAAATCCAGTATTTTGAATATGTTTCATCACGTTTGTGTGGGTGCATTGGCTTGAAGATATGGCACAAGCGTTCTAGCCAATCACAGTGCTTGTGACTGGGGAGACTGGATGGAAGCGCAAGAAGAGTTCTGAGTACAGCACTGGACACTGGAAGTGCTGGACATGATGGGGTGATCGATGTACAGTTGCAGGAAAGACTTGGAGAGTGTGGAGCAGCTTGCGCGTGATCGCGGGAGAAAGAAATACTTCAGAGTGCCTACTTGTGAACATGTGAGATTTCCGTGGTTTCTATGGTGAAGACGTAGTATGCATTCAGAAGTGAATATCTCATGAGCTATGTTGTCAGTCATAACTAATTATGTGAATTAGGAATCTATTGTTTCCCTGTTATTCAACTTAAATTTTATTTAACTGCTGGACCATCAAACCAATAAGTGTTTTGCAGAAATATACCGCATTCTGAAAAGTACTTCTACTATTGTACCCATCATTTAAAGTCACTATAATAGTACCTTTAGAATTTATTTATTTGCAATTTTTCATTTATAGATTACTATGTTGCATTAAAAATTCACAACTGCCGAGTGATAGGAATCTTTGCCCATATGATTCGTGTGTATATTCATATTGTATACTGTAGAGTATACTTTATTTAACTGCTGGGCCATCAAACCAATAAGTGTTTTGCAGAAATATACCGTATTCTGAAAAGTACTTCTATTAATGTACCCATCATTTAAGGTCGTTATAATAGTACCTTTAGAATTTATTTATTTGCAATTTTTCATTTATAGATTACTATGTTGCATTAAAAATTTGCAATTGCCGAGTGATAGGAATCTTTGCCCATTTGATTCATGTGTATATTCATATTGTATACTGTAGAGTATACTTTATTTAACTGCTGGACCATCAAACCAATAAGTGTTTTGCGGAATATTTCCAACTCTGAGTCAGTAGGTACGTAGCTGGTGGCCAATGCACCACCATCATATTTTTTATTCGAAAGCCCACAAGTTACAAGTTACAGGTGTAGTGAACCACCTTTATTGCCACACTCGTGCACTGTGTCTCTGTAGGCACTGGTGATGGTGACTGACAAGTAACATGCCTGTACAATGATACATTTATTTGTCATAAAGGGATGCACTGCCACTTAATAGTATTTTCTAGTAGTGAAAGTCTGCACAATAGCTCTCCTCAAACACTGTCCCCAGATGGTGTTCACTCAGCAGTGATTGAGCATGTTGTCAGAGCCCATAATCACATGAACATAATGGACACATGAGCAGATGAAACTGATGACAGTCTTCCTGTCCCTTGGACCACCATGTACTTTGCAATCATGATGAACTGAGATGGATGAATGGACAGCACTGACTAAATAATCCTGTACACATCGTGGGAAGCCCATGTTGAGCTAGCTCATGTGGCCCACAGCCAGCAGAGACACCATGAGAGGTTTTTACACCATTCCATTGCTCAGTTCACACTAGCCTCTGGTTTATGTCTTGCACACCAATGTGCATTGCATGGAGCTCTGAGAGTTGCCAGTTGCCAGTGACCAACTTGCCACTGCATATTTGGAGCCCATGTGCTTTGTAGTGATGTCAGCATAAGTGAGATGGTGCGGGCCAGTCCACAGTGATTGGGTGGCAGCCAGTAATGTCTGCATTTGGGCTGTGGGGTGCACAATGAACATACCTGTGCCCTGCTGGCTCTTGACAGCAGAGGCTAGCTGTGCACAGCCCACAGCCATTTGTGATTCATCTCTGAGGACACCAACACTCAAGCAAAGTATGTTGGGCAGTTAATACACTCTAAGACAAAAAACAAAAGACACACCACAAAGGAATTATCTGAACTGGACAGAAATCTGTAAATGTGATGTACATATACAGACAAACAAATTATTGCAATTTCAGAAAAACTGGATGTTTTATTTATGAGAAAGAGCTTCACAAACTGAGCAAGTCAATGATGCATTGGTCCAAAAATGGTTCAAATGTCTCTGAGAACTATGGGACTTAACTTCTGAGGTCATCAGTCCCCTAGAACTTAGAACTACTTAAACCTAACTAACCTAAGGACATCACACACATCCATACCCAAGGCAGGATTCGAACCTGCGACCATAGTGGCCACGCAGTTCCAGACTGAAGCGCCTAGAACCGCTCGGCCGCACCGGCTGGCCATTCGTCCATCTCTGGCCCTTATACAAGCAGTTACTTTGCTTAGCAGTGATTGATGGAATTATTGGATGTCCTCCTGTGGAATATCATGCTAAATTCTGTCCAACTGACATGTTATATTGTCAAAATCCTGAGCTGGTTGGAGGGTCCTCCCTATAATGCTCCAAATGTTCTCAACTGGGGAGAGATCCAGTGATATTTCTGGCTAGGGCAGGATTTGGCAAGCATGGAGACAAGCAGTAAAACTCTCACCATGTGTGGGTGGGCATTATCTTGCTGAAATGTAAGCCTAGAATGGCCTGCCATGAAGGGTAACAAAATGAGGCATAGAATAATGTTGACATACAGCTGTGCTGTAAGAGTACTGCGGATGACAACTAAAGTGGCTGTGCTATGAAAAGAAATGGCAGTTCCAACTACATCCTGGTTGTTGGGCTACACGGCATGTGACAATCAGGATGGTATTCTACCACTGTCCAAAGAATTTCCAGATACATTTCCACTGGTCATCAGGACTCATTTTGAAATTAGGTTCATCCCTGTCAGCAAACCTGTTCCTTCAATCAGATTCCAGGCTCAAGATGTGTCTGCAGATTCCCTGGACAGCAGTGGGATACCAATGCAACTGTCACCCACCATACGGCCTGACGGTCCTGAGTGATGGTCTGGGTTGTCACTTCTTTTCATAGCAGGACCTGTTTGGTTGTCATCCAAGGCACCTTTACACCACAGAGGTATGTCGTCGATATTCTAAGCCCAGTTTTGTTGCCCTTCATGACAAGCCATCCTGGGCTTACACTTCAGTAAGATAATGTGCACGCACATATAGCAAGAGTTTCTAATGCTTGCCTTCATGCTTACTAAATTCTGCTTTGGCCACCAAGGTCACTGGATCTCTCTCCATTTGAGAATGTTTGGAGCATTATGGGCAGCACCTTCCAACCATCTCAGGATTTTGATGATGTAATGCAACAGTTGGACAGAATTTGACATCATATCCCTCAGGAGGAATCCAACAACTATATCAGTCAAGGCCAAGTTGAATAACTGCTTGCATTAGTGCCAGAGGTGAACCAATGTGTTCTTGACTTGCCCAGTTTGTGAGGCTCTTTCTCTTGAATAATTCATCCAACTTTTATGAAACTGTCATCATTTGTTTGCCTCTATGTGTACATTACATCTACTGATTTCCATCCCATTCTGATGATTCGTTGGTGGTGCATGGTTTATTTTTGTCTTAGAGGGTATAACGAAACAAAGCATTCATGAGTTGCACAGTTAACACAAGATAATGAAATAAAGAGTTCACAAAGTAACATTTTTCACAGTTCAATGCCTTGATGCTCAAGACAATGGAAGCAAGAGAACTGCATGAAGCGTCTTAACTTGTATGAGCATGGTGGTCCCAGAACTGCTACAGACAAGGCTGTGACCCTGCACACAAAGAGCCGAGTTCAGTGGCAATGCAAACACAGAAACTAACATGGCAGTTGATCCAGCTTCAACACCCAATGTAGTGGAGACACAGGGATGTGAACACAGGTCCAGGGGCCATGACAGACAAGCTGCACGTGAGAAAGGAGGTAACAACTGGTGCTTGACCAGAGGACATTTGATGACACAGCCTGCTGAGGACAGGGTCTCTGCAGAAAATAGCAGCTGTGGCAACTGCACTGAGAAATGCATGAACACCTGAGCTGCAGTTACAGCCAGCATAAGTTAGTGGTGCCCAGCATTCGCTGGTGTGCCCACAGATTTACCATTAGGCCAAACTTTGCCAATGGTGAATGCATATGGTTGTACAGGAGACAAAATAGAGGCCAGTGCGAGCTAAGCAATGGAGCAGTGTAAACACATTTCCAGGAGTCTGAATTTGCTTGCCAGAAGCCACATGGATTGAGGAAAAAACAAGAACCCACAATGCAAATGAGATTGCTTAGCTAGCACCAACCCTTTGGCCTCGCTTCTTCACAATTGCAGCATGCATGCTGCCCCATGGGTTTAGAAGACAGTTTTCAGTTTCATTCATTCACATGTCCATCATTTACCTGCAGCTATGTGATCAAACAATTTGTTCAGTCGCTGAGGAATGTGTGCCCTCCAGGAACAGTGTTCAAACAGAACTATTGTGTAGTGGCCATCATTGTCACTGTCACACAATTGTGAGAGTACAGAGTTTTGCTGCTAGAAAATATTGTTAGGTGATAATGTATTCCTTTATGATAAGTAAATGTATCAGTGAGTGGGCATGTTCCTTGTCAATTACTGTCACCACGACCTACACCCTAAGCACACTGCATAGGTGTGCATCACTAACTTGTATGTGATTATCCTACACATTTCTGTTTCACACTCACATCAACAAATTAAACAATTAAAAAATAATAACTTAAGAGACATACTTAGTTGTAAAACCTGTTAAATGGTGCAGGATTTTATTATAATAAGGATGGTAAAAACAGCATAACAATCAGAATACATAGAATGGAGATATTTAAGTTATAACTAAGCAAGTCTATCAGAATTGACTCAGAGTTACCTGGAGTGCAGGAAAGCTGGGTAGCACATCCAGGGGCAGAAGGATGTCCTCCTCAGGTAACTGAGCTTAACTTTTAATTTGGATTTTTTTCTTTGTATCTCTGTGCCTGCTCCTACCCTTTTCAGGCCTTGCTGACTGTGGCTGCCATGATGGCTTATGATACTGAGGGCCACCATCTGTGCCTTCCCCAAGAATGTGCATGCAGCCTCCCTGCACTCCAGCCACCAAGCGTCAATTCTGAAAGCCTTGCTTAATTGAAACTTAAATATCCCCATTCAATATACTTTGATTTTCATGGTGTTTCTGCTATTCTTATCGTAATTAAATCCTATATCATTTAGCAGATTTTCTGACTAAATATGTTTCTCAATCCTTTAATTATTTAATTTATTGATTATCAGCTTCAGAATGCACATTGTTATGACAGTGCACTACCACACCTCATGGTCACTATACCAATGACAGGGTTCTTGGAAGATCTTATTACATCAAAATATAGCGGGAGTGACATGACAGCATCTAGAATCAAAACAATAGTGATACATTGGTAGGGCAAGACAGCCAGCCAGAGAAGATGCTGAATACTTCCAGCTGATCTTGCTCATTTCAGTGCAATACTTATTAGGAATTCTGTTGCTAGATGACACAAAATGGAAGAGATTGAATACAATTTAAATCTTAGTTCTGAATTGTTAGAATGGTAAGCAAATTATTGGATTGCTATTCCATATGATGACAAGGATGTTAGACTGGCAATAATGAAGTTAAGGGGAATAATTATGGCAAAAGTGTTGCATTATTCAGAAGACCAAATTGTTTTATATCTGACAACATTATTAAATGAATGTCTTCTGCAAGGACAGGTACATGGAATATTGTTACGCCAGAGAGCCAAAATCTTACGGGCCAATTTACTTTGGAAATTCTCTACCTAAAATAAAGAGAAGCACCTATGCATCTGTCTGAGAAATTACAGACAGATGTGTGGCATATGTTCTGTGCAATATAATTTCACAAATGGAAAATCTACCAAGAATTCAGTGATCATGAATCATGCACTGCACATTGTTGACAACTCAAAAACAAATATACCATCATTGTAATGATTGATATAATTGGGGTATTTGATAATTTATTATCACCTGATTTAATGAAGATACTAAATAAAATGGACTCACACTAGTGTCCCCATTGCACCCTAGGGTGATACTATGAGACAGATAGACAAAAGATGAGGCTGGAAGGTGCCAATGGGAATAAAGTGAAGAGTGTTGTCAACAGCTGCTCACAGGATTTTGTATGTGGCCCAGGTTTCGGATATTGGCAGAAACCCATGATGGAGCCAGCTTCATGACACAAGAAATACTGCAGTTCAGGCAATGTAAAAACTCCTTGACAACTTGTAGTACTGTTACTGGCTTTCACGTGTGAAGCATTAACAGGTTCAGGTGAGAACAGAAGCCATCAACAGATCTGTGGTAAGGTTGAGGTACTATCATATACATGTTTACAAAATTGTGTTACATTATTGACTGGGACAGGCCCATGAAGCTGCTGCAGCCAGCCCTATGCAAGTGACAGGATCAGCTTATGCTGATTCAACTACAGTGACTACCTTTGAATGTAATAAAAGCATATTGCAATGGAATCCTTATCAACATTATAAGCCATCAGATGAGTGTCTGTGCACGTAAAGCCATAAAAGTAAAGGCAGCCAGGCCCTTTGGTAAGCACAACCACACATCACAGGTGCCCACAGGACTGCACCTAATTGAAAATAAAACATTAGAAAACTGAGACTTCTGCTGCTATGTATGAGAGTGTGCTGAAGTGATGTGTCCAAATTTCTTATTCTGTTCTCAGTATCAGTTGAAGTATTGCATGTCATGCATATTATTCAGCTGATTTTCATACTTTGCTGACACAAGTTGCAACCCTCCACCAATACAAGGCTCTGAACTGTATCATATAACATGGCAGTGAGTAATGTAACTATATTGATGTGTGAGAAACAGTGTGATGTAATCAAATTTATAGCCACAGAAAACATTTGTCCACATATGGAGTGCCCTCTCCTTCAGCATGACAAGGCCAGACCACACATAGACACTGCAATGTCTGCAACAATTCGATGGCTTGGGTTTGTCATTGATCACCCTTACTACAGTCCCGAACCGGCCCCATCTGATTCTCAGCTATTTCCGAAACTTAAAGAATATCTTTGAGTACTTCACTTTATAGTGATGAGGCAGTTCAAACAAAGATGTGTTTGTGGCTCTGTCAATGAAGCTAAACATTCTACATGACATTATCAACATATCCCTTGTTTGCTGGGAGAAATGTGTCCATCACCAGGATGTCTACATTGAGACATGAAGAATGAAGATGTAGAATGTTGATAACATCTGCATCATTTAAAAACCTTTATGAGTTTTCAAATAAAAAGTTTGGAAGCATTACTTTTAGCATTCCCATGTACATAAATTGCATATTGTCAAATTTATAGTCCTTGCAGTTACCCTAAAAAACAATTTTCATAGATTTTTTGTTAATTGTTATTCTACAAAGTATATTAATTGATAATGGCCATTAGAAAGATCTTTTCACTCCAAATTTCACAACATTAAAAATATTACTTATCTTTAGATAACACTGAAATATTGTTTCTGTTACACACCTGTGCCTTTCCTTTTGCTCAAGAGTCTCCATTCGTAGCTCTCCAACACGGTTATAGAGCTTTTTTAATGTTAAATTCAGGAATAGCAATTTATCATCAAGTTTTTGGAATGGAGCTCTCAAATCATTGAAATACTGCAACTGGTTTAGTCGAAGTATCACTGTAGCCTCCACTTCATTTAGTCTTCTTTGTTTCTCACGCTAATATTGACAGAAAAGCACATATGTAAAGCCTCTTTGTTAAGCGCCAATAGGAAACAGAATGCTATATAAACAGGACTCAACATAATAATCACAATACAACTTTTTCTACTTGGCCTTGATCTTATTTACTTTCCAAAATTAAACATTTCCTGAAATGTCTGAAATCATTGTTCCCTCTATGCTAGTTACCGCTGAAGTACATTGCTCTCCTTTAACATTTGTTATGTAAATAGCTTGCTGGCTTTTTATCATTTACTTGAGCAATACTCTTTTGGTACAAAGCTACAAACTGATTTTTCTTCACTTTGTCTTCTGCAAGCAGAGGGATAAGAGATATGGTCTTGGGAAGCAGAACAGTTCCTTGCTGTAGCAAAATTTTCATGGATCATATTGAGAACACTTTCTTTAAAATAAGGGACTGGAGCCTAACTTGTTTCTCATAAACTGATACTTCCAATGTTTGTATGATTATTGAAACTAAATTACACAATTCCTTCGGGTAGGTTCTACTTACGTTTGCGTCATATCTTGGGACTATTCCTCTGTACATCTTTGATCATCACATTGTATTTTGGAGAGTATTAGCCATTCTCAGATAACAGACTGCAGTTACCACTCTCTCACATTACCAAAGCAGTTTGTGAACTGATTGTGAATACATCTAGCAATTCAATCAGTCTTGTCCTCCCTCTGGACATGTCATATTTCATTTCTGGTGGACCTCATAAAGCTGTATATCAGAAAATTGTGGTAGATACATTAATCAAAAGCAAAGCTCCATGTTCTGGCCCAGATGGGCCACTCCAGACTGACCAAATGCCATATCATTCTCTACTAATGGCATCATTCAGTATGGAGAGGTATGGGGTTGTCACACCACTCTCCTGTTCATTGTGAGCTTTAATGATCTTGGAGCCACTACTTCTCACTCAAGCAGCTCCTCATTTGTCGGAGGCCAATTGCACATCCAGTCCTCCTACCAAGAAACAAGGAAAAATCCCTGGCAGTACTGGCAATCAAACCTGGGTCCTTTGCAAGGCAGTCAGCCTACTTAAAAGAGTATTGGTCCATGTCTGGAATGCAATTCAGAACTGATTCTGCATGCCATGGATTCAACAGATACTTGGTAGGTTTCCAGAGGTTTTTGGGATCAGATGCCTATGCACAGGTCACACACTTCCTTTAATTTATGGGCAGTTGGCTTGTGGGCACAGAGCTGGCACCTGATAGCATCCCACTTGTACTGCATTGGATCCAGATGAGCTGAATTTGATGGCTAGGATATCAACCTGAATTCACTATCATCCTCCTCAAACCATTGCAACATGATTCTGGCTTTTTGACATGGACAGTAATCCTGCTGCATGATACCATTACTGTTGAGGTAGACATCAAGTGTAAAGGGTTACAGGCGGTCCCTAATAATGTTCACATATTTTACATTTGTCATGGTGCCATCATTGGCACCGAGGCACAAGCGACTCTCATCACTGAAGACGACACGTCTCCATTCGTCCCTCCATTCACGCCTGTCGCGACACCACTGGAGGCGGGCTGCACGATGTTGGGGTGCGAGCGGAAGATGGCCTAACGGTGTGCGGGACCGTAGCCCAGCTTCATGGAGACGGTTGCGAATGGTCCTCGCTGATACCCCAGGAGCAACAGTGTCCCTAATTTGCTGGGAAGTGGAGGTGCGGTCCCCTACGGCACTGCATAGGATCCTACGGTCTTGGCGTGCATCCGTGCGTCGCTACGGTCTGGTCCCAGGTCGACGGGCACGTGCACCTTCCACCGACCACTGGCGACAACATCGATGTACTGTGGAGACCTCACGCCCCACGTGTTGAGCAATTCGGCGGTACGTCCACCCGGCCTCCCGCATGCCCACTATACGCCCTCGCTCAAAGTCCGTCAACTGCACATACGGTTCACGTCCACGCTGTTGCAGCATGCTACCGGTGTTAAAGACTGCGATGGAGCTCCGTATGCCACGGCAAACTGGCTAACACTGACGGCGGCGGTGCACAAATGCTGCGCAGCTAGTGCCATTCAACGGCCAACACCGCAGTTCCTGGTGTGTCCGCTGTGCCATGCGTGTGATCATTGCTTGTACAGCCCTCTCGCAGTGTCCGGAGCAAGTATGGTGGGTCTGACACACCGGTGTCAATGTGTTCTTTTTTCCATTTCCAGGAGTGTAAATTCATGCTACAGATAGTCTTGTTTCTATTCCGACCAATATTCTTAGACAAATTTCTGTTTAAATTCTTCATCCTATCCGTTTCTGAGTTGAGTCCCCACATCTTTGCATCACCTGCTAAGGCACCAATCATTACATTAATCTTTTCCTGATCTGTCAAGTATTCAGGAAAGTTCCTTTCACAGTTCTTATGAAATCAAGAGGATGCCATCCATTGTGTCTTTTTGCAGGGTCAAACCTTTCTTCACAATCTAATAGTTTGCTACTAATCATTCTTTTGGTTACATGGGTGGGCATTTCCTTTATTTTTCTTTCCAAGTCACATACTTTGCCTAGGATTTGAGAAGTGTGGTGCTTGCACTTCTTTTCACATGAAGTTATTTATTTACATAGTTCTTTTTCAGTTTCTATCATCGACTGTCTCACTTGAGCAAACTCAGTGTTGCATTAGGTTAATATTTCGGATTTAAGACCAAATGCCTTCTTGTCAACTTCGGTTATTATTAAAGGCTCTACTTGGTCTTGAAGCTTCATTATCTCAGTGTTAAATCTTTCACTGATGTCATTTATTTGCCCGTGCATAGTGGCACCATTACCATTTATAGTATCAACTTCAAATTTTAGGTCTTTAATTGTGTTACTCACAACTCTTACCCTTGAATTTACCTCTTCAATTTGTTTACTAAGTTTGTACCCTTGCATTTCAATTTGGTAACTCTGCATTTTTTTCAAGTGCTTTAATCTGACAGTTAATGTTACTACTGTGAGCCACAACCTGTCTTTCAATTTGGTTGTTTATTTGTTGACCTTGTGCTGAGATTTGAGCAGTCAACATTTTGAACAATTATGTCATATCTAACGTTTTTTAGCTTCCCTTTCCTGATGCATTTTTGCATTCAAATTTTTCCTCTCATGATTCACTTACTTCTTTTTTGACCTTTGGCAAATCAAATATATCCATTGATTCATCGATACATACACTATATTTACTCACATCCTCCTCCCTACTTTGTTTTATCTCTGATACGTTCATTATATTGATTTGCTCATTTACACATGCATGATATTCTGTGTAGTCTTGCGCGTCTTATGGGGCCATCTATTGTTAGATCTAGTGGACAACTACCACCTAATGCATTCTGTGTTGCCCCGTTCTATTTGTCTTGTCATGTTTTCATCCTATTATCCATCTTTGATATTCTGTTGCATATTAGTATCCTTACCTCTCTGTTCTAGGAAAATTTTTACCTAAGCTTTCTTCTAATATTTTGCAGATTCATGTCGCTGGACGTTTCTTACTTGTTTTACTTTTGTATTTTCCTCAATATTTCTGTTTTGAACCATCCCTCATAGTGAAACAAAAATGGTACCATATTATGACACTTATACCCCAACAGAACAAAAGTCTCGGGAAAAGCCAAATATAACACCACTGCTCCAATCATTATACTGATGTGCAATTAACCTAGTGATAACCAGGTTTATTTTTGTCACAAGGCAGCCATGTATAACACTACTGCGGTAGTAAATTTGCCACATATGGCCTAAACTTGCAGTAAATGTTACCCTCTGGGAGGAATTTAGAAATTTGAGTGAGTTTACCTAATGGAAAATAGGAATCGAACCTTAATTTTGTAAGAATTGCTGTAGGTAGATGACAGAAAGAAATAATCTTGCAACGAGTAACAGTAACTAGGTTACCATACTGTTAAATAAAATAGTTATATGGTCGCCAGCCTAATTAGGCATTAAGATAATGTAAAGGCATTATTTATCAAGAACCTGTTTTTACTACTTCAAAGCGAACTTTCATTAAATACTGTTCTATGAAGTGCAATGAACACAACCAAATGGACGAATTACACAGTGGGTAGCAGTAGTTGTCACTTTAGTAGCTAAGTAGTTGCTAGATTTGTGGATGAGCCCTTCTCTTGTTTACTTTAATCTTTACTTCTATATTTAACTAATATTGCTTAAACTTGCCCTTCACTAACCACACAAGACCAGATAGCACATAATAATAGTCAAGTACAATTAATACAAGGGTGAGTCAAACGAAAACTTTAAATATTTTTTAAACATTATTTATTGTGCAGAAGTGGTACACAGCTGTATCACTTTTCAACATAATCTCTCCCACCCTCAGTGCAAGTCCTCCAGTGCTTACAACGTGCATAAATTCCTTCAGAAAAAATTCTTTTGGCAGTCCGCGCAACCATTCATGCACCGCGTAGCGTTCCTCGTCATCAGAATGGAACTTCTTTCCTCCTATTGCTTCTTCGTGTGGTCCAAACATACGGAAATCACTTGAGGCAAGGTCTGGTGAATATGGTGGATGAAGAAGACACTGAAAATGCAGGTCTGTGATTGTTGCAACCATTGTACGTGCAGTGTGGGGCCTTGCATTGTCATGTTGCAAAAGGACACCTGCTGACAGCAATCCAGGTCACTTTGATTTGATTGAAGACCGCAGATGATTTTTTAGGAGATCTATGTATGATGCACTGATGACAGTGGTCCCTCTAGGCATGTAATACTCCAAAATGACACCTTTTTTGTCCCAAACGAGAGTCAGAATAACCTTCCCTGCTGATGGTTCTGTTCAAAACTTCTTTGGTTTTTGTGATGAGCAATGGCGTCATTCCTTGCTCACTCTCTTCATTTCTGGTTGGTGAAAATGAACCCAGGTTTTGTTCCCAGTAACGATTCTTGCAAGGAATCCATCACCTTCTCGTTCAAAGTGCTGAAGATGTTCTTTACAAGCATCAACAAGTCATTCTCTCATTTCAGGAGTCAGCTGCCATGGCCCCCATCTTGCAGACACTTTGTGAAACTGGAGCACATCATGCACAATGTGTTGTGCTGACCCATGACTAATATGTGAACATGCTGCAATGTCATCCAATGTGACTTCTACATCTACATCTACATCTTTACTCCGCAAGCCACCTGACGGTGTGTGGCGGAGGGTACCCTGAGTACCTCTATCGGTTCTCCCTTCTATTCCAGTCTCGTATTGTACGTGGAAAGAAGGATTGTCGGAATGCTTCTGTGGGGGCTCTAATCTCTCTGATTTTATCCTCATGCTCTCTTCGCGAGATATGTGTAGGAGGGAGCAATATACTGCTAGACTCTTCGGTGAAGGTATGTTCTCGGAACTTTAACAAAAGCCCCTACTGAGCTACTGAGCGTCTCTCCTGCAGAGTCTTCCACTGGAGTTTATCTATCATCTCCATAATGCTTTCGTGGTTACTAAATGATCCTGTAACGAAGCACGCTGCTCTCGGTTGGATCTTCTCTATCTCTTCTATCAACCCTATCTGGTGCGGATCCCACACTGCTGAGCAGTATTCAAGCAGTGGGTGAACAAGCGTACTGTAACCTACTTCCTTTGTTGTCGGATTGCATTTCCTTAGGATTCTTCCAATGAATCTCAGTCTGGCATCTGCTTTACCGACGATCAACTTTATATGATCATTCCATTTTGAATCACTCCTAATGCGTACTCCCAGATAATTTATGGAATTAACTGCTTCCAGTTGCTGACCTGCTGTTTTGTAGCTAAATGATAAGGGACCTATCTTTCTATGTATTTGCATCACATTACACTTGTCTACATTGAGATTCAATTGCCATTCCGTGCACCATGCGTCAATTCGCTGCAGATCCTCCTGCATTTCAGTACAATTTTCCATTGTTGCAACCTCTCGATACACCACAGCATCATCTGCAAAAAGCCTCAGTAAACTTCCGATGTCATCCACAAGGTCATTTATGTATATTGTGAATAGCAACGGTCCTATGACACTCCCCTGCGGCACACCTGAAATCACTCTTACTTCGGAAGAATTCTCTCCATTGAGAATGACATGCTGCGTTCTGTTATCTAGGAACTCCTCAATCCAATCACACAATTGATGTGATAGTCAGTATGCTCTTACTTTGTTCATTAAATGACTGTGGGGAACTGTGTCAAACGCCTTGCGGAAGTCAAGAAACACGGCATCTACCTGTGAACCCATGTCTAAGGCCCACTGAGTCTCATGGACGAATAGCGCGAGCTGGGTTTCACACGACCGTCTTTTTCGAAACCCATGCTGATTCCTACAGAGTAGATTTCTAGTCTCCAGAAAAGACATTATACTCGAATATAATACGTGTTCCAAAATTCTACAACTGATCGACGTTAGAGATATAGGTCTATAGTTCTGCACATCTGTTCGACGTCCCCTCTTGAAAACGGGGATGACCTGTGCCCTTTCCCAATCCTTTGGAACGCTTCGCTCTTCTAGAGACCTATGGTACACCGCTGCAAGAAGGGGGGCAAGTTCCTTCCCGTACTCTGTGTAAAATTGAACTGGTATCCCATCAGGACCAGCGGCCTTTCCTCTTTTGAGCGATTTTAATTGTTTCTCTATCCCTCTGTCGTCTATTTCGATATCTACCATTTTGTCAACTGTTTGACAATCTAGAGAAGGAAGCACAGTGCAGTCTTCCTCTGTGAAACAGCTTTGGAAGAAGACATTTAGTATTTCAGCCTTTAGTATGTCATCCTCTGTTTCAGTACCATTTTGGTCACAGAGTGTCTGGACATTTTGTTTTGATCCACCTACCGCTTTGACATAGGACCTAAATTTCTTAGGATTTTCTGCCAAGTCAGTACATAGAACTTTACTTTCGAATTCATTGAAAGCCTCTCGCATTGCCCTCCTCACACTACATTTCGCTTCACGCAATTTTTGTTTGTCTGCAAGGTTTTGGCTATGTTTATGTTTGCTGTGAAGTTCCCTTTGCTTCAGAAGCAGTTTTCTAACTCGGTTGTTGTACCAGGGTGGCTCTTTCCCATCTCTTGCGATCTTGCTTGGCACATACTCATCTAACGCATATTGTACGATGGTTTTGAACTTTGTCCATTGATCCTCAACACTATCTGTACTTGAGACAAAACTTTTGTGTTGAGTCATCAGGTACTCTGTAATCTGCTTTTTGTCACTTTTGCTAAACAGAAAAATCTTCCTACCTTTTTTAATATTTCTATTTAAGGCTGAAATCATCGATGCAGTAACCACTTTATGATCGCTGATTCCCTGTTCTGCATTAACTGATTCAAATAGTTCTGGTCTGTTTCTCACCAGAAGGTCTAATATGTTATCACCACAAGTCGGTTCTCTGTTTAACTGCTCAAGGTAGTTTTCAGATAAAGCACTTCAAAATATTTCACTGGATTCTTTGTCCCTGCCACCCGTTATGAACGTTTGAGTCTCCCAGTCTATATCCTGCAAATTAAAATCTCCACCCAGAACTATAACATGGTGGGGAAATCTACTCGAAATGTTTTCCAAATTATTCTTCAGGTGCTGAGCCACAACAACTGCTGAGCCCGGGGGCCTATAGAGACATCCAATTACCATGTCTGAGCCTGCTTTAACCATGACCTTCACCCAAATTAATTCACTTTTCGGATCTCCGTCAATTTCCTTAGATTCTATTGCACTTCTTGTCGCTATAAACACGCCTCCCCCTTCACTGTCCAGCCTGTCTCTGCGGTATATATTCTAATCTGAGTTTAGGATTTCATTACTGTTTACATGTGGTTTCTGTTTACATGTGGTTTCAGCCAACTTTCTGTCCCTAGTACTATATGGGCGTTGTGACCGTTTATTAATGAGAGCAGTTCTGGGACCTTTCTATAGACGCTCCTGCAGTTTACTATTAGCACATTAATACTCTTATTCTTTGTTGCATTTTGCCTACTCCTGCCTTGCCGCGTCTCAGGAGGCGTCTTGTCGGGCCTAGGCAGGGAATTCTCTAACCTAAAAAAACCCCATGTGCACTCCACACGTACTCCGCTACCCTCGTAGCCGCTTCCGGCATATAGTGCACGCCTGACCTATTCAGGGGGACCCTACATTTCTCCACCCGATAGCGGAGGTCGAGAAATTTGCACCCCAGCTCTCCGCAGAATCGTCTGAGCCTCTGGTTTAAGCCTTCCACTTGGTGGTTTTCCTTCACTATGGCTTCAACTGCTGCAATGTTCTGTGGAGTCACAACTCGTTGTGCCTGACCTGGACGAGGAGCATCTTCAACTGAAGTCACACCATTTGCAAACTACCTACTCCATTTGTAGACTTGCTGCTGTGACAAACATGCATCACCGTACTGAACCTTCATTCATCGATGAATTTCAATAGGCTTCACACCTTCACTGTGCAGAAACTGAATAACAGAACGCTGTTCTTTCCTGGTGCAAGTCACAAGTGCGGCAGCCATCTTTATAATAATACTGTATCTGTGCATTTGTACTATGCTGCCACGTACAGGCCATTCTGCACGCTGTTTATAGCATGCTTACCAACTTACAGGATAACGGCGCAAAATTTCGATTTGTTATTACAAAAAACTGCTGTAGAGCACTTGCCCGCGAAAGGCAAAGGTCCCGAGTTCGAGTCTCAGTTGGGCACACAGTTTTAATCTGCCAGGAAGTTTCATATCAGCGCACACTCCGCTGCAGAGTGAAAATCTCATTCTGGAAACATCCCCCAGGATGTGGCTAAGCCATGTCTCCGCTATATCCTTTCCTTCAGGAGTGCTAGTTCTGCAAGGTTCGCAGAAGAGCTTCTGTAAAGTTTGGAAGGTAGGAGATGAGATACTGGCAGAAGTAAAGCTGTGAGTACCAGGCACGAGTCGTGCTTTGGTAGCTCAGATGGTAGAGCACTTGCCAGTGAAAGGCAAAGGTCCCGAGTTCGAGTCTCGGTTGGGCACACAGTTTTAATCTGCCAGGAAGTTTCATATCAGCACACACTCTGCTACAGAGTGAAAATCTCATTCTTGTTATTACAAATTTAAGGTTTTCATTTGACTCACCTTCGTGTACACCCAGAAGGTGTATACGATCAAAGGCAGAGCCAAGTGTGAAAGCACCCACATGATTTACCAACTGACCTGCCTACACTGTGAAGCTTTCTATGTGGGAATGACCAGCAACAAACTGTCCATTTGCATGAACAGACACAGGCAGACAGTTTTTGTTGGTAATAAGGATCACCCTGTGGCTAAACATGCCTTGGTGCACGGCCAGCTCATCTTGGCACAGTGTTACACCATCTGGGTTATCTGGATACTTCCCACTAACACCACCCTGTCAGATCTCCAGAGATGGGAACTTGCCCTTCAGTATATCCTCTCTTCTCGTTATCCGCCAGGCCTCAACCTCTGCTAATTTCAAGTTGCCGCCGCTCATACCTCATACCTCACCTCTCTTTCAACAACATATTTGCCTCTGTACTTTCGCCTCTACTGACATCTCTGCCTAAACTCTTTGCCTTTACAAATGTCTGCTTGTGTTTGTGTATGTGCGGATGGACATGTGTGTGTGCGCGAGTGTATACCTGTCCTTTTTCCCCCGTAAGGTAAGTCTTTCCGCTCCTGGGATTGGAATGACTCCTTACCCTCTCCCTTAAAACCCACATCCTTTCATCTTTCTCTCTCCTTCCCTCTTTCCTGATGAAGCTACCATTGGTTGCGAAAGCTTGAATTTTTTGTGTATGTTTGTGTTTGTTTGTGTGTCTATCAGCCTGCCAGCGCTTTCTTTTAACAAGTGATAAAGAAATGTTTTCAATTCTTAAATAAGCTAAATAATTCTGTGTATGTAAGTGTTTATTGTCCTTGACTGTACTCCATTGTTAACTTTGGCGAAGCCAATTGTGTGAAAAATGCTGAAAGGTGAATAAAAATATTCTATTCTAAAAAATTCTATTCTAAGAAACAAAAATGCTGCTGGGTGGGATAGCTACCAAAGTAGTTAAAGCAGCTGCCAGGGTAATAGCTCACCATCTTTGCTGAATAATTAACAAATCATTTGAAGAAAGCCACTTTCCAGATGTCCTAAAGTATGTGGAGGACCTTTGTTTAAAAAAGGCTCAAGAGAAGATATGGGAAACTGTCACCCAATCTCTATTCTCCCAATTTTTTTCAAAGATATTTAAAAAAGTGGTGGTAACACAAATTAAAAAATTTATAGAGAAATCAAACATAATTTCAGATAGTCAATATGATTTTCAAAAAGGCAAGGGTACAATAGAGGCCATTAATGAGTTAAAGGCTCAATTCTAGGTCCAAATTTGTTTTTACTTCATATAAGTGATCTGCCCTTGTTGAAAGCAATGACCCTGAACAAATTCCTTCAACTGTTGCAAAACTATTAGACTGTTTGGGAAACTGGTTCCAACTAAATGATCTAAAACTGTATATTGGGAAAACAAATTTGCTGCGATTTAAAATTAAAAACTCTACGGTAAAAGAATTCCACATTAGTCGTAGAAACCAAGAACTGAAAGACACATACTGTGTTAACATTTTTAGACATGCATTTGCACCAAAATCTATCCTAGTCTTCAAACATAAAGTATTTAGCAAGTAAATTAAACAGCGTAACATTTGCAATGAAGATTCTGTCATATACATAAAGTATTTAGCAAGTAAATTACACAGCCTAACATTTGCAGTGAAGATTCTGTCATATTCAGCTAGCATGAAGATAAGAAAAATAGTTTACCACAGCTACTTCAAATCAGTTATAAGGTACAGCATTATTTTTTGGGGAGGCACAAGCAAAATGACTAGAATTTTAAAATAACAAAAATCTAATGCAAAACTGAGAGTATCCTGCCACCCACTCTTACGAAACTTAAAAATATTAAGTGCTCCATGATTGTACATTTATGAACTGATCATTTTTGAACACAGTAACCCTAAGTTATTCATAAACAGTAACTCCAATACAGAACTAGGAACAAGGAGAATTTCATGCTTTCTGCTGATATATTAAAGCTGTTTGCACAAACCGCAGAATACATGGGCATGGAAATTTACAACATTCTAAAAAAGAAACAAATCCTCAGCATGAAGATTGGGCAACTAAAGTAAAAACTATGAAAATTGTAATTACAGAAATGTTATTGTTCCTTAGAAGAATTTCTTAATGATAATATGACAATCTGAGCAAGAAAGCAAGTGGCTGAAATGTTTTGTTAATTAAGCTTATAAGTTTTATGTCTAATAAATGATTGCAATAATGATTCTCACTTTGTAAAGTAATACTGTTGTTGGGCTACACACAGTCCCTGTAAATTATAAATTAATAATTATTGTTTCTGTAATATACATAAATTTTAATTGCAGTATTGACGAGACCCCTGTACATTAAATCTTGTGATTTAACTCTGTACATTACGTGAGAATAAAAATTCTGATTCTCTTGCATATGGAAATATTTCTGGAGATGGTGCTTTCAATTGAGGAATATATTTTTCTTATTGAACATGTATTTTGTCATGGCAATAAATACACGGATTTAGTTCAGGAGGCATTTGTCAACAAATTCGTAGAAATAGATGTACCTCAACATAATGCAGTTTGTTGACTTTTTGAAAAATTTTAAGAGACAGGGTCAGATTCTGAAGAAACTGGATAACCAACTAAACTAAGTGATTAGAAGTTGTTGGATGTTTCTGACTTTACGCAGTACAGCTCGACAAAACCATTGTGCAAGATATCACTAGAAAAATACAGTTGGCATGAAACCATGCATAAAGCATTTAAGCAAACATTGAAAGTGTCAAGTACAGCACCTACAAAAGCTGGACCTTTGTTTCCTGGATGAACTTGTCCCAAACTAGAGAACTGTGGCTGTGTTTGAAGCATCAATGTACACTGTGCTGATTAATTTACAGACTCATCACATCATTGTGTTCTCTTGATGTTTATATATTTTTTACTGGCACATGTTAGAACTTTTCAGTGTACTCAGTTCATAAATTATATAACTAGTGATATTTGCCAGGATGAGCTGCACATTATAATTCAAGGTCTATGTTTAATTGTTTCTTACCACAAGATTTATAAACTCAAAGAATGTAACAAAGATCTGTGTCCCAGAATCAATGCATTTAGTTAAACTACAGTAAAAAAATGAATGATTGGATTTTATGTCCCATCAATAACAAGACAATATAGATGGTAAATGAAAAGTCATGATTAGAGTCACAAACCAAAACATTTATATAATCCCAATATAAATGTATTCAATACAGTATTTATGTATGGAGACTGGTAAATGTAAACACTGAGAATTGTTACTGTTAGTAACCAATATAAACATAGAAGTAGATTTTGCACATTTTGCTATGGTATGTTATGATCTCTGCTCCATCCCAGTAGTTGTACCTCATGTTCCCAATTCTGTGCAAGCCAAATAAAAAGCAAGTGCTTCCAAATTTGACTACCAAAATGCTACTGCCCTCTCCCATTCAACAAAAGGGCAAGTCCCATTCCCACAATCACATACCAGAAAGCATAAATGTGCCTGGGAACAGTCTTGCAGACTGTTGCCCCAGGTGGAATGGAAGGAATGAAGGAACTACTATGAATCTCTGTGGAGATATAGTCTCCATGTGATGAGTACCTCAGATAGATAGATAGATAGATAGATAGAGAGAGAGAGAGAGAGAGAGAGAGAGAGAGAGAGAGCAAGAATACATTAGAGAAGCAAGAGCAGTTTTCTGAGCTGTTATGTGTGACTGTGTGCAAACCATCAATCATCCACAGATGAGTATAATGTTTCCTGAATTTAAGGACATTGATTGTGAGTCAGCAGCTTATTAGTAAAATTCTATTCCTACCTGAAACTTCTCCAGCTCTATTTGGACTTCCTTCAACATGGCTTCATCAGCCTTCAATTTCTTCTGACTAGACTCAGTTTCTTTTCTTAAGAGCTCAATCATCTTCTTTTCTTCTGCTACATCTTGCTCAATTGCATACCTGCAATTTTTTATTTATTAATGAGGTATGAGTGAAAAGATTACAATAGACAAATTAGTAAATATGAATAGGCATAATAGTGACAGATACAACTTTAAGAATACTAACAGAAATCACACTTTAATCATTGAATAGAAAGAAACTTCCACATGGGAAAAATATATTAAAAACAAAGATTCCAAGACTTACCAAGCGGGAAAGCGCCAGCAGACAGGCACATGAACAAAACACACAAACACACACACAGAATTACTAGCTTTCGCAACCGATGGTTGCTTCTTCAGGAAGGAGAGGGAAAGACGAAAGGATGTGGGTTTTAAGGGAGAGGGTAAGGAGTCATTCCAATCCCGGGAGCGGAAAGACTTCCCTTAGGGAAAAAAAAGGACAGGTGTACACTCGCACACACACACACACACACACACACACACATATCCATCCGCACATACACAGACACAAGCAGACATATTTAAAGGCAAAGAGTAAGGGCAGAGATGTCAGTCGAGGCGGAAGTACAGAGGCAAAGAAGTTGTTGAAAGACAGGTGAGGTATGAGCGGCGGCAACTTGAAATTAGCGGAGGTTGAGGCCTGGCGGATATCGAGAAGAGAGGATATACTGAAGGGCGAGTTCCCATCTCCGGAGTTCGGATAGGTTGGTGTTGGTGGGAAGTATCCAGATAACTTGGACGGTGTAACACTGTGCCAAGATGTGCTGGCCGTGCATCAAGGCATGTTTAGCCACAGGGTGATCCTCATTACCAACAAACACTGTCTGCCTGTGTCCATTCATGCGAATGGACAGTTTGTTGCTGGTCATTCCCACATAGAAAGCGTCACAGTGCAGGCAGGTCAGTTGGTAAATCACGTGGGTGCTTTCACACGTGGCTCTCCCTTTGATCGTGTACACCTTCCGGGTTACAGGACTGGAGTAGGTGGTGGTGGGAGGGTGCATAGGACAGGTTTTACACCGGGGGCGGTTGCAAGGGTAGGAGCCAGAGGGTAGGGAAGGTGGTTTGGAGATTTCATAGGGATGAACCAAGAGGTTACGAAGGTTAGGTGGACGGCGGAAAGACACTCTTGGTGGAGTGGGGAGGATTTCATGAAGGATGGATCTCATTTCGGGGCAGGATTTTAGGAAGTCGTATCCCTGCTGGAGAGCCACATTCAAGGTCTGATCCAGTCCCGGGAAGTATTCTGTCACAAGTGGGGCACTTTTGGGGTTCTTCTGTGAGAGGTTCTGGGTTTGAGGGGATGAGGAAGTGGCTCTGGTTATCTGCTTCTGTACCAGGTTGGGAGGGTAGTTGCGGGATGCGAAAGCTGTTTTCAGGTTGTTGGTGTAATGGTCGAGGGATTCAGGACTGGAGCAGATTTGTTTGCCATGAAGACCTAGGCTGTAGGGAAGGGATCGTTTGATATGGAATGGGTGGCAGCTGTCATAATGGAGGTACTGTTGCTTGTTGGTTGGTTTGATGTGGACGGATGTGTGCAGCTGGCCATTGGACAGATGGAGGTCAACGTCTAGGAAAGTGGCATGGGATTTGGAGTAGGACCAGGTGAATCTGATGGAACCAAAGGAGTTGAGGTTGGAGAGGAAGTTCTGGAGTTGTTCTTCACTGTGAGTCCAGATCATGAAGATGTCATCAATAAATCTGTACCAAACTTTGGGTTGGCAGGCTTGGGTAACCAAGAAGGCTTCCTCTAAGCGACCCATAAATAGGTTGGCATACAAGGAGGCCATCCTGGTACCCATGGCTGTTCCCTTTAATTGTTGGTACGTCTGGCCTTCAAAAGTGAAGAAGTTGTGGGTCAGGATGAAGCTGGCTAAGGTGACGAGGAAAGAGGTTTTAGGTAGGGTGGCAGGTGATCGGCATGAAAGGAAGTGCTCCATTGCAGCGAGGCCCTGGATGTGCGGGATATTCGTGTATAGGGAAGTGGCATCAATAGTTACAAGGATGGTTTCCGGCGGTAACAGACTGGGTACGGATTCCAGGCGTTCGAGAAAGTGGTTGGTGTCTTTGATGAAGGATGGGAGACTGCATGTAATGGGTTGAAGGTGTTGATCTACGTAGGCAGAGATACGTTCTGTGGGGGCTTGGTAACCAGCTACAATGGGGCGGCCAGGATGTTTGGGTTTGTGAATTTTAGGAAGTAGGTAGAAGGTAGGAGTGCGAGGTGTCGGTGGGTTGAGGAGTTTGATGGAGTCAGGTGAAAGGTTTTGTAGGGGGCCTAAGGTTCTGAGGATTCCTTGAAGCTCCGCCTGGACATCAGGAATGGGATTACCTTGGCAAACTTTGTATGTAGAGTTGTCTGAAAGCTGACGCAGTCCCTCAGCCACATACTCCCAACGATCAAGTACCACGGTCGTGGAACCCTTGTCAGCCAGAAGAATGATGATGGATCGGTCAGCTTTCAAATCATGGATAGCCTGGGCTTCGGCTGTACCCACCTCCTCTACCTCAAAATAACCCTCTCCAAACCTTCCAGGAATTTCTCACTTCCAGCCTTGCCTCTCAATCTTTCTTGAAAAACCTTAATCCTACTCCCAACATCACCACAGCCGAAGCCCAGGCTATCCGTGATCTGAAAGCTGACCGATCCATCATCATTCTTCCAGCTGACAAGGGTTCCACAACCGTGATACTTGATCGTCGGGAGTATGTGGCTGAGGGACTGCGTCAGCTTTCAGGCAACTCTACATACAAAGTTTGCCAAGGTAATCCCATTCCTGATGTCCAGGCGGAGCTTCAAGGAATCCTCAGAACCTTAGGCCCCCTACAAAACCTTTCACCTGACTCCATCAAACTCCTCAACCCACCGACACCTCGCACTCCTACCTTCTACCTACTTCCTAAAATTCACAAACCCAAACATCCTGGCCGCCCCATTGTAGCTGGTTACCAAGCCCCCACAGAACGTATCTCTGCCTACGTAGATCAACACCTTCAACCCATTACATGCAGTCTCCCATCCTTCATCAAAGACACCAACCACTTTCTCGAACGCCTGGAATCCGTACCCAGTCTGTTACCGCCGGAAACCATCCTTGTAACCATTGATGCCACTTCCCTATACACGAATATCCCACACGTCGAGGGCCTCGCT
The DNA here is from genome assembly GCF_023897955.1 of Schistocerca gregaria. Taxonomy (NCBI): domain Eukaryota; kingdom Metazoa; phylum Arthropoda; class Insecta; order Orthoptera; family Acrididae; genus Schistocerca; species Schistocerca gregaria. The sequence continues at coordinate 290,665,915 of NC_064925.1, forward strand.
GCAATGGAGTACTTCCTTTCATGCCGATCACCTGCCACCCTACCTAAAACCTCTTTCCTCGTCACCTTAGCCAGCTTCATCCTGACCCACAACTTCTTCACTTTTGAAGGCCAGACATACCAACAATTAAAGGGAACAGCCATGGGTACCAGGATGGCCCCCTCGTATGCCAACCTATTTATGGGTCGCTTAGAGGAAGCCTTCTTGGTTACCCAAGCCTGCCAACCCAAAGTTTGGTACAGATTTATTGATGACATCTTCATGATCTGGACTCACAGTGAAGAACAACTCCAGAATTTCCTCTCCAACCTCAACTCCTTTGGTTCTATCAGATTCACCTGGTCCTACTCCAAATCCCATGTCACTTTCCTAGACGTTGACCTCCATCTGTCCAATGGCCGGCTGCACACATCCGTCCACATCAAACCCACCAACAAGCAACAGTACCTCCATTATGACAGCTGCCACCCATTCCATATCAAACGGTCCCTTCCCTACAGCCTAGGCCTTCGTGGCAAACGAATCTGCTCCAGTCCTGAATCCCTCGACCATTACACCAACAACCTGAAAACAGCTTTCGCATCCCGCAACTACCCTCCCAACCTGGTACAGAAGCAGATAACCAGAGCCACTTCCTCATCCCCTCAAACCCAGAACCTCTCACAGAAGAACCCCAAAAGTGCCCCACTTGTGACAGAATACTTCCCGGGACTGGATCAGACCTTGAATGTGGCTCTCCAGCACGGATACGACTTCCTAAAATCCTGCCCCGAAATGAGATCCATCCTTCATGAAATCCTCCCCACTCCACCAAGAGTGTCTTTCCGCCGTCCACCTAACCTTCGTAACCTCTTGGTTCATCCCTATGAAATCCCCAAACCACCTTCCCTACCCTCTGGCTCCTACCCTTGCAACCGCCCCCGGTGTAAAACCTGTCCTATGCACCCTCCCACCACCACCTACTCCAGTCCTGTAACCCGGAAGGCCAACTGACCTGCCTGCACTGTGACGCTTTCTATGTGGGAATGACCAGCAACAAACTGTCCATTCGCATGAATGGACACAGGCAGACAGTGTTTGTTGGTAATGAGGATCACCCTGTGGCTAAACATGCCTTGATGCACGGCCAGCACATCTTGGCACAGTGTTACACCGTCCGAGTTATCTGGATACTTCCCACCAACACCAACCTATCCGAACTCCGGAGATGGGAACTCGCCCTTCAGTATATCCTCTCTTCTCGATATCCGCCAGGCCTCAACCTCCGCTAATTTCAAGTTGCCGCCGCTCATACCTCACCTGTCTTTCAACAACTTCTTTGCCTCTGTACTTCCGCCTCGACTGACATCTCTGCCCTTACTCTTTGCCTTTAAATATGTCTGCTTGTGTCTGTGTATGTGCGGATGGATATGTGTGTGTGTGTGTGTGTGTGTGTGTGTGTGTGTGTGTGTGTGTGTACACCTGTCCTTTTTTTTCCCTAAGGGAAGTCTTTCCGCTCCCGGGATTGGAATGACTCCTTACCCTCTCCCTTAAAACCCACATCCTTTCGTCTTTCCCTCTCCTTCCAGAAGAAGCAACCATCGGTTGCGAAAGCTAGTAATTCTGTGTGTGTGTTTGTGTGTTTTGTTCATGTGCCTGTCTGCCGGCGCTTTCCCGCTTGGTAAGTCTTGGAATCTTTGTTTTTAATATATTTTTCCCATGTGGAAGTTTCTTTCTATTTTATTTACATCATCATTAATTTGAACCCAACAATTACGTTTGTTATTGTCTCTGTTGCATTTCGAAATCTTCTCTATCGTCTTACTTTCTCTTTTCGTTTGTACAAGAAGTTTCACTTTGTATTCATCTTCCATTTTTCCGTAATCTACCATACATTTTATCCTGCCTAATTATACTCAATAATACGTAATTTACTTCCAAACCATAACCTAAAATTTTCAACGCTTTCAACATAACCGCTGCTATAAAATCCATTGTTCCAAGTTTACAAACATTTCGTGTAAACTCGTGAATACTCTTTCACAGCTTCAGTTCCTTTCACCCATTACACAACCATCTCAGTTTTTTCCAACAACTTTCGTTTTATTTCCATTCCCGTTTTTCCCACATAACCGATCATTTTTTATCAGCTTCCCGCAGGTTTACACGTTATTATTTCTTCATCAAACAATTGTTAGCCTCATTATCATAACCTGCCAGTACATAACCAGTCCTTTGAATACATTTACACACATATTCTTCGAGATTTTATTCGAAAATTTTTTTCGAATTTTATTTTTTCGCAAATTATTTTTTCGAAACTTTTTTCGAAATTTTCTTGAATTTCCCCACCCTTTAACGTGATCTGGAGACAACATAACTACCCAACCTTTGCACCCATTGTTGTTCACCAACCTAAGTTCAGCACATGATCAACATAGCTCATCTCAAACCAACACTCTTTCGACTTTTTTCACACCTTTATCTCTCCCTATATAAATCTCTATTTACTTTCACTTTAACCTCATATTACCCTTTCCACCTACTAATACCATGTCAACCTCACAACATCCCTACAACGACCCCATTAAATTTTATTTACATTCCCTCCGCAAACATGCCTTCACCCTAGCCAGATTACGCTCCCATATTTTATTTACTCAGGATTGTCTGACATTTGGCATTACTCCCAAAGGCCTCACACTTAAAGTTGCCATCTCTGGCTGCAATCCTTCTTTCCATCAGTCCTTATACCAGTTCCAAACAGCACAATCCATAGCCCTCACCCGCCTAATCCTTCACCTATACATCGACTCGGCCAATGAACACACCCGTCAACTCTTATCCCAAATCAAAGTCCTCAATCTTTCCTCTCCCACATCCACACCGGCTGTACATAGCATCCTCCTACAGGCCAACCGCAAATTAGAACAACATGCCACCCTCCACCTCAAAAAACTATCCAATCTCCTGGTTTCCGACCTCCGGAAAGGCAACTCACTCACCCTCCACAACCTTTCCAACAAACCTCAACCTCCTCTCATTGCACACAGACCCAGTCTCTCCCATTTACTCAATCTCCCACTTCCAGCTCCACTCCCCCCAACACCTCAAAATTCTAGTCAACACAATCTGGAACCACAACACCCCAATTCAGTAGTTAACCTTTCCTCCAAACCCCTCTCCCAATCCGAAACCTCTGTCCTATCCAAAGGCCTCACCTTCAGCCCCACTCCCAGGTTCAACCAAACGGCCCTTGTCAAAGATTTACTGTCCTACACTCGTAGTCTCTGCTGGAAATATCACTTTGCCACGAAGAAAAACAATCCTGATCCCACTCCTAATGATCCAACTCCCCAAGACACTATCCAAATTGAAACCCTGCCTGCAACAGTTCCGTCCTCCATCACAGCGGGACCCACCGCCTCTTCCTCAAAATCACCCTCTCCAAACCTTCCTGGAATTTCTCACTTCCAGCCTTGCCTCTCAATCTTTCTTGAAAAACCTTAATCCTACTCCCAACATCACCCCAGCCGAAGCCCAGGCTATCCGTGATCTGAAAGCTGACCGATCCATCATCATTCTATCGGCTGACAAGGGTTCCACGACCGTGGTACTTGATCGTCGGGAGTATGTGGCTGAGGGACTGCGTCAGCTTTCAGGCAACTCTACATACAAAGTTTGCCAAGGTAATCCCATTCCTGATGTCCAGGCGGAGCTTCAAGGAATCCTCAGAACCTTAGGCCCCCTACAAAACCTTTCACCTGACTCCATCAAACTCCTCAACCCACCGACACCTCGCACTCCTACCTTCTACCTACTTCCTAAAATTCACAAACCCATACATCCTGGCCGCCCCATTGTAGCTGGTTACCAAGCCCCCACAGAACGTATCTCTGCCTACGTAGACCAACACCTTCAACCCATTACATGCAGTCTCCCATCCTTCATCAAAGACACCAACCACTTTCTCGAACGCCTGGAATCCGTACCCAGTCTGTTACCGCCGGAAACCATCCTTGTAACCATTGATGCCACTTCCCTATACACGAATATCCCACACGTCGAGGGCCTCGCTGCAATGGAGCACTTCCTTTCATGCCGATCACCTGCCACCCTACCTAAAATCTCTTTCCTCGTCACCTTAGCCAGCTTCCTCCTGACCCACAACTTCTTCACTTTTGAAGGCCAGACATACCAACAATTAAAGGGAACAGCCATGGGTACCAGGATGGCCCCCTCGTATGCCAACCTATTTATGGGTCGCTTAGAGGAAGCCTTCTTGGTTACCCAAGCCTGCCAACCCAAAGTTTGGTACAGATTTATTGATGACATCTTCATGATCTGGACTCACAGTGAAGAACAACTCCAGAATTTCCTCTCCAACCTCAACTCCTTTGGTTCCATCAGATTCACCTGGTCCTACTCCAAATCCCATGTCACTTTCCTAGACGTTGACCTCCATCTGTCCATTGGCCAGCTGCACACATCCGTCCACATCAAACCCACCAACAAGCAACAGTACCTCCATTATGACAGCTGCCACCCATTCCATATCAAACGGTCCCTTCCCTACAGCCTAGGCCTTCGTGGCAAACGAATCTGCTCCAGTCCTGAATCCCTCGACCATTACACCAACAACCTGAAAACAGCTTTCGCATCCCGCAACTACCCTCCCAACCTGGTACAGAAGCAGATAACCAGAGCCACTTCCTCATCCCCTCAAACCCAGAACCTCTCACAGAAGAACCCCAAAAGTGCCCCACTTGTGACAGAATACTTCCCGGGACTGGATCAGACCTTGAATGTGGCTCTCCAGCACGGATACGACTTCCTAAAATCCTGCCCCGAAATGAGATCCATCCTTCATGAAATCCTCCCCACTCCACCAAGAGTGTCTTTCCGCCGTCCACCTAACCTTCGTAACCTCTTGGTTCATCCCTATGAAATCCCCAAACCACCTTCCCTACCCTCTGGCTCCTACCCTTGCAACTGCCCCCGGTGTAAAACCTGTCCTATGCACCCTCCCACCACCACCTACTCCAGTCCTGTAACCCGGAAGGTGTACACGATCAAAGGGAGAGCCACGCGTGAAAGCACCCACGTGATTTACCAACTGACCTGCCTGCACTGTGACGCTTTCTATGTGGGAATGACCAGCAACAAACTGTCCATTCGCATGAATGGACACAGGCAGACAGTGTTTGTTGGTAATGAGGATCACCCTGTGGCTAAACATGCCTTGATGCACGGCCAGCACATCTTGGCACAGTGTTACACCGTCCGAGTTATCTGGATACTTCCCTCCAACACCAACCTATCCGAACTCCGGAGATGGGAACTCGCCCTTCAGTATATCCTCTCTTCTCGATATCCGCCAGGCCTCAACCTCCGCTAATTTCAAGTTGCTGCCGCTCATACCTCACCTGTCTTTCAACAACTTCTTTGCCTCTGTACTTCCGCCTCGACTGACATCTCTGCCCTTACTCTTTGCCTTTAAATATGTCTGCTTGTGTCTGTGTATGTGCGGATGGATATGTGTGTGTGTGTGTGTGTGTGTGTGTGTGTGTGTGTGTGTGTGTGTGCGAGTGTACACCTGTCCTTTTTTTTCCCTAAGGGAAGTCTTTCCGCTCCCGGGATTGGAATGACTCCTTACCCTCTCCCTTAAAACCCACATCCTTTCGTCTTTCCCTCTCCTTCCTGAAGAAGCAACCATCGGTTGCGAAAGCTAGTAATTCTGTGTGTGTGTTTGTGTGTTTTGTTCATGTGCCTGTCTGTCGGCGCTTTCCCGCTTGGTAAGTCTAGGAATCTTTGTTTTTAATATATATAAATATTTACGGCTATCTCAATTTCTGAAATAGAACGGATTGTAAACCAAAAATAGTTTCACAAAATTAATAACTTTTGTTTATCACTCCTTTTCTCAAAAGCAATCAAATCAATGTTGTAAAATCTTCATTAAGTGACTCTTTACATAAAATAAATTACTCTTACAAATAATGACAACATAATATTTTGTAAATAAATTTTTCTGTTATCTTTGGTAAATAAAGTTATCTTTCAAGAATAATTTTCATTTTCTCCTCATTTAAATGTAATAAAGTATAGTATAGTTTCTAGTCACTGCCTGGGTCTATTTGGGACACAGACCTCTCCATCATCATCTGTCTTCCCACCATCTCTCCCTCTCCACCTTGAACCAGTATTCTCATCTCTTCCATACATTGTCCTTCACCCCTTTCAGCCACCATTTGCCTTGTCTTTCTCTTGGTCTTTTTTTCCCTTCCCCTTTATCTTGTGTGTCTTTCTGAGTAGCTTCTTATCCTCCACTTGCTCCTCCACTTGCTTAAAATGTAGTACTTAAGATTAAAAGCTATGTTTAAATCATGTGACACAATTGCCACTAAATAATTTTCATCACCAAAAATATTATCAAAAACTGAAGTTTAGGGATCCTTTTGGTCTTACCTTTCTTTGAACAAAGCTTTTTGACCATATACTTTGAACGTCAAAATGAAAAGAAAACAAACTGCTGCCAAACTGCCAGGAATGGCAATCAGTGTGAGGAATGTGAGAATTATTTTCATGTGGGAGGTTAAAACATAACAAATATAAAGAATGATGCTCATAATTGTTACTACCACTACACATTACTGGAAAAATTGGAGCTTATCTCAAAACTTCAAGCTGATTTGCTAGTAACATAAGAAGTATTAGTAGTTTTGTGAGCTGCAGTTTTCAGACGTAATGTGAGAGCTAGACCAGAAGACTGGATTACATTCAAGCTTTCCAAATCACTGAAAAGATCCAGGAGCCACTGCAAGTCTATTAGCTTCTGTCTGGCTGACTACAATAGTTCAGTACTTTGGAGACTGAGGAAAAATGCATTCAGACAGTCCAAGAAGTTCAGTGTAACCTGATGTTTGCAGTGCATAAGGTGGAAGCTCAGTGTAGGAAGGAAAGTTGTAATGAGACTGAGAATATCTTATTGCTGGGTATTGGCCACAGGAAGGGCATGTCAGACATGGCATATATTTTTCCAAACATTTGATTATCAAGTAACTAGCATATTTAAGTCACTTGCAGGGCTCAACAATGTCACCTCTGATATAGACTCTTTGGACTAGAATCTTGGTAAAGAAGAGCTTACAATAATACTCGGGACTGCAGCTAACAGCTTCAATCATAACATTAATGCAGAAGAAATATAGTTACAGTTCAAATAGCTACTGGAGAAACAAATTACTACACCTTCTACAAAGGCAGTAAAGGAAATGCAGTTAGTGTTTCCCATCAAAACATCAGAAGCTTCATTAACAAAAGGTGGACTTCTCATATCCATAAAATAAATGAAGGGGCAGATGGAATATCAGCATACTTGCTGTGCATATCACATCACACAAAAATAACTGAAAGTGAATAGACTCATCTTGAGGAATACAAGGTGATATTGTATTACTCTAAGCCCAATAAGAAGAGAAGGCAAGTGGATATCTATGCAAAAAATGAAGTCAAGCCCCAGGCTTGTAGCTTGAAGAGCATTACATAGAACAAGTTTTTGCATGTTGTGTCACAATAGTGGACACACAAGTTTTGTAAAATCGACAGTTTACAAGCTTACAGCAGAGAGTATCTTCAGCATCATAAAGCAGCCATAAAAAGTTTTAATGAGGATATGCAGACTTCATTGGAGAATCATTGTTTGTGGAGAATTTAATGTTTTTCTCTCAGACAGTACTAATCAACGACAACTACTGGATTATTGACTACAGTGGAATTCTCTGTGACTGTTGAAGTATGTAGAGCAATGGTCCACGACAACTAGTTTTGGATCCAATAATGTGTAGTGATTTAGCCATAAAAAACCAAACCCTAATGGTTTATCTGATCATGATGATCAAATGCTAACAATATCATACACTGACCAGTTAGGTACAGATCACATAAGAAAAATATTACATCATAATATCACAAACAGTGACTAGACCAGTGTTTAGAGAGAAACTACAAGAAGAACAATGGGAAGACTATTTAACTCTTTCTGAAACATACTCCAACAGTATTTTTGAGTCTTAGTTTCTTAAAATGCTTCAATAAGATGTTATTCCATCAGCAAGAGAACACTTCAAATTTTCTAATGCAAATTTCCTAAGCAAGGTTTTGTCTTAGAACAACAATGACAGAAAGAATAAAAATAACACTTGAAGATTGTAAAGTTGATCAGTTACAATGTTGGTTAATTTGTGTACCTACAGATACACTCAAGATCAACTAAAACTAATAGAAAAGTTAGGAAATCCAAGTCTAAGCATGACAACTAATACTGTACAATAAGTATCAAAAGACTGATTATATGTTAACATGAAGCAATACAACTGCAGAGGTGTGAAATAAAGCACCCCAAGGAGAATATCAAGTTGTATTATAGGAAAAGCAGTCAGACATAATCTGTTTCACACATTGACCATTTGTTTCATAGGTCCTAGTTATACACTGTGTTGTCTGCTCTCTGGAGAAGGAACATTTCCAACTTTCCTTCAGCACAATGTTACCCCATATTATTATGGGCTAGCTGTCAGAACATACCTGGATGTCCAGTTTCCCCAGAGATGGATAGGTCATATAAGTCCAGTGGAGTGACCAGGACATTCCTTAGATTTAAGTGCACTAAACTGCTATCTGTGGGAACATGTGAAGGTAACTGCGTATGCACTCTAGTTCAGAAACATTGCACACACCAAGTAGCTGGTTGCTAATGCTTGTGCTTGCATTCTATCATGACAGGTGTTGGTTAAAGAGCATGAGGAATGGGTGAAGCAGATAACAACTACCTTACAACATGCTGGATGACACGTCAAACACGTCCTGCGCCCTTTATGTGTTATCATCATTTGTCTTTTTCTGTACAAAAAGCAACATAATTTGAGAAAGAATAAAGCTATGCTCAAATGAAAGCCATAATTTTTTTTCTCACGTGATTCTCTGTCTGTTCGATATGTCACATGCCCCTTTTCGATTTTAGAATTATGAGCTGCACCCAAGATGGGACTTGTTTCAAGTTTGTTTCCTTATTATATATAGGCTTCCACAGCCAGTGTCAAAATGATTAAAATTCTTCTGGGTGTTGTACCACATCGTAGTATCAAACACAAAACGCTATACAATGACATGATACTTCACTCAGAAAAATATTAATCATCCTTTCCCCTGACACTGGCACATTTAATTGGAAATTACATTTAGTAAGAGAAGGTGGTGCAATTTTAGTTCAGGATACACAGTGTCATTTTTCAATGAACCATTTGAGTTCCAGTTTCTTGGATTTTACCATTAGAGTCATTTTGTGAGATGTATGTAGGAGGGAGTGCAAGAAATATGTTGCTTGACTCTTCTTGGAATATGTACTATTATTATTGAAAAGTAAACCTATACTCAATAAACATTACTTCTCATTTAGCACTTACCTATAGACTTGGATTATCTCCTCCATGATGCTCTAGATCGGTTTCTTCACCTTGAAATCGATTTGGACAGACTCTCCTGAACTTTTTGTCAAATAGGGAGACATGTTATCTGTTATGTTAAGGTATATGCATAAAAACCTTCCCCAATGAACCATGGACCTTGCTGTTGGTGGGGAGGCTTGCGTGCCTCAGCAATACAGATAGCCGTATCGTAGGTGCAACCACAACAGAGGGGTATCTGTTGAGAGGCCAGACAAACGTGTGGTTCCTGAAGAGGGGCAGCAGCCTTTTCAGTAGTTGCAGGGGCAACAGTCTGGATGATTGACTGATCTGGCCTTGTAACAATAACCAAAACGGCCTTGCTGTGCTGGTACTGCGAATGGCTGAAAGCAAGGGGAAACTACGGCCGTCATTTTTCCCGAGGGCATGCAGCTTTACTGTATGATTAAATGATGATGGCGTCCTCTTGGGTAAAATATTCCGGAGGTAAAATAGTCCCCCATTCGGATCTCTGGGTGGGGACTACTCAAGAGGATGTTGTTATCAGGAGAAAGAAAACTGGCATACTACGGATCGGAGTGTGGAATGTCAGATCCCTTAATCGGGCAGGTAGGTTAGAAAACTTGAAAAGGGAAATGGCTAGGTTAAAGTTAGATATAGTGGGAATTAGTGAAGTTCGGTGGCAGGAGGAACAAGACTTCTGGTCAGGTGACTACAGGGTTATAAACACAAAATTAAATAGGGGTAATGCAGGAGTAGGTTTAATAATGAATAGGAAAATAGGAATGCGGGTAAGCTACTACAAACAGCATAGTGAACACATTATTGTGGCCAAGATAGATACGAAGCCCACACCTACTACAGTAGTACAAGTTTTATGCCAACTAGCTCTGCAGATGACAAAGAAATTGAAGAAATGTATGATCAAATAAAAGAAATTATTCAGATAGTCAAGGGAGATGAAAATTTAATAGTCATGGGTGACTGGAATTCAGTAGTAGGAAAAGGGAGAGAAGGAAACGTTGTAGGTGAATATGGACTGGGGCAAAGAAATGAAAGAGGAAGCCGCCTGGAAGAATTTTGCACAGAGCACAACTTAATCATAGCTAACACTTGGTTCAAGAATCATAAAAGAAGGCTGTATACATGGAAGAAGCCTGGAGATAATAAAAGGTATCAGATAGATTATATAATGGTAAGACAGAGATTTAGGAACCAGGTTTTAAATTGTAAGACATTTCCAGGGGCGGATGTGGACTCTGATAACAAGCTATTGGTTATGACCTGTAGATTAAAACTGAAGAAACTGCAAAAAGGTGTGAATTTAAGGAGATGGGACCTGGATAAACTAAAAGAACCAGAGGTTGTACAGAGTTTCAGGGAGAGCATAAGGGAGCAATTGACAGGAATGGGGGAAAGAAATACAGTAGAAGAAGAATGGGTAGCTTTGAGGGATGAAGTAGTGAAGGCAGCAGAGGATCAAGTAGGTAAAAAGACAAGGGCTAGTAGAAATCCTTGGGTAACAGAAGAAATATTGAATTTAATTAATGAAAGGGGAAAATATAAAAATGCAGAAAATAATGCAGGCAAAAAGGAATACAGATGCCTCAAAAATGAGATCAACAGGAAGTGCAAAATGGCTAAGCAGGGATGGCTAGAGGACAAATGTAAGGATGTAGAGTCTTATCTCACTAGGGGTAAGATAGATACTGCCTACAGGAAAATTAAAGAGACCTTTGGAGATAAGAGAACCACTTGTATGAACATCAAGAGCTAAGATGGAAACCCAGTTCTAAGCAAAGAAGGGAAAGCAGAAAGGTGGAAGGAGTATATAGAGGGTCTATACAAGGGCGATGTACTTGAGGACAATATTATGGAAATGGAAGAGGATGTAGATGAAGATGAAATGGAAGATATGATATTGCGGGGAGAGTTTGACAGAGCACTGAAAGTCATGAGTTGAAACAAAGCCCCCGGAGTAGACAACATTCCATTGGAACTACTGAAGGCCTTGGGAGAGCCAGTCCTGACAAAACTCTACCATCTGGTGGCAAGATGTATGAGACAGGCGAAATAGCCTCAGACTTCAAGAAGAATATAATAATTCCAATCCCATAGAAAGCAGGTGTTGACAGATGTGAAAATTACTGAACAATCAGTTTAATAAGTCACAGTTGCAAAATACAAACACGAATTCTTTACAGACGAATGGAAAAACTAGTAGAAGCCGACCTCGGGGAAGATCAGTTTGGATTCCGTAGAAATGTTGGAACACGTGAGGCAATATTGACCCTACGACTTATCTTAGAAGCTAGATTAAGGAAGGGCAAACCTATGTCTCTAGCATTTGTAGACTTAGAGAAAGCTTTTGACAATGTTGACTGGAATACTCTCTTTCAAATTCTGAAGGTGGCAGGGGTAAAATACAGGGAGCGAAAGGCTACTTACAATTTGTGCAGAAACCAGATGGCAGTTATGAGAGTCGAGGAACATGAAAGGGAAGCTGTGGTTGGGAAGGGAGTGAGACAGGGTTATAGTCTCTCCCCGATGTTATTCAATCTGTATATTGAGCAAGCAGTAAAGGAAACAAAAGAAAAATTTGGAGTAGGTATTAAAATCCATGGAGAAGAAATAAAAACTTTGAGGTTCGCCGATGACATTGTAATTCTGTCAGAGACAGCAAAGGACTTGGAAGAGCAGTTGAACGGAATGGATAGTGTCTTGAAAGGAGGATATAAGATGAACATCAACAAAAGCAAAATGAGGATAATGGAATGTAGTCGAATTAAGTCGGGTGATGCTGAGGGAATTAGATTAGGAAATGAGACACTTAAAGTAGTAAAGGAGTTTTGCTATTTGGGGAGCAGTATAACTGATGATGGTCGAAGTAGAGAGGATATAAAACGTAGACTGGCAATGGCAAAGAAAGCGTTTCTGAAGAAGAGAAATTTGTTAACATCAAGTATTGATTTAAGTGTCAGTTAGTCATTTCTGAAAGTATTTGTATGGAGTGTAGCCATGTATGAAAATGAAACATGGACGATAAATAGTTTGGACAAGAAGAGAATAGAAGGTTTCAAAATGTGGTGCTACAGAAGAATGCTGAAGATTAGATGGGTAGATCATATAACTAATCAGGAAGTATTGAATAGGATTGGGGAGAAGAGAAGTTTGTGGCACAACTTGACTAGAAGAAGGGATCGGTTGGTAGGACATGTTCTGAGGCATGAAGGGATCACCAATTTAGTATTAGAGGGCAGCATAGAGGGTAAAAATCGTAGAGGGAGACCAAGAGATGACTACACTAAGCAGATTCAGAAGGATGTGGGTTGCAGTGGGTTCTGGGAGATGAAGAAGCTTGCACAGGATAGAGTAGCATGGAGAGCTGCATCAAACCAATCTGAGGACTGAAGACCACAACAACAACATGCATAAAAACTACTAGGTCAAAATTGCAAAAATATCTTTACCGACAACTAGTTTCAGGTCATTGATGAGCCACCTTCAGATCAATATGAAGTTATTATTTTGTTCAATGTGGCTTATACATGATGAACAAAATAATAATTTCATATTGTTCTGAAGATGGTTTATCAATGAGCTGAAACTTTATCAGTAAAGATATTTTTATGATCCTGGCCTAGAATTTTTAATAAACAACTCCTATCAAGTTTTGATTCTGACTATTTCTGGTGATTAGTTGCCAATTGTATAGTCAAACAGTAACGTATTCTTCTTGCCAAATTACACTGATGAATTATTCTCTAGATGTTACCAGTAAACTGGTCAATTTGTATCAACATTTCAAAACAGCAAGTGTTTTACTCTACAACCTGTACAAAAATATTGAGGTCCTGTACAATTTCAACATTTATATGTTCCAGTTTCCTATGTTTCATGTGCTGGAGTTGGGTGAAGACCAACTGCATGCATTTGCAAGTGAGCATACTAGACAGTGGAGGAAGTGGAGGTAAATGGGGTGGTAGCATATTGAGTCCCAACACATTCATTTGACCTTTTCCATTGATGGCTTCTGATCAAAGGCAGGACCGAATTCAAAGCAACTGTTGTGGTGTACTAGGTTTTCAAGCAGTCTTATTTAAATAATTGTAAGTACATACTGCTATGCATATCAAGTGGCTGTGGCCTACAAATATTATTACCACACTAAATTGAAGTCATGGGAACATAAAGTAGTAATCAGAATAAAATGGTTGCCTACTTTTCCTGGACACTCTAATTAAGAAGAAAGTGAACAAAATAATTTAGCACTCAGTGCATCATAAGGAAAATATCATAAGAAGATCCACATTGACCTCTACTTGTATGCCAAAAGCTACCATCATTAATCATAGGATCTCACTGTGCTTACCACTTTTGTGCAGCTAATCACAAATACAAACAAAACAAGCCCTCTGTTCTAGAAAGACAGAAAACAAAGCAGCAGCCTGGCATTTCTACCACATGTGATACCAGCCTGTGACAAAAATTGCCAGGATATTGAGCAAGCCCTGTGTGGAGATTATTTTTCATCCTTCCGGCAAAACTAGTGAAATGCCAGTCTCTTTAAAAGAGCAGATGTAACTACAAATAATCTGGCATGTAAAACATTGTCTGGAGCTTGGAAGACTGTACATAGGTCAAACACAACACTGCAGTTTGTGGTGATTCATGGAGTATGTGAGACATGTGCATCAAGAATACCCAGGAAAATTGGCACCAGTGAAGCACAGATTCAAAGAGTTCATACATTCGTGTTTGCAGATATGAAGATGGTTTGTCACACCAGAGGACTTGTTGTGTGACTAGGGCCTCCTGTCAGATAGGCCGTTCGCCGGGTGCAAGTCTTTCGATTTGACACCACGTCTGCAACCTGTGTATCGATGGGGATGAAATGATTATGATTAGGACAACACAACACCCAGTCCCTGAGCGGGGAAAATCTCCGCCCAGCCGGGAATCGAGCCTGGGCCCTTAGGATGGACATTCTGACATGCTGACCATTCAGCTACCGGGGGCGGACTGAAGACCCAGTAAACCACAACAATGACTTGCAACTTAGCTCTGCCTAGTATGAGATGACTGCACAAATCCAGCTGGAATGCTCAAGAACACCAGCAAGGGTCAGAGCTGAAGAACTGCCACAGGACTCCTTCTCACCTCATATGCCAGCCCACACAACACTATCTGTCGGTTATAGTCATGCGAGTCACTGCTGAGGTACTGGTTATACTTTGTCTTATGCTGTCCTTTTAGTACATATTGCAGTGTCAGGATGTCACTTTTGCCCCAGAATGGAGTGTGTTGGTTGGTCAGACGCATTCTACCAGCGCCATGTTGCGTGCAGTATCAGGAGGGTTCAGTTAATAACGAGATTGTTTATTTTGCAAGACTTGTGCGGAGGTTGTTTACGGCGCCTAAGTGGCATGTGTTGTCATCGATGCAGTGGTTGCTACCTCAGTGCCCTGTGGCATGCTTGGCACACAACAGTGCATGTGTACACAAGGAAACGGTGCTGCCTCAGCAGAAGGACATGGCTGGTGTGGCAGCCATACTGATGTAAGATAGGCTCTTCAGGCAGCCCCTGCGGTTATATGCATTGGCCATGACTAGTAGGATCAGGACGCATATGTCCTATGCCAAAACCAAGACCCTTAGAGTTATATGGAATGCCGGTTGAAGTTAATGTGGAGATCTCCCCTTGGTAGCAGAGTTTCTAGACCCACAACTGCTGGGTCTAGCAGCAGCTTCTAGACCAGTGGCTTGGGTGACGATGTTGTAATGTATAATTGAAGCTGCTTGGCTCCTATGGGACTGTCAGTTCACAGGGAGACTGTTATGACATCCGCTGGACTCAAAGAGTCCTAGAACCATTCTAATATGAATACAAGTGCTGCCAAAGCTGAGATTTGAGTATGTATGAAGTGTAATCAAAAAGTAATGTGAATTATTTTTTAATTTTGCAGGCTTTATACATTTGATTTTCAATTTTTTTTTATCTTGTTGGTACACATGTTCCTGATGTATGCATTTTCAGCTGTTTTAAATACTTAGTTTATTGTTGACAGTCAAAAAGTTTATACACAGTTTTGATTGCTCAGGAAATTTTTACTATCAAAAAAGATGGAGCAAAGAATTTCCATTGAATTTTCTTTAAAAAATTGAATAAAGTGTAGCGCTGAATTCAAAATATTAACTGTATCTTTTGGCAAATCTACTATGAGTAACAAGAGTTCCCGTGCCGAATAAATATTTCAAAGAGTGTCAAGAAGACGTTGAAGACAACAACTGCTCTGGATGCCCTACCATGTCAATTACTGATGGCAATGTGAAAGTAGTAAAGGAAATGGTTCTGTAAAGTCACCAAATAACCATCAGTGAGGTTGTTGATGATGTCAGTATAGCCTGTGGCTCATGTCAAGCAAATTTTTTTAGATGTTTTAGGCATGAAACATGTAACAGTAAAGTTAGTTCCAAAATTGCTGAATTTCAACCAAAAATGATGTCACTGAATGAAGTTGACAATGATTCAGAACTTCTGAAGGCGGTTATAAAAGCTGATTAAACATAGGTATATGTACATGACATCAAAACCAAGCCCCATTCATCCCAATGGCGACTGCCTGAAGAGCCAAGACCAAAAAAAGTTCGACAACTTCAATCACATGTAAAAGTTCTTCTCACTGTTTTCTTTGATTACAATGGGATAGCACATCATGAGTTCCTGTCTTGTGGTCATGCGGTCTGCAAGGAATGATACCTGGAAGTTAAGTGCTATTTGTATGAAGCAGTCCAAAGAAGACAGCCAGAATTGTGTAAAAGCCACTAGTGGAAATTGCATCACTATAATGCTCCCACTCAGACCTTAATGCCTGTTCATGATCGTTTTGGCAAAATGAAAACCATTATATCGCCTTAGCAACTTTATATGCCAAATATGGCCCACTGTGACATCTAACTATCCTCAAAGCTGAAGAGAACCATGAAAGCACATTGTTTTGCACTGCTGAGGAGACAGAAGCAGTATCACTGAAGGAGCTGAGCAGCATAACGAAAAGTGAGTTTCAGAAGCGCTTCCAAGAGTGGAAGAAGTGCTGGCCCAAATGTATTATCTCTAAAGGAAATTGCATTGAAAGGACAAAAGTGATTTTGATCAATAAATAAAGATTCTTGAAGAAAAATGAAAATTCCCATTACTTTTTAATCACACCCAGTAAAGTGACTCTTCCCAGGTATGTTGTGACAGGTGTCTATTCCCCAGTTATGTAGGTGACAATGGAAGTGCAGTGTTGTGCTACAGCATGTGGAAATCTCTACCATTGCTGCAGTAGACTTGCTGTGTTGGAGGGTGTTGTGCCAATATTATTTTGTCTCTTGGCAGCAGGATTTAACGGATCAGCTGTAGGCCCCTCAGTGGATTTTGAAGTCTGTACTGTGGTTATTTCTGTGAAACTCTAGACTCCATAGGAAGATTTGATCTTCTGAATGGTAGATTGTTGCTAAACCTTTCAATCACTTACAATAATACATAGTATTATTGTATTTATATTCTCTAATACACATTTACAAAACAAAAAACAAACAAAAACTCTGAACGAAAAAATTACAATAACTCAAAAGCCAAAATTTTCAACAAGAGGTCCCTTTACACTTTCTGCATCACATATAATGTCTGAGCCAAAGCTCTCATCATTTCAAATCATTTTTTGTGTCCATTTTCTAGGCAATGTTCAGCCTTGATCAAGTTCTCAAGTTCCTTTTTTTTTTAATATGCTATGAGTACTCGGCACAATGCTCAGTAACAGAGAAACCAGTTTGACCTTTGTAAATGCTACCACATTTACATGGGACACCGTACATGCCAGGAACTCAAAGACGTGCATTAATCTTGTGTAATGTATCTCTTTTCTTGGAGGTGAGGCTGGAACATGGGCCTCAGTCCACGTCTCTTCAGCACACATCATATTTTATTAGTAGTTGCTCCACGGTGTGGAAGGAATGCAGCCAGCTTGGCCTCTTCTGTCTTTCACTGACCTTGCCTGAAAGCTTTTGCAATTTCTCCTTTGCTGTAACAATTTTCTCTGAACACACACTTCAAATGCTGAAATTCAGACTCCAGGTGGTTGTCATCATAAATAATCTTTGCCCTGTGTGCTAAATTCTAACACAGTGAGCACTGCTTTGTTGTGTACAGGGTGGTGAAAACTATTGGCATTCAGGTACTAGACAGTACACTTAGATTACCTGTACACTGAATGACCACCCCAGCCTTCTGCCTTCCACTCAGCTGAAACATTCAAAACTGGAAGTTTGCTATTGCTCTCCAATTTGTCAGTAAATTCAATCTTGAGATAAGGTGTCATCAGTGTACCATAAGAAGCAAAGCAGATGCTACCTCACAGAGTTCTGAGCTTGCTCCTCAAAGTGCTCTATGAAAAAGTTTATGACAGCTGGAGACAGTGGGGACCCCATGGATGTACCATCTGTTATCTCATAATATTCGTTCCAGTACAGGAAATACATTGATATTAAGGTATGGCAGAAAGCTTAACAATCTCTGGTAAAAACTGTTGGGCAAAAACATCCAGAGTGTCTTGTAACAGCACCCCTTTTCTGATGCTGCCATTGCATCTATATAATCAGAACACACTGCCAGGCCTAGTAGTCAGTGATTTTAACTCGTGGTGATGATGGTGGAGACAACTATCAAAAGCTCAAGTGTCTTACTCAAAATTCAAGTGGCTTGTAAGCTGAAAAGATTTTATTGAAGCATGCCACAGTGAAAGTCTTAGATGGCACAAGTGTAACAACTACAACTGCGGGCCATTATTTGTATTTCCTTTCAGATTATGCTTTCCACTGTGGAGCGAATAACAACTATCACCATTGTACGGGTCAGTGTTTTGTTTAGATTTTATCATTTATCTGCACAATCATGTGGGTATTAATTCTGTAATTCACCCAGAACACAGGGTGTAGCACTGGTCCAGAAAGGAAAAACATATATGTATATATTAAGCACTATGCCCCTCTGTCATGTGCAGAGTTAACATGTGAATGTGCGGATTGGACATCTGTGATCATCTTAGGATCTACATCATTTACACACACATAACCGGCCATCCTGACATAGGTTTTCTGTGATTCCCCTAAATTGCTTCAGGCAAATGTCAGGATGGTTCCTTTGAAAAGGCATGGCTGATTTCCTTCCCCATCCTCCCCTAATCTGAGCTTGTGCACCATCTCTAATTACCTCATTGTCAATGGGACATTAAATAAATGGTGGCACAGAAAACAGGAGCATTTCCACAATCCAATAAAATTAGAAGTTATGAGGGAAAGAAATTGCATTTGTATTAATTGAAACCTTAAAACTTTGCCATTTATGAAACATTGATGGCATTTATCATTTTTTTTAATTACATCCTTTAGATGGTGTCCTACTGTATGATTACATTAATGAAATCTGCTGTTGAGATTCCTCATTGATCACTGCAACATCTCATCTGGCCTCTGTGAATTGCATCCCAAATTCCCTGTTCCAGCTCATCCAGGGTTGTTGGTTGAGTCATCTAGATTTTGTTCTTGAGGTAGCCCCACAAGAAAAAAATCACAAACGGATAAATCTGGTGATCTAGGTGTCCAGCCAGTGTTACTGAATCATGAGATCACATGGTTGTCAAACAATTCTCAAACATATGCCATTGATTGCCATGCACTATGTAATGTTACTCCATCCTGTTGGGACCAGGCTTCTTGAACATTTTGAAAGTTATTCAATGAAGGTGTAATGAAAGTTCATAACATCGCCATGTAACAATTGGCATTGACAGTTATAGTGTTTCCCCGTTCATTTGCAAAAAATTTGGTCCGATAATCCCATGTGATGAAACACCACACCATACTGTCACATTCCTAGCATGTAAAGGGTGCTCATGAACATCATTAGGATTTGTGTTTGCCCAGTAATGGTATTTCTGTTTATTCACAAAACCTGTGAGATGAAAATGTGTTTCATCTGACATCCACAACTTGTTTAGAAATTCATCATCATTGTTTATTTTTGTCATCATTTGTTGACAGAATCCTAATTGTAACCAGTAATTGTTCTCCTTCAATTGTTGCACCATCTGTAGTTTGTACAGATGAAATTTTAAATCAAGATGAAAAATTCTGTGAACACTCTCCCAGGACATTCCAATCACTGCTGCTTGCTTACGGATCGAACGCTGTGGGCACTGTGAGACAGACTCGCGTACATCAATTTTCGCTGGAGAATGCAAACTTCTTGGTCATCCTGTTGTGTTCTTCTTGAGGGCAGATCCAGTCTCTTCAAAGTTATTACTCCAACATTTTATCACAGAGGGGCATCATCATGTCCTAAATTGTAAAAACGTCAAAACTCCTTCTGCACTGCTAACAAACTATCACTGTTTTTATAAAACATTTTTATGGCTAACGCACGATGTTGTGTTTTCCACTGATCCATGATTACTGAAATGGTGGACTGTTTACTCACTAACTGTCATGAACACGCAGTGCTGCTACCTGCCCATGGCTGCCACTACTCATTTCAAACATTCCCATTATTGTGTGTCACCCTGACCTAACCTCCACCTTCCTCCTCCATTCACACACACACACACACAAACAGTCTACAGTAATGGTCTTACCACATTCTGTTGGGATACAGCCAAAGATATTATAACATCTGATGATTTTTTTCTCTTTAATAATGATAAGCTCTATCCTGCTGGCTAGGAAATAACCATTGTAAATGACTTAGCCATGCATCACCCTTTGCTCCAGCACCACCAGGAGAGTACATTGTTTGTTTGTTTATTATATTACAAACTTTTAACTAAAAGCTTATTACTTATTTAGTTTTGCTTTTGCAGTTAAATTCTTAAATTTCCCACATATTTGTGTAGCAAAGATTTCTGCTGACTCTAATATGGATAGGGACTGTGAATGCTGTTTTCAGATGTGGGTCGAGTTGGTGACCCCTTACCCACAGCTCCAGGCAATGCTGACTTTGGTCACACATCTTGTGGCTGTTGCCAATGGACATCACTGTAGGGGGCCAAATGTGGCTATCCAACTGAATGTGGGTATCCAAGGAACATCCAGCACTTCCACCAATTAGTACACTGCAGTGATTGGTCCAGTAATTATCCACATGGTGATTCACCCCTCACCCATGATCGGGTAGTAGGTCATATCAAGGTATGGATGGCAGCAAAAGTTAATCTGTGGGACAGATTGAAAATCCTACCCAGTTCATCTGAAAAACTCATTTAGGGAACTTTCTATGGCTGATAGAGCTCCTGATCCAGATGCAGTTGCTTGCCTTGTTTCATAGGAACATAATCAGTATGTGTAGAGGTTACAACCAACAACCAGCATAAACAACTAATTGGTTCCATTTACCAGTACTTCTGTCTCAGATGATATACTCACTGGACCCCTTACACACAGCTACAGGCAATGCTGACTTTGATCACACATCTTGAGGCAGTTGCCAATGAACATCACTGTAGGGGGCCAAATGTGGCTATCCAACTGAATGTGGGTATCCAAGGAAAAACATCCAGCACATCCACCAATTAGTCCACTACAGTGATTGGTCCAGTAATTGTCCACATTGAGATTCACCCCTCACCCATGATCGAGTAGGGGGTCATGTCAAAGTGCGGATGGCAGCAAAAGTTAATCTGTGGGACAGATTGAAAATCCTACCCAGTTCATCTGAAAAACTCGTTTAGGGAACTTTCTATGGCTGATAGAGCTCCTGAGCCAGATGCAGTTGCTTGCCCTGTTTCATAGGAACATAATCAGTATGTGTAGAGGTTACAACCAACAACCAGCATAAACAAATAATTGGTTCCATTTACCAACCCTTCTGTCTCAGATGATATACTCACTGGAAGTTCACAGAAAATTTGGGTTTTGCTTTGTTTCAAACAGGTACTTAACTCATACTGTGGCAGCCATGCTGCAAAACTGCATACCTGCCGACAGGCAAAATTTTGGCAACATATGAATCTCTCAGTTGTCATCAGTACTATTTCCTTGCATTTAAGTCACATCTAGTCTACACTTACATAGTTAGTTTGGAAGGAATGGAGACTATCTCTTAGGAAACCACAGCCAATTTTTATTTGCTTTTTTAATAGATATATTTTGTGTTTACATTTGGTGGGTTTGTGTGTTATGGTACCCAGTCTCACAACAATGACCTTGTGATCACTATTTCCTGTATCCGTCACAGTGCTCTCTGTTTGCTAAGGGTTGTTTGTTGCTGTGAGCTGTAGCATGTTGCCAAGAGTGTTGTTGAAACTGTTTATGCTTTCTGTGGCACATGAAATAATTATTAATAATAATTTTTGGTGAAGGCATTTAGCAGAATTTCAGATGATATTTTAGGTCTACCACTGACTTTAAATATGTATTTTCACCAACATACCAAACATAGATTGAAGTAATCTTTAACACTTGCCAAAAATGTATTTATTCTGACAAACGAGTTAATGAACAAGTACCAAAAATGCAATCAAATCACAATGACCATTAACCAGTGATTGTGATAATTGTGTTTGCATAACAGATCCACTTTAATGGTGACCTCGGAGGGTGTACACTCCTCAGTGACAAGCATGTTGTCCAAGTTTATGAGCACAGGAGAACAGTAGACACAAGTCCAGAATGAAACAAACTTTTTCTCATGATTGCATGGCACGGTGTATTTCATGGAAGTGATGAAACAAAGGTAGAAATGAACAGAGAGCATCAAACAAATTCTGTTACATGTCTGAGGGGAACTTGCATTAAGCTCAACACATGTGGTCTGTGGATTCAGATATCAGACTCTCAAAAGACATGTCTGTACTGTACAGCAGCTCGGTTCACACTGTTGTCGCCTTTTTTGCTGATGTGTGCCTGTCTGCACCACATGTTGCCAAAATTTTGCCTGTCAGCAGGTATGCATTTTTGCAGCATGGCTGCCACAGTATGAGTTATTATTAGTGGTTTTCTGAAAATCTTTTATCAAAGAAAATGCCATAAAGTTCTAGAATTCAAGTCAGTAACAGTTGCCAAAATGAGTATCTTAGAAGCAGATAGCCTCAGCGCAGCAAGGCAACTTAAGTAACTTAATAAAGGCATGTCTTCTATCCCAGACTCTGTATCAATTTGGCTCCTTTTGGAGTACAGTGACATAATAGCTCCATATTTAACAATCATATAGAACCACTTGCTCAATGAAAATTTATACTCAAGAATTGGAAAGTCACACAGGTCACATCAGTACGCTAGAAATGCAATAGAAGTAAGCCACTTCGAAAGTCACACAGGTCACATCAGTACGCTAGAAATGAAATAGAAGTAAGCCACTTCATCATAGACTGTTATCATTGACATCAATTTGCAGTAAGATTTTGGAACCTATGCTGTGTTCAAACATTGTGAAATATCTTAAAGAAAATTATCTATTGACACATAGCATGGATTCACAAAATTTCATTCTCGTAAAAACAACTGGCCCTTTATTCACGCAAAGTAATGAGTGCTATCAACAGGGGATTCCAAGTTCATTCCTTATTTCTAGATTTTGAGAAGGATTTTGATAGATGGTTCTTCACAAGCAGCTTCCAATCAAATTGCATGCCTATTGAGTAGCATCTCAGTTATTTGACTGGGTTTAAGATATCATGTCATAAAGGACACAATTTGTAGTAGTTGAGTGTATTCTGTGAAACAGAAATGAAATCTGAGGTTTCCCAAAGAAGTATTATAGGCCCTTTGCTGTTTCTAAAGAATGTAAATGGTACAGGAGACAATGTGAATAGACCCCTTAGGTTGTTTGTAGATCATGCTGCCATTTACCACCTGGTGAAGTCATAAAAGCATTAGTAAGAATTACAAAAAGATTTAGACACAATACCTACAATGTAGGAAAAGACGAATTGCTACTTATTATAAAGAAGACATGTTGCAGACAGGCAATATTAAAAGGCACTAACACAGAGCTTTTGGCCACACTCTTCATCAGTAAAGAGAGACACACCATTCACACACATAGGCAAGCACACCTCATGCGCACATGACCTCCAGCTCCAGTATTCTGGCCTGAGATGCTGGAGTTGGTGGTCGTGTGTGCACAAAGTGTGCCTGCTCATGTGTGTGAATTGTGTGTGTCTCTCCCTGTTAATGAAGGCAGTGGCTGAAAGCTGTATGTTAGTCTCTTTTAATTGTGCCTGTCTGCAAGTTAACATGTCTTCCTTATGGAAGTAGCAATCTGTCTTTTCCTACATTGCTGATATTCCTACCTGGAGTTTCCATTGTTAGACACGATATATGTATGCTGCAAAAAGTGGCAACTGACTGAACAATAAAAAGTATGGGATCCTCCAAATGAGCACAAAAATGAAACCATTAAATTTTGGTTACACAATAAATAACAAAAATTTTAAGGTTGTTGCTTCATCTCAATGCCTAGGGATTATGGTTACGAACAACTTAAACTGGAACCATCATGTAGAAAAATCTTGTTGGGAAGGAGAACCAAGGACTGTGTTTTATTGGTAGAACACGTAGGAGATTCACCAGATCTACTAAAGAGACTGCCTACACTACACTTTTCCCTCTTCTGCTAAAGTATTGCTGCATTTTATGGGATCCTTACCAAATGGGACTGACGGAGGACATTGAAAAAGTTCAAACAAGGGCAGCTTGTATTATCATACATAGGGAAGAGAGCACCACAGATATGATGAGTGAGTTGGGGTGGTAATCATTAAACCAAACATATTTTTCAGTAAGCGAGATCTTTTCACAAAATTTCAGTCAGCAGCTTTCTCCTCTGAATTAAAAATGCCTAGATGTGGAGAAATGAACATCATAACAAAATAGAGTTTGCATGGAAAGATTTAGGTCTTCACTTTTTTGTCACACTGTCCAAGAGTGGAACAGTCAAGACAAGAAGACACTTAAAGAAGACCCTCTACAAAGCACTTGGATGAGAACTGCAGAGTAGTGATGTAGATGTAGAAATCTTCATTCACAAGTCCAATCTGATATTTTATAAGCTCGTATTTATCTAGTAAGCAACAGTGTCAAACAGTATCACAAGTCTTATAACCCCATGGAATATGGTATTAACTTGGGTGCAGCTATCTATTGCCTTCTTGGTCTCATGGATAGACTGAGCTGCATAACACAATGAATAAATAAGTTTCACCATTTTTTTCAATCAATGTTGTAAAGGAGATTTTCACAATTCAAAAATTTCTATAATATGTGAAATAATTTTACAAAATACTTGTGTCAGCATTATAGAACTACAGTAATGAACATTTGACCAACAACTCTTCTAGATGACCAGAATGACCTGTGATATTACCAACATTTTGAGGGAGAGACATCACTGCTCCAGTAACCTGTCATAAACTATTGCTACAAGGGAAGGTTCCTTTTTCTTTAAAAAATAAAAAATATAAAATAAAGTGTTTTCTGATGATTTATGCCTTACATTTAAGTACAGAAAGTTCAGTTAAATTTGATATCCTACCTCTTTGCACGAAGCTGAAATGCCAGGTCATAATTATTTCTGTTACATCCTTCAGGACAAATTGTTTCATCAAGTTTTATAGGTCCTATTTCTCCTGATTCTATACTTCCAAGGTCTTCATCCTCATCTTCAGAGCTTTCTTCTGAAGTTGATGACTCTTCATCAGATTCTGTGAAATATTGAGTGTTTTCATTACTGGTACGGTTTATATTAAAAAATAATATAATATGATAATAATAATATAATATAAAATAAAAAATATATTGAAAAATAAGTATTGGACTACAATGTGCTTATTATGTAGTCTACTTATTATTTGTTGTATATGTACACACACACACACACACACACACACACACACACACACACACACCAAGGATGCAGTCTATTTCATTGTAAAATGATCAACATCTGATAAAGATACTTTATATTTTGGTACATATTTGACAGATAAAACACACATTAAAGCAGCATGACAGTATTTGATAAATTGCTCGGTTGTACACTTATCACTGAGGAGGAATGCCTTCCAGTAATAACTAATGCAATAGCCTGACAAATATTGTCTTAAAATTTAGTTTAGTTCTGCTATACCTGTAAGCACTCATAGTTGATATCTGTTGCTAAGAAAGAGCATCTCAGTTCATTAATTTATGTATGACTCATCCCACATATCCAAAATCGTGATTCCATTTTCACAGTGTTCAGGATCAAAATTATACACATGGCAGGGGACTTAAACTAACTACTTTACCTCAAGGAACTAATGGTTGAAAATAAATATTTATTTTTTTATTGGCATAAAAACTAACATCTTTTACTAACTACTTTACGACAAGGAACTAATGGTTGAAAATAAATATTTATTTTTTTATTGGCATAAAAACTAACATCTTTTATCAAAATCTTAGATACACAGCTATTGCTCAAATCTGCTCAATTTCATCTGTCTGTGACTTGGAAACAATCAAAGCTGCATACCTTGGATATTTCCATTCACTCATAAAATACTTCACCATGTTCAGAGAAAACCAGTCCTGAGCAAATAAAGACTTTATTGCACAAAAGAGAGTCAAAGAACATTCAAACAGGTGCTGGAAGGTTCCTTGGGAAATGTCAGCTCATTCTTCGAGGAGTGCTGCACTGAGGAGAGGTATTGATGTCAGTCAGTGAGGCCTGGCATGAAGTTGGTGTTCCAAAACATCCCACAGGTGTTCTACAGGATTCAGGTAGGACTCTGAGCAGGCCAGTCCACTACAAGGATGTTATTGTCGTGTAACCACCCTGCCACAGGCCATGCACTATGTATGTACACACTCTGCCAGATGACGTTCTCCGGGCATTCGCTACACTCACACCCTGCCATCACATTGTATACCATGATCTGCCACCCCACACAATTTTTCCACTGTTCAGTCATCCAATGTTTACACTCCTTACACCAAGTGAGGCATCATTTGGCATTTACTGGCTCGATAAGTGGCTTATGAGCAGCCACTCGACCATGAAATCCAAGTTTTCTCACCTCCTGTCTAAGTGTTATACTACTTGCAGTGGATCCTGATGCAGTTTGGAATTTGTGTGTGATGGTCTGGATAGATGACTGCCTGTTTGCCTATTACACATTACAACCCTCTTCAACTGTCAGTGGTCTCTGTCGGTCAACAGAGGAGGTTGGCCTGTACGCTTTTGTACTGTGCATGCCCCTTCATGTTTCCACTTCACTATCACATAAGAAACAATGCACCTAGGGATGTTTAGGAGTGTGGAAACTCATGTACAGACGTGTAACAAGTGACACCCAATCCCTGACCACATTCAAAGTGCATGAGTTCTGCACAGCCCCATTCTGATTTCTCACAATGTCTAATGACTATTAAAGTCACTGATATGAAGTACCTGGCATTGGGTGGCAGCACAATGCACCTAATATGAAAAACATATGTTTTGGGGTGTGTCCGGATACTTTTGATCTCATAGTATATTTGACCATAAAAGTGTTACCTAAACATTGGATAAGCCACTAAACTTTTTTCTGGTAAGTCACAACATGTTCTCCTTATCTGACACACATCAATGAAGAACTATGGTACACTACAGTTACAGGTACAATGAAGGTGGGAACATAAGGCAAAAACTCGCCTACTCAAATCTATTTGCATAAAATTTGAAATTAAAATGAATGATCACAGTAAAATTTGTACTATATTTATGATAATCCCCTGGTTATTTAGCATTTATGTAGGCAGTATAAAAATGCAATTTACATCTAATAACTATTTCTTATGACCCCCAATGAATATCATTGGCAAAACAGAAAAGAACTGTCTTACTTCACTCAAATATTTCTGACAGATAATTCGTAACAGATACTGTAAACGTCAATCAACCATGCTCATTGATGAACTATGGTTAGCCAACAGGACATAGGAAAAGGAACCTACCATAGACAACATGCATTTATAGGCAGCACACTCATTATCAAAATTTCACATCCTATATGCTCCATTCAAAAGAACACACACTGATGCTAATTCATAATTCTGAACAATACTCTGCCTGGAGGCTGGATGAAGCTGTTTCAAAGTAGAAGTCTTTTTCTTCTCATCATCCATGCAGCCTCTTTCCACATGCTGCTCACTCATAGCACTTTTGATTGGATTTAGGTTCTTCTTTGTGGTTCACTATCTGCTAACATGCTACAGAGCCTTGAGTGTCATCCTTACATACTTTTGACAGACAAATAACAACCACCTAAGGTTATTTGGTCCAACTATTTGCACTAGTCTGAGATATGTTCACATATCTTGCTTCCATCTAGCCTCTTTCTAATTGCATGCAGTTCTAAATTAGCATGTACATTACTCATGATGTCCACCTTCTTCTTTAGCACTTAAACACCTTTCTACCACAAAGGGCCTCCCTGCCACATATTTTTCAGACTCAGCTTTACATAAGCTTCACTATCTATTATCCTTCTCACCATGTATCAGTTAAACTATCTCGCAAAGCAAGTAACATAAATATGTCTGCAGTAAGTAATTGTACCCTATTTGTGGCCATTTAATTCAACTCAGTTTGAAATTTTATAAATTACATACAGTACCTCTTCCAGTGTCTGCTATAAACTATACTGAAATATTATACTTTATTGTACAGATAAGAAAATTTCATCTTCTGCAATTGAATTTATTTGTAGACTTATTAACTAAATGGAATACGTTTTCAGTTTTGATTTACAAACTTTTTTATTGCTGTATGACTTAGGTTTCAGGTTATAAGTGCATTTTCTGGTACATACCTGTTCCCAAAGATGAGAATCAAGCAAAGGTAAACACGTCAACTTTTGAAAATATTGATTCTTGTCTTATACTGTAAAATTTATCTCTGCTTACAATTTTGACAAAACTGCATATGGATTTACAATGTTTACTAGGACAGAATTTACAATAACTATGACTAAAATGTAATAGAGAGGATCTACACATAGGAATGGAATTTTGGTACATGAAAGAAGGTTTTTTTCTGTCTAGGGGTTGCAGTATTGTCCAAGAGGAGCAAATAATTGAAATGAGTTTGTCCATTCAGCAATAAATGTAGCAATGCACAAATCTGTTTCTTAATTTCTATAATTTTTAACTGAGTGAGCTTTGTTCCTTTTCTCCCTATATGTAGGACTTCTGTATCTATGAGGCATTTGCAGTTTTCATTTATGCAATATTTGGCAAAGGACAAACCTGGCTTCTTCAACCTCCAACTTCTATGGTGTTCTATGAGCCTAGTGTAGATTGGCCTCCAAGTCTGTCCAATATAGCAACACTGACTGCAAATTATCTTATAAAACCCACTGCTAGTACTTTATCTTTTGAATTGAAGAGACATGAGATCAGTGGTCTGGTATATTAACTTGTGCCCACACTAGGTAAAGCACTTCATAAAATTTTTCATATTGATGCCCCACTATGTGATTTAGAAGAACACCATCATCATCATCATCATCATTTAAGACTGATTATGCCTTTCAGCGTTCAGTCTGGAGCATAGCCCCCTTATAAAATTCCACCATGATCCCCTATTCAGTGCTAACATTGGTGCCTCTTCTGATGTTAAACCTATTACTTCAAAATCATTCTTAACCGATCCAGGTACCTTCTCCTTGGTCTGCCCCGACTCCTCCTATCCATGAATCTCTTGGGTAACCTTGCTTCTCCCATGCGTGTAACATGACCCCACCATCTAAGCCTGTTCACCCTGACAGCTACATCTATAGTGTTCATTCCCAGTTTTTCTTTCTTTCCTCATTGTGGACACCCTCCTGCCATTGTTCCCATCTACTAGTACCTGCAATCATCCTAGCTACTTTCATATCCGTAACCTCAACCTTGTTGATAAGGTAACCTAAGTCCACCCAGCTTTCGCTCCCATACAACACAGTTGGTCGAAAGATAGAACGGTGCACAAATAACTTAGTCTTGGTACTGACTTCCTTCTTGCAGAAGAGAGTAGATCATAGCTGAGTACTCACTGCATTCGCTTTGCTACACCTCGCTTCCAGTTCTTTCACTATGTTGCCATCCTGTGAGATTATGCATCCTAAGTACTTGAAACTGTCCATCTGTTCTAACTTTGTTCCTCCTATATGGCACTCAATCCATTTATATTTCTTTCCCACTGACATTACTTTCGTTTTGGAGGTGCTAATCTTCATACCATAGTCCTTACATTTCTGATCTAGCTCTGAAATATTACTCTGCAAACTTTCAATCGAATCTGCCATCACAACTAAGTCATCCGCATATGCAAGACTGCTTATTTTGTGTTCACATATCTTAATCTCACCCAGCCAGTCTATTGTTTTCAACATATGATCCATATGTGAAGAACACCTCCTCCACAAAATTTTTGTGAAAGTGGGAAGTAATGAAAGGTGCCACAACCCTTCACCTTGGCTCTTTTCATTTCGTCTTCTTTAATTATGCAACTGCACGGGAGCTGAATTAGTTTAACAGAAGTCATGAGATCACAGCGATTGTAGCAGCTGAGTTCTTGTCTCTTCTTAACCTTCTGTAATCTAACTTGGTACTGGGCATATCAATTTGTTTTCTGTGTGAGCTTCAGAATAGAGGATTGCTGTGCAGGTATATGAGGGTCACCATGTTGGTAAGAGGGGGCTGGGGGAAGGGGGGGGGGGGGGGTGAAAGGTACTTTGCCAAATGGTGAACAGCTGGACAAGCTATTGTCTAGTTTATAGCATGGTCTGCAGAATGACCAAGATAAAAGCATTTATTTCAGGATACAGAACTCTGTCAGCAGAAACAATTACGCCATCAGTTGCAACTTTTGAGGGGATTGGTCAATGGGTTTTGTTGATGAGAAGGGAAAAGCAAGCCGTGTTTTAGAGACAGAAAATATCAGATGTGGACATGTCACACTCGGGAGATGCTGGGAAGAGTTGTGGCTGTGCTTTCAAGTAGCAAAGTCATCTGGAGTCCAATATTCGAAAACCCAGCTGCTCGATCACAACACTGAACTTCCAACCAGAGAGCCATGGTGTCTCCACTCTGCTCACATTACATTTAAGATTATAGTAAGCATCACTTACTTACAGCTCTGGCATATTAGGACAAACCAGATATTTTATTTTAAATTCATGATAGGTTTTACTGTCACATATTTTTAGTGCTTCCTCAGAGCTTTGGGATTCTTAGGTTCTTGTTTCAGACAAACAATCACTGTGATTGTCATAGTCAGGTTACAATCATTTCACAGTGTCATGTACAAGATTATTAACCAACTCCACCTCGTCTGGTAACTTTGACAACTCAGAGTGTTAATTTGCAGCTCTCATCAGAAGGTACATCACAGTTAAGTTCATATTGACATAATTCTCTTACTGCTTTGTAATTCCAAATGTATTTTGTAATAAACCATAGAGTACACTTAACTTTGAGTTTATTATCACAATCAGTCCTTTCTGTGCCAAATATTATGTCAATTCTTCCACCTTCAGATTCAGTGCTAGAGCCTAAATAACTTATATTGTAAATAAAACTGTTGCACACATTAAATTCAGTAATGAATCTCAGGATGGGCCTGATTCTTGATTAATTCAGATTCAGTTAAATTTCACTTACACAAAAATGGTGTTTTGCAGTTGGAATCACAGTTCTCATTAAACGCCACTATACAAGTGGTTTCTGCAGCTGTTCCACGAGTTGCTGGAGCATGGCGTCTATGGGCCATTGAAAACCTTTTACTTCATCACCAATTATAGGGAAAGGATTCTGACAAGACTGGAAACAACTCAAGAACCAACAGAACAGTCAAGAGCATCAATAGCAAGTCTCTTGAGTAAACAGGTGGGCAACAAGAGAAGGACATGCAGGAGAGACAGCATTGCACAATAACAAGTCCATTGAATAAATTAAGATCAAAAATAGAAAATTGAAAGAATCTAGAGGTAAAAAAATGATATGGAGGAAGATCAGTGCCAGAGGGCAGTGAAATCATGATTGACTGACAGCTGCTGCACTACTTGTCTAAAGGGCAACCATGAGCAATGGAAAATGGAAATGAGTGTTTGGCATCATTGGCCGGGAGGCCCCTTACAGAACAGATCTGGCCACCTTGGTGCAGGTGTTATTACATTCAACGCCACATTAGGTGATCTGCGTGCCAGATGCAGATAAAATTATGATGAAGACAACACAACACCCAGTCCCTGGCCGGGAATCGAACCTGGGCCCATAGGATGGCAATCCGTCATGCTGACCACTCAGCTATTGGGGCGGACACCTTGAGCAATGATAGGTCAACAGGATGACTGTGGCTCCATATCAAGTGCTGCAGCAGTGACAGCATTGTTCACAGATTACAGCAGCGCAGACTAGTGGCTGTCATTGAGGTTCAAGTCCATGCCTTATAGTAGGTGTTACTGTGTCAGGATACCAAATTAAGTACTGGTCAATGGGATATAGATGTTGTGTATTTGTGGCAGTAAACAGGAAACTGAAATCCACTGAGGCAGATATTGCATCTGCATGCAAGATTGTTTGTACAAGGCTAAATATCACTGGTAGGCATAAACTTATGACTCAATCTTCCTATTGACCACCAGACTCACACCAAGATAAAACCAAAACCTTCTGTTAAAATGCCAGATCACTAATATGTTTGTTCACCAATCACACTGTGGTTATTGAAAACACTTTAATCATCCAAGAATTAACTAGTATAATTACAGTCCCATAAATAGTGGATGTGACAAGACATCTTGCAAAACAGTACTAAATCCCAACTCTGTATACTGCTTAGAACAGATAGTTTCGAAGTTCATTCAAGATTGAAACACATCAGATCTAATGGCAACAAACAGACCCTGTCTCTTTCCTGTCCACAACAAAACTGGTATTAGTAACTATGAGGAAGTTTTAACAATGGTGATTAGCAAACTGCAAAGGGCAACCAAAAGAATGAGGAAGATTTATATGTTCAATAAACTAGGTAAACAGACAGTAGTATCATATATCAGTGAGTAACTTGAAACATTTAGTTCTGGTCAGGAGTATGTACAGGAACTGTCACTTAAACTTAGCAAAATAGTTGACTAGGCATCAGTGGCAAATACAGAAAAACCTCAAAGAGGGGGCGCAAAAGATATCTTGAGCTACCTTTACTTTTACTGTAATAAAAAGTGATCAACTCACATAAAAAGTTTAAGAAAGTTATATTTAAACTGATTATACACATATACAAGACAATTCCATCTTATGATATAAACAAGTTAAAATTGTGGTTCTCTTCCTTAAGTGATGAATTCTATGCACCTATTCTTCCTGGTGAATTGGTTAATTATGTCGTCAACAGGACAATCAATGTCAGGGTGAGTATTCAACAGAGTTAAGCCATTAAGTCGATTCTCCTTCACTGTTGACCTCAGCCATGTCTTTATATGATGCAATGTTGAAAAATTTCTTTCCACTGTAGCAAGAGATGCAAGCAGACAAGAAAATATATTGTACAGCATGTGCAAAGTAAGACAGTCACGTGCAGAACAGACAGACAACACTTGAATAACAGAATCATGATCGTTACAGGTGTTTATGTTCGTTTGCTTGTATTGAATAATCTCTCCCATTAGTCTCTTTTTAATCACAAAGAGTGATCCTTCTTCAAAGAACAGTTCAGTTAAGCACTAATTCAATTTAAGTGCCAGATCATTACTGTCATGTTTCAGTAGTTGTGAGGGCATAAGTATGTTGAATTTTAAATGATAAATATTTTCTTCAGCAAAACATTCTCTCATATCTGTTGTAACATGGTCCAGTGTTGGAATAAAAACTGTTTTTCCCAATATGTCATAGTATCATCATTATGACCGTAGTTTTCCCTGTGGCTTTGTCTACCTGAAAGATGGGGAACACTCATCTCCATGTTTAACTCTTCCATAACTGCCTTTGCCTCCTCAACAATATGAGCAAAGTGGCTATCAGCATTAGCTCTCATGCCAACGTACACCTGGAGTATCGAATCTAATTTTGCTTTTGCCATCACGACATCCAAGCTAGGGTCTCGTAAGATTTTGCTGACTGGAAATTTGATGCTCATAATGTCACTCCATGTAAACAGAGTGATGATAAACTCTCAATTAGAGAGACCTCGAAGGAGGATATTGGCTTTGGCAACCATTGTTCTACGCTTCCAACACGGAATATCTTTGAGAACTTTGCAAACTGTTCTGAGATCAGTTGTGAATTGAATAATAGCTTCATGTCACTCAACCCATCTCATTCGATAATGTGACTACTCCATAACTCGATTCAGTCAAGTTGAAAGAAACGAACAAATAGCATGCGGGATGACTGGCGGGTGTGGTGCGGGTGGCAATGCAGGCACTCCTACAAGGTGGGGCATGCACCCCATGTGCCCCCCATATGTATCTGCCACTGCTAGGCACTGGATAGATATGTACATAGTAGATAGTTTCTGATCAGAGGACCCTCCATGGTAAAAAAAAAAATAAAGAAATAAAAAAAATGCAAGGATACTTCAAAAGAAACAACAAGTGTTAAACAAGGTTTAGGACTATATAGCTGCTAAACGAAAAACAGTCAAAAGGGTGATAAGTGAAGCAGTCAATGACTACTAGAGTAAAATCTTATTAGCATGCATCGTGTCTGCAACAGACACCATGTAAATTCTGCAGCTGTGATACATATTATGTGAAGTTACAGCATCATCAGTGTGGTTTTAATTTCTTTCTTTGTTTCTTTCTTTGTGGGTTCCTGTTCTTTCTTTGTGGGTTCCTGCATTGAAAAATAAAAACACTCATAATACTGTTACTTCAGTGAAACTTGTCTAGGTGAAAGAGAAGAAAAATTGTGTTTGCTCAAGACAGAACCAGAAACTATTCAGAAACAAATTTATTTAATTCAGCATTTATGATTTTGCTTTGATACTCTCAACTTCAATTCCTGTGTCACCCGTGAGTATCTAGACACCAACTTTAGTGCCACTGAAAGCCTTTCCATATGACCAAAACTTATTTGGGTTCCATGGGAGGTAATGCAATAAGATTTTATTATGTAAATTCAAGGTGGAAGGGTAGAAAGGAAAGGAATAGGGAAGGAAATAGTGTTATCAGCTGCATCAGGATTTTATGCAGAATCAGCAGTGCTGAATGAAATTGTGTCCCAGACCAGGACTCAAACCTGGGATCTCCTGCAAACTAGGCAATGCATTGATCACTGCACCATCTGGACACAGTGCTTATCACAAACGTGTGGACTATCTTGGCTCATTCGCTGCCCCTGGCTGCCTCAAATCCCCACCTAGTGCCACCTGTCTACAGTCCCTGTCAGTGTCTTCCATACTTGCTAATTTTAGAATCACACAAGACGTTGAACAAAATCTACATACGCACAGAAGAGTTTGGATTCATTGCCCATCAAGGCAAATCAATTACAGGAATCCATGGTGTCTGTTCTTTTGGATGTGTCCAAAACAACAGACACCACGCAAAATTCACCGCTGTGATACATATTTTGTAAAACGATATCAGCTGCATTGTGACTTTATGCACAATCAGTGGCACTAAGTGACAATGTATGCCAGACTGG
The DNA here is from genome assembly GCF_023897955.1 of Schistocerca gregaria. Taxonomy (NCBI): domain Eukaryota; kingdom Metazoa; phylum Arthropoda; class Insecta; order Orthoptera; family Acrididae; genus Schistocerca; species Schistocerca gregaria. The sequence continues at coordinate 290,701,044 of NC_064925.1, forward strand.
GACCCAAACCCAGGATTTACTGCTTACTTACTTTTTTTGTAGTGAAAAGTTTTTCCCTTTCTATCAGGTTTTACTCAGCTTCCTTGTACTAATGAACATGACAGATTAGTTGTTTAGCAGCAGGTATGGTCAGACTCTGCATGGGTACCTTTAGTTAGCTGGAATGTTTTCCATATGCAGCTTATATGCCATCTCACCTCTCAGTGATGAAACTAAAAAGTGGAATTTCTTGCCAAATTTTGATACCCTTAGTTATCATGCTTCATCACCCAACTTGGGATTTAATATATATATATAAAAATAAAAGTGGTTTTAGTATATTATTCATTTGAAGATGTCATGACCCCGATTACCCTCCCCTTAGAGCTGCACATGCCTGTACGTACCATCCCCATTGAGACCGCAAAGGCAAGATGAAACTACCATTACAGTGCACTCTGATGCATTTAAGCAGTCATTCATCCCACACTCCATATGCAGATAGTATGGGAAGACATCTAAATGCATGGTACAATGTCTTACACTTGTGTAGATGTAAAAACACACACACACACACACACACACACACACACACTTTACAGAAGTAGCTTGAAAAGGTTGTTTTGTGTCTGTTACCATATGACTTGATAAATTCCACATTGATGAAGGATTTTTTTCAGGATTATGTATGAATGAATGAATGCCATGTTCTTCGTGATGAATGGAATGGATAAATGAATGTCATTTTCCACTTTGATCTTGAGGAAAATGTTTCTATATACAACAAATGCAACAATTTTATGTTGGACAGTTCAGTAAATAACTTACTATGATCAAGCTATGTTCATACTGACAACTATATTAAAGCAGAGCATGGAGAACGTGCTAACTAACGGGTTATCTGATAGCACATAACGTCAGCTGCACAGACCAATTTTAAACTCATTCTTCTTTGTTCTTTAACCCGACACTAAATTACTTCATGCAGTTTCACAAGTTTTAAAACGAGAAAGACTAGTGAAACAATCCTATACAAAAACATTTGGCACGTCTTGTATCATAACTGTTACATGTAAATTGACAAGAGAAACAAGAAATGAAACATACACACAATAACTCAGCTACTGATGTCAAGAATGCATCTAACTGAAATCCTCAAAGTCAGTACATTGCGCACCAGGTAAGATTTGTAAAGCTAATGAGCATTTTTTTTTTAATTTAATGATGATATATTTAAAATAAAAACCCAAAACGCTTTATGCTAGAGGAAATTGAATAACTCACCATCATCTTCTTTGACCTTTGGTGCTTTGTATTTCTTCTTGTATATCTTCCTAAGGAAATCTGCAAATGGTTCATCAACTAGTGCCTCATTGAGAGTGGACAATAATTGAGCCTCTTTTTCCATTAAGTTATCAATCTCCTTCTTCCGAAAATCAATATTTGTCTGTAGCTGTTGTATCTGGAGATATGATGAAGGTAATACATGAATTACTTTTCAGCTTATGCATGCTTTTCAGAAATACAAATTATTTACAAAGTTACATTTATGTTTAGAATAATTAGAATTTTAGTTTCAATAGAGGATGGGAAAAGATACTTCTCGAAACTAATCTGCCACAAACTAAAACCCTGCACAAAACTGAGATAATATTTTACAAACAATTAATGTGTGATAACTTTAAACTGAATGTTTTTCTCACCTTGGTATTGTGTCATATTCCTCCTGAACAGCAAAACCTTACTCACAAAGTAACACACAATTCACTGTAGCTCAATACTGTTAAGTAATATGGAAATCTTGGTTTTTGTTTCTAATGTTACAGTCAAGACAATATTACACCACACTATTCCAAGGAGCAGTGACTGAGCAATGGAGAATTGGAGTATTCAACATTGTGTTGCCTCAGTTGGTAATTACTATGAAGTTAAATGTGTGATGTTAGTCGACATGGTTAGGTACTGTCTCAGTGTCTCAGAACGTCATACAGGCCTGGGTGAAGCAGTCTGAAGACAATGGCAGTGCATGACGTGAAGCATGGAGCTCCGAGAGCAGTGTGCACACCTGAAAACTTGCAGAGAGTGAAAGAAGCTTTGAATATAGTTCTCACTCTCAGTGTATCAGTAGTTTCACATTTCAGGAGTGAGACAAAGAAGTTAATGACGAATGCTTCAGGACATCACATTTCATCCTTACAAACTGAAAATTGCTCAGAAACTTACCCCAAGAGACAAGGAAGCATGAATTACAGTCTGCACTGCCATGTTTAATTTGCAGTGAATTCCTTGATTTCTTGAATAATTTGTTCATAACTGACCCAAGCCCATATTTATCTCTCGGGTTTCATCAACAGACAGAACAAACAGTACTGGTCTCCAGCAAAACAAAACAGCTGCATAAAAAGCTGATGCACTCTCCCAAGCTGACAGTTTGATTTGGATTCAGCGCTTTTGAGACTGTAGGATCATGTTTTTTGAGAATTAATATGGAGAAACATTGGCTGTTAACACAAAATGTTGTCACTATGTTACAAAACTTTGCTCAATTTTTCTTACAATGGCTTTACATTGAGCCAAAGGCTCTTTACCTTCGGCAAGATGGTGTATCCATGCTGTGTGAGACAGCATGGCCATTGTTAGTAGAATTTTCTGAAGTTATCTCTTATTTTGGAGTCATTACTTGGCCTCCTCAGTTATCCAGTCTTACTGTACTAGATTTTTTTTCCCTGTGAGGCTTTTGAAAGACCATGTATTCATGAACATTCAAGAACTCAGACAAGCCATTGCTGATGAAGCTACAATTATTGAAGGTGACCATGGTGGCAGAGGTATCACAATTTCTTGAACCGCTTTACAACAATGCACTGATTTAAATGGAAGCCATACTTCTCAAACAATTTTCAAGAAATAGTCTTGTAAGCTTTGGATAACAAATGACATATCTCAGTATATTTATAGACTATTCCACTTTATCTTTCCTGTCTCATTTTCATAATCTCATCTGAAGTATATCAGCCAGATTAGTGCTGTCCTGTACAAACATTTGTTAACTGTGAGTGTGAATGAAAGAGCTTTATCTCAGCCCATAGTTTTTTTTTATGATGTTAGATGTCTGGTGCAGAAGAAGTTCATTTAAGAAGAGAAATATCATTCTGTCCTGCAAACCAATCCTGCACCACTGCTGATGTGTGTATTAAAGACCAGTCTTACAGTAAACAGATTATCCACATATATTATAACTGTCACACTGATGAGAACAGGATTAATAACTATCGGGCAGAGCATTTCAAGTCTATAGAGATTCAGCCTACACTGAAATAGATGCATGGCCACTGAGAGAAGACTCATGGGTCTATTGGTGTTCAAATGAATGCCTTGCAGTCTGTGCACTCAAACTGGACCACCATTTGCTGTAGCAAAAACTGATTTGTCAGAAAACATAAATTTCCTTCATTTGTAATTAATATTGTTCTTGGTAAATATGAGCTAGTGTAGTAAACTTCTTTTTTGGAATTGTCTACACAGCAACATGTCTGCTTTGTTGCCTGGCACATTAAACCCAGAGACAAGTTATATCTCCTGACCCATCAATTACACTGAATTTAAAAATATATTTTGCTCTGATGTGATAAAATTTCAGTGCCTTGGGTCACTGTTGTAAGTCTACTTCACATATATCTAGTTGATATGGCAGTTTCCTGATACCATTCTGTAAATTGTTACACACTGTACTTATTAATCCCATAGCATGTCCCTGTCTTTGATGTGAATAAATTTCCTTCTTCCACAAAGTCAATAATGTTGTAATGGGTTGCCTGTTAACATTGTTGCATGGTGCATAATTGAGTGGATGGATCAAAGTGATGTAATGCAGATATCTGAACTTGAATCATGCACTTGGCTACCACAGAAGTACAATAATGTGCTTACACATGTACATAGCTCACCACATTAGATCACCAGAAAATAGTCATCATAAAAAAGTCTAATATGGTACACTATTGTGGAAGAGAACCACTGACATATTATATTTCAGTTACGGTGAGGTGACCATACAAAAGTTACACACACGTGTGTCTCTGGATTTATCCAAACAAAATTTCATCACAACAGCATTTTTGAAGACAGTAAGCTGACACATTCAAAACTACTGTGCAGTAACCCTGACATCAATTTTTTGTAGAATCTGTGACATATTCTGAGCTCAAATATAATGAGATATCTGTAACAAAGTGACTTTCCTCCATGCTAACAAGCATGGATTCCAAAAACATCAATGATGTGAAACTCGACTCACTCTTCTTTCAAATGACGTACTTAAAGCATTCAGGTAAATGCAGCATTCCTTGATTTCTGAAAACATTTGATCCTATATGACATTTATATTAATTAATGGAAAATCTCATATAAAGATGTGAAACAATTACTAACAAAGAGATAGAGGGGCTGGCCAGTACTTACCTCAGCTCAGTACAGCCGATAGAAACACAAAAAACAACCGAAAATTTAAGTTCCTAGCTTTCGGAATAAATGTTCCTTCATCAGGGAGGAGAGAGGGGAAAGAAAGGGAAGAAGGGAAAGTGGATTTAGTTACTCACAACCCAGGTTATGAAGCAACAGGGAAAGGAAAACAGGGAAGGTAGCAAAGATGGAGGCATGGTTTATCAGAGACAAGTGATTTCACTGCCACTCAGTCTGCTAATTGCTTTCAATAATCACTAGAAATGACCTTTATAAGAGACAAGTGCTTCCACTGCCACTTGGTTTGCTAACTACAGTCCACTTGACCTAAATAATAAACCATGAACATTTTGAAATAATACAGTGTCAGTCAGGGTCTACTTTCCCTGTAGTACAAGAGACAAGTACCAGTCAGTAACATGTCCCTACTATCCACTTAAAGTCCTCTAACTTAGTGCTTAGAGACAGAGATAGGCAGTCTCTGCTCAATGCTATTCCAACGAATACTGGAAAATACTACTTAGCTTGCAGTGTCGTGCACCAGAGGATATCATCATCTTCTCATAGTTGAAGTGTCTATTGCTCCATCAGATGCTGCTGAGGAGCATCACTGCACTCTAAGTGATTGGATTACTTGATGAATCTCTGTTCTTTACTACTGATGTTAGTCCATAGTCACTACTCCTTGAGCTGCAACTCACTGATCTAATATTTTGTTTCACATTGATTCTGCATGAACATGGCCCTTTGTGATATCTGGATAAAATCTTCTCGGGTTTCAAGCCAGGCCATTTCCAATAATACAATAAAATCCTCAAACTTCTGATGGCTAGCTCTGCCATTTTTGTCAGGAGTAAAACTACTGACTGCTGGGATCAGCACTATTTCCCACTTATATACCTATGATTACAGCCACTGGCACCAATCAGAGAGGGCTGAACTGATGCATGTATAGAAGGCGAGTTGGGCAGCTGATAGTAGATCTGGTGGGACCACGTGATGTCAGGTGGTGTGGGGGGCCCACGCCATTTTTTGAAACTGCCACTCCTGCCTCCCTACAAGCATTAAGCATCTGCTGTTGCTTCCTTTTGACCTACAATGCCCACCCCAGGCCCTACTTAGTGTGTAGTCCTTGTCTCTGTTGAAGATGTTGCTGTTCGTTCTAATCTCCGCTGCCTCTTTTACAACTGAGTCCCAGTATGATGACACATGAGCCAAGACTCGTGTTCTCAAACTGTATTATTTGTCCATTTTTGATGCAATGCTCAGCTATGGCCAACTTGTCGAGCTCCCTTTGCTTAATATGTCTCTTGTGCTCAATACAATGCTCTGAAACTGTGCAAATTGTCTGGCCTATATAATGCTACTGCACTCACAAGGGGCACCATACACACTGGACATGCAAAGAGCTATGTCATCTTTAACTGGGTGCAACGTATTTTGTATCTTGGGGGCAGGCCAGAACACTGGTCTCAATACATGTCTCTGCAGTAAACGTCCTAACTTCCTGCTTGTTTCCCCACAGTATGGCAGGAAAGCTGCCAGCTTTGCTTCTTCTGCTGATTCACAAGGCATGCTTCTTCATAGAGACCTGTAAGTGTTTTCAATTTCTCTTTTGCTGTAGCCATTCTCCCTGAACACAGCTCTCAAGAACTGCAATCCAGACTGTATGTGGTTGTCATCAGAAATAGCTTTGTCTCTGTATATTAAGTTCAGGGCTGCTTTCTTGTGCACAGGATGATGAAAACTACCAGTTTTCAAATATCGATCAGTGGGCGTCAGTTTCCTGTACACTAACTCATTTTGAATTAGCTCTGAATACTTGACAGTTTGTACTGGATTTACAGTGTGAAGGGCAAGAATACCCTTTTGATCATAAGTTATCACACTTACTAATTGCTCGTATTCCCTACTCACTTCATTAAATAAAACCTGTAATTGCAAGAATTGTTCACTGATGGTCATGAATGTGGCTGTTCTCCTGAGACCATAGTCTGTGAGCCTCAAAGAATATGTAAGAAATTGTTCTAAATTATTCATTCCATTTTTGAGCAATTGCTCATTAGTCATGACTGAATCTAAAGTTTTATTTAAATTTGACAATGTGGCTCTGGCTACAGTCACTTGTTCTTTGAACAATTTAAACAACTGTACTATCTCGACTCCATACCATTTTGTAATAAGCACCATATGCCTTGTCCAAGGATATGAATAAAAATGTACTAATATCCCCTACAGAATTAATAATTACTCTCTTTTGTCTCCTTACTGTTCTTGTTAACTGATTTATGAGAGATTTGGTGTCTTGCTATCATTCTACATTGTGCATAAACCCATTAACTATTATATTAAATGCCACTTGGCTAATTTTTAGTTGCTCCAGTCTCTCTTTACATTAATGAATCATTTTTAATCCTACCTGTCTCACAGTGTGAAATTTTTCATCTAGTGCTCTCAAACTCACATAGGTTACCAATCTCCAATTCATACTGGATACAGCAACATTGCCTTTATATGGTAGTATATCCCTGGTCGTATCTTTATTATGTGAATCTCCACAATACCATACATCTCTTCATACCTGTGACAAATGTAGGTCCACCATCCACCACAGATCATCAGAATCCACATCACTGCTGTTGACGGCATCATGATCGGCCATAAGTGAAATGCTAATCTTACATTTCTAACTTCATTTTAGCAATAAGGTTTCAATCTATTACTCTGTACTTTCCATTCATGTCTGATTACTGCATTACGCAATTTGACTTCTATTATTTCATGTGAGCCTCTGAAGTGGGAATCCAACTTTTTTGATCTTCCATGTGTTAGTGTCTCATCATGCAGAAACACTCTATCTTCTACCTGAAATATTCTCTTATGCTCCATCTTGCTTGCTTCTTTGGCCTCTTTTATCTCTAACTACTTGATGCGTTTCTTGCATCCTAGCTTTGAACTGATATACATAATTCTCATAATCATATCCTGTTTTGGCTGTCTCTTTCTGTAAAATTCTGGGTAAATTGTACTTTCAAACCTTAATCCAAAAGGGGCATATACTGTGTTGTGATGTGGTGTAGTATTGAAAACAAAAATAACTATAGGGGCCCCATTTGTCCCAAATGCTATGATCTTCAATTATAAAATGCTTCAAATACTTCACTAACACCCAATGTGTTCATTCCAATGTTCCATTCACTTGCACGTGGAAAGTGGCTGTCTGCATATTCTTTATTCTCAGTAATCTATGTACTCTCCTGAAAATTTGACATAGAAAATTTGAACTTTGATCTGTCAACACTACTGTAGGAATACCACACTTTAATACAATTTCTTCAATGAATTTTTCTGCTGTTGTGTCTCTCTATCAAAACTGCTACAGTAAACTTGCTCATATCATCCTGAAAAGTAAAAATATATCTGTTTCAATCTGTGGTTACATCTAATGAATCAACTATTTCCATATAACATATATCAAACATTTTTTGCTGTGTCCTTAATAACTAGTGGCATCTTCATCTTACTTTGAGTAATTTTTTTTTTTTCCATTGACATGTATCATATTTTCTAATGTATTCCTCAACACCTCTTTTCCTTCCCTTCCATGAACCATATCTCTTTAGACAACCCAAGGTTCTTTGAAGCTCTTGCTGCCCTCCTAATAGATTGTCATGTACTTCCTTTATAATCCTGGCCTCTGTCGCTCACTCAACTGTTCTTCATTTAACTCAGTAATCTCAGTTATCCTTCTGTTTTCCATGACCTGCGCCTCTTTATTACTTTGTTGCATTCTACTTAATGGCATTCAGTAATCCTGGTTTATATATAATCTCGTATGAATATTCTTATAGTTTCAGTCTTCATTTTGAATGTGATTTTTATGGGCATTTCACAGCAAAAATCCACATTAATGTCCTGTGGTCTGTTACTATTTTTAATTTCCTTCTATACATATATGGTGAAATTATTTTGTTGTTCATTCTAATGCTAAACACTCCAGCTCAGTTGCTGAGTAGTTTTTCTCTGCTCTATTTAATGACCTGGAAGCATATGCTATTGGTAGGTCACTTCCAACTTTACCTTATGATAAAATTGTGCCAAGTGCTGTTTCATTTGTGTCCATCTTAATAATGAAATGTTTCTCAAAGTCAGGGTACTGTAGAATGGGGGGACTGAGTAATTTTAGTTTTAATCCATTGACTGCATCCTGCTGTTTGTTTTATTTCAGCATCTTATGTATAGAAGCTGCAGTTCTACTGAAATCTTTTACATATTTTTGATAGATCCTACTAGACCTAGATATCCTTTCAATTCTTTCTTTGTCTTTAGCACTGGGAATATCTTCACCTTCTCTATGTTTGACTTGTTTGACTGCACTCCTGTATCAGTTATCTTACATCTCAAAAATATCACTTCCTTCTGTAAAAATTCACACTTGTCTGTCTGCAACATCAGCCTATACACCCTTAGTCTGTCAAAAATCTCCTCTTAATTTCTCACTATGTTCTCCTAAAGAACTTCTGTAACAGATAATATTGCTCAAATATATTAAACACTTTGTTCCTTCTAATCAAGACAGTGCAATATTCATTAATTTCGGATATTTTTTCATGCCCTTTTCAAATCCATAGGCATCCTCTTGTACTTAACAGCATTAAATGCTGTTTTCTTCCTGTCTTGGGGTACCCTCAACATCTGATGATATCTGCTGGCTACATCCAACATGGAAAATTACTTAGCTTTACCAACTGATCAGAATTTCTGATAAATTTGGAATCAGGAATGCTCTCTTACTGAAACCTCATTTACCTTATGATTAACAGTCAGGAAACTATATTTTTGTTTTCCACTGGCATTGACTGTTTTGAGAATTTATAATAGTGGGGCATTCCATTGGCTTTGACGTTCTACAATAATATCATCCGCTAACATTTTCTCTACATGTTCACATATCATCTCCTTCTGGGAACCTGGTACCTGATATAGTCTGATCCTGGCTTTGTGCTTGGGCAGTATCAGAAGTCTATGTTCTACTCTCTGTAAATGACAAATGGTCCCCTTTTAAATGAAGCACATCACAAGATTCACAAACCTATTTTTCTACTTCATGTTTCTCTTCCTCATTTAAGTGATCCATTTGTAAGACACCACTGACCTGTGCTATATGATTCTTGTAATACATTTCTGTTCCAGTATTTCTCCTGCCCTCCTTACTGTTGCTTCATTGTATATGGGCACCGTAATTAAGCACACTGAATTCGCATCACACTCCACTTCATTAGTGTTCACCATACTAATCATGCATTTGCCTTCAGTACTTTGTAGTAGAGCTTCTGGAAAGTATATACCCTTAAGTATTTCTTGTTTCAGCACTATTACCTCTTGACCTTCCAGAATCATGTCCTGTTGGATCCTCGTGCTATTTTTTTCTTGGGGTCCTATCATTGCAATTGTTCATAACTTTTCCTTTCCTTTTACAGGTGTCATTCTAAGTGACCCTCCTTACTGGACCTTTACTTTATTCTGTTATCTCCCTTGGAACACCACTGTCCTAACTTCCTAAACCACTATTCCCCCTCATGGAACTCATATAACTTACTCTCATCTTTCAGATCTCATTTTGAAGATCCCTTTTGTATCTTACAGTTTCGAGGTTGCCTTTATCCTGACAATGCCTCCTTCTCTGGTACTGTCAATAACAGAATTTCATACCTTGTCACTGTTGTTTGTCTCCAGTTACAAGCACAAATGAGACAGACTTTGCCCTTATCTTTTACTAGCTGAAGAAAGATACTTACAGGAAATGACAAATATACATACTATTCTACATACCTTACACTATTTTTTTACATAGTCCCAACACTGGTTCGCATGTTTCTCACATCGCAGAACTAAATTTGAGATGCCGCTGTCACAGAATTTTGTCAGTTGACTATGGAACCAATGTCAGACTGCTGTTTGGATTCATCATTACTTGTGAATCACTGTCCTGCCAGAAACTTCTTCAGTGGTTCTAAAGCATGGCAATCACTATGGACAAGGTCTGGACCATATGGTGCATGGTCCAGAAACTCCCAGTGAAATGCCTAGAGCTTTTTGATGGTTCTGATTGCCACATGTAGTCTTGCACTGTCATGGAGCAAAATCATGTAGTCCACATCAAGAACAGCTCGGCACAGGTGTGGAACAATAACTGTCAGCATTGGTAGTCACACCTTGTAGCATGAAATCCAGCAGGAGACGTCCATGGCTACCCCAGAAAGCCATTAAGATCATTTTGCCAACAAATGGCTCTGAATGGAATTTTTTTGTTACAGGTGAACCTGAATGTTTCCATGCCACACTCTGCTGCTTGGTTTCCAGCGTGAAATGCTGTATCGACATTTCATTGAGAGTAGTAACATGATCCAGGAAACCTTCACCCTCCTTTGAGTACCGTTCCAGATGATTCAGTGAAGATATTATTCACTTGCCTTTCATCATGTCATCCAACTGCTTAAGCTCTCACTGACATAAAACCTTCTGGTACCCTAAGAGCCCCAGAATGATGTCATAAGCACTCCCAAATGATACGCCAAGCTCCTGGGAAATGTTCATGATCCGCACATATCAACACACTTTCACTATTGCATCTACATGGGAAATGTTGTCATCAGTCAGCGATGAATGCGGCCTCTCCAACTGCCCATTGTTATGTAAGACTTTACGGCCTTTGTTGAAATCACAACACCACCACCACCTCACAGTTCTCAAAGCAAGACAGTTTTCCACATATGTGGGCTGCATTTCCCTGCACATCTCAATAGGCGTTCATCCCTTGCTCCATAGAAAATGATTCACACTCCATTGCTCTAATGCTGTGGACATGTGAAGAACAATCACCATCTTTAACAACTAACTGTAAACACCACGCAGTGGAGCTACCAGCAGATAATGCTGGCACGAACCAAGAAAGGTTAAATGCTGGGAACAGATATATTGACTTTGCATTTACAGCTGTAATTTGGCTAGAAAAAAATCAGAAGCAAAGATTTCTGATTTTCCCTTGTATAATCAATGACGGCTCTTTGCTGTTGTAAGAATTTTCTACCCACCAGAGCATTATAAAGGGCATCTGTTCCTTTCCTTAACATATGAGAAGTATACTTGCCTAACACCTTTGCTATTGCTATTCTTAAATTCAGTTTTGCTGTATTCGGCTTAATCATTGTGTCATGTGTTACCCCTTTTAACCTCTATACTTCTTGATGATTTACTTGTATTTTAGTGGTTGTTTTTCCTCCTTGAATAAACTTATATGTGCACCTGCATTTGTCAAAAATTTCAATGCTCTACTGAATTCCTTGCAATATGTCGTCATTACATTGTTTTCTGCCTCGTAGCCTATTACTCTCCCCTTGGCCCATTTGACAGTGGCTACTGTGACTGCTGTCCATGCCACCTGTTTTGTTTTCTATTCTTTTCTTTGGAATCTTCCTGATTTTTCTCTACAATGTGGTGCTGTGTGCTCATATTTTGTATATCTATAACATTTGGGACTTTAGTGGTCCATCTCCCTGTGGCTCCGCCTTTGGCATTTTTCACGTGTAGTAATCCCGACACATTTTGCATCTGTATATCCTCGCTTTACACAATTGTAACAACAATTTTGGAACTTCTGTGCTTTTTCTGTCTTGTTACATATCTGTACCCATCTTACATGGGCATAGTGAAGACAATGTTTGGCTACATACCGCGTTTTACCACACATATTATGTCTTACCTGTCTTATTCCCCTTGATATCTGATTGTTGTCTCTCATTAGTATAATCATGTTCTCTTCTTGTTGGCATCAGCTGCACTTATGCACTAGTGCATAAATTAATTCTACAGCACCTTTTGGCTGTTTCCTATCCATTACTCTTGCGACAGCAACACTGAATAATTTGACCAGACATCTGTCCTACTTCCCCAAGAGGCAATTGATTCACCCAGATACTGACTGGCTTTAAACATATGGCAAGAATAGAAATCTATAGTTCTTTTATCATAATAGTTATCCTCTAACATGTTTCCCATGTAAAGCCAATTATGAATGTTTTCCCTTACTGTCAATTTTGCTATAGCATGCCTCATTATCTTAGACTTCATATACTGAAACAGTATTTTGTATCCTCAGTTTTAACAATCTCAAAAGAGGCATTCACATTTTCAATGAATTCTTGCAGTGATATTTTGTTTCTAACAAATGTTTTTGGAATCAAAACTAACATTAGCACTACTGGAAGACATTTCGTTACAATCCAAGGGACTATATTCTGAATTTGTCATACTGGCTTGCCTGCTCTGTTGCAATGTTGTTGCCATTCTTCCTCTGGTTTGCTAGACTATATTGGTCCATTGTGTTTTGGGCACTACTACTCAAGCAGTATGTTAGGCTCTCTGGAATCTTGGGCACTGCTACTCATATAATCTGCTGGGGTCTCCTGAAACTTGGCTACTCATAAGGGCTTCTTCTTCTTGCGATGAGACTTGGTGACACAACCAATATGTTATTCTTCTGCTTTCTATGTTTTTCCTATTACCCACCTCATTCAAGAAACATTACACATGGGAAAAATATATTAAAAAACAAAGATGCTGTAACTTATCAAACGAGAAAGCGCTGGTAGATAGACACAATAAAAAACACACAAACACATGCACAAATTTCAAGCTTTTGCAAGACTTACCTTAGGGGGAAAAAAGGACAGGTATACACTTGCACACACACACATATCCATCTGCACACACACACACACACACACACACACACACACATATATATATATATATATATATATATATATATGTGTGTGTGTGTGTGTGTGTGTGTGTGTCTGCTTGTGTCTGTGTATGTGCGCATGGATATGTGTGTGTGTGTGTGTGTGTGTGTGTGTGTGTGTGTGTGTGTGTGTCTTGGAATCTTTGTTTTTAATATATTTTTCCCATGTGGAAGTTTCTTTCTATATATAGAAATAGAAAGAAACTTCCACATGGGAAAAATATATTCCAAGACTTACCAAGCGGGAAAGCGCCGGCAGACAGGCACATGAACAAAACACACAAACACACACACAGAATTACGAGCTTTCGCAACTGGCAGTTGCTTCGTCAGGAAAGAAGGAAGGAGAGGGAAAAATGAATGGATGTGGGTTTTAAGGGAGAGGGTAAGGAGTCATTCCAATCCCGGGAGCGGAAAGACTTCCCTTAGGGGAAAAAAAGGACAGGTGTACACTCGCACACACACACACACACACACACACACATATCCATCCGCACATACATGTCTGCTTGTGTCTGTGTATCTGCGGATGGATATGTGTGTGTGTGTGTGTGTGTGTGTGTGTGTGTGTGTGAGTGTACACCTGTCCTTTTTTTCCCCTAAGGGAAGTCTTTCCGCTCCCAGGATTGGAATGACTCCTTACCCTCTCCCTTAAAACCCACATCCTTTCATTTTTCCCTCTCCTTCCCTCTTTCCTGACGAAGCAACTGCCAGTTGCGAAAGCTCGTAATTCTGTGTGTGTGTTTGTGTGTTTTGTTCATGTGCCTGTCTGCCGGCGCTTTCCCGCTTGGTAAGTCTTGGAATCTTTGTTTTTATATATATATATATATATGTCTGCTTGTGTCTGTGTATGTGCGGATGGATATGTGTGTGTGTGTGTGTGCGCGAGTGTATACCTGTCCTTTTTTTCCCCTAAGGGAAGTCTTTCCGCTCCCGGGATTGGAATGACTCCTTACCCTCTCCCTTAAAACCCACACCCTTTCATTTTTCCCTCTCCTTCCTTCCTTCCTGACGAAGCAACTGCCAGTTGCGAAAGCTTGTAATTCTGTGTGTGTGTTTGTGTGTTTTGTTCATGTGCCTGTCTGCCGGCGCTTTCCCGCTTGGTAAGTCTTGGAATCTTTATTTTTAATATATATATATATATATATATATATATATATATATATATATATATATATATATATATGCTCTCTATCACCGTTATCTTTGTGGCACAATCAGCATGTTAATGACAATTTTTGTAACAGAGATGAGATAAAGGATATCTCCTTGGCTGGTTAGTTTTTTGTTACAGCCAGTTGGTAATTTTCACAGAATTGGCAGGACTGACCTGCTGAAGTAGCAGGATATTACATTTCATCAATTCATCTACTGTTCCACCAACACATTTTTATATTGAGGTGTCAGATCAAAACCACTTAACAAAATCTCAGATGGTTTCAATAATCCCTAAGAAGGGCCTTTATCAGAGACAAATAGGTTGGTTTCAGAATTTTTGGACACTTACAAAGCTATATTCTCTTAACTTTGCAGTGTGAGTGTTTTGGATATGTAATTTAATTAATAGCAAATCAGTGTTTGTGGTTCACAGTTCAGCCAAAGTATACATCGTCCCTGAATATCACTGTATCTCAACACATATAAATGTGTGTCTTTGAGAATTTTCAGAAATTACCATCTTACTTTGCATAATCTGTGAGCAATTTGTAACAAATCAGTGTTTGATTTAGTTATTGTAGCAGATTTTCTAGTTAACATATCGTGTTACATCTAGTTTTCCTTTAAAGAGGAGGAAGCCTGTACATTATCTGCACTTATTGTAAATTAACTTTGTTTTTGCATTCACTAACAACTGCAATTAACATGAAAATGTTTTAGGAAATGAGTAATTTTTACCACAGGTTTTTATTTTGCTTCAATAGAATACTCGTTTGTGTATCTGCTTGAATTGTTGTACAGAATCAGCAACTTTTTAGCTTAACAAATTAAAAGATAATCAGCAGGTTTTATTTAAAGTCATTTGCCCACTGCCCTGTAATACAATGTGCCAGCTAAAATGTATTCCCACTGTGAATGCTATCCTCATCACAGGATGAGTTGGTTGACATTTGTAAGCAGCTAGAAATATCCATGAATACTGCCAAACATTTGGCAACTGCTGTGAATTGGTGTGCTGGAAGAGCTCCTGAAAGTCGTGTACCTGTGACATCTGTACCAGAGGTACCTCCAGTACTACCCTCTGCTGTGGATTCTGTCACCTCTGCAGAAAAGTGCAGGATCTGTCATTACCCATCCACTTGACTGCCAGCGGAGTGCCAATGGTAGATCTAGGCATTCTGTATAGTGTGGACATGGACAAGGAAGAACTCAAGGTGTTCTACCCATCCCCCTAAATAACAAGTTTGAGGTGTTGCCTTCCAGTGAAACTGAAACTGAGCCAGTGGGACTCACTTCACCAGTTTTTGGGAAACTTATTTTGTCCATTGTCAGGAGGAAGCTAACACAGAAGGGTAGGTGTCTATTAACTGTCACCAGTTCAAACATACAGTGAATGATCATACCCTTCAGGGAAATGGCAACAAGGGACAGGAAAGAACACCAGATGCACTCTGTTTGTATTCCTGGGGGCCTCATTCAACATTCTTCTAATAATTTCCGGGTATGCAGCCGGATCCCGTCGACATTCTGCCACATTTTGAATGAGGTGACTTCTGAAATTTTCCTGGCGTATTTCTTCTTCTAATAATTTCCAGGTATGCAGCCGGATCCCGTCGACATTCTGCCACATTTTGGCAGAATGTCGATGGGATCTGGCTGCATACCAGGAAATTATTAGAAGAAGAAATACTCCAGGAAAATTTTAGAAGTCACCTCATTCAACATGTTGAGGAGGCTATTCTGGCAGCCATTAGGGAACAGGGTGCAACCAACTGCATATTGTGGCAACATGTTGGAACAAATAATGCCTGTTGTCTAGGCTATGAGGTCATTCTTGGGTCATTCCAGTGACTGGCAGAGAAGGTTGAGAAGACTGGCCTTGCTTGTGGAATTTCAACAAAACTCACGATTTGCAGCATTGTCTCCAGAACTGATCATGATCCTTTGGTTCTGAATCAGGTGGAAGGAGTGGACCAGAGACTTTGTAGGTTCTGTGACAAACTAGGCTGCGACTTCCTGGGCTTGTGCCATAAAGGTGAGAAATGTACGGCCCCCTAAATAGGCCACATGTGCACTACACATCAGAGGCTGCTACTCAGGTGAATGTGGGGTTCAAACAAGGGCTTTTTAGATTACACAACTCTTCATCCAAAACAGATAACAACAGCTGTAGGAAACTCTGAAGTATCAATGTAAGATTGAAAGAAATGCATGCCACAGGTGAGAGTATTAAAATCCTAATGGTAACCTGCCAAAGCATTTGCAACGGAACACCAGAGTTTGAAGCACTCCTGAAAAGCAGTGAAGCTCACATAATACTTGGTACAGAAAGCTGGTTGAAACCAGAAGATCACACCAGTGAGATTTTTTGGGTAAATTTACGTGGTGTTAGAACATAATTTTTTTCACATTTTTGGATTTTTATCACATTATAAAATTTAGAATTTTACAAATATACAAAAAATAGAGGGAAACATTCCAAGTGGGAAAAATATATATAAAAACAAAGATGTTGTTACTTAACAAACGAAAGCGTTGGTATGTTGATAGAGACAATAAAAAATGCACAAAAAACCACACAAATTTCAAGCTTTTGCAACCCAAGGTTGCTTCATCAGGAAAGAGGGAAGGAGAGGGAAAGACAAAAGAATGTGGGTTTTAAGGGAGAGGGTAAGGGGTCATTCCAATCCCGGGAGCGGAAAGACTTACCTTAGTGGGAAAAAATGACAGGTACACACTTGCGCACACACACATATCCATCTGCACATATACAGCCACAGGCAGACATATGTAAATGCAAAGAGGTTGGGCAGAGATGTCAGTCGAGGTGGAAGTACAGAGGCAAAGATGTTTTTGAATGACAGGTGAGGTACGAGCAGCAGCAACTTGAAATTAGCGCAGGTTGAGGCCTGGCGGGTAATGGGAAGAGAGAATAAATTGAAGGGAAAGTTCCCATCTCTGGAGTTCTATCTTCTTCCACAGACTGTCAACTGATGAAAAACCAGTACACTACCTTTGCCCTGCTGGACTTGATTCATGGTGCAATTACCACAATGCCCAGTACTGAAACAGTTCATATAGCCATAAACATTCCATCCCAGCAGCAAGCAGTCTTGGATATCATAAAACCTATTTACAGGGACTTTACAGATATCTGGCAAATCCTGAATTTCTGAAGAAGTGTCTGCAGGGTCAGACTCGAAATCCCAATGAGTCATTCAATGATCTCATATGGACTCACTTACCAAAAAATGTTTTTGTTGAAATGAAGTCACTAAAGTGGGGGGTCAGTGATGCTGTTATTACTTTTAATGATGGCAACATTGGTAGGGTGAAAGTACTACAGCATATGGGAATTAATCTTGGAGCAAACTGCATCAGAGAACGTGAACAGATGGACAAGGTTCGTATTGATAAAGCAGAGTATGAAGCACAATTGGCCACTAAGGAGTCCAGAAAGAATAAAAGCAGAAAAAATCTAGGAAAAAGATCAGGAAGATGATGTACAGTATGGTGCATGGTGAGTAACTAAAAATAAAAAATTAAGCATATATTAAGTGAGTTACAGTCTTTTGAAACTTTTAGAAGCCATTCCTGAAAATTTACATTTTCTGTTCCATTTTTCCCTAAATCTCAGAAACCACTTTGAGTAAAGTATTCAAATTTTCAGTGAGTAATAACATACATATCCTGGGTCTATTGAACTGAAAGAAGAACATAATGTTATGTCTAATTAAAATTATTTAGGAAAACGTACAAAAAGTACACAAATTTTAATCGTGTAGTTAAAAAATTGTATTTCCGAAAGCAGTGACTGAATTGCAATTTTTTAGTTCAGTAAACTCAGAACATACAGTTTAATGTCCTGTAAAATTTTCATGTCAATGGCTACAGTGGTACATGAAATACAGGGAATCCAAGTCACTAAATTTAACATTTTCGAGATAGGGGGTTCCAACTCCCCTTAAGAGTATATTAAAAGGACAGGCAAATGAGAAATGGAGGTGGTGTATTTGTTGCAGTAGACAAAAACTATAATCCACCAAGGCAGAAATTTAAGCTGCATGTGAGATTGTTTGGTAGGACTCAGTATCACGTATGGGCAAAAAATGATAATTGGATTATTCTACTGGCCACCAGGATCATCTCCTGATGTCATTAAAAACTTTAGAGAAAGCCTCCATTCACTTATAAATAAGTTCCCCAATCATACTGTGCTCATTATGGATATCTTAATCATCCAACAATTAATTGGGAAAATTACACTTTTGTTAGTGATGGGCATGATAAAGACATCCTGTGAAACTTTCCTAATTGCCTTTCCTCAAAAGTATGTAGAAATGTAGAACAGATAGTTAGGAACCCCACTCATGATGGAAACATATTTGATCTAATAGCAACAAATACACCTGATGTCCTTGATGATGTCCACACAGAAACTAGTATCAGTAACCCTGATGCTACCATGGCAACAAGGACAACCAAAGTACAAAGGACAACTAAAATAAGCAGAAAGATATATATTTTCAGTAAACTAGATAAAAAATCAGTAGTGTCGTATCTGAATAAGGAACATGAACCTTTCAGCATAGGTCAGCAGCTTGCATAGGAACATTCGCTTGAGTTTAAAAGAATAATTGACCATGCACTGGGCAGATGTGTACCCAGTAGGACAGTTTATAATGGAGGGAACCTCCATGATACGCAGTCATTGTAAAGAAACTACAAAGGAAACAGAGATTATGGCTTGATAGGTGAAAAACAAAGTGCAAGGCTATTGATAGAGAAATGCTGAATGAAACGAGTGTGTTTGGTTGTCAAGAGAGCAATGCATGATTCCTTCAATGACTACTGTAGCAGAATATTGTCAAATGACATTTTACAAAATCCAAAGAAATTGTAGTCATATTTAAGGGCTGTTAGTGGCACCCCAAAGATAGTGTCCAGTCCCTAGTGAATGACACAGGAACTGGAAATGAGGGTAGCAAAGCAAAAGCTGAAATTCTTAACTCTGTTTTAAAATTTTCCTTTACAAAGGAAAACCCAGGAGAACTACCCAAATTTAATCCTCGTACCAATGAGAAGATGAATGAAATCAGTTTTAGTGTCAGTGGTGTAAAAAAACAGCCAAAATTTTTAAAACTGAACAAAGCTCCAGGACCCAATGGAATCGCTGGGAGATTCTGTACTGTGGCTCAGTTAGCCCCTCTTCTAACTATAATCTTCATAGATCCTTGAACAAAAGCCTGTTACCATTTCTTGAAAAAAAGTTACAGGTCACAGCCCTTTAAAAGAAAGGTAGTAGAAGTGATCCATGAAACTACTGTCCAATATCCCTGACACTGATTTGTTGTAGAATCTTAGAACATATTCTGAGCTCAGACATAATGAGGTATTTTGAACAGAATGACCTCCTCAATGCCAACCAGCTTGGATTTCAAAAACATTGATCATATGAAACCCAACTCTCACTTTTCTCACAGTTATCTACAATAAAGAACTATCTGAGAGAAGCTGCATAAATATTCAGTCAGAGCTTGATAAGATTTCAACATGGTGCAGAGATTGGCAACGTTCTCCAAATGTTCAGAAATGTAAAAATTTGTGCCTCACAAAACAAAGAAAGTAGTTTACTATGACTATACTATCAATGAATCACTGTGGGAATCAGCCAACTATACAAATACCTGACTGTGACACTTTGTAGGGATATGAAATGGAATGATCACATGGGTTCAGTCATGGTTAAAGCAGGTGGTAGACTTCAGTTTATTGGTAGAATATTGAAAAAGTGCAAACAGTCCACAAAAGAGATTGCTTACAAATCACTCATGCGACCCATCCTAGAACATTGCTCAAGTGTGTGGGACCCGTACCAGATAGGACTAACAGGCGATATTGAATGTATACCGAGAAGGACAGCATGAATGCTCACAGGTCTGTTCAATCTGTGGGAATGAGTCACAGATATACTGAGAACTGAAGCCAGAATCTTGAAGATGACCATAAACTATTCTGAGAAAATCTATTAACAAAGTTTCAAGAACCTACTTTAAATGATTACTCTAGGGATTTGCTACAACCCCATATGTATCACTCCCACAGGGATTGTGAGGATAAGATTAGAATAATTACTGCATGCATAGAGGCACTCAAAACATTAGTCTTCCCACACTACATATGTGAATGGAACAGGAAGAAACCCTAATAACTAATAACTTTGCCGTACACTTCACAGTGATTTGTAGAGTATAGATGTAGATGTACATGTAGAAGTGCTTTCACTGCCACTCTGTCTGCTAACTGCTTTTAATAATCACTAGTAATGACCTTTATCAGAGATGACTGCTTTCTCTACCACTTGATTTGCAAACTTTGACTAAATAGTAAATTATCAACACTAAAATAATTCAGTATCTGTCAAGGATCACTTGCCCCAATGCTCAAGAGGCAAGTACCAACCAGTCACTTGTTGTTGCTATCAACTGAAATTTCTCTAACTTAGTTCTTTGAGACAGAGACAGACAGTTTTTGTTCAATGCTATTCCAATGAATAGTGAGAATTGCTACTTAGTTTGCAGTTGCTGTGTGACCACCAGAGTCTATCATTGTCTTCTCATAGCTGAGATGTATTGACCCATCAGGTAGTGCTGGACCATCACTGCACTCCAGCTGATAGGGTAACTTGCTGAACCTCTCCTCTCTTCTACTACTGTTACTCCTGCTGTCACTACTCTTTAGTTAGCCCTTCTCTCAGCTCTTCTTTTGTTCTACATTAATTCTGGGTGCACATGACCCTCTGCAATACCTGTTGGGAATATTCTCTTGGAAGCTTTCCTCAACATGTGATCACCTTAATGTTTGACTATCATCCTAAATAGTACTCATAGTTCTTTCATTAAGTGTATTGTAAATTTCCCTATCATTCTGTTGACCTAGACCCTCAGTGCTGAGTGACCTCTATGAAGCAGATTGTGTCAATCTGTTTTGAGACACATTATCTGCTCCAAATATCCTGTTTAACTGGCCTCTGTCATACATGAGGGTCATCTTCCATATGAAACCTGACTCGCTTCTTATGTTATGATCTGACATGTAATTTAAATTATTAACGTTTTCTGATCTGCAATGAAATTAAAAGAATTAACATTTTCTATGGTCATGATGGTGGGTAGGGTCATTTTTATGCAAGATGACACCCCTCTGCACATTGCTGCAAGTGTAGCAGCTGCTGAAGAGGTATTTTGGAAGCGCTAGAATTGTCAGCCATCATTTCTCAACAGCCTGGCCATCCAGATCACCTGATCTTAATCTAATTCACTTCTGTCTGTGGGGTCTCAGTACCCCAATCATGAAAGTAGCTAAACGGAAGACACATCTCCTCCCACCTTTATCTCCCTCTGCCTCTCTGTCTACCTCATCCTCCCATTCCTATCTGTCCACCTTCTCCCCATCTCTTTGTTCATCCTTTCCTGCCCTGATCTCTACATCCATTTCTTCCTGTATTGTTCTCTCTGTCAGTCTCAACCTGTCTCCCTCACGATAACCTCGTCCTCACCCTCTATTCATTTATTCTTGCTCCCCTCTTCCTCCCCACCTTCACCTTCCCTCTCGCCATCAATCTCCTCCTTCTTCCTATCCATTGCCTCCTCCTGTCTTGAAAACTGTTTTTTCCTCTAGATGTGTAGGCTGTCCTGCAAATGTGGTCAATAAGGCAGGCCAATATTAAACCAACACAAAATGCCTGTCTTGCAGAACAATCTACTTGTTGGGGGATTGAAAAGTGTTGTTGCTCTTGATGTGTAGGTTGTCCTGCAAAGCAGCTTCATAAGGCATTCTGATACCATTCCCACACAAAAGGCCTATGGTTCATGGCAGCCTAAATGCAGTGACTGAAAAATCATTTTTTTTTCTCATCTCCACTCTTTTGAGAGGTAGGAGGTCCTAACCCCCACGAAGCTGATATTTGGGTAGCATACTGTACCAGACTTGGATGAGAATGTTTTGCTCCTGAACAGATTTCTCTCCTCCTCCTCCTTCTTCACACCATCTTTCTGACCACCTCATCCTCCCATATCTGTCTAGCAATCTTTGCCTTCCGTCTATCTGTTTCTCCATTTCTTCCCACTCATCTCTCTAAGATCATCTCCTCTGCCTCCTTCTCGTATCGATCTTTTTACAAAAGCACTTCTCTCAACTAACTGTTGCCTGTCATTACCTATTATTATTTGCACAGACTCTTTTGAACCAAGAGTGCAACTGTCTTTGCTTCCTAAGCATTTTCTGAAACTTTACACATAATTCCTCTCATCCTTCATACTGGAACTACATTATATCAGTTAATTCTCTAAGTATAATGCTAACATTTGCTTATCTGATCTTTCTAGAAAACATATTCTCCTAGCCTTTTTGATAACTATAGTAGCCATCATTGCTATAATCTCATGATCACTGACATTGCTATAATCTCATGATCACTGATGTAATCCCTGTATCTTTACTTACACCATCGATAATGTCAGGCCTGTTTGTAGCTACAGTGTCTAAAATGTTTCCACTGCATGTGAGCTGTTGATATAGTTCCTCAAGTCATATTTGGAAAACATGTTCAGAAGTACTTTACAAGAATGTATGTCTGTAGCCTCTGCAATAAATGTGTAGAAAACCCAGTCTACATTCAGTATGTTAAAGTCACCTTCAACTAATATTGCATGATATGGGTATTTCCAAGCTACTGACTGTCACAACAGAATCAGGTGGCTGGTAAAAACATCCAACAATTAACTTGATTTTGCATAGACCTATTATACACATCCAGATAATTTCACTTTCAACTCGATAGAAGCAATATTTTTGTCACCTGTTACAAATACTCTCTCTACTATGATTTTTAATCTGCCTTTTTGATATACATTCAATGAATCGCTAAATATCTCAGAGTTTTCTACTTCTGATTTCAGCCAGTTATCAGTTCCTACAATAATTTTAGTATGAGAAATTTCCTGCAGGGTGTTCTGTACATGGACTGATTTCACTATATGTGTATCAGCTGTGAAGTGTTCATCAGCATACCTCAAACTACTGCCTAGGCAAAAAAATCCCATATTCACTCCACAAGTAGCTGCTTCCTTTATGTAATGCACTCCTGACCCATCTAGGGGAGTGCTACAACTCTCCAACTCATACTGAAAGACCAGAAATCTGCAGCCAAGACTGTCACAGAATCAATAGTGCTTTCAGTTGTAACCCTCAATTTGGCTCCAAATCAAAGGACCCCAATCAACTCTTTGCCCATTTCCTTCTCCCCTCTCTCTCTATCCATATTCTCCTGCCCCTCTCTCTGTCCATCTCCTCATTTTCCCCTCTTTCTACCTATCTTCTTCTGCCCCCCTCTACCTGTCCATCTCTTCCTCTATCCATCTCAACCTTTCATTACTCATGCCGATCCACACCTGTAACCCCCACAAAACAGGTCAATAAAGCAGGCTGATACTACCGCAACACAACAAACCAGTCATACAGTAAAACCTACACATCTTTGCATTGAAAACTGTTTCTTGCCTCTGACATCAAGGCTGCACTGTGAAGCAGGTTGATAAGGCATGCTGATATATTGCCACACAAGACAGAAGCTGCACAACAGATTAAAATAATGCATTCTTGGCATATCTGCACACCTATTTGAGTTGTACAGTCATAAATTTCACAGTATCGGTACTCATGAAGTTTGCGATTGTGTGCCACATTTTGCGGGAAGCGATCCAGAGGTCTGGGAGGAGACCTGGGACATACTTACAGAATACTTTGTATATGTACTAGCGTTTTCCCCACGGCTTTGCCTGTGTACATGTATGTCAAATGTTATGCCCACATCTCTCATCTCATCACCTCCTCTCCCCTCTCTGCCCACAAACTCCTTGCCTACCTGTCTGTTCATCTCCTCCTCCAACATCTCAGCTTATCTCCTCTGCCCTTGCCTCTCTCTGTCAATCTCCTTCCCTCCTTCTGTCCATCCTTCCCTACCCCTTTCTCTATGTACATCCCTTGATATTCCTTCTCTCCATACCCATCTCCTTCTCCCTCCTCCCCTTTCTCCCTGTCAATCCCACCTGACCCCTCCCTCTCTCCATCTCCAACCTTCCCTCAGGCAGAACCATCCACATGTGTAGCCCCTGCAAGAGACACCAATACTATTCCAATATAGCCCACCTACTGTGCTGGGCACTCTACACACCGGGGGCTGGAAAACCGTTTCTGGCTCCTGACATACAGACTGCACTGCAAAGCTGGTCAGTAAAGCAGGTTGATGCTATTTCCACACAACACATCTGTTGCATAGGGCAGTCTATAGGGCAGGGGATTAAAGACATGCACTTTTGTATCTCCATAACTATTATATAAATATTATAGGTAGAGGCTCGCCCTCTCAGGACAGGTATCTGTGTTTCAAATTTGATCCAGTTCATTCCCAGACACACATATATATTCTCTGATTTATGTATATTAAGACAAATGAGATCTTGGAACTATTTGATCTGACTCAAAGAACAAACATATGTGCATATAATAGGATGGTACAAAAACATGCTTAAGATAAGAGAGGGTAACTAATGGAGAGGTGTTGAACTGATCATGCAGAAAAGAAATTTATGGCACCATTTGACTATACAAAGAGACTGGTTGTTAGGAAACATCCGGAGGAATCAAGAAACGTTCACTTTGGTTGTGGAGGGGTAAAAATCATGGAGAGAGACCCAGGGTGTAATTGTAGTAAGAAGATTCAAGTGGATTTAGGTTCCAACAGTGATTCAGAGATGGAGATGTTTGTTCAGGATAGACTAGTATGGAGAGCTGCATGAATCCAGTCTTTAGACTGAAGGCAATTACAACACATAAGTGATACAATGAAATCAGAAAAGCTTGAATAAGAAATGTGCTTGTTTTCTATTAAATGAAGTGCAAATTTTGTGTTTTTCATGAAGTGAAGCAAGATGACTTTTGATCAACAAGACAATTCAAAAATTCTGTCACTTTAGGGAAGAGATACAAAAAGGAGGAAATACTCTGAAAGGTACCAAATCTATAACAGGCGGTCAAATGAAAATGAGACAGACAGGAAAAAATGGTTGTACCCAGGCAAGCAGCTTCTTGTTTAGAGACTGTGTCTCTTCGTGTCCCAGCAAAATTTCTGCATCATACTGGAAACAATCTTTGCAGCATGTGGATGTACAGCATGTTGGAGTTTTTAAAACTATTATGGATATTTAATCTCTTTAGAGACAAGCAGCATGGAAGAACTGTGTCAGCTTGAGAAGGCTGATGATAGCAATATGAACTCTTCGAGTACTTAGATGATGTTGTTATCACTGTCTTGAGCCTGGAACCGTTATTTCCCAATCCATCCACTTGTACTGAGTGCCTTGATTTTGGGCCACTACAAAACGCTGAGTTATTAATGTGCTGAATATTTCTGGAGAGTTGATAGAGTTGACTCTTGCTGCTTGAGTTTCATCACTGTCAAGACTAACAAAATGCAGTAACAGTTTAAATTATTCATATAATTAATATCATTTCATCTGATTTTTTTAACTTCTCTACATATTCATTACTGTAATAGCAAATCCACTATGATGGATAGTTGGGTTGGGGATTTTCTGTGCCCAGGGGCTGGATGTTTGTGTCGTCTTCATCATTACATCATCACTCAGGTACGTGGCAAGACTGGACAGTGAAAAGATTGGGAATCTGTATGGGCACTGATAACCATTCAATAGAGTGCCCCATAAACCAAATATCATCATCATTAACAACAACAATTATGGTGGAATTTTGTTTTAATTAGGAATTACACATTTATCAACAAATTTCTATGTGATTTTTCTGTGGCTAATCTAATAAGTCATTTCAGGATCTTTTCATTTATTCACTATTCCTTCCTTGCTACCTGGTAATAACATGTTATTCTGCATGTTATCATCAATGTGGTAACCCAAGAAATAATTAAATGTGTTAATAGGTAAACACAATTTTTGGATCAGTTGTCATGGGCTATTGTTTGACAGAGCACAAATATGCTGTTTGCTATGCAGTGTGTGAGGGATGTGAACCATCAAATATATAGTGAACTTTTCACTCATTGTTATCTACAGAAATAACTTTCTCTTTTCATTCTTGCTTAATGAAACCTGTTTTATAGAGACATACATGATTTGTTCTATAGACTGTAGCAGAATGAGCATTACTTCACAGGAGAACCAACCTCTTGTGCAACACTCATGATGACTGGCTGCATTTGAGTTATCCAAGCAGGTTGTCTCACCTTGCAATGATTATTTGAAGAACACTGGTTGTGATGCTTAATTTTTATACTTCTAAGTAACTGTCAAAATAAATGCTGTATAATAGGTAGGTACAATCTTTCCTTTTTGTCTATTAGCCCAATAATTTATCTACAGGTATTCTTAAAAGCCAAGACATCTATGAGTCAGATAAGTAATTTGAAACATGTTAAACTGCATTAAAACCAAAAAGTTTATACTTTTAGCTGTAAATACAATTCCACATCAGGACTAGATGATTACTTATACATTTTATTTGATTGATTTAATGTATAATATGCCATTTTTTCATTTTTTGGTGAACTGCAATGTCCAGTCTGTCAGTAGCATACTTCATCTAAAGAGAAAGTTGAAGACAACAGTAAGTTTTCCAATATGGTCCATACGCTACATATGTACTTACCTCTCTCATTTCCTTAAGGGTTTCACACTGACATTTGCAAAGCTGTAAGTCTATTAGAAATTTGTTTTTATTTTTAAAATTATATTTTGTAAATATAAGTAGGGCTATGTTACCATTCACATACTGCTAATTATTCCTAATTTTTCTTTGTATAGTAAGGCACAATAAAGGATACAAAATCATGGTACGTTGCATTGGTTTTTGGCACATTTTATGTTTCAACTGAACTGAATACATATATATCATCACACTTTTATATAAGTCTTTCCTTATAAGATCATCTACAAATTTAAGAATTCTCCCCATTAGAGTACTACACCTTTTCACCATTCCACTGCACAAGTGTCTGTAAATTCTCTTAACAGAAAGATACGAAACTCTATTATTTTTCTTCTGTACTTTTCCAGTATAACACACTCATCCAGCTGAGATAAGTATTGAACACCTCATGGATACTGCTGTACTGTACTCGAGTGGTAATCATCAAACTATAACTGTATCATTTTTATCTGTCTTCCTGCTCACACATTCATTGTCAGACAATGTATCAGTTAATATAAGCTAGGATCTTCTGCATTTTTATATGTTGCACTCATTCCTAAAAACATGGTGATTCCACATCTGTGAAGTCAAAACAACATGTTCAAGCTTGAATACCAATTTGTAGAAAAACCAATTTTGATTTAATGGATTACATTTTTTAAAAAAGATAATACCCTTTCAGCTACAATACCCTTTAACCAAAGAAAAGCTTTTAATGTGGATAAAATTCAATGTCAGATGCCTTAAAACTTAGCTAGTTTTGAATGAATGTTCTGCTCTAATACTGGCAGAGGTGAACCAAAGCAGTCTCAAAAATACCACAAAGTACAGTCAGAAAAAATTTCATAAAAAAGTGGAGTGTTCAAAAGAACATCTGACTTTTCACCTAAGCTAAAAACAACTCAATACAACAATGAAGTTTGTTAAATTCTATATCTTTCCTCTTTAGCAACTGAATTCACTTAGCCTTGCATGTTGACCTTGTTATATGAATTGAATCAGTTGGTTTAATTTACTATAAATATTCTCAGACCTTATAATCGACACAGTTTGCATCTGACACATTTTTACATATTTTTTAAAATATTTTGTCCAAACAAAAATATCTGTTTTATTTCATGCAGCTTCAAAATTTCAGCTGTGAGTAAAACAAGATATGGTTTTTTATTTGATATGCATTTTGTAAAACAATCTTTAACAACCTTTGTAATTTTATGTAAATTATTATTACACTTGGCCAAGTCATTAGAGGAATGGCAGAGACAGCTACGTGTTTTTATATTTATCACAGTGTGGACTCTGGGAATTGTATGTTACATAAGAGTGTACAAGCTTGGCACTCCAGTACTAGCACCAATATGGAGTCCATATGTGTATATCATGCAAAATGAGAAGTTGGTCAATGTGAAGCTAAGTCATATTTCACAGTCTACAGTGGGTAGATAAATTAACCTCGCGAGACTACCCTGTAATCATATGCAATTGACCTGAGTATTCTCATAATGACTGCAATGGATGGAGTATTGTTTTAGATGCTCACATCTTCATCTCAAAAGCATCAGCAGCCTGTAAAACTGTTCACATCAGATTAGCTTAAATGTTCTGTAAGGCATACCCACTAAATTTAACTTACTATTGAATAACAAAACTAGTCACATTATATTCTCCATAAATTTGGACAAGATGGTCCAGAGTAACAGCAATCTATATCACAATACTATTTTATTTAAGACTGGCTGCAACTTCATAGAAGTCATCTTCAGAAAATGATCAATGTAAGAGCAAGAATAACAGAATTACAGGAAGTCTGATGAGTATGATGTCAGAGGAAAGTATAATGAAGTAGCAGTGAAGCATTTACTGATCTCACTGCTGCCAATGGCTCCTCAGATGGTCACACAGGAATGCTATCATAAACTGCTCACTGGTAGCTGCAGAGCCAAGTGTTAAATAGTGTACAAATTTTGTGCCAAAAGCAGCTTATGTCAGTATCACCCAATAGAAAACATTCACAAAATGTGAGAAACCATTATTATGTGGAATTCACAAAGTAAGTTATTGTGAACTAAATACGAATATATAAATAGGTGAATAGTTACATAATGTCTAAAACATAGTCTTTTTATGTTAAAATGAGTGAGCTTACAGCTTAAGAGAGGCACTGGTATGAGCTACAAAGACATCATTCTTAATAGTTTCTAGTTGACAACCAAAAGAACAAAATATTTTTATTTTTTACATTCTTGCTGGTATAACATGGCATAACTAGCAGTTAACTGCATTAAATGATGAAATTACTAAAATATAAATATACTGCCACATAACTTCTAAGCAATGCCCTCTAGTGTGTAATCAAAGTGACACTGTTGTCAAGGTAACACAGAGGCCAAGGTGGCAGCTAAGATATCAGAGAAGTACACACATGGTCATAGTAGAAGTTGATATCTTCTTGGGTGACCCATGAGACAGATTGCTGGAAAACTGAAAAACACCAATACCTCATGAATAGTGCACGGTTGGTAAATAGTGAATATTAGCAGAATACCTTAATGTACCATCACTACAATACACATGATACAATGACAAGCCAGGTATTAAAAAAAAAGTCAAAAAATTAAATTATCAGTGTATAACTATGGCACATCATCCTCTAGTGATACTAGTAAGCACTACAAAGGATGCTGTTTCCATGGTGTAAAGGTGACCAAAACAGCAGCTAGGAAATCAGAGAAATACACACGGAGATACCAACACTAACCACAGTAATGAAAAATAATAGATATCTTCAAATAACCTTGAGTGGAGGACTCACAACATGAGCTTCTAGGAAACTAAACCAGCATGTATACAATTTTACCATATAAAGTGTATTGTTAGTAAGTAGATATTAAGACACTATCTGATAATAAAAATAGGCTAACAGGGTCTTAATAGCAGTTACATACACCAATATTTAAAATTAACAAAATATTAGCTGGGTACTGTACAAAATATATTTACATACATTGTGCTAAATATAATAATTAGCCTATCTATTTGACATCCTTGATTTTCAGCCATTATTTTGGTTTCCATGACACCATGGCAACAGTCTCTACTCTAATATGTACCAGTACCACCAAGGGTGTTGTCATATATTTATCTTTTAACTTAGCACCTTGCTTATCCTACATTACAGTCAGCATCCCTATGTGTATTCCTTTGACTTCCTAACTGCCATTTGGACACCATGAGAACAGTATTTCCTATAGTACTTGCTAGTATCACTAGAGGTATGCCCACAAAGTAAGTTCAATTTGGTTACATAAAATAAACGTGTATAGACACAAAAAAAACATTTATTGTACAAAAATCTACAACTGTTAAACTACTTTTCTACATAGCTTCCGAAATTTTGTAGGCACTTGTCATAGCGTGGCATAAGTTTTTGTACGCCTTATTCATAGAAGGTTGCCGCCTGTGTATTCAACCGTGTGGAAACATGTTCTTTCAGCTTGGCATCATCATTGAAGTGTTGACCACCAAGAACAGATTTTAGGTGTAAGAAGAGATGAATGTTGCTAGGAGCGCGATCAGGGCTGTACAGAGGATGATCAAACGCAACCCATTGCAATTCCCGTATGAGTTGTTTGGTCACATTCACCGTGTGAGGTCATTCATTAACATGGAAAAGAAAACACCTTTGCCAGTAATCCTCAGTGCATGTTCTGTATTTCTTAATGGTCTTGCAGTAACCATGTGCATTGATTGTTTGGCCTCATGGTAAGACATCAATCAATAAAATGCCTTTTCTGTCCCAAAAAATGGTGTACATGTCTTTTTGAGGTGTCAAGATTTGCTTAGGCTTAACCTTCGTTGGGGATAAAGTGTGTCTCAATTTCATTGAGTGCCGTTTTGTTTCAGGGATGTCATACAGTACCCAAGTTCCATCCCCCATGACTATCTGAGAAAGAAAACCATTGCCTTCTGCACAGTAGTGTGTCAAAAACTGAAGTGCACTGCCTATCCATTGTTTTTTGTAAGAATTTTGGGTACCCAATGTGAGCAATGTTTTTGAAATTTCAGTTTTTCAGTAACAATTTCATGAATTAGTGATCATGAAATTTGCGGAACTTCCATAGCAAGGCCACTATGTGTAAACTTATGGTTGTGCTTCATCTGCTCTTCAATTGTGTGAATCAGTTCATCAGTAACCATAGACAGGCATCCATTTCGTTCTTCATCGTGCACTTGAGCATGTCCTTCATTGAACAGACTGACCCATCTTCTAACCATTGAATCACTCATACCATTTTGTCTGTAAACCTTGCAGATTTTGCGATGAATTTCCTTTGATTTAATCTTATTTGCATTTAGAAAATGAATCATATATCTGATTACACATGTGGCGGCATTTTCAATTACGGCTGACATTATAAAGAAGAACTACAAAGCACACTTCAGCAGCAGTGATCTGAAAATTGCATATATGTCTTGTCCTTGAGTCAGAGTAACTGGTGCGCATGCTCGAAACTGCGATCGTAGCTTTGCCGTGGATAGAAATAGAAACAGAACTTACTTTGTGGATGACCCTCGTACATTAATCTTTTAATATTTTTTACCTTTTTAGTAGCTGTCTTGTCAGTGTACCCTGCACAATTTAATACCAATACATAATGGTATTCTGCCGATATTCACTATTTATTACGGCACCATGTGGTAATGATGTTTTTCAGTTTTCCAGCAACGTGTCTCATGGGTCAACTACGCGAAGGTCTTTGGAGAAGTCAAGTTGTACCATTCTTTGTAGGTACTGAGTTGTACCATTGCCATGACTACAGTCAATGTCCCTGTGTTTGCTTCTCTGATTTC
The DNA here is from genome assembly GCF_023897955.1 of Schistocerca gregaria. Classification (NCBI taxonomy): domain Eukaryota; kingdom Metazoa; phylum Arthropoda; class Insecta; order Orthoptera; family Acrididae; genus Schistocerca; species Schistocerca gregaria. The sequence continues at coordinate 290,733,079 of NC_064925.1, forward strand.
TTTGCTATAATCTTGGTCTTTGTGTTATCCTGACAACAGTGTCACTTCGAGTACACACTAGAGAGCATTATTTAGAATTTATATGATGATAGCTATATATTTCAGCGTTTTCATCATTTAATGCAATTAACTGCTAGCTGTATGCCACATTTTGGCAGCACATACATAACAAAAACCTTTGTTTTGTTCTTTTGCTTTAAGTGCATGCTTAAGGAAAAAATGTCAAAATGCACATATTTTTTTTACCATCTGATGTTCATTCTTATATATGTTGCAGTTTCTCCTGAATAAGTCAGCATTGTCAACAACAAATCCCATGTTGGTGCGCTAACACAAAAAGGTATGTGAGTCGTACTGGTGTCGAACCTTACAATAGAGTGGCAGTCAGAAACGAGTAAGACAAAAATAAGTTTAAAGCAGATTTCAAAATTAATTTATTCAAAAAGGCTTTTACTTGGCAAGTGACTATGTCGACCAATAAAATTTTTCCTTATAAACCTCATATAAACGAAAACCGAAAATGCTGACTCTTGCCCCTTGGCATTTTGATTACATTCACATATTTAATGGACAGATGTTGTGTGATATAAAATTTTTAGTGATTCATTGTCATATAATATGATCTGATGGCTGAGGAAGGTAAAAGTAAAGGCCTATGAAGAGCTGACTATGATTTTCAATAATAGCAGCATATGTTGGTTGTTGTGGTTTTCAGTCCAGAGACTAGTTTGATGCAGCCCTCCACACTACTCTATCCTACACAAGTTCGTTCATCGCCAAGTAACTACTGCAACCTACATCCTTCTGAATCTGCTTTGTATATTCATCTCTGGGTCTCCCTCTACAATTTTTACCCTCCACACTGCACTCCAATACTAAGTTTGTGATCTCTTGATGCCTCACAACATGTCCTACCAACCGATCCCATCTTCTAGTCAAGTTGTGCCACAAATTCCTCTTCTCCCTGATTCTATTCAGTACTTCCTCATTAGTTACATGATCTACCCATCTAATCTTCACCATTCTTCTGTAACACCACATTTCAAAACCTTCTATTCTCTTCCTGTCTAAACTAGTTATTGTCCATGTTTCACTTCCATACATGGCTACAAACCTTACAAACACTTTCAAGAAAGACTTTCTCACACTTAAATCTATACTCGATGTTATCATATTTCTCTTCTTCAGAAAAACACTTACCTTGCCATTGCCAGTCTACATTTTATATCCTCTCTACTTTGACCAACATCAGTTATCTTGCTCCCCAAATAGCAAAACTCATCTACTACTTTAAGTGTCTCATTTCCTAATCTAATTCCCTCAGCAACACCTGATTTAATTTGACTACATTCCTTTATCCTCATTTTGTTTTGTTGATGTTCATCTTATATCCTCCTTTCAAGACACTGTCCATTCCATTCAACTGCTTTTCCAGGTACTTTGCAGTCTGACAGAATTACTATATCATCGGCAAACCACAAACTTTTTATTTTTTCTCCATAGATTTTAATTCATACGCCGAATTTTTCTTTTGTTTCCTTTACTGGTTGCTCAATATACAGATTGTATAACATCGGGGTCAGGCTACAACCCTATCTCACTACATTCCCAACCACTGCTTCCCTTTCATGCCCCTCAACTCTTATATATGCCATCTGGTTTCAGTACAAATTGTAAATAGACATTTGTTCCCTTTACTTGACCCCTGCCACCTTCAGAACTTAAAAGGGAGTATTCCATCAACATTGTCTAAAGCCTTCTCTAAGTCTACAGATGCTAGTACCATAGGTTTGCCTTTCCTTAATCTGTCTTCTAAGGTAAGTCGTAAGGTCAGTATTGCCTTGCGTGTTACAACATTTCTACAGAATCCAAACTGATCCTTTCCAAGGTGGGCTTCTACCAGTTTTTCCATTCATCTGTAAAGTATTCATGTTAGTATTTTGCAGCTGTGATTTATTAAACTGATAGTTTGGTAATTTTCACATCTGTCAACACCTGCTTCCTTTGGGATTGGAATTATTATGTTTTTATTGAAGTGTGAGGGTATTTCACCTGTCTCATACATCTTGCTCACCAGATGGTAGTTTTTAGTCAGGACTGGCTCTCCCAAGGCTACCAGTTGTCCTAACGGGATGTTGTCTACTCCCAGGGCATTGTTCAACTTAGGTCTCTCAGTGCTCTGTCACTCTCTTCATGCAGTATCATATCTCCCATTTCATTTTAATCTACATCCTCTTCCACTTCCATAATATTGCCCTCCAGTACATCACCCTTATATAGACCCTCTATATACTCCTTCCACCTTTCTGCTTTCCTTCTTTGCTTAGAAATGTTTTTCCATCTGAGCTCTTGATATTCATACAAGTGGTTCTATTTTCTCCAAAGATCTCTTTAATTTTCCTGTAGGTAGTATCTATCTTACCCCTAGTGCTGTATGCCTCTACATCCTTACACTTGTCCTCTAGCCATCCCTGATTAGCCATTTTGCACTTCCTGTCTATCTCATTTTTGAGACATTTATATTCCTTTTTGCCTGCTTCATTTACTGTATTTTTATATATTTCTCCTTTCATCAATTAAATTCAATATATCTTCTGTTACTCAAGCATTTCTACTAGCCCTCATATTTTAATCTACTTGATCCTCTGGTGCCCTTACTATTTCATCCCCCAAAGATACCCATCCTTCTTCTACTGTATTTCATTCCCCCATTCTTATCAACTGTTCTCTAATGCTCTCTCTACTATATCTGGTTCTTTCAATTTATCCAGATTCCATCTCCTTAAATTTCCACCTTTTCACATGTTCTTCAGTTTTAATCTACAGTTCATAACCAATACATTGTGGTCAGAGTCCACATCTGCCCCTGGAAATGTCCTACAATTTAAAACGTAGTTCCTAAATCTCTGTCTTACCATTATATAATCTATTTGAAACATTCCAGTGTCTCCAGGTCTCGTACAACCTTCTTCCATGATTCTTAAACCAAGTGTTAGCTATGATTAACTTATGCTCTGTGCAAAATTCTACCAGGTGGCTTCTTCTTTCATTCCTTACCCCCATTCCATATTCACCTACAACTTTTCCTTCTCTTTCTTTTCCTACTATCGAATTCCAGTGCCCCATGACTATTAAATTTTTCATCTCCCTTCACTGTCTGAATAATTTCTTTTATCTCATCATACATTTCTTCAATCTCTTCATCATCTGCAGAGCTAGTTGGCATATAAACTTGTACTACTGTGGTAGGCGTGGGCTTCGTATCTGTCTTGGCCACAGTAATGTGTTCACTATGCTGTTTGTAGTCCCTTACCTGTAGTCCTATTTTCCTATTCGTTATTAAACCTTCTCCTGCATAACTCCCATTTGATTTTGTATTTATAACCCTGTATTCACTTGACCAGGGGACTTGTTCCTCCTGCCACCGAACTTCACTAATTCCCACTATATCTATCTTTAACCTATCCATTTCCCTTTTTAAACTTTCTAACCTACCTACCTGATTAGGGGATGTGACATTCCACTCTCCAATCTGTAGAGTGCCAGTTTTGTTTCTCCTGATAATGACATTCTCCTGAGTAGTCTCTGCCTGGAGATCTGAATGGGGGACTACTTTAGCTCTGGAATATTTTACCCAAGAGGATGTCATCATCATCAGTAAATCTGCATGTCTTTGAGAAAAATTACAGCTGTAGTATCCCCCCGCTTTCAGCTGTTCGCAATACCAGCACAGCAAGGCCGTTTTTTTTATGTTACAAGGACAGGTCAGTCAATAATCCAGACTGTTGCCCCTGCAACTACTGAAAAGACTGCTGCCCATCATTTGTCTGGCCTCTCAACAGATACCCTTCCGTTGTGGTTGCACCTATGGTATGGCTACCTGTATCGCTCCACGGGAGCATATATGTACATAAATTTGTATTACTATGTACTGTGTTGCCTATATATTATTTGTGTGTATTTCTTCATTAGTCTCATTACCTTGTAATGATCTCATATAAAATAAATTTACACATATATTTGAACAACATCTATACAGTACTTATTGTCTATGGGTTGGTAATATATATATATATATTAAAAACAAAGATTCCAAGACTTACCAAGCAGGAAAACGCAGGTAGATAGGCACAATAAATAAAACACACAAACACACACACAGAATTTCTAGCTTTCGCTACCGATGGTTGCTTCTTCAGGAAGCAAATAACCAGAGCCACTTCCTCATCCCCTCAAACCCAGAACCTCTCACAGAAGAACCCTAAAAGTGTCCCACTTGTGACAGGATACTTCCCGGGACTGGATCAGACTCTGAATGTGGCTCTCCAGCAGGGATACGACTTCCTAAAATCCTGCCCCGAAATGAGATCCATCCTTCATGAAATCCTCCCCACTCCACCAAGAGTGTCTTTCTGCCGTCCACCTAACCTTTGTAACCTCTTGGTTCATCCCTATAAAATCCCCAAACCACCTTCCCTACCCTCTGGCTCCTACCCTTGTAACCGCCCCCAGTGTAAAACCTGTTCTATGCATCCTCCCATCACCACCTACTCCAGTCCTGTAACCCGGAAGATTGGCTTTAAATATTTGCATAGTAGTGGATTTATTGCTCTAAATCTTTTGTTTACAACTGTGAGATATGTTTTTTTTTCCCACAATTCTTTACTATTTGTTCATTGTTATATGGCAGTCCCACATACTTTTCTCATAAGTTAAATAACAATCTGTGAAGACATTGTCCATGGCCGAGTTGCCATTTTCCTCAACTCTAGTTGGAAATTGTACCATCTACACCATGTTCCAGGATTCAAGGAAATTTATTAATGTTCTTTTCGCTAGAGCATAAGTAGTGCCTCTCTCTCATTCTGAAGTCTAAGTGACTTCCCCTTCCTTTCTAAGCTCCCCAACCTATTGCTGTCTCCTCCCCAAAGAAGAAAGTAATAATTCCAAATGATGTGATAGTGTCATGTACCTTTTTATGTGTTTATTTGCTGTGCTAAGTATTTTGCCTCCTAAAGGTTATTAATGGCCAACAGTTCTGTCTTCTAATTCTATAGTTTTCTTGAAGACCTGGCAAGTACTACAATGATAACCATATGAAGCCAAATCCTGGGAAAACACAAGTTTTTGCATTTCATCTAAGAAATCAGAAAGCTAAAAGATAACTGAACATCACTTAGACAGGAGAACAACTTATCCATTGCAATACTCCCAATCACCTTGGAGTAATCTTGGAACATTCCCTTACATTTAAATCCCACAGTAAAGAGATAAAGATGAAAGTATCTGCACAGAAACATCATCCATAAACTTACAAGAACCACCTGGAATGCTCAACCAAAAGTCCTTCAAACATCCGCCCTTGTTCTATGTTTCTCTGGAGTGGAATATTCTGTCCAATCTGGAAAAATTCTGTAAATTCCAAATACTTTATATAACTTTGAATGAGATTGGAGATGTTGCAACACACTGTCTACAAACAACTTCTGTTTGTAAACAGTATCAAATTATGGTGATAGCATCACCATATATTTGCAGTAAAACTGCTTCAGAAGTGAGGAAGAAATAGAAAACTGACCCCTGACATCCCTCATTTGGGTAAGAGCCTCAATGACCAAGACTCACATCAAGAAAGAGTTTCATGCATACTACTACAAAATTCTTTCATCACCTGGAAGTCAATCAATGGAATTTTGGTGAGGTTCTTTGATTGAGTCCTGATCCTACTATCTCGAGGATTTCTTCCTCTCCACAAAAATGGTGATGTGTCATTTTTTTGCACAAAGATAATGAAGAAATAATACTAAAATGGCAAAACAAAATAAAAGCCATGAATGGCTGAAATATCTAAAAGAGACCTCAACAATAAACATCTGCAAATACTCCAACTAAAGAGCCTGAGGTTTGAAGAGTTACTGAATGTATGGGGCAGAAATATGTTGGTGTATGTTAAAATGTCCATTGCAATCTGAAGTCAATTGTGTAGTGCAAGGAATCTGAGAAAGACACAGACAACTGTATGCTAAAATGCCCATACTATCCACATCTACATCCATACCTGGGGATATGTATAATTATGAAACTACTGGCATCTGAGCAGTCATAAACAGTTTTAAATGATAAATCCTATATGGACATTACTATTAACCACAATGGCATACTCATAAAAGACCAGCTGAAAATTGTAAATATTTTTAATGAATATTTTTCTTCCATAGAGGAAGCCATAAATGACAAGCATAAAAACATGCACTACAGTTTTAAAGGTAATGCATGTGACCATAGTATGTATCAAGCCCTCACAAACTGTGCAGAAACAATGAACATCCTTAGCTCTCTAAAACCCTCTAATTCAGCAGGGAATGATGGCCTAAATATTAATGTTTTAAAAGCCTGTAGCTAAAATGTCTCTGTACCTCTTTCTGTAGCAGTAAACAATATAACAGAATCAGGCACCTTTCCAGACAGACTAAAAATAGCACAGGTAACACCCATTTTTTAAAAAAAGGTGACAATAACAAAATAGAAAACTACAGACCAGTCAATCTTTCCTGTCTGTTCAAAAGTAGTGAAGAAAGTTATAAACAAGAGGATTATAAACTTTCTTTACAGACACATCCTGATTTTTGAAAATTAAAATGGATTCCTAAAAGGTAAATCAACAAACACTGCAGGTGCTCAACTAACTGGAGAGGTGTTAGGGGGTTTCAAAAGCTAGATACATACGGTGGGTGTATACCTAGACCTGGAAAAAGCCTTTGATTGTGTGAATGTCCATCCTATTACACAGGCTATGGAACATGGCCATTAGAGGTGCTGCTTATAACCTAATAAGGAGTTATATCAGCAATAGAAAACAGTTTGTTCTGCTTAAAACAAAAAGTGGTGTCTAAAAGTCAGAGATCACTTCCATAAAATACGGCATGCCCCAGGGCTCCGTGTTGGGTCCCCTTCTGTTTGTGATCTATGTAAATGATATTAAATACTAGAATGAGATTTTAACTCTGCAGCAGAGTGTGCGCTGATATGAAACTTCCTGGCGGATTAAAACTGTGCGCCCGACCGAGACTCGAACTCGGGACCTTTGCCTTTCGCAGCCAAGTGCTCCACCATCTGAACTACCGAAGCACGACTCACAGTTTTAATATGCCAGGAAGTTTCATATCAGTGCAAACTCCACTGCAGAGTGAAACTCTCATTCTGGAAACATCTCCCAGGCTGTGGCTAAGCCATGTCTCCGCAATATCCTTTCTTTCAGGAGTGCTAGTTCTGCAACGTTCGCAGGAGAGCTTCTGTAATGTTTGGAAGGTAGGAGATGAGATACTGGCAGAAGTAAGGCTGTGAGGACCGGGCATGAGTCATGCTTTGGTAGCTCAGATGGTAGAGCACTTGCCCACGAAAGGCAAAGGTCCCGAGTTCGAGTCTCGGTCGGGCACACAGTTTTAATATGCCAGGAAGTTTTGATATTAAATACTGTACTATAAATTCCAAAATTGTTCTGTATGCCAATGATACATCCATTGTGTGTAAAAAGGAATCATGTAATGAGCTAGAGGCTGTTGTAAATTAATGATGTATTCAGAAGAATGTATCTTGCGTATTGTACAATTAACTGTAATCCTTACTGCTTCTTTGTACATGACCAGTGTACCATTCGATGTTGAATAAAGCTATTATTATTATTATTATTATTATTATTATTATTATTATTATTACTCTTTTGGTGTCCACACTAGTCAAAATGTGAATGAAAATTACATTTATAGTATGAGTGAATGAGTTGCGTTATCATATGCTCCACTCTCATGTTAAAGTAGCCAATATTATGATAAAAATATTATGTCAAATGATAAATTTGTTATCAGTTTTTGCATGGAATCATTCATATTTTATAATGCACAAAGAATGTGAAATATAATACTTTGAATTAAAAAAAATTTTTTTTTCTTGGCTTACATGAAAGTTTCTCTCTTTTCTTAACTTATAAAATGAATAAAATCATCTTAGATGTTACTTTCACTAACTTACACAACAGTTTCTTTGAACCATCCATAAAATGGTAATGTGAACTACTCTGAAACTAAAAACTACATTCTACTTTAATGATCAAAATTAATTTAAAGTGTAATGATTTCTTACTACTTCCTTTATTTCATATCAGATATCACCCATTGAGAAACAGTTTTAATTTTCATTAGACTACTCACTTTATTTTGAGCTTCAATATTTTCTGCATGCTTTGCTGAAACCTTGTTTGAAAGGGCATCTTCTGTAGCTTCAAATTTTTTTATTATTATTAACTCATGGTGCAGAGTTAATACATGCAACTCCATCAATTTTGCATCAACTTCCACATTTATCTTTTCTTCTTGTAGTTTTCTGACAGATTCATCAAATTCATTTAAGGAATCATAAATGCCTCTAATTATTTGCTCTTGTTCAAAAACCTTCCTGACAACAAAAAGAATATTTCATTTAAATAAACATAAATTACATCCTCTATGTATTGTCTTGTATCATTAAGATGTAGCACAAATTTGTAGCATCTGAAAATATACATAAATCATGCTGTAACCATGTACATCATATCTGGTTATACACTCAAATACTCAGCCAACAGCATCTATACAGTCCAGCCACCAGAGGCCCCCTGTGACTTGTGCATAGGACATGGCACCCACCATGCTTTCCACTGGAGCTCTCCTCTACATAAGCACAGTACGGCAGGTGCCCATCCTCAGATTGTGTTTCTACATTGTTTACTTGAATGTAAATAAATAAACTATTGTTCTTTGTGGTCATACTGTTATTTGTGTCTAGCATTATGACAATAACATTTTTGTGTCATTTTGGCACATTGCTGGAAATACATACATTCCACAAAATAATGAACAAAATCTCAAATTATATCACAGTAGATGGATGGACACTCAGAATACATGCTCGTACTTGATTCGGCATCAAAGTGAAGTGAGTATAACCTTTCTGTGCACATATAGCATATTTTAAAGAGGACTGTGCCTGTCCTTATGAGTTGTAAGTGTGTATAAATTAGTCACAGATCAGTATGTCTCCCCAATGCCTCTCCTATCTCATCAAGTTCATAAAATGCTGAGCAACCATTGATATGAGGGTGAAGAAGAGTGGACCACTCTAGTAAGGATATGGCTGTAATTCTGTAACTTTAATGAAGCTCATGGTCTGCAGTACTGTCCCTGTCACCATCATCAACTGTTTCAGTTATGAGAGGAAAGTTTACCACCTAAATCACTATTTTGTATTTATTCTATGCGTAGGCGGCTTTCCATCAAGGACACATAATGATACCTGTAGGATTTCCTGAAGTATTAGTGTAAGATTCAAGGAAATGCTTCCCCCACCCCTCCACCCCCCAGAGATTGAACTATTAAAATCAATTGCCAAAGGATAGGACAGTGAAATATCAACAATGTATGAATGATAGATTGCCACTTGCCACAAAGATGACACATTAAGTTGCAGACACATATAATTACAAGACACCTACACGTAAGCTTTCAGCCACAGCATGTGTCAGAAAAAAAGAGAAACACACATCATTCATTCACACAAACAATCACACCTACCTACACATGACGGCCAACTCCAGCAGCTCGGATCAGAATGCAAGGCCTTCACCACAGAAAACCACTATCCCCCAGACAAAGTCCACAAACAGATTTTTCATGGCATTTCCCCTCACACACCCAACCCTCTCACCACCCCAAAGAACCAGCTACAAAGGAGTGCCCTATTTGTCACCCAGTACCACCCCACACTGGAACAATTCAACCACATCCTTTACCAGGGCTTTGATTACCTATCATCATGCCCTGAAATCAGTATCATCCTTCCCAAGATCCAATCCACCCCTCCTGAAGTGGTGTTCCACCGCCCACCCAGCTTCCCCAACATTCTAGTCCATCCCTATGCCACTCTCAATCCCAAACCCTTACCCCAAGGATCATGTCTCTATGGAAGATACCGGTGCAAGACCTGCCCAATCCACCCACCCAGCACTTTCTATTCCAGTCCAGTCACAGGTGTATCATCCCCATCAGGTGCCAGGCCACCTGTGAAAGCAGCCATGTCATTTACCACTTCAACTGCAATCATTTTACTGCTTCTTATATAAGTATGACTATCAACCATCTTCCTTTTTTGGCACAACGTGCAGCTACACATAACAGGCTTGATTTCATTGTTTGCTTTGCTACCTGAGCCATCTTGATCCTACCCTCCACCACCAGCTTTTCTGAACTGTGCTGATGGGAGTTATCCTTGCAACACATTCTCTACTCCCATAATTATCCAGCCCTCAACCTATGGTAACATACTATCCACACGCCCTCCACCCAACAGTTTCCACACACTCTGTCCTATCACCTCCTCCTCCCCTTTCTTGTCTCCCATCTTGCCAATGCATCCACCCATCTTTCCCCACTCCTCATCTTGTCACTCCGTTTTTCACACCTCACTGCCCCACAGCTTCCTGACACTGTGCTTCTCAGCATTCTAGTCCCCACACACTTTGCCAGACAGCACTCCTCTCTCCACCCACCTAAAAAATTCTATCCTTTTCTCTTCCTCCCTCCCCCCAGAGGGGGAGTTAGTGGTCATGTGTGTATGAGGTGTGATTTCTTGTGTAAGTGAATGGTGTGCATTTCTTTTTCTTTTTCTGTGACCAAGAGTTTATGTGTAAGCGTCTTTTAATTGTGCCTGTCTGCAACCTAATGCGTCATCTTTATAGTAAACAGCAATCTATCTTTTTTCCTATGTTGTTGACATTCCAATCTGGAGTTTCCTTTGCTTGACGGGCTAATAAAAGACAATGGTAGTGTTCTTGTCACAGACACAAAAATTCTAATCTTTGACAAACAAACTGAAGCTGCATGTATGATTCTTTGGGCAAGATTCAGTATCACTAGCAGGTACAAACTTCTAACTTGTCTTTCTACTAGTCTCATTCCTCATCCACACTCCCCACCCCACCCCCAATGGAACCAAAAACTTTAGAGAAAAAAATCTGCTCGCAAGTACATGTTCACCAATTTTCTTATAGGAAGAGACTTAAATCATCTATCATTGGACTAGGATAATTAAAATAAGTGTGTTTGTGTGACAAGACAACTGAAAAACAATAGCAAATGCATTCTCTGAAAACAACTCAAAGCAGTTTGTTTGGAAACATAGCAATGATTGAAATATTTGACTTCTTTGACAATGTTCTGGTTAATACTGGTATAAGTGGCAATGAGATGGTTGTAACAATAATGATTACCAAAGTACAAACAAGAAGTACAAGGAGAAATATTTACATGTTCAGTAAACAAGACAAAGAGTCATTACTGTCATATCTCAGTGAGATACTTGAAATCAACATGGCTTTAAAAAGGTACTTGAAACATTTAGCTCTGGACAGAATTATTTAGAGGAACTGTGGCTGAAGTTTACAAGAATAACTGACCAAGCAATGGACAGACATGTACCTAATGGACAAGTTGTAATGGGTGAGAGACTTCTTATCATACAGCCCCACACAATAGGTGTAAAACAAAGCACAGGGCTATACAAATTCAAATTGAATGCATTTGACTGTCAACAGGGCAATGTATGAAGCCAGCAATGACTACTTATGGAAACATCACCCAACAAAACCCAAAGAAATTCTGGTCATGTTTAAATGTTATATTTTCATATCTTTCTTTTTAAAGGAAAATCTAGGACTATTGTCCTAATTTAATTCTCCTAGTGCAAAAATGAGAGATACAGGTATTATTGGCTGTTGTGTTGGGAAATAGCTGAAATCACTAAATATTAACAAAACACCAATGGCCAATGGAATATCTGTAAGTGCTAAACAGAAGTTGCTACTGAATTAACCCCTCATTAATGAACAACAAAATATGCCTTGCAGTTGGAAGTAAGCACAATTAACAACCATTTACAAGAAGAGTTGTGGAAGTGGTCCACAAAACTACTGCCCAATATTTTTGTTATCAGTCTGTTGTAGAATCCTGAAACAAATCTTTAGCTGAAATTTAATGAAGTATCTCCAACAGAAAGCCCCCCATGCCAACTAGCATTGATTCCAAAAACACCGAACATGCAAAACAAAAACACTGAACATGCAAAACCTCAAGACCCCCTAAAACATATGTACCGAGCTAGCCAGGCAGACACAGCACTTCTTGACTTTTGTTAAGAGTTAGACTCTGTACCACAGTAATGCAAATGTTAATGTAAGTACAGAGGCAAGAGTTACCATGGAATATTCTGACTGGGCAGAGGATTTCCTGAATGGAAAGTCAACCACAGATATAGAAGTTGTCTCAGGGGAGTGTGTTGAGATCCTTGCTGTAAATGTTGCATATTGATTACCTAGCAGATGATATTAATAGTAACAGACATTTTTTAGATGATGCAGTTATATACAATAAAAGACTATCTAAAAAAGACTGCACAAATATTCATTCAGATCTTGGTAAGATTTCAGAATGGTACAAAGATTGGCAACTTGTTTTACACAGTTAGAAATATAATATTGTGTGCTTCACAAAATGAAAAAAAATTACTGTCCTATAACTACAATATCTATAAATCATAATTGGAGACTTTCAACTTTTAAAAACATCTTGAAGTAACAGTTTATAGGGATATGAAATAACCTGCAAACCACTGTGAATTTCATGACAGGGGTAATTCTTCTATTACCATGTATTACAGTTCTTCTGATTCTATTTGTGTATGGTTTGAGGAAAGGACAACTCCTTAAATGCCTGTGTGCATGGTACAATTAGTCCAATCTTCTCTTTGCAGTCTTTACAGGAACAATACATTGGAGCTGTAGTATATTCCTAGATTGCATGCTTAATTGTTGTTCTTGGAACTTTGAAAATAGGCTTTTATGGGATAGTTTACACCTATCTTGAAGCATTTGCCAGTTCAGTTATTTCAGTCTTCCATGAGATATTTCTGTTGTTCAAACAACTAGTGGCCAGTCATGTTGCCCTATTTTGTAATCAGTTACTTCCATGTTCCATGGACAATTTACAAAATAAATTGTAATGATGTCGAATGAATCATTTTACATAGAAATCACAAATTTATTTGTAAATATGGCTACATTCTAACCATTTATAAGCTACTTCAAAAAGAAAATATAAATATGAGAGTTAATAATTCCTACCCACCACTATTTACACTTTATAATAATACAAATCCTTGTACAGAACAGAAACAGTTATCAAAGATAAACTTTTTCAGTTTGTTTTCAAATTCTACTTTGCTGTTTGTCAGACATTTTATATCACTAGGTAAGTGATTAAAAAATTTTGCAGCATTTTGCACACCTTTTTGTGCTAAAGACAGCCTTGATGTGGAGTAATGCATATCTGCTGTGGACGTTGTGATTACATAAATTGTTGCTTCTTTTGAACAGCAATTGGTTATTTTCAACAAACTTCATGAGGGAGTAAAGATACTGTGGAGCATCAGTTAAAATGTCTCACTCCTTAAACAGATGTCTAAAAGATGATTGTGGGCGAGCACAAGATATTATTTCTATAGCACTTTTTTGAGCAATTAAGACTTTCTTTCTCAGAGATGAGTCATGCTAGAGCATTACTGTATATGACATTACTGAATGAAAATAAGCAAAATATGTTAATTAACTGATTCAGCATGGAATCTCATTGACTGGAGTAGAATTGTCTTCAGAAATCAGTCCCACTTCAATTTGACTCCTGATGACCATTGAAGATGTGTCTGGAGAAGCCCCTACAGAGCACTGGGATACCACCTACCTGTTCCCTGCCATACAGCAGAACAACCAGGAGTAATGATGTAGGGTGCCATTTCTTTTCATAGTAGGACCTCTTTGGTCATCATCAATAGCACCCTTATGGCAGAGCAGTACATCGACAATATTCTACACCCCATTTTGTTGCCCTTCACGGCAATCCATCCTCAGTTTACATTTCAGCTACATAATGCACATGGCTAAAGTTTTTCTTGATTATCTACATGCTTGCCAAATCCTACCTTGGGCAGCGGCTCACCAGATCTCTCCCCAGTTGGGAAACTTTGGAGCATTACAGGCAGGACCCTCCAGCCAGCTCAGGATTTTATGATCTAACATGCCAATTGAACAGAATAGTTTATCAACTAGGCAGAAACAAATAATGTATAACCATTGTAACAATTGTTAAGCATTCAATTCTCTGGAACCTTAGAGAAATTTTTATATATTATTTTCTTTATATTATTTAATAAATGCATACTAATAATATTGTAATAATGAGAAGTTTTTCTGTTGGATTTAGAAGCATCCCACCTTACATTTCAAGGTGGTGGGTTACTCTGTACTGCTGAGGAAATAAATAAATAATTGAACAGAATTTGGCATGATATCCCTTAGAAGGACGTCCAATAACTCTGTCAATCAATGTCTATCTGATTCATATACAACAGTGGATCTAACATTGAGCCTTGGGGAACTCAATGCATGATTTGAAAACTGCTGAAAATACCTGAAAAAGGAAAGGCAACTGTGCCCATTGTGATAGCATCTCATTTGAATGATTTATTTATAAGAAGTATGTGGAACAAGTCAGTTTAGAGCATATATAATGAATCATTTAAATATACAATGCCTACTGTAAGCTGCTTTACCCCCCCCCCCCCCCCCCCCCCCCCCCCTCTGGCCACGCACCCAATGAACCATGGACCTTGCTGTTTGTGGAGAAGCTTTGCACACCTTAGCAATACAGATAGCCGCACCATTGGTGCAACCACAATGAAGAATATCTGTTGAGTGTTTCCTGAAGATGGGCAGCAGCCTTCTCAGTAGTTGTAGGGGCAATAGTCCGGATGATTGACTGATCTGGCCTTGTAATATCAATCAAAATGGCCTTGCTGTGCCGGTACTGTCAACAGCTGAAAGCAAAGGGAAACTACAGCAATCATTTTCCCTGAGGGCATGCAGCTCTACAGTATGCTTAAATGATGATGGGTAAAATATTCTGGAGGTAAAATAGTCCGCCATTTGGATCTACAGGCAGAGACTACTCAGGAGAATGTCATTATCAGGAAAAACAAAACTGGCATTCTACAGATTGGTGCATGGAATGTCAGATCCCTTAAGCAGGCAGGTAGGTTAGAAAAATTAAAAAGAGAAATGAATACATTAAAGTTAGATATAGTGGTAATTAGTGAAGTTCAGTGGCAAGACTTCTGGTCAGGTGAATACAGAGTTATAAATACATAATAAAATAGGGGTAATGCAGGAGTTGGTTTAATAATGAATAACAAAACAGGAACACAGGCAAACTACAATGAATGCATTATGGAATGCATTATTGTAGCCAAGTCAGCAATGAGGCCCATACCCCACCACAGTAGTACAAGTTTATACACCAACTAGCTCTGAAGATGAGGAAGAGATTGAGGAAATCTGTGATGAGATAGAAGAAATTAAGGGAGATGAAAATTTAATAGTCATGGGGGACTGGGAATCTGACAGTAGAAAAAGGAAGAGAGGGAAAAGTAGAAGGTTAATATGGACTGGGGGAAGGAATGAAAGAGGAAGCCATCTGGCAGAATTTTGCGCAGAGCATAAATTAATCAAAGCTAACACTTTAATTTTATCCATATTTTGCAGCTTCAAATGTGACTGTACTCAATACACTTGCGGTATGAATTAAAAAACGCCTTCAGTCACAGTTATTCGTGTTTCATTCAGTACACGATGCATTTCGGACCCTGTGGGTCCATCTTCAGGTGTAATTCATCTTAATACATGATTTATTTGCTCTCTTGAATGAGATGAAATGCATATTCACAAGGCTTGCGAATGTGCTTCTTGAATGAAGTGAGATGGTTAAAAACAATGGAGGAAAAAACTTATACTGTTACTAAAATGCTGGAAACACTTTTCTTGGGTTATTTGGTACATTTCATCTCATTCAAGAGAACAAATAAATCATGTATTAAGATGAATTGCACCTGAAGATGTAATGCATCATGTACTGAATAAAACTAACACTTGTTTTAAGAATCGTGAAAGAAGATTGTATACATGGAAGAGACTTGGAGACATAGGAGGGTTTGAGATTGATTATGTGTAATGGTATGACAGAGATTTCAGAAACAGAATTTAAATTGTATGACATTTTCTGGGGCAGATGTGGACTCTGACCACAATTTACTAGTTATGAACTGAAGATTAAAACTGAAGAAACTGCAAAGAGGCAGGAATTTAAGGAGATGGGACCTGGTTAAACTAAAAGAATGGCTGGTTGTAGAGAGTTTCAGAGGGAGTGTTAGTGAATGACTGACAACAACAGGGGAAAGGAATACCATAGAATAAAAATGGGGACCTTTGAGAGATGAAACTATGAAGACAGCAGAGGACCAAGTAGATAAAAATACGAGGGTTAGTAGAAATCCTTGAGTAATACAAGAGGTGTTGAATTTAATCAGTAAAAGGAGAAAATATAAAAATGCAGTAAATGACTTAGGTGAAAGAAAATACAAACATCTCAAAAATGAGATCGACAGGAAATGCAAAATGGCTAAGCACGAATGGCTAGAGGACAAATATAAGGACATAGAAGCATACTAAACTAGTGACAAGATAGTTGTTGCATACAGAAACATTAAAGAGACCTTTGGAGAAACAAGAACCACCTGTATGAATATCAAGAGTTCAGATGGAAAATCTGTCCTAAGCAAAGGAGGCACAGCAGATAGGTGAAGGAGTATATAGGGGGGTCTATACAAGGGAGATGTACTTCACAGCAACATTATGTAAATGGAAGAGGACGTAGATGAAGATGAGAAGGGAGATATATGACACTGCATGAAGAATTTGACAATGCACTATAAGACTTCAGTCAAAACAAGGCGCCAGGAGTAGACAACATTCCGTTAGAGCTACTGATAGCCTTTGGAGAGCCAACCATTACAAAACTCTTCCATCTGGAGAGTAAGATGTATAAGACATGTGAAATACCCACAGACTTCAAGAAGAATATAGTAATTCTGATTGCAAAGAAAGCAGGTGCAGACTGGTGTGAATATTACCGAACTGTCAGTTTTAATAAGTCACAGTTGCAAAAGACTAACACAGCAAGCTGATATGATTCGCACACAACACACGTGTTGTGCACGGCAGTCTTTATGGTAGGAGCAAAGAAACACGTGTTTGCCTGCATGAACCCCACAGTGATGATACTCATGAATCTTGCTAATTCTGCACTGAATTTTGCTGTAATCGACCCAGAGGTTTGGAAGGAAATGCCAGACACACACGAACACACACACATGCTGCTTCATATATAACGGGTGTCTCTCCGAAGAGTTATCAGGTATATTCTACCTGGTGCTTCAGCAGAAATTTGCTATTTTATTTTGGCAATGTGCAGCTGGAATCAGTCCAAACAAATGCTGCTCATCCTGTCTTTCATCCATCTCCCAGTGTTAACAGAAAGTGTCAGTTTGTTTCGTGTTACAGACATAATGATTTGTAATGTAAAATTTAATGTTCCCATTGGGTAGTGTGCTCCCAAATTAGTCTATTATGACATTCATTTTATCAATATCTCTTAAAAGGAACATCAAAACACAATAAATAATCAACACTCCAGCAGCAACTTCTGTGGCAATCTGGCTCACGGTTACTGCTACTGCCACTCAATTCTGGAGTACTGGTTATTCTTTAGATTTCATTGTCCATGTCCTTGAGTAGAGCCCTGGTCTTGTTCTCCACCTTCTTTGTGAGGTCAACATTGATCATCCTGTAGGAGTCGTCATCTAGGAGGCCCTGTATCTTCTCAATGTAGTCCTTATGGGAAAGAACAACAGTGGCATT
Organism: Schistocerca gregaria; assembly: GCF_023897955.1. Classification (NCBI taxonomy): domain Eukaryota; kingdom Metazoa; phylum Arthropoda; class Insecta; order Orthoptera; family Acrididae; genus Schistocerca; species Schistocerca gregaria. Next base: position 290,750,969 of record NC_064925.1, read on the forward strand.
GCCTTAATCAGCAGGTAAGATAACAATCTCAGAGCACTCTCTTAGGTCCCGAATGGATAAACCATTGCTGGGGGCACCATGCAAGGTGATTATCAATCTCTCTGATATGGAGCTGGCTCATGAGGCTGTTTCGGTTCTGGAGAAGGGACTCAACTTTGCTCCCACCCCTAGGTTCACGCCGGTCGCGGACATTGTCAGTGCAGTGGAACAGGTTGCAGCGCGATTACCACCTGAAGCAGCAGAATAAGTGTGTTGGGAAACCTGCCAGGCCCTGACCAAAACTATACCTCCAAAGACTAACATTACCAGTAGAGAGAGGGCGACCATTCGACACCTAAGAGAGTGCTCTGAGATTGTTATCTTACCTGCTGAAAAAGGCAATGCCACTGTTGTTCTTTCCCATAAGGACTACATTGAGAAGATGCAGCACCTGCTAGATGACGACTCCTATAGGAAGATCAACACTGACCCCACAAAGAAGGTGGAGAACAAGATCAGGGCTCTACTCAAGGATGCAGATCTACCAGAGGGGAAAGCCAAGTAATTGTCACCACAAGGACCTGTACCACCAAGATTTTAAGGACTCCCTCAGGTCCACAAAGAGGGGGTACCTATGCGCCCGATTGTCAGCAACATTAGGGCACCTACGTACTTGCTGGCAAAATATCTGGCTGAATTACTTAGCCCCTATGTAGGTAAATGCCCTCACCGTATCCATAATTCCATGGATTTTATGAAACGTCTCAACAACTTCAGACTGAAAGACATTGATATCCTAGTGAGTTTCGACGTGGTTTCACTATTCACCATGGTGCCTCTACGAGAATCAGTCGAGCTTATTGGGTAGAAATTTGATGAGAAGACCACCGAACTCTTTAGGCGTGTCTTGAGCTCAATGTACTTTCTGTTTAGTGGGGAATACCATGAGCAAATGGAGGGAGTCACAATGGGCAGGCCACTCTCGTTGGTGGCCGCGAATTTGTACATGGAGTACTTCGAGGAGGGAGCCTTGGTGTCATCCAATTGGAAACCTACTTGTGTCTTCTGTTATGTCGTTGACACGTTCATCATCTGGGCCCATGGTAGGGACAAGCTCCTGGATTTCCTTACACACCTAAACTCCATAGATCCATCAAGTTCACTATGGAGACCGAAGCAGAAGGAAGATTACCATTCCTGGACCTGATGGTACTCTGAGCCACAGTGTGTACGGGAAGAAAATGCACACTGACCTGTACCTGTATTCAAACAGCTGCCACCACCCTGCTCAGAGGAATGGAGTACTAAAAACACTAGAACACATGGACCGCAGCACCTAAGATGCAGAGAATCTGACCCAGAACTTGGAACACCTCAAAATCATGTTCCGAAAAAAACGGGTACTCGGAATGGCAGATTAGATGGGTTCTCCATCCCACCACCACAGCACAACCTGTTGAGACGGATGAATTCAAGCAAGAAGAGGTAGCCACTGCCTTTATTCCATTGAATGGCGCACTATCGGGGAAAATTGGATGTATTTTAAAGAAACACCAAGTTAAAACCGTCTTTTGCCTGCCCAATAAAACACAGGCATTACTGGAAAGTGTGAAAGATGACCTCGGTTTGAGGAAGGCTGGCATATGCCGAATTCCCTTTGAGTGTGGGAAGACTTATATTGTACAAACAGTACGCACCATCAAAGATTGTTACTGAGAACATCAAAGGCATACTCGACTGAAATATCCAAATAAGTTGGCGGTAGCAGAGCACTGTTTGTCCAAGAAACATGAGATGCATTATGAGTGTACCAAGATCCTGGCTCAGACCTTTAAATATTGGGACAGCTTTATAATGAAGGCTATCGAAATTCGCACCAGGGACAATCTTATCAACCAAGATTGCGGCTACAATCTCAGCAAGGCTTGGGACCTGGCATTGAATGTAATTAAGAAGACTCTCAGCAAGAAGTATAAACTAGCAACCAGGGCGGACATAGAGAGCACATCTACGCTACGACAGATTCCGACACCCATGTCTTTGCGACTGCCGGTGCGCAGGCGCGGACACTGGAGATAGTGGCCCGTGGGGGGAGGGGACTTACATTGGTTCGTCAGCACACCTGACGATGTCGTCATGTCCAATCGCCAAAATATTGTGCCCGTTGGACACTATGAAGTGACAGTACACCCGTGGACTGTTTGAGCATATTTAGCGTGTTTCGATGTATAGCCACATGGAGCACACCATCATTCACATTGTTGCTCAAATGTTTTGAGTGTAAACACAGCGCCGGTTACTTATTTTTTTCATGCTGAGCAAACCGTGTTTCGAAAATTTTTTCTCATTGTCAAATGCAGTACTTACGTATGCATTTTTTGCGGTGTTAAACAAACACATATTCAAACACCAATACAAAATACCTATTTACATATTTGCACTTGACAACGAGAAAAAATTCTCAAAATGTGTCATGCTAAGCATGAAAAACTATGTAACTAGTGCAGTATTTCATCTTTTAACTAATGAATGACAGCTGCAGGCTTTCCAAAAACATCGATAATGACGTTTGAAATTAAAAATTCTTGAAACGCGTCATTAAGCATGACAAAATACATAACTAGTGCAACATTTCATTATTTAAATAGTGAATGACAGCTGCAGGCTTTCCAAAAACATAGATTATAATGTTTGAAATTAAGTCAAACGTTCCACTTCCCAGACTGTTACCAATTCCAGTTACATCAGCGGTTTTTATTAGATAATAAACGTTTATTAAATAATGAAAAAGTCCCTGACAAGTCTTTCGATGCCTGTTATGTACATGCACCATATATAAAGTATGGGGGATATCCTACACTTAATTTTCACAGCTTAAAAAATTATTTCCCACATTTTACATTTTCCCGCATTTTACACCATTTTTTGAAGTCCCTTGAAAAGGCGGAATTTCACTGTATTTATAAAACTGAAAAACAGACCAAGTCATAACATCTTCTTGTCTCTTTGGAAAATTTAGAGTGCTCTAAAACGATAGAGATTATGTGCCTATCTGAGCACCACATAACCATAGAGTTAGATATATTACATATAAAAGACTACACTTGAGCAGCTTATGATGCAGAACTAATATGGGAAAATAAGGATTGTTATATATATTATGACCAAACACAAGTTCAAAAACACTGAGACAAATCAATTTTGTAGTGATTAGCATGAAGGAGTGTTTGCTTGTGAATTAATACTAAAAAATAGTTTCAATTGTAACTGTATACAGGTCACCACTGGGAAATTTTCAATTGTTTATGAGGAATGTGGATTCTTTAGTGTGCAAGCAGTTAAAGAGTCTGTGGTGACTTCAATGTAGATTTTATAAAGGGTTCTCACAAGGAAAATGATCTGGAAATCTTATTTGTATCCTACAATTTGATCTGAGTAATTACCTTTCCAACCTGGGTGGATAGACATATCATCATCAACAGTTATCTGCTATATTATCAGGTCCTTTGCCTCTCCATTTTCTGCGATCCATTGCTTCCTTCTTAAGGCTACTGTATGTTGTACCATCCATCACGTCATCCAGTATCTGGAATCTCTTCCTTCCTCACTTCCTTTTCCCTTCTACATAACCTTCTAAAACTGATTTGATCAGTCCATCATTCTTTCTTAATATATGCCCCACCAAATTTCTTTTTCTTCTCTTTATTACATCTAGTAACTGTCTTTTCTCTCCCACTCTTCTCAATACCTCTTCATTTTTTACTCTGTCCATCCAACTTATTCTTTCCATCGTCTGCCATGCCCAGATCTCAAAAGCCTCCAGCCTTTCTCTGTCTTTCTTCCTCACAGACCATGTTTCAGCTCCATATAGAAGAACACTCCACACAAGACTTTTTATGAGTCTCTGCATGAGTTCTCTGTCCAGACCGCTTCAGACAATGCTCCTTTTCTTATAAAACGCCTCTTTTGCCATTGCTATCCTTGTTTTAATTTCTGTGGTGCACTTCCAGTCGGTGTCTAACCTGCTTCCAAGATACTTAAAATTTTGCACCTGTTCTAGTATTTCTCCATTCACCATAATTTTTATTTCCTTGTTTCCTTCTAGTGCCAATATTTTTGTTTTATTTATGTTAATTTTCATTCCATATTTTTTTCTGTTAGTTTCAATGGTATCCACCAAACACTGTAATTCTTTTTCCCCTGTGGTTAGAAGGACCATGTCATCAGCAAACCTCAAACACCCTACTCTTTTTCCTCCAATTTCTACACATTTGTCATCTAATGAGCATTGGTCAATCATATTTTCCAAGTAGAGGATGAAAAGAGTAGGTGATAGACAGCATCCTTGTCTTATTCCTTTTCCTAGTCCGATCCAGTTTGTATTTTCTCCTCTAATTTTAATTGAAACTTTTTGATTAAGATATAATGAGTTTACAAGTCTTCTGGTTTTCCAGTCCACTCTATTTTCCCTCATTATAGTCGCCAGCTTGTCCCAAACCACATTGTCAAATGCCTTTTCTAGATCGATGAAGCACATATATAGGTCTCTTTCTTTTTCAATAAACCTTTCTCCCAAGATTCATAGGAGTCCTATTGCATCTCTGGTGCCAGTATTCCATCTGAAGCGAAACTGCTTCTCGCCAAGCTTCTCATCCATTACTTTTTCAAGTCTTTTCTTAAGTATTCTTAACATCACTTTGGCTGCATGTGAAATGAGGCTGATTGTCCTGTGCTCGTTGCATTTCTTGGTTCCTTGTTTTTTCGGTAATGGAATCATTACTGTTGTCAGAAAGTCCTCAGGCCATTCACCACTGTCATATGTTTTATTACATAATCTCAATATTTCTCTTATTCCATCTTAGTTCAAGCTTTTTAATATTTATTCCGGTATCGTATCTATACCTACCGCTTTGCCATTTTTCATTGCAGCTACGGCAGACTCTACTTCTTCCATTATGATGGTTGGTCTTTTCTCGTCATTACTTACACTGTTGTGTGATTCAAGTTCCAGAGTTTCTGATTTGCTATTTGTGTCATATAGCTCTTTTATATATTCTTCTTACTCAAAATTTCCATAGTATCACTTCCTGCTCTTTTTTGGTCCCATGTCATAGTCTTTACTCTGTTGTGTAGTAGGTTGTATCTTCCCTTCCTGTCCAGTTCTTCAATTTCATCACTTTCCTCTTTTAGCCATTTTTCCTAGCCTGCTCTGTTTCTCTTCACAGTTCATTATTTAACCTTTGGTATGTCTTTCTTGCATTTTCAGTGCTCTTGTTTTTCAACTTTCTTTTCTCCTCCATCTTGGAAATCATATCTTGTGTGACCCATGTTTTTTTCCCCTTTTTCCCTTTTACATATCCAATATTTTGCTGTCCTGCTTTAATGATTCCTTCTTTCAGCATATTCCAGTACTCATTGGCATTATCAGGTGGTTCTTTGTTTCATAATGTGTTGAGAAACTCCTTTGACAGCATTTCTGTAATTTGTTCTTTGTTGGATCTCATCTTCTCTAGATCCCACTTCTTCACCATGGTCGCCTTCTTCAGTTTTTTCATTCTTAGTTCTGTTTCTGCCATAAGTAAGTTGTGGTCACTATTAATATCTTCACCTGGTAATGTGCATTGATTCCATTCCTGTATCTTTCTTCTACCAGTATAAAATCGATTTGGTTCTGTATTTATACCCTGGTGATTTCCAAGTGTAGAGGCTCCTCTTGTGGTTCTTAAACCATGTGCTTTCCGCTATCAGCTACCTTTCCCTGCAGAAGTCAATTAGCCATTCACCTCTATCATTTCTCTTTCTAAAACCATGACTGCCTACTATGTTTCCCTCTTTCCCTTTTCCCACAATGGCGTTCCAGTCTCCCATTACTATTTTGCAGCATTTTTTATTTTTGTCCATTACTCTCTCTATTACATTATACGTTTCCTCTACAATTTGGTCATCGTATTCTGAAGTTGGCATATACACCTGGACAATCAGCAAATCTTTTTGTGCTCCTTTCAGCCTTACACCAATAACCCAGTCATTTGCATAGGCTACATATTCCACACATTTAGCCAATTCCTTTGTCATAATTCCATTCATTCCTTTTACTTCTCCTCCTGAATAGTACAACACATATTCATCTGACTGCAACTCTCCATGTCCATTCCATCCTACCTCAGCAACTCCTACAAGGTCCATATGATTCTTTTCCATCTCTCTTTTAAGGTTTTCTAGTTTTCCTGCTTGTAGCAGAGTTCTAACATTCCAGGTACCAGTTCTCATTTTGATTTTTTGCTTCCTTTCAAGTTGTCTCCCCCGGAGATCTGAATGGGGGACTATTTTACCTCCGGACACTGATTTAACATGAGAGGAAGCCATTTTTGTGCATATACATAGTAGAACTGTAATTGATAATATTTCCTTTGGTGAGGCTCAATACAAGAAAATAAATGTTTATCCAGTAACAAAGTCTCTCTCTGAGCATGACACATGATTATTTAGGATAAACAACAGAGTGATTCACATTATGGATGCTCCTCAGTGGAAGTCTGTTAGAATAATAAATGACTTCAGCACAAAAGTTTTTAAGAATGGTTTCCTGGCAGGAAATTTGAATAGGACCAAATGCTAACAGAAAATGTAATCTATTCCATGATAGATTCATATCATTATTTGAAAACAGCTTTCTGCATAAGCTGAACAGACACAACATAAAACAGGCAAGTAAAAAACCATAGATTTCTAGAGAGATTCAGGCATATTGTAAAAGGAAAAGGGGACTGTACCTGTTGGCAAGAACAAATATGGTCCTGCAGTAGTTGCAAACTACAAAAACTGCCCAAAATTAGTAAGAAAGGTCATAAAAAATCAGGGAAATTCACATAATGCCAAAAACAACAGACTTAAGGCTATATGAAATGTAGTGAAACAAGGGACAAGACAACCAGCCATAGAACATGATAACATCTCTACTGAATTGAATGGAAGAGCTATAAATGACAAGTCACAGGTAGCAAATACTTCTGATAACCATTTCTCAAATATAGCAGAAAATACAGGCATAACCAGTTGAAGAGAAAATTCACAACAGTATGTTGAAAAAGTAACACTCATGAAATTCAATCATATAAATGTATCACAAACTTCTCCTTCTGAAATTAAGAAAATTATACATTCTCAAAAAAAGGAAAAGAAAAAAAGAGAGAGAGAATGCTCATCTGCTTTTGATGTCATAAGAGTATTAAAGATTTGTTTCCACATGATAAGCCCTGTTTTATCTGAAATATGTAATTTATCACTAATTCAAGGCATTTTTCCAGAGAGACTGACGTATACCACTGCTAACCCCTCTTTAAGAGAGGTGATATGAGATATGTCAATAACTACCCACCTGTTTTACTGCTGACACCAGTTTTCAAAATTTTTGAGAAGGTGATGTATTCTATAATAGTATCACAACTTAGCAACAATAATATCAACAACAACTCATAGTTTTAGTTTCAGGTGAGTTGCTGTAATGAGAATTCCATTTACATATTAAGTCACCATATCTAACAAGTTTTAAATAATAAAACAACACCAACTGGTATTTTCTGTGACCTGTCTAAGACATAAACTGTGTTAATCAAATATTCTCCTAGATAAATTGAAGTTTTTACGGGACTGATGGTACAGCCAACCAATAGACAATGACATATTTAACTACAAGAAAGCAGGAAGCTGTACTTAGTAACTCAACCAACACAGTTTGGAGGTGTCATTGTGATGGGGGAGGAATCATGTATGGGGGCTCTCCCAAGATTCAGTCTTGGATCCACTATGGTTTCTCATACACATAAAACATCATCTTTCTAGCATACAACAAGCAGAATTAGTTCTTTTCACAGGTAATACTAGTATTATAATCAGTCTAATCATACGTAAAGAAACAGAAGAAATGGTGAACAATGTTCTTAAATGAATCATTCATTGTCTAGTTTTCTGTGAATGGCCTCACACTCAATTTGGAAAAGACACAATATTTACAGGTCTGCACATACAGGGGTACTACACCAATGATAAATGTAACACATGGTGAGGAAATAATAAATAGGTTGGAAAGAAACTTACTGGCAGATGAAAACTGTGTGCCAGACTGAGACTCAAAATCTGGACCTTTGCCTTTCATGGGCAAGTGCTCTACCATCTGAGCTACCCAAGCATAACTCATGCCCCATCCTCACAGTTTCAATTCTGCCAGTACCTCATCTCCTACCTTCCAAACTTCACAGAAGCTCTCCTGCATACCTTGCAGAACTAGCACTCCTGGAAGAAAGGATATTGCAGAGACATGGCTTAGCCACAGCCTGTGGGATGTTTCCAGAATGAGATTTTCACTCTGCAGCAGAGCAGACATTGATATGAAACTTCCTGGCAGATGAAAACTGTGTGCCAGACTGAGACTCAAAAAACTGGACCTTTGCCTTTCATGGGCAAGTGCTCTACCATCTGAGCTACCCAAGCACAATTCACACTCCGTCCTCACACCTTCAATTCCACCAGTACCTTGTCTCCTGCCACACAGTTTTAATCTGGCAGGAAGTTTCATATCAGTGCACGCTCTGCTACAGAGTGAAATCTCTTTCTGGAATAGGTTGGAAAGTTCAAAATTCTTGGGTGTACATATTGATGAAAATTTAAACTGGAAAAACCACATTCTGGAACTCAAAAAACAACTTAGTTCAGCCACATTTGCACTTAGAGTCATCACAAATCTTTGGGAGAGAAATCAGAAAGTTGACATTTTTGCACATTTTCAATCAATAATGCCACATGGGATAATATTTTGGGGTAACTCATTTTTAAGAAAGAATGTCTCCATTGCTCAAAAACCTGCTGTAAGAATAATATGTGGTGCTCACCCATGATCGTCTTGCACGTATCTAGTTGAGGAGTTGCCCATTTGGCTACTGCTTCAGAGTATATTTATTCCCTCCAGAAGTTTGTTGTAAATAGTACACTATATTTCAAAACGAACAATGCTGTACATAATTACTATACCAGCAGAAAAAATGACATTCATTACTCCACAGAACGGTTATCTTTAACACAAAAAGGGGTGCAGAATGATGCAGCAAAAACTTTTAATCACTTACCAGCAATATACAATGTCTAACAGACAGTAAAGTAAAATTTGAAATAAAACCGAAATAGTTTCTCCTTGATAACTCCTTCTATTCTGTAAAAGAATTCATATTACTGTAATGTGTAGTAGGTGGTGGGTAGAAATTAATAACTAATATCTGTATATATTTTTGAAAATAAAGGAAGAAAAAAAGAAAATCCAAAAACTTCTAAATATTCAGCATGTAGCCATATTCACAAATTAATTTGTAATGTAATGTAAAATGACTCATACTATGGCGTTATGATTTATCATGCAAAATTATCCATAGAACATGAAACTAATTAAATTACACAGAAAATTAACATGGTTTTACCATTGGAGATTGCCATCGAAGACTAGTTGCGGAAACCTAAGAATTAACAATTTTCTTTGTAAATATATGAAATTCCACAATATTTCCTACACATTTGTGGCATCTGTTGTATGAGTTGTCTGCTTTAAACTCCAGTAACTGTGATCTGGTATTATTGACTTTTAGTTCCTGATCATTACAATATCTAGTCCATTCTGATGTTCCATGTGTTAAAACGTTTTATATCCTCTTTGTTGTCACCATAATACAGCAGAAAGGTGTCTTCAGTGTATTGAAGTAAATATGTCAGAATTAGGAGGATGTACAATATCATCTACATATTCAAGAAAATGATCCAAGTATTGACTCCTGCAGCACATCCTGTATTACTATTTCAGTCATGGACTGAATGTTGATTTTTTTCACTGTATTTTCATAATTTGTATTGGTGTATTGCTTATGGCATTTTAGCTACGTAGACAGCAGTTCAAGTGGTATGTGTGTGATACTGCCTGCCCTCAGTTTCTGCCAGAGAAACGCATAGTTGACCAGATTGAAAGCCTTTGTGAGATGTAACAAAATGCCCACCATGCTCTTTTCTTCATATATATAGTTATAGCTTTTCTGCATGAATTGTGTGACAGCTGTTGTGATGTGATCTTTTCGAAATCCACGTTGTGTTTCTGCAAGATTATTTTATATGAAATAAGGCACACATATGTGCCAGCATCAATGAGTCAAAAATGATACTAAATCTAGGTAACAGTGATATTGGTCTGTTGTTTGTTGCTTCCTTCTTTGATCCTTTTTATGTATGCTTTTGCATTGCTCCTTTTCAGTGCATTGGTAAACATACCTCCTTTGATGATACAATGGATGAGACATGCAACTGGTTAAACCACCACATTTGAGCATTTTTAAATTACTGTGCAGGAAAGACCATCCCAACCACTTGAGTGTTTGCTTTTTAACTGTAGAGTTATTTTGTTTATCCCTTGTTCTACTACGTCCTCAAATTCAAAGCCCTTATGTGTTGTGTAGTAGTGTACTGAGTTGTTGAGAGGATCTGTGTCTGGAATTATGGTGCCAATTGGGGAGATAAAATGCTTGCTAGGAATGTTACAAACAGATTTTTGATCTTGCATCAGTGGATCACGTCTGATATTTATTGCCTTCCAATACATGTTCATTCATGTTTTACAGCATTTATTAATGAGGTTCCAGCAGGCATGGATTTCATTTGCTGACTGTACTACAGATTCAGTGTGAGCTCATTTTCTAAAAATTAGCAGTTCTGATTTGAAACTTCGCTTGGCATTTGTATATTTTTCTTTGAAAATGTACACTATATACAGGGTATGGATATTTTGTCCGAGCTTGATTAATCTAGCTGGTAATTTTCCACTGATAGGGAATTGTTCTTATTTTAGTTGGCCAACAAGAGTCAGATTGCCTCAACAGAATAGAACTGAATTAATCCCATTTATTATTTGATTTTTCTAACAAGTAGACTACCTCCCGTTTCTCCCTAGTTAGTGTATTTTTCTATGTGATTGTGTTTGTAGTGGTTAGGCTTCACTTCTGTTGAAATATTTTTGCATTTTATGAAGGATCCACATTTAGGTAATCAATTTCCTGGCAATGATGATCAGGGAAGTGGAATTCCATAAATGTAATATAGTGTACTTATGTAGCAATATTGACTAAGTACAGTATGTATCAAGCAGTCTATCTAATTATATTAAAAACAAAGATTCTAAGACTTACCAAGCGGGAAAGCGCCGGCAGACAGGCACATGAACAAAACACACAAACACACACACAGAATTACGAGCTTTCGCAACTGGCAGTTGCTTCGTCAGGAACTGCCAGTTGCGAAAGCTCATAATTCTGTGTGTGTGTTTGTGTGTTTTGTTCATGTGCCTGTCTGCCGGCGCTTTCCCGCTTGGTAAGTCTTATAATCTTTGTTTTTAATATATTTTTTCCATGTGGAAGTTTCTTTCTGTTTTATTTAAGTCTATCTAATTATTTATAACTAATTAAATGGCACTCAATGCAATTCTTGTAACTACCCTATGTAAACTATAGTGTTTAGGATCAAGTAAAATTAGTGTAAATTTCTCCTGTGTACTAGGTGACGAATATTATTATTATTATTATTATTATTATTATTATTATTTTAATTTTTCATAGAAATCATCCCAAGATTTTAACTCTTCTGAACGAGCAGTTCCCCATTTCACCACATCACCCTCCATGTAACTAAGTGCAAAATCTATTTCCTGAGAATTTTCCCACCTCTTTGATAAATATCTAGTGAACACTCATAAAAATCAGGTTAGATGTACTTCACCATTTGGTTAGTAAACTATTTTGACAAATTCATCCCATTCCCTAGCTGAAGTCCTTCTATTAAATCTCCAGAGAATCCATTATTATATTTAACATGCCTTTTGCTTACTACTTCCTTTGTTTTTTTCCAGTTCTGGCAGAATTTTTTAAATTCCTTTTCATTTTTAACTAAATGTTCTGCAGAATTAGGGGTACTTACAGTTTAGTCAATTCTCTAGAGTAGAGTTTTATTGGTCCTGTAATCATACAGTACACAAATAGTACATTCTGATGTAGGAAAAGTCAATGTATAACAAAATATAATGTTAAATATGTATTAATTTAATTATTTCTGCTTTTTTTAATGGATTTATTTAACCTGACAAGATTAGGGCCATCAGGCCCTCTCTTACATCTAACCAGGCATTCTACTTATTTTACTTTCATATGTTTTATTAGGCATGTTAAACTACATCTAGAGTTTATATTCATAGATGATAAGTACTGCTATAATTAGACATTATGATAGAGACATATTTTAGATAGGAGTGCTAGCCGCATGGGGTATGAGGGAGACTGACGGTGAAGGGAGGAGAAGAATAAGGACATTATGAAAAATAATCAAGGGAATAAAGGAAAAGAAGATTGTGTGGCTAATGGAGACAGATGAAGAGGAAGAATAGAAAGGAACAAATAGACACTAGCTTTGGTATTTGACAGAGGGGAGGATTAGCGTCGTACATTAATTATTTGGAAAACGTTATGAGGATGATAGTAGGAAATGATTCAATTGCTTCTTAAAAGCAGCAGGGGATTGAATTTTGCACAAGGTAGGGGGAAGTTTGTTCCAGAGGCAGACAGCGGCAACTGAGAAGGAGTTTGAAAAGGTTTTTGTTTTGTGAGTGGGCACAGTTAGGATACCAAATAATAGTGACCTTGTGTTTCAATTATGATGGCATGAAAGGTGTTTAATCTCTGAAGCAAGGTACTGCGCGATGAGGAGCCAGTGAAATAGACATAGAGTGTGGTAGTCACACAGTTTGTCTGGTCACAGCCACCCTAGCTGGGAGTATGAAGCACTAACATGATCATACTGGCGAATGTTGCAGGTGTAACGCACACAGACATTCATGGTTAGTTCTAACCGTCTTTTGTTTTAACAAGTCATGCATTGTTGAATTACATCACAATAGTGGAGGTTCGGTAGAATGAGTGCCGCATTGAGCTGAAGTTTCACGTCCTGTGGAAATATGTTCCAAAACTTTTTGAGAGCACAGAGACAAGTGGACATATTGTGGCATACTGCAACTGTATTCTCTGCCCAGTTGAGATGCTCATCCAAAGTTACACCCAAATTCTTAACTGTTTTCTGATATGGTAATGGAATAGCATCAAGCAGAATAGGAGGCAGCCATTCATGGAAATCTGAACTTATTTATTTCTGATGAGCTATTAAGATTACTTGTGTTTTTTTGCGTTTAGTTTAAGCCCCAGGTTTTTTGCCCATGTCACCACTGAAGACAGATCGTCATGCATCTGAGCAATTGCAGTGTTTGTATCTTCAGGTGATGGTTAGGTAGAGCTGGATGTCATTGGCATAGAAATGATATTTACAGGAGGACAAAACCAACAAAATATCATTGACATATAAGGAAAACAAAAGTGATCCTAAGACTGATCCTTGTGGTGCACCTGGGGAGACATGTTTGCAGGAAGACTTTTCATTTACAGAGACAACACATTGCTGTCTGTCTTTAAGTAGCTTTCAAACCATCTCATTGCACTATCTGAGAAATTAAGCTGTTCCATTTTTCTGACCAATATTTCAAAGTTAACAGTGTCAAAAGCTTTGCTGAAGTCCAGTAGTGTCAATATTGTTGCCTTTTGGCTGTCTACGGCATATTTCATGTCATCATTTACTTTAATTAGAGCAGTGTTTGTGCTGTGGTGTTTATGGAAACCAGATTGAAATTTATCATATAGGTCGCATTCATGCAGGTGTTCAGTGATTTCATCATGAACAATATATTCAAGTGCTTTGGAAACAGTAAGCAGTATGCTAATTGGTCAGTAATCAGTAGGCAGTCGCAGATTTTCAATCTTAGGGATGGGTCGAATTATGCTTCTTTTCCACGCAGTACGGTATATTCCGTTCATGAGGGAAAGATAAAATATATCAGTTACGACAGGTACTAATATGTTGGCAACATTCTTAGTCATTGTTATACTGATACTGTCATTGCGAAGAATTCACTTAATTCATTAGCTGAGACATGAAAAGCAGTTTCCGATTTTGCTTTTCCGACCTCCAAGCTATGGAGATTATTCCATAGAGTCGTGGGTGTCAGATCGCTACATACAAGGGAGCGAGCATGCCTGATTTTAGCATTGTGAATGCATTGTTTCACTCTGTTCTGTAGCTTTCTACATTCTTCGAAACACTCATGTTTTGGATCTGCCTTGAAATGCCTGTGGGCAGAACCCCTATTATTCATAATTTGATGTAATTCAGTTGTCAGCCATGGAACAGGAGATTTTCTTAGACAGATTGTGCATACAGGTGCGTGTTTGACATAGAGGGCAGTGAGTTTATCAGGCAGTTCATTAATTTTGCCATAGATTGTAGGTTCTCTGATTATTTAATGCCATGAGATTTCTGAGCAATTGGCTGTTAGAGCATCAAGATCAATACGTTTCAAGTTCCTACAAGTTATGTAATGCAATTTGATCTTTTGGAGCTGCACAGAATAGGCCTCGAATATTACATCATGTGCTGAGAGGCCTGGGGCCAAGGTTTGAACAAAAACATCTCTTACTTTGTCAGTCTGTTTTTTTTGTGATTATGTCTATAAGAGTATGACAGTATCCTGAATGGTGTGTAGGTTGAAATGGAAGAATGTTCATGAGAATGTTCATGCTATTGCAACTAAACATTCTTCTTGGGTTTATTGCGGAGGGAGTGTCTCTTAGCAGGTCTATGTTCATGTCTCCCAATATGATGACATATTTTTATTGACACTGAAGTGAATGTAATTCTGACTGAAAGGAACTCATTGAGCTTTTTTTTTGGTGGCCTGTACATGACACCAGTCAAGCACTTCCAACTTTGTATATTTATTTCACTAAACATGAATTCAGCCTCTTTTTCTTCATCAGGGTTTGACATACATAAGACTTTCGCTTTCAGATCTCTTCATATATATGCTTTGTCCCCGACACCTCGCTTTTTTTTGTCTGTCTGTCCTAAGAAATGTGTATCCTGGGAGATGCAAATGATATGTGTGGTTTTAACCACATTTTGGATAAGAGGATTATGTGGTAGTTTAGTTGGTTGAAGAGGAGGCTAAGTTCTTCATAATGTGCTGATAACGACTTGATGTTGCAGTGTGCTACTGAAAGCTCTGACACATTCCACTGAGCAGCCTGGAGTAGGGTAGTAGAATGGTTTGTCCCTTTGTTAGGCACTACCTGCCACGAGGGGCACTGGCCGCTGCTTCTGCGAAGTGACATTCCACAGGGGTGTCCAAGATTTTGCATCCCCTGTTTACAACTCCGCAAGTGCAGAAAGAAAGGCAATAGCAAGAGATCTCCTCAGGTTGCAGATGCAACGAGAATATGACCAAAACAGCGATGACTGTGTGTCACCGTGTATCCTCCGTCGTAAGAGATGAAATGTAATTAGTGTATTTGAAACAGATTAGGGTGGAAAGAAGGAAAAAGGGGAGTGATTTAAAAGGCCAATGCTGCCAGCAGAGAGTAGAAAGCTTAATAACTAATAGAGAATCATAGGAAGTTACAATTAAATTGAAATTTACTAAAGTGATACTGATAGTGATTTTTGTTATGAACAATTTAAACTGAAGAGATGGGTGATTAATGAACTAAAGGAGAGATTAATAACTGCAGTGGTACTATTACAGAATGGAAGAGAATAAACAGTGCAAATAAAAATAGTATTAGCAGTAACTAAAATTAAGTAAATGTTAGAACTACAGGTACAAAAAATAACACAAAGTTAACAGAATTACAAAAACGATTACTTGAAAGTATAAATATGGGGATAATTAAAAAGTTAGTATAATTGCAAAACTTTATATATGAGTATAGGGTATGTTACAATTTGCAAATGGTGTTACGTTTGCACTTTTGGCTCGAGTAGTTTCACTCAATATTATTCAGTTCTGTCATGTTTTAACTGTCTTCTTTCCAGCTGCTGTCTTCATGATTACTCTGTCATCCTGAGTCTGAAGACCAAAATGGGATATGGCACTGTTTAAAATCTTTAGTCATTCTCATGTCAGATCTTCCCTTATTGTAAGCCCTGTCCTTGCTAATCTCTTCTTCTGGGTAAAGTTATCTGCCGTTTTTCAGTATGAGAGAAATTTTACTATTATTGGATGAGGTTTGGTAGCATCTGGTAGTTTTCTTCCCACCTGATGGCTCCTGTCAACATCTGCCTTATGCACTTCAGCACCTAATTTTTCACATCCAACCTGTATAAGCAGTTTGTCTGTGTCTTCTTCCTTATTTTCTGTTACACCAGACAGTCATAGACTATTTTGCCTTTGGTACTGTTCTGGTTTGTCTGTCATTCCAGATAGTTTTACTTCCAAATCTTGTGCCTTTTTCTCATACTCAGACACAGATTTTTTAATGCTGTAATTTCAGCAGTATTGGCCCCAACAGTTTCATGCATTTTGGCCAATACCGTTGCCATTACTGCATCTGATATAGTGCCTGCTATCAGATCGAGATTGTTTTTATTGTGAAGTGCAGTGTTTACCTCAGAGCAGACCAGCTCCGCTATACTGGGAGCCGTGGCCACAACTTCTGCCAAGAGAAGGCCTGCCACAACTGTTGCTACCCTGCTGCTGGATGCACTGCTGTTGAGTCTACTGTTTACCATTTTTCCAGCATAGATATTGGTGGAGCACAGAAAAAATAGCACTTCTGCACAGAACACAGTAGTTTATACAATTTCCACTGGCACTAGACAACACTACCTGCAAGAGCACCTTTGAATTCAACTAAATTCCATGAGCCAAACTTAACACATGTTACACTGCAGCTGCCATCCTATTCATATATTCAAATGATCACTGAATACTATATACAGAGCAAATATTGTACAAAAATAAAGAGTAGATATTTTAAAGCCGAAAGTGCATGTACTGTAATGGCAGAATAATATTTGTATTACAGCATCATTTACATGGTAAATCATTCAAGTTCTAGTAAATATATCTAAAAACAAAGATGCTATAACTTACCAAACAAAAGCATTGGTATGTTGATAGAGATAAAAAACACACAAATTACAAGCTTTCGCAACCCACAGTTGCTTCATTACGAAAGAGGGAAGGAGAGGGAAAGACGAAAGGATGTGGGTTTCAAGGGAGAGGGTAAGGAGTCATTCCAATCCTGGGAGCGGAAAGACTTACCTTAGGGGGAAAAAAAGGGGTACACACACACACACACACACACACACACACACACATATCCATCTGCACATATACAGACACAGGCAGACACGTGTAAAGACAAAGAGGTTGGGGTGTCTTTATATATGTCTGCCTGTGTCTGTATATGTGTGGATGGATATATGTGTATAACCCCCTTTTTCTCCCTACGGTAAGTCTTTCCACTCCCAGAATTGGAATGACTCCTTACCCTCTCCCTTAAAACCTACATCCTTTCGTCTTTCCCTCTCCTTCCCTCTTTCGTGAAGAAGCAACCATGGGTTGCGAAAGTTTGTAATTTGTGTGTGTGTGTGTGTATGTGTTTTTGGTCTCTATCAACAGACCAATGCTTTCGTTTGGTAAGTTACAGCATCTTTGTTTTTTGATATATTTTTCCCATGTGGAATGTTTCCCTCTATTATACTCATGTCATTAAAGTTCTAGTAACATTTATATGATACATCACTAAGGGAAAGACGCAAATGATTAGTGACCTACCTGAAAGAACTCGTGGAGGCTTTAAAAGCAGTGATGAGTCAAATATGCCTTAGCAGTTGGCTTGAAATTTGCCAGGTCATTTACTGACTTAATTTGTGGAGGAAGTATATTATAAATAACTTTCCCATAATACAGGGTTCATTTTTTTATTCAGAGTGGTGTTGGTGGCCTCTAAATGAATGTTTCATTTTTGCCTGGTGTTATAGCAGTGGATATTTTCATTTTTAGGGAAGAGAGTGGGAGAGTGGGATTTTCCATTGAATATTTTTCAGAGACGCTGTTATCTCATACACATAAACACAAGGAAATGGGAGGATTTCTAGCTTTTTAAAAAGTGGTCTGCAGGTTTTGTTTCATTTTATACCTTCCATTATTCTTATAATTCATTTTTGTAGCCTAAAGAGCTTTTGGCCAAGAGAAGAATTTCCCCAGAAAATAATTCCTTATTTCAGTTGTGAGTACATACAGGCATAATACAAAGTTTTCAGACAATCGTTGTGGCAGCATCTCTCTAATATTCTCATTAAGTAGCATGTAGTGCTTAATTTCTTACAAACTTTTCAATATGCATCCTCCATTTAAGATTTTCTTGGAGCCATACTCCCAAGAACTTAATGCTGTCAACATACTGAAGGTCTTTGTCAGATCAATGAATGTGAATAGTTTGCTCACATTTTTTCACATTATAGAAAGTTAGTGCCATTGTCTTACTTGCATGTATTACCAATCTGTTGTGACTTAACCAGTTTTCAGTGTTGTTCAGTGTCTCTGTTGTTGACTTCTGAATCATTTCCATTTATTTCCCACTCACTAGCACACGTGTATCATCAGCAAACTAGATGATATTCTCACAGAGTTAATTTAGGTCATTCATGTGAATGAATAGAAATAGAAGAGGTCCCAGAATTGAACCTTGTGGCACTCCATATTTAATGGTTTCATAGTTTGAATAGTGCTGAGTGAGTTTATTGAAGTTTTGATGTTGCACATCAACCACTATTTTTGACTGCTTAGGTATGACTTTATCCAGTCGTTAGATGTCCCTCTAATCTCCATGTTGTCAAGCTTAAGCAATAGTTTTGTGTGATCTATGATATCAAAAACCTTTGAGAGATCTAGACATATTGCAGTGGCATTTTTGCCATTATCTAGTTCCTGAAGTGCTTCACTTAATAGTTCAAAAATTGCTGTATCAGTTGATCGACCTTTCCTCAAACCATGTTGTGCTATGGATAGTATTTTGTGCTCTTCCAGAAAATCTACTGCTCTTCTTAGAAAAAAAAATTCTATGAGTTTTGAAAATACATACAGGGGAATGGGCCTGCAGTTGGTCACTTCATCCTTTTTAACTCTTTTTGAATAGTGATTTGAGCTTAGCTCTTTTTGGCATGATGGGAAAATTGCGGTTTGAAAGGAACTATTATAAAGGTGAGCTAATGGTTCAATAATGAGGTCTCCACATTTTTTATAAGGTTCTCTGGGATGCCATTTATTCCAGAGGAATGATTCACATTTAAAGTTCTGACAGAACTTCTTTCTGGGTTGTTGGAAAGAGAAACAGTGAAGTAGGATTTATGTTGGTATCTACTGATGATACTGGGAAACTTGCATTGCAAGGTTTGATTTCAGTGATTAAATGCTCACTTATATTGCTAAAATAAATATTGAACACATTTGATATTTCTTTAGATTCAATAATTTCTTTGCCAATACAATTCAATTTAATACTGGAATTCTGAGGAGAAACATTGTCAGTTTGCTATTCCACTATACTCCATACAGCCTTAATTTTGTTATTCGAGTTATTTATATAACAGTCATTTGCCATTACTTTAGCTACTTTGATCACTTTTCTAAGTATAATTTTATAATTCTTTAAACATGCAAGGAATTCATTGGATACCATGGAAGACTTGGAGATCTCATATAATCTTCATTTTTCAGCACATGACTTTTTTATACCTGTTGTCAACCACCAATTTTTTCTGTTGAGCCAACTACACTTAATTTTCTGATTTTTAACTGGAAATGACATGTTAAAATAATGTGTAAATATATCCACAAGTATGTTGAACTTCTCATCTGTGTTTTTGTATCTGTACATGTCAGTCCATGTCTCCTTCTTTAGTTTTGATGGCTGAAGGTTATTCCTATTTTTATTGTTTCTGTTTGTTTAGTTAAGTTCAGCATTGAAGATAGTTTAAGAATCTGTGCATAGTGGTCACTGAAACCCGTTTTGAAGTTTCTAGCTGCATTTTCATGGCTTTGCTTGTTTGTCAGTATCATATCAATAGTGGTGCTGGATACACTTGTAACTCTGGTAGGGGAATTTATAATTGGGAGCAAGTTGTATGTTGCATAAATAGCCATAAGGTCATGTCTATCTTTTGAAACTTTGAAGGTCATCTCTATCTTTTGAAACTTTGTTAAAGTCAATGTTTAAGTCTCCGCATATTATAACTGTTTTGTTTAGGTCCCTGATACTGTCAAGACTACCTTCATGTTGGTTAAAGAACATTTTTATGCTTGAGTTTGAACTTCTTTACAGGCAAATGATTAGTGTTTTTATTGAGGTTAGTACTACAGTAGATATTTCAAAATCACCTTCTTTTTCATAACTTTTCAAGAGATTTTAGGCGGTAATAGCTGATACTGTTTTTCACAAATATACATGTTCCTCCATCTGTAGATATTTTTCTACAGAAATGAGATGTCATAATATAAACCTATATACTTGTGACTGCTAACATCTCAGCAGTTTGCCAATGTTCAGTAAAACACATTGCAGATACTTATTTTAACTGATCTGACAGTAATACTTCTAGCTTATTAATTTTGGCTTGCGATGACTGCACATTTTAATGGTGTTTCTGCTTGGCATATCTGATTCATCACTTACCTTGATTTGTTTCTGCTTTCCTTTCTTTTTAATCTGAAGAACATTTCTGGGATGAACTATGGAGTTGCTGTCTTCATCTATGGCCAGTTGATCTTGTATCTTCTGCTTGACTGTGTCATATATTCATTCCTACAAACTAGCGAAAGTAGGCTGGGGACTAAGAGTAACAATCAAATCCCTAGACTGCTCTAATATGTTCAACCTTATCTGGGTGTCTGAGATTTGCTCACTAACGTTATTAAACTGCCACTTCATAAATTCTTTCATTTGTTTCTAGTTATTATTTAATTCACAGACTTGCTCATTGATCTAATTTCTTACTAAATCACATTGATTGATCTCCTCTGTATATAACTTCCTTTTTTAAGTATTTATAGCCATCTGCAATTCTGAATTATTGGTATTACTATTAGTTATCTTACTGCTTTAATCATTTTTTAATTCATCACTAGAGGTTTTAAAATCATTTCTTAATTAATTTTTTAATTCATTACTAGAGGTTTTTAAGTCATTTCTTAATTCTTAGTTAATTCTTGCAGAACTCTTCTTCTTTAAATAGTTTTGGTAAATTGCTCTCCATGATACGAGTAACCACAGGCATACAATAAATTCAACAATAAACTAGAAGAAGAACCAAATCATGAACTTGTACTACTAAAGAAATAAAATCACTCATCATTAAACAGCAGAATGATGAGTTATGGTCACACAATTACAATCAAAATAATAGAAAAACAAATAGTTTATCTCAGATACAGCTCACCAAAGTTGTGCTGAACTGATAGTGATTGCTGATTACATCTTGTCAGCTGACTCCAATGTATTGCTAAGTTGGAACAGCAGTGGATTGTGGTGAGGCAGTACATTAGGGTGTTGCCCATGTGTCATACTGAAGCTGTGATGACAGTCAGAGATGGAACAAACTGCTATCGTCGCTATTTCAACTCATAGACTGATCAAACTTCTTCCACCGTAGCCAAAAATAAATGTCAATTGGTTGACTACATACACTTTCCCCTCTTTATTCACAGGCACTGCACCTTTTAATAGTGCTTACACTGCAAATTACTGGTGGCTGTTAACATTCATTGTCAAAGACAATGTCATATTTCTCCAATTTCTTCTTGATAAATTTCTTAAAATTCTTCTTTTTGTTGTTCTCTAACAGCATTATATTTGCGTCCATCGCTAGGGCACAAAAATTAAGTGTATATCTTTACTTAGTCCTGTTGAAGAACAGAGCCAAAATGGAGCATTAATTTATTTATTTTGGGTCTATTCCATCTCACTGTGTGATATATTCTCCGTGATCACCTATCTCATAAAGTTAACTACTACCCAGATCCACAAGTTAAATCTGAACAACTGGTGCTTTTCTGCTCTTGCTAGTAGACTTCTTTTCCTTTACAGAGTCCCCAGTGCTAGAGGATGGAAGAAAGCTGAGTCCTTCTCAGTTTTACATATTGATCTGCAATATTTCTTCTTACAACAACAATATATTTAAGCTTATTTATACAGTGAGTTAATTGTTACCAGATATGTTTATTACAATTTATCACTAATCTTTGAATGCAAATATCCTGCACAACGAGAATACTTTTTGACAAGCAAAATGACCAACACCACTATAGATGTTGTGTATACCATTCTTCCATGGCCACAACATCCCCTTAAACTGTGATGTCTAAGAACAAGCAAACAACAGCAGGTGGACATGCTGAACTCATCATCCTGTCTTGCAGATATGTTGCACCTATATATACCCCAAATTAACTGCATATGCAATGGAACTTTGATTTTACATTCTCCAATTTTATGTTTTTGTATGCCTTAAATTTGTGTCTTTTGTGAGAAACCCATAAGTTAAAGGATAAAAATTCCCCACTTTTACATTTCTCCATAGTGAGGTTTATCTCAGCTCTACTTTCTTACTCAATGTCTTGCTTGACTTTATCCCATTTTCATCCTATTGACATTTTATATCACTGAACGAGTTTCAAGTGGCACAAAAGACAGCTGTTTCACACCGCAGGTAGTGGTGGAGTTAAGGGAATATTTTTGGCTGTCACAGAGAGGGGAGACAGGAGAAGAAATGCTGATGTAACTCAAGGTTGGCACTGCCAATGCAACTTCCAACATTCAGCTTCACTGCCCAATTATGATACAACTACTGCTAGGATGCGGCAGCAATGGAAAAACAGGACAATCAATGTCAAGTGTTCCAGACTCAGCCAATACATGATGATGGGTCCAGCTGTTATCTTTTCTTGTATCACTTATAGCACAGTCTTGTCTTTTAGCATGTATTTCTAACGTACTATGTTCAACAACAATATCAATCGTCGAGCTTTTAAATTCAAACACTGAATCTCGTAGAATATGCTTTGTCAGAATCAAGAAGACTTTCGTCGTTTCTGGCTAGTGAGCTCTTATTACCTAGCTACTTGTTACATCACCCAACAGGCAGGGAAGCTACCACACTACACTAAAGCCAGTTTTACATGAACAACTTACTGGTTAAAATTAACTATTCAAAGTGTGCATGCCTTTTGTACTTGCATGTAAATCAGCAACCAGCCACAATGTGAGTGTTTATATGGCATCAATGATCTACAGATTGTGCCAAGGGTGGAGTTCTAAGTTTATGAGTATGTTGCACACTGCACATGCACATAGACAAGGGACTATTGTGGGGTCTACTAAATTGGAAATCATAACCTATTCTGGTCAAGTTCACTCCAGTTATAGAAATAGATTTTGTGATTTTGTGTCTTCTTAAACTTTATTGTATAGTTTGCTTTGTTTTCATCACACAATGAAAAATTACACAAGGTCCTGGTATTTTTTCCTACTAGTGTTCCCTACAAGAGAGAGGGAATATCTGAAAGCAAGAAGTATTCACGTTTTATAGAGAAAGTACTGACACTGTGTATAGATAAGAATGCAAATTGATAAACATGTTTCAATGAAAATAATATCAACAGTGGAAAACTCAGACTTTCTTAACAAGAAAAATATTTTCTGTTGTTAATTGGTATCTAGCAATAAAAACAAGATACAAAGGGTAAAGGAAAAATGCACCATTTCTATATATAGTCTGATGTGTTTGCAAGCATACATTTTCCAGACTAAATAAATATATGTGTTCTGAAATGTTTGGATGACCCTGTCCCATTCTTTCTGTTCTCCTGAGTGTGAACAGAAAAACCCACTTAAAACAGATGAGAAATGTAACAGGAATAAAACACCAGGGGTGCTGCAGTAAATGCACTTGTCTCAAGCAGTCAATTGAGACAAGAATGTCAATAATATAAAAGGAGCTTTTAACAGACATAAAAAGAACATGCATGTTAGATACACTCGCATCACCAGAGTAGCTGCACTGCCATTGGCTACGGAGGGGGAGGGGGGGAAGGGGGCAAAAAAAAAAAAAACTGATTTCAACGTGTTAGATACTGATGCTTTTCACCATGCTTCACAGTTTTCAATTCAAATCACCACTTTCATCAATTTTTCCTTTTTCCTGGGCGAGCACAAAAGAAAAAAATCTCTCACAAATTTACGCTTTGAGATATAATTTGTGGTCATAGTATATCAGAAAATGCTCAATTACCTTGTACCCAGACACCAATTTCAATTTTTCTATGAGTTTTTCTTGCTGTTACACATCTGTGATTTTTTTAAGAACTGATGAAATTCATTACCACAAATTATTGTATAAACATTGTATTGTACATTTAATTTCCTTCACTTATATAGATTTTATACAATGTATTGTTGGAGGTTTTAACATCTTCCTCGATCTGCATTTTCATCAATTTTGTGTTTTTTATGTTTGGATTGCATGAAACTTAAAAAAATAGGAGTTTCACTTTTAATGAACCATTTCTCTGACAATATGCTATCCAAAACCTAACTGCTAATAAAAACATTGATTAAATGCCATTATCACCCTTCATCATTTAGAAGGACCATAAATGTGACCCATCTTTTCCTCAAAGTGATGTGTTAAGTCTCACAGGATAGCTCACTGTACTACACAATGTATACCCTCTTGATGCTCCCTTCACAGATATATCTGAAGCTTCATTTATCTATTTAGTCTGTTGAAAGTATTGTTTGTAACACCTGAGGAAGAACAAATTTCTTGTAGTTGGTGTACACATTGGTGCCCACATAAGCCTTGCAGTGACAGCAACTCCACACTCCTTGAAGCTCATTTTCTGCAAGTCTGGCATTCAGTAGAGCCATATCAAGAAAATGTAATATTATGTGAAGCTATCATTTTACTTTCATTTGCATTATCTGAGCTTAGTCACTTCTGAATAACTGGTAATTCACTGAGTAACTAACTGATATAGCATGCCAAGAACCAAGCAACAACAGCACATAAAACTAAACTCCCGCAAGAAACTACTTACAAACAACAGAGCACATGAGAAACATGAGTTATAACAGTAATTTCAAACCCAGACAGATGGAAATGTGTGGTACTGAACACCAAGCACTGGAGATGGCTTCTAGAGGTCTTTAACTATTTATAAACATCAAGGTAAGCTACGTAGCCAACCTAAAAATGTGATTTCATACAGTAATCCCCAGTAAACACAGGGCTAACAATCAGTTATGAAAGTGATGAGCCTCTTGTGATACATGTCAGTAGTACAGTGTTCTTTCTTTTTTGATGGTCCATAACACCTGCTGTTAGGCATTCATTCCTTAATGTAGTGACCCAGGAAAAGAATAAATCTGGTATCAGTTAAGTGGATATTTTGGGGTCACTCACCATGAGTCATTATTTCACGCAGTGCAATTAATCTCCATTTCACTATATGTGAGAGATGGTGATATGTGAGAGATGACAGCTATCCATGCCATGGCTTATTTCATGGCGTTTCTGTAATCCAGAGCATTCTATTACATTGTATGTATGTGATGGGGATTCATTTATCAATTATGATATGCTAATGTATTTGTCTTCATTGTGACCCAAAGTTAGGCACTGATAAGCTAACAGAATGCTGGTAAATGTGTCACAGCCATACAGTGACAATTTATAAGGAAGCAACCTGACCTTCTCATGGAATTAAATAGTGTTTTCTATGGTTGACAGTGGGTTCAACAGCAGTGAGGCAAAAAAAATATGTATGTGGATCTCCCCTACACAATACAGCACTGTGCCACTGTGTGTGTGTGTGTGTGTGTGTGTGTGTGTGTTAGAATGCTGACTGCATCTCCCTTATATTTCTGTTATGTGATTAGCAGACTACATTGCTTTGAAACCTCTAATGCTTGGAAGCTAATTAAAATTTCATTGTTTCACATTAATATATAAGAGTAAGCACCAATACTAAAACAACTAGCATTTTTTCAGCCTGAAAAAATTTCTATGTTTGCAAATTAGTTTTATTACTGTTTGTTTGTATTCAGTTTTTAAAATTTCATCATTTCACATTAATATATAAAAGTAAACAGCAATACTAAAATAACTAGCATTTTTCCAGCCTGAAGAATTTCTATATTTGCAAATCAGTTTTATTACAGTTTGTTGATATTTAGTTTTATGATATAATTGGACTCAAATCAGCAAAAAACTCAAACTTTTACCTGGATTCTCTGAAAGACTTGAATTCCTCTTCCACAGAAGTTGACTGTTTGTCATCATCCTGTAACTCTGTCACCTTTGCTATGTCATATTGTGTACTCATTGTGTAACAACGTGACATTAAATTTGCGAGAGATGAACTGCTTGATTCAGTTCTCGCAGCTTCATTATCTTCAGTTAACAGTATTTCAAAGGTGATATCTAGTACTTCATTTGTAGTAGATGTTGCATTTACTTCATCAACAACTTGTGTTTCTTGGGGTACAGTATGGGTTTCAGACTCTCCTTCTTTCAACTGCCAAATCATGAAGGAATAATACTCTATAAGCACATGAATTTATGGACAGTGAAACTATTGTTCATATACTAAGCTATGTACCAGATATATTGTTGGCTCAAACAAATACTGCTCAACACATATTGTATTCAATGCCCTACATGAACAGAAAGCATCAGCTGGTTTTTTTGCTGTAAACAAAATTATTTTTAAAGCAGAATTTTACAGGCCCATTCAATAGAGCAGTCTGTATTAGTCTAGCAGGGTATTTGGTTTATTGGTGTGTATAGTTAAGGACAGTAAACCAACTTCCAACAACAACTAGTGTACTGCCTTGGCCTAAATGAGTCTAGCAGGATATTTGACTGAGTGGTGTGTATGAACAGCGACAGCAAACAATGAATAATATCCAGTACTTCAGCAGTAACTAGTGTGCTGCACTGGCCCACCATGACTGCTGCCACCAAGCAGCAGAACAATTAAGTCACTGCTGGAGCACTGGTTATTCATCGTGTTTTACTAGCATCCGCCCCGATAGCTGAATGGTCAACGTGACGGACCGCTGTCCTGAGGGGACCAGGTTCAATTCCCGGCTGGGTCAGGGATTTTTCTCCATTCAGGGACTGGGTGCTGTGTTGTCCTTATCATCATTTTATCCCCATCCGGCATGCAGGTTGCCCAATGTGGCGTCGAATGTAATAAGACCTGCACCAATGTGGCAGGACCTGCCCCGTAAGGGGCCTCCTGGCCATTGACGCCAAACGCTCATTTCCAATTCCGTGTTTTACTGGCTCTCTTAACATATGTAGTTAAACTGAATATCACACTAGACTAACTTCAGATTGCTCTATCAAATGGGTACATATAATTCTGCTTTAAAAATAATTTTGTTTGTAACAGGAAAAGCTGATGCTTTCCAATGGCACTGCACATAGCATGAAAGATGTAATGAGCAGCATTTGTACAGGCTGACTCTAGCAACACATTGCAAAAATGCAATTTCAAATATCTTCTGAAATACCAGAGAAAATGCATCTGGTTATTCTTAGGAGAGAGACCCAGTATATACTTCTGGGGAGGAGAAGATGGTGGGAGGGATGGATAGAGAGAGGGGGCAAGAGATGGACAATGGGGATAAAGCCATGGGTAAAAGACTAGTGTTATATACAGTTTTGGGCATCAGGACTACCAGTGGCGTATGTAAATGTAGATTTAAAATTACATCATGGCTGAACATTAGAGCAGATTGATAGCATCAAAAGAGAAGGAGAAGGACAGGAAGAAATAATTAAATGAAATAATTACCATAATGGGTAAATAAAAGAATTCAGGATTATCTGGAAACAATATTGAGGAGATAGCACCCATTTCACCTTCAGAGAGATGCCAGGGAGCGAACATAGTTCCCATAGAATTATTGCACATTGTCAGAGGCTAGAGTTAATAATGAGCAAGAAATGTAACAATGAAGATGAATATGGGAAGAAAAGCATAAATTGAATCAACAGAAAAGGGAAAAGAATGACAATTTTCTTAAATTAATATGTATCCCAATTTAATATAAGTCATACATGGAAGTAAAAGGCTTTTCAACATAAAAATACTACAAAAGAAATGTTATGTGCCTAAAGAAATGAATATATTAACAAAAAAACAATGCACTTATCAGACCAATGGTCTAGAAGAATAGATGACTATGAATGAGTGGAAATGCGTGAAGAAACAAGGAGAGCAATAACGAAAGTCCAAAGCTGAAGAATCTAGTCCAAGGACTTGAGGTCATTTGATACATTGTTACAGTAGGAGTGTCAAGTATCAAGTTTTACCTAAGGTAAAGCATAAAGTGAAGGCATAATTGGTTGCAGAACTACAGTGTATCTTCCACTTAACTCTAATGTTTTTACTAAAGAGATCTTGACTTTACCAGTGTATAGACAGAATTGGATCATTAGATAGGCCAATTGCCTTTGCATCAAAACTCCTTAACAAAGCTCAGTGCAACTACTCATGTACTGAGAAGGAAGCTCTTGCTATCATATATGGGGTGACCAAATTCTACCAATATCAAAATGGCTGAAAACTATACCTTGTGACACATCACAGGCCTCTCACCTCAATGTTCAACTCTTCCATGCCAGTCTCTCAACGCATAGTGCAAAAGCCGTAGTGTTGGTCTCTGCTCCTTTACAATTACCAGTACAAAATTATTTGCAGGTCAATGGCTAAGCATTTGAACATAGATACTCTTTCTCTCCTACTAGTTGGCATTGATTTGGTGATCAGCATCTGAAAGAACTCATGCTTGCACATTGATGCTTAAAACAATATATCACTTGACAGTTTTTCAACTGACCACCATCAGATTGCTCAGGCAAATGCTGCAGGCCACAGTCTCAAGATTCCATAGCAACACCTCATCAAGACTTAGCTACAGGCCATTAAACAGATTAGTGATCCAGTTGTATGCAATTATTTTGCACTTTGGGACACCTTATCAGCCCAGCAGGGTGTTATCTTATTACATACAATGATCAATCTCAGTGGTAGTGTCACATTTGCTTCAGAAGGAAATTCTTTGCCTTTTCCATCAAGAAAACTGGGGCATTGTATGCACTAAGCAGCTTGCCCAATGCCATTGCACATGGTTCAATCAAACAAATGGATTCACAATGTCCAACATGTGCAGAACACCATGCTGCTCCACCACAGAAACTTTTTGACTGGCCCAGGCCCAGTGTCCTTGACAGTATTTGCATATTGGCTTAGCTGGTCCCTACTGCAATTCTCGTTAGCTTGTTGTGGTAGATGTATTTAGCAAGTTTCTATTTGTAGTGTCACCATCATCCTCACTGCAGCCACAGCCTGTGGCCCACCTCCACACTGCCACCTTCACAATTGGGCTTTACCAATGGAAGATGTTCCATTTCTGAGCATGGGTGTGCACCCTACGGCTGGTTTTTTGACTGATGTTTCTAGCCGTTCCCAAGACAGATGTCGGGGTGCAGACAGGGGCTCAGCTGTAGTTTCGGCTCTTACCTCCTTACTGTCACCTGCACCCCCTCCCCCCCTGTCCACAATCGTTTCTGCCAGTACTAATATATGACAACAGTTATGAGTTTTGTGAGTGTGGGGGTGGGGACTATGGGACTATGGTGTTGTCCAATACTGGTAACATACCAGGCATACATGCATAATGCATCCTGAGGTTGGCAATAAACCACGTGACAGCCTCACCAATCCATGGTCACCAGCAGTTTATAATAGTTATTTGTGATTGTGCTCATTTTTGACAACTTTTTCAGTGAATGCACTCCCTTGCATCTGCTGTACAAAGAGTAAGTGAACATCTGTGTCCCTCAGATCAAGCAAGCTTCTAATCATTTCTGCTTTCTGTCTAAGCACCCACTTATTCCTCAGCATCCTCCTCTAGCAGATCCAACACTATTATTACAGAGAATTTATGCAGTGGTTTTAGAAATACTTCCTTCTTGGCAGGAGAAAGAGAAATAAATCATAAATTGCATATGGCAGTGCGATTATTTATCTAGAAAGAAGAAAATATTTCAAGACAGTAAATGCAGGGGAACAGCGGTATCCATTAGATTTTTTCTACAAAATAAGTCACAATGCATGGAAGTAAGCTTCAGTACACAACATAAAACTGTGTTAACTGGTAAGATGCAGACCTCAAACTCTCTTTCAGGAAATTCTATATCTTCATTGATAGCTGGAACAGGTGGTGGGAATTTAATCATATCATCAGGAATTTCTGTATGTATGTTCTTAATATATCTGTGCAAATGCTTAATTCTGTTGATAAGCTCCACTTTGCTGTTCCTTAGTGCATACAATTTGTCATTGTAATCTTTCTTGATATAATAAAGCTGAAAATAAAATTTAAATTACAATGACTAGTAGAATATTAGTTACATTATATTAATTGTACAAATATACATTACAAACTAAAAATAATGGCATTTGGCTAAAGAAAAATAAAATAAAACAAATACTATTTGTAAACAGATGCAACAACAAACAGCTGGTATCAAGTTTTTGAAGACCAAATTCACTTATCACTCAACACTTCCTGGATTAGTCTCTACAGGGCTCAGCTCTTGCATCAAGGGTGTGGCCTTGATCATTTCCATCATATCAGATCAAGACTAGTAAACATCTTTCCCAAATGTCCATAACAAAATGTCATCATTCAAAATTCCCATCAAATATGAACTAGATACAAAAACATCCCTAATCATGTTTCATTCTTCCCATTTCAAGTTCATGGAGGCTCATGTACTTTCAGCACATAAAATATTATACCAAAGCTAGAAGACTTCACTTGAGGCCATAGAAAATGAAGTTCTTCTTCAGTTAAGATATACCTGTGTAATGACATGCATAACCTGAATGATTATGACTATAGGTTATGTAGTTTTTGGAGTACACAGAGAGCTATAGGAAGGAAACAGAAAAGGGATTGTCTTGAAGATGTCAATATATACAGCAAGAGTATGCTTGGATAAGAGCGGAGGGCTGGAGGATGGGACAGAATGGTGGGTGGGAGCGGGGAGGGAAGGGACGGGAGACTTTTTAAATCAAACTTGCTGTTTTCAGACGACAGTCAAATGTCACAGATATTTACTTATAGCAAGTGTGCCAAGAGCCATTTGTTACAGAAATCAGGCTAGATGTAGGAGAGGAAGGTGAAGTTCACGTCACAGGCACCACAATAGACACAATAATTACCAGATAAAGAGAGTTGATTATGATAAGGCATTTTGGAATTTCATGTTGCTGAAAATGGGTGAAGATACTTGGAAAGTAGAAAATAACTTTAATCATAGTACAGATGATTTGACTAACTTATTTGATGAGAACGGCGTGTTTAGCAATAGTAACATTTATTATGCAAATGGAAGAGGATGTAGATGAAAATTAAATGGGAGATACAATACTGCATGAAGCGTCTGACAGAGCACTGAAAGACCTGAGTTGAACAAGGCCCCGGGAGTAGACAACATTCCATTAGAACTACTGACAGCCTTGGGAGAGCCAGTCCTGACAAAACTCTACCATCTGGTGGGCAAGATGTACGAGACAAGCGAAATACCCTCAGACTTCAAGAAGAATATAATAATTCCAATCCCATAGAAAGCAGATGTTGACAGATGTGAAAATTACCGAACAATCAGTTTAATAAGTCACAGCTGCAAAATATTAATGCAAATTATTTACAGACGAATGGAAAACTGGTAGAAGCCAACCTCTGGGAAGATCAGTTTGGATTCCATAGAAATGTTGGAACATGTGAGGCAATACTGACCTTACGACTTATCTTAAAAGAAAGATTAAGGAAAGGCAAACCTACGTTTCTAGCATTTCTAGACTTATAGAAAGCTTTTGACAAAGTTGACTGGAATACTCTCTTTCTATTTCTGAAGGTGGCAGGGGTAAAATAAAGGGAGCGAAAGGCTATTTACAATTTGTACAGAAACCAGATGGCAGTCATAAGAGTCGAGGGGCATGAAAGGGAAGCAGTGGTTGGGAAAGGAGTGAGACAGTGTTGTAGCCTCTCCCCTATGTTATTCAATCTGTATATTGAGCAAGCAGTAAAAGAAACAAAAGAAAAATTTGGAGTAGGTATTAAAATTCATGGAGAAGAAGTAAAAACTTTGAGGTTCGCTGATGACATTGTAATTCTGTCAGAGACGGCAAAGGACTTGGAAGAGCAGTTGAACGGAATGGACAGTGTCTTGAAAGGAGGGTATAAGATGAACATCAACCAAATCAAAATGAGGATAATGGAATGTAGTCAAATTAAGTTGGGTCGTTTCTGAAAGTATTTGTATGGAGTGTAGCCATGTGTGGAAGTGAAACATGGACGATAAGTAGTTTGGACAAGAAGACAATAGAAGCTTTCGAAATGTGGTGCTACAGAAGAATGCTGAAGATTAGATGGGTAGATCACATAACTAAAGAGGAGGTATTGAATAGGATTAGGAAGAAGAGAAGTTTGTGGCACAACTTGACTAGAAGAAGGGATCGGTTGGTAGGACATGTCCTGAGGTACCAAGGGATCACAAATTTAGCATTGGAGGGCAGCGTGGAGGGTAAAAATCATAGAGGGAGACCAAGAGATGAATACACTAAGAAGATTCAGAAGGATGTAGGTTGCAGTAGGTACTGGAAGATGACGGACCTTCCACAGGAAAGATTAGCATGGAGAGCTGCATCAAACCAGTCTCAGGACTCAAGATCACAACAACATTTATGACGATGATGATGAGTATGTTTAGTTAGCTTATTTTGTGATGATGAAATTTCAATATTGTCTGAAAAAGATGTGGAGGAAACAAGGATCATATACTTACAATCAATTCTGTTTATGTGCCCGTTGACAAAAGTTCTGGTACTTTTGATAGTGATTGTGATGTGGAGACGTGTAGTTGAAGTTGAGATTTATGCAGGTGCAGATGATGTTGCTAATGAGTATTTTGAGGCTATTGTTGCTGATGCTGATGTTGTATTTTATGATATATTATATGGTATGGTTTATTTGGAAGCATTAGACAATGATATGAGTAATGGAATGATAGAATATGATGATTTGGAGTTGGAAAAAAAAGGTACATGAAGATCAGTTGATACTCATTGATGTCAGTGAGATATTACATGATTGTTACAGTAAGAAGTATCGAGATAACCTAATTAGTGATAAGATAATGAAAGTATTGGACGAGAATGAGGAGTCTGAAGGAAAAGGTGATTATTGTGATAGTGTTAAGTGCACACACTCTAGTTGTAATCTACCTGTAAGTACTTTACAACCCAAGTTAGGAAATGAAATCCAAGTAAATGTTGATTTAAAATGTAGGGATATTGAAGATGATTTATTGGCAGAAGAGGATGGAATTAATAACCAGGTGGTTAGTGAAGACTTTTCTCAATTAGTACTGGACAAACTTAATTTGGCAGACAATTTAAGTAGTGATGAAAAAAGTGACTTGGAGGGATTCCTGTGGGAATATAATAGTGTTTACAGTGACAAGCCAGGCAAGGTAGAAGTTTACATGTGTAAGTTAAAACTGAGACCACAATAACCTATTTCATTAAGCCATGTGGAGTACCTATTTGTAAGAGGAAGGTTGTTGAAAAGGAGCTGGAAAAATTGCAGAACTGGGGGATAATAGAAAGGACTAGCAGTCAGTAAAACAATCCTATGGTTGTAGCAGAAAGATGGTGGGGTTAGAATAGTACTTGACTCTCGACATTTAAACAAATTTTCAGAAAAGGAAACTGACCACCCAGAATCAATGGAGGAATTGTTATACAAATTTCATAATGCAAATTATTTTACATGTTTGGATCTGACATCAGAATTTCATCAAATTACTTTACAACCCAATTCTAGGCAATATACAGCATTTTTTTTAAATAATGGATAAAGTTTTCAATACTGTGTAGTACCTTTTAGATTAAATTTATCACTTCCTGAATTTATCAGGGATTTGGATTTTGTTTTGGGAAGTGAGTTACTGTTAAAATTAATCATTTATGTGGATGACATTCTGGTAGTCAGTAAAACTCGGGATGAACATATGGAAATTCTAAAAGCAATTGCAATAAAATTTATTTAGAGTGGGTAAGACATTAAAATTGGTAACATGTAAATTTGGAGTAAAAGAGGTGAAATTTCTTGGGCACACTATTAATAAGGAAGGAATTCTGCCTGATGAAGACAAACTGTTGGCCATTGCAGATTTCCACAAACCAAGGTGAAATGACTGAGTTTCCACTGAGTTTTCAACTTGTACAGAGTTAACTGCTGATGAGAGGGAAGAGGTGGTGAAGAAAAATATGGAGGCATATCATAGAGGACGAAGAAGCATGACAAAAATCTTAATGTTACGCATTTTAAAGTAGGAGACCTCATGTTGCCTAAAAGATACAAAAAATCAAAAGCAATCAACAAAGAAACAATAAAATTCTTCGATATATACATAGGACCAATCAAGATCTTAGAGATACCACACCCAAATACATTCAGGTTAATTTCAGATTAATTTATCCAAAGTCATGTAACCTATTTGATTTAAGATACATCACACAACTGAAGCCATATGTTTGAATATGATCAAACCTCTCAGTGTGTACCATGTGTCTGGCAAGCACAAGGGCCCCAGGTAATGTAGTATCTGCTTGAACATCTTTATATTTCTGTACTACATTCCTAATTTCACTATTTATATTTAGTTTCTTGTCACATGTTCAAAGCAATCCTGGGTATATGAAATGCTTTCACTTATTTGAAAATAGCATCTTATCTCATATATACTGACAGGAACTGACAACAATATGAATTTTGAAGAGAAGTATAGCCAATTGGCTAATACACATGCTTTCGTCTACTTAACATTGTAGTTGGTCAGCAGGAACTATGACATAATCTTGGTCACTTATATAACATTTGGTATTATTTCACATCTCTATGGTTATACAATTTTTCAATGATGAAATCTTCTCGGGTTATCAGCCGAGTGGTGGCGTCGTCTTGTCGCAACGTTTCGATGAGTTTCGTACCCAACTCATCGAAACGTTGCGACAAGACGACGCCACCACTCGGCTGATAACCCGAGAAGATTTCATCAATGGAATACGCCGAGAAAGACTGCAATCGCAATTTTTCAATGATTCAATGACATGTAAATCTGAAATATCACATACATATATGATTGAATGTTCACTATTATGGAGTTCAATGACAATCAACATAAATTACTTTGCATGCACTTAGCCTGCTGTTTGAAATTTGTACATGATACTTCAATGATTTTATCTATTATTTAATTTATTTTACACACACACACACACACACACACACACACGCATCCATCTGCACATATACAGACAGAAGCAGACATTGTAAAGGAAAAGAGTTTTGAACTCTTTTCCTTTACAATGACTGCTTGTGTCTGTATATGTGTGGTTGTGTGTGTGTGTGTGTGTGTGTGTGTGTGTGTGTGTGCGAGTGTATACCTGTCCCTTTTTTCCCCTAAGGTAAGTCTTTCCACTCCCGAGATTGGGATGACTCCTTACCCTCTCCCTTAAAACCCACATCCTTTCGTCTTTCCCTCTCCTTCCCTCTTTCGTCACGAAGCAACCTTGGGTTGCAAAAGCTTGAAATTTGTGTGTGTGTTTGTGTGTTTTTTATTGTCTCCTATCAACATACCAACACTTTCGTTTGGTCTCAATTAGATACTGTCTGAAAATCATCTACAAAATTATTTTTGCCAGGTTTTATCACAGTATGGACATGATTAATTTTATTTATGTGTAAGATTTTCCCATATCTGACATGAGTTGTAATCATTGTCTGTTGTATGTTAGACATTTCTTGTGAACCAAACCTCATTGTACAGTCCAGTTCATGCCTCATGAACCCCATTTAATAATCTTCTGTTTCTATGCCCTGGATAAAACACTTCAGTCCTCATTTTCTGTAATGGAAAGTCATAACTTTCAAATCAGTCCGTGCATCACAAACATGGCTCTTGAACATTTTGTCTGGAACTTGAAGTTCCATATCTTATTAATTCACGTATTTCCATACTTATTCCTTACTGGACCTTGAAATTTGAACTAATTGAGTATGAACTTTCTTACTGGTTAGTACCCAGCAGTTTGGATTTTTCAAGTTGGTCTGAAAATTCCGAATGTAGGCCTTTAACATTTTGAATTTAGTTTGAGGTGTCTCATGCCAAATTCTAGCTTCATGTATTTTTGCTTTGTTCTATTTTTCTGTTGTGAAGTTATGGTTTTGGACTTCCTGTATAGCTTTAGGCATCATCATAAGTACTTTTTACGTTAAGTCTTGCCTTATAGTCACTTGCTGCAATGACATTTCCTTTGAGTGGATGATGTCTATACAGTTCTATGCACTACCTAGGACACATTTAACATACTGGAGGGATTTCTCCTCTGCATTTTCTGGTATATACGTTAAATAAATGTTCTTCTGTGATTTGATGTAGGATAACTGTTGAATCTGATTTGACATTCATGGAAACAAATATACATTTTGTTTGGTATAGTAGGTTAGATATTATGTTATCAACCTTAATTTTGCTTTGTCCTACTATATTTTGCACACAGAATAACTTTTTACATCGAACAGTTCACCATACTTCTGAATGGGAAGTTACACTACGATCAGAGTAATTAACAATTATGGGATATATGTACATATGAGTAAATTACTGATGATCTTGTGTTGATATAAATTTGAAATAAACTAAGGAAGAAGTTGGAACAATGTGATGTGCAGTGGAGTATAGTAAAACACTGCACTTTGTACTGATATACAGTTTCCTCATAGAGGTGAGAGACTCTGTAGTTGCAACAACAAAGGGATTATTCTGAGATGCAATTAATGCTGTTTACTGATGTACTTTCACATTTATCTGAGAACACTGATATATATGTGATCATTCTGACCATTAAATTAGGAAGATGATATTTTCTTCTATCTGTTTGAAATTTTGACATCAAAATTGGTTTGATACAGCATCTATCTAATGCCTGACCCCCCGTAAAAAAGGACACACTTTTTTGTAATAATATATAATCTATTGAACATAGTAATAAGAAATCTAATAAAACATTCAATGGTGTGCATCAAAAGGGCACTGAAATATTATACACTTGTATTTTTCTTATGTTTCACCTTGTATATGAGATAGTTGATTGACTACTACACTTTATATATAGCATGTATTTTCACATACACTAATTGCCACATTGTTTGTCTGTTTCACTAGGCATGATTATATTCCCTTCAGTTTAGCCAGAGAGTTAGAAGACATTTGTCTCTCTGCGATAGTCAAACCTCTTCAGGGGGTATTGTAATACTGCAACCCTTTTTGGGAGCCTGTATCCTTTTACAGTCTCAGCCCCTCTCTCCTGAAGAGGGCATATGTGTAATATCAGTAATTTACACCAATTTAAATTGCTACTTTGATTTTGTCTTTTATGGTTATCTGGATTCCAATACACTGAAGATTTTCTCTTGCAGCAAATTAATAATTTGCACTAACTTAAGCTATTGTTTTGACATTGTTTACATTGGGCCTCACCAATATGCAGAATGAAGGAAACATGTCGGAGTAAAAGCTGATGTACCATCACAATTTGCACATTATGCAAACTTCATGCACATGGTAGGAATAATTCTGCTATTGTAATTATGGTGTAATTAATGATTAAAGTCCCAATACTTCTAGTCATCGAAAGGCAGCTATTTTTATGTATTCAAGCTAAAAACAAATTGTACCCCTAATTGAAATGCCATGTGGCTAAGTTCTCCCATCGGGTAGACAGTTCACCTGGTGCAAGTCGTTCAAGTTGACGCCACTTCGGCGACTTGCATGTCGATGGGGATGAAATGATGATGATAAGGACAACACCACACCCATTCCCTGAGCGGATAAAGTCTCTGACTCAACCAGGAATCAAACCTGGGCTGCTAGGTATGACATTCCGTCGTGCTGACAACTCAGCTACCAGTGGTGGAAGTATCTCTAATAGAAATATGACATGATAACTGTTTCAGTTATATGGTAGAGCTTATGGTAGGCACAGACGGATATTTTTCTTGTCTTACAAAATTGCCTACCATAGGTAAAATAAACTCAATGTAAAAACGTTGCACAAAGATGATTTGCTTTTAATGGGGACTATGTTGGGAAAAAGTGCATCTCTTACTTGACTAATGCAGACTTCCAGTGCCAGCTATCATCCTTCCATAACTACTTTAGATGATTTCTGAAATATGTACTATTTTTTGAAAACAACATAAAGCATTAAATAGTCTTTCCTATACTGACATATCAACTGTTCTACATTTACTCTGAAATCCTTTGTTTGAATAAAATGTGCCATTCTAGGAAGCTCAAATGGAGCATACCCGAAATTTGATTTGTGATTGTGGTCATCTACGACAAAGACTGCAGGCTCCACATGAATATAAAGATTTGTAAAATAACAACATATGACTAATGAACAAATACCTTTTCCCTGCATGAAAGTAGCTCATCATACTTTTTCACAGTAGTCACCCTCAAATGCTTTGGAACAATGTAATCAACAGCACTTTTTAATTTAAAATCGCCAATTGTTTGTTCAGCAATCTCAATAGCTGCAACATCATCTGGATGATTCTGTGTAGGATCTGGTTTCTTCTTGTTATGTAGTATCCACTGTAGAGAAACAACATAAAAAAAAGTTTCTTTAAATTTGTAATAGTTTTCACATATGTAACTGTGTGGTAAGTGTGCTTTTTCTCCAAGTTAAAGAAAAAAATTGGCATCTGAATGATAAGTAGCAATATATGAAAGATAAGTAGCAATATAAACATCCAATAAATATTAGATTGCTGAAACATACATTACAGTATCAGTGAATGTGTCAACTGAACATAAATCAAATAACCTAATGAGATTGATTACACTTAAAGTAAAATAATAAAAGCCTTTTCTGCTCAGTTGTACTCAGTAGTGTCTATAATACGTCATCTTGACAAGGTCTTTTTTCATATGGCAAATTCACTACTGTTAGACTTTCCTCTAGGAATGGTACCTCGACTTCCAGACTAAAATGGTAGTGTATTTTCATAACTTAACAACCTACTATTTCATGGTGTGGGCACTGGCACAATACACCAAGGACCAATACAGTATTTATTCTGCAAAAATAGGCAATAAGAATATTAACATTGTAATGGAATATAAATAATGGTAAGAGGAAATGGTGACAGGTGAGGTGTTGAGTGGTCACAGGCATTTATAAACATATGCCTTCAGATGAATCCTTCTTGAAAGCTTACAGAATACACATACATCTGCATGACTACATTGCCCTGGATGACTTCACTGCACCAGCCCAGTTGAGCTGCAGTGTGTGCAATGTCGCCAACCAGGACAATGTAATCATGCAGGTGTATCATACATGTATACTTATTCTGTTAGTTCTGAAGAAGGACTTGTCAAAAAGGATAGCAATGTTTTCCATGCCATTTATTCTTATACAACCCACTTGCTGCAATAGTAATATTTACTGTACTTATTTTATTATATAGAGTTGGTTGACAAATGCAGTTGAGAAGCTTTGAACCATCTACATACATCAGCAGACATAAAAGTTAATGTCACATGTAGCAGATAATAAAAGTCCACATGGAGTATACATGAAAATAATATCTATATGACCTCTGTAAGCCAATATAATTTACAAGATGGAGTTCTTCATTATGAGTTAAACACTTTTTCTCATTGCTCAGACATTTTAACATATTTGACTGACTAGCAAATTATAACTTAATTCATAGAGTAAGATTTTATGGGTAAGGACTAAATAGTGTGCCCACTTCTATTTGTTACCAAAATTTATTTTCCATTGACAGTTGTGTTTTTGTTGATTCTATAGTGTGAGTCAGAAGGAAAGGTACACGATTTACGGGTGCTTAGATTATTGACATGAGAAATGAAAACCCTGAGGAAGAATGTGTGTGAGGGTCTCATGAAAACCTTTACAGAAGAGTGGAAATGGGAATTTGATGGCATCATTACCCGGGATGAATAATGGTGGTTTTTGTACAAATCTGAGAACAAAACCCAATCCATGGAGTGGTGTCATCCTAGTTCCCCTCGGAAGGAGAAACCAAGACTTTCACGAACAGCAGGCCGAAACATGATGGCCTCCTTCTGGGATCAGTGTGATGTCATTTTCATTGAATTTTTTGAACCCGCCTCTACAACTAACCGGGGCCATTACTGTTTATCACTGAACAAGCTGCAACATGTGTTCAAGACCCACAGAGCATGGCTTCAGGTTCAGCTCATCAGATTACACCATGACAATGCCAAATCCCATTAACAGGAGAAAATCAGGAAAATTGTTTCTCGTCCTTCCTACAGCCTGGACTTGGCTCCATCTGATTTTTACCTCTTCGGTCATCTGAAGGCCCACCTGCAGGGCAAAACATTTGACAGTGAGAAAGATCTTATTTCCTGTGTCAAGCAATGGTGTAAAAGTCAATCCCCAGAATTTTACCAAAGTGGGTTTACATCATGGAAAGTATGTTGGGCCAGATGCATCACAGTTGATGGGCCAGATGCATCACAGCTGCATTGAGTAGGTTCAATGTACAGCTAAATGCTTCAAGTATGTTCACAAAAAATTTCATTCTCCTCCTGCAGAAAATAAAAAATTAGAGATGACTGTGCAAAACTTTTTGAATGCCCTTTCTACAATAAAATACCATAACAAGACCTTAGACGGTTACGCACAATACATATGAGTGAAGTGTCTACCAATGCTCAATATCATCAGCAGGTGTTGCCTAGAGCACTGAAGCATCAGGGGACTGCTCTTTGTTTTATACATGCCGACATGCATACATATTACCTGCTGATCCAAAGATGGCACAACAATCCAGAAGCATCCCCACGACAACACTGTAGATAATCAGTGCTGGCAAAACATGAAATATTTTGTCTGTCTAAGGTTACTTACTACAAACATAAAATACAGTTCTCTAGGTAAAGCCTCATTATATACAGGATCAGTACATGACTATAGATGCACTTCATTCCTTTGTCAGAGAATCTGACAGGTTGGTGAATTTTTAGCCTTTTTAGCAATGTTTTACTCACTAACAATCGTTTTAGATTGGTTTTGTTACTAGTATTTGTTATAAACCATAGAGACCATTACCACATATTAATCCTAAGGAATGCCTGACCATATTAAACTTAATTATGTTTGGTATACCTCCTTGGTTTTGAATTGATTATTGACACCTAGACACATGTATATTACGTTTCTAGAAAGTAACATTAGTTATACACTTTACTGATATACAGATAGGGTGACAATTCTTGAAAAAAAAAAAATTACAAACCGTAGCATGCATGCAATTTATTCAACATTTAAATGCCACTACAGATATTTGGATTTAGATTATGACATGTTTGATATGCCTACCATCATGTGCGATGATGTGGCACAGACAAATAGTGAAATTCTGTGTGACCTGCTAAAGTTTCGGAACATCAATGTTGTCGATAGCCTTCTGAATGGCTGTTTTCATTTCAGATATGGTTTTGGAGTAATTGCTGTACACATGGTCTTTAATACTGCTCCACAAAAAGAAGTTGTATGTGCTCAGATCTGGATAATATGGTGGCCAATCAAGGCCCATGCCAGTGGCCCCTGGATACCCCAGAACCATAATGTGGACACTACAGTGCTCCTCCAGGACACCAAACACTCTCCTGCTTCGACAAGGTTGAGCTCTGTCTTGCATGAACCACATCTTGTCAAAATCAGGGTCACTTTGGATAATGGGGATGAAATCATCTTCCAAAACCTTCAAATGCTGTCCAGCAGTCATCGTGCAATCAAGGAATATCACACTGATTATTCCGTTACTGGACACTGCACACCACACAGTCACCCGTTGAGCATGAAAGACTTCTTTATCATGAAATGCAGATTCTCAGTCCCCCAAGTCCACCAATTTTACTTATGACAAACCCATCCCAGCGAAAGTGGGCTTTATCACTAAACCAAATCTTACTAACTCCCATCATGCTTCCTGCAGTTTGAATGTCCTAACACAAACCGTTCAGAAGTTACAGCGATTTTATTTCATACTGTTCAATAACTGCCACCCTGTACATGTGTAACCTGTTTAAGGCCTTCAAACACAATTTTATTATTTCCAGACTGTATTGTATTGCAGGCCTGATGATGCAGAACAGTGACAACAAAACTGATGACATTTGTGTACACAGCCATCAAGAACACAGCAGTTGGTGGGACATAAATATTATGAATAAAAAGAAGTCAATAATTTTATCCCATTATGTAAGTGATGCACCCTACAAGAAGAGAGATGTGCCCACGACACATAGAATATGTCCTAATGTTAGGTTCTGAGTTGCTCCTGAAGAAATGAAACTGAAAGGTCGTCCAGATATGATGAGAAATTGAACCACTAAAAATAATTCTTGAAGGTACAGTTTGAGTAGATAGGCTGACATAGTATGAGAACACGGCCATAGGCACATCCTGTATCTGTTACACTATTGCTGTCTGGGTTCCAACTGGTGTGCAACGCACTCCGATGAACAGAGATCGCTGTACATTGATGTCAAACTCGCAAACTGGAACTGGAACTAGGACACTCAAGGACTGACTGGCAAGCTGCTGGGTGGCATATTATAAAACCAGCCAGCAGAGATGTTGTTCTTGTATTGCATGGCTCACACAGGCAAGCTAGGCCTGGCAATAGTGGTGGTGAGGTGTCCCCAGGTACCACAGCAACTGTTGTAGATGGGATGAGCTGTGACTGAGTTGTGGACAACTTGAAGGATGGTAACCTACAGCTCACTGATTATGGTTGGTGGCTGGATCATAAGGTGTCAGCCACAGATATTACATCCCTCTATCCCACAGAGGAGATGGCAAAGTCCCCTTGCTGTGTAGTTGGCCACTATGTTGTATGCAGTGGCTGAGGATGCAGCAAATAATATGACACCTAAGCAGCTCAAATTCATCTGCCAATGTATTCTCATTCTCTGCCATAAATACAGTGTGGGAGAACAAAACTGTCTTTAAAGAATATGGGTTCCTCCTCTCATAGATAATGTTGAACAATATGGTGGAGCAACTGCAGAATTTCCAGAGTCTATGGAAGTCATCAAATTACCTTTCTAAGCAGGTTGCAGGTTATGCTCATTGTGTTCAAACTGATTTTTCCATATTATAGTATACTCAGACTTCAAAGACACACAAAAGATAAAGTTTTAAAACTGACACATGTCTATTGTGTGTTACTTTCCCAAAAAACTGGAAGATTGAAGTGGGTCTGAAATTACAGCATATTTCAGTTTTTGTTATGCGTATTACTTTATCTAAAATATGCATGTTATCTGAGTGATTAAGCAATTACAAAGCTCCAATGAGTTCTATTAATGTGACACACTTATTTAATACTCTGTTAGAAACTATGTAGTAGTCATAGATATACGACATTTTAAAAAGATCAGGGTTTCTGCAGTCTGTTTATATTTATAAATTAATGTCTTTTTATGGTGTACATAGTATTTTTCAGAGCAAATCTAAATATACTTCATTATGTTTTACTTGTTGCCATTACTATGAAGTATTAACTGAATTTGGTACCCAACATTTTTATGATTTTATTGTTCAAGTTATCTCCTCTGACAGAACTATTATCTGATGCAGATAATGGAAATAATAAAGGTAAAATTTTACCATATAGTTGAGGTACTGAAAGTCTACAGGTGTATAACACTTTTAAGAATAATGTCCTTACCTTATTTGAAAGCTGTTTTCCCTTGACATTAAACCCAGTTTGAGCACAGCCATGCATTA
Organism: Schistocerca gregaria; assembly: GCF_023897955.1. Classification (NCBI taxonomy): domain Eukaryota; kingdom Metazoa; phylum Arthropoda; class Insecta; order Orthoptera; family Acrididae; genus Schistocerca; species Schistocerca gregaria. Next base: position 290,794,920 of record NC_064925.1, read on the forward strand.
CTCAGGTATTTTATACTTCAAAAAAGAAACTCTACCTAATAGTTAAAAACAGCCCTGATGTGCCCATTACAAGGTAGACTATAAAACACTAAAGCTAGTAACACAGATATTAAAATAAATGCATCGTAAGCAGAAGATCGTCACATCAGATAATACAATAACGATAATACAAGATATACATAATGAAAGAGGAGACTGGTAGATCAGATATGAATAGGAGCAAATAGCATTAAGAGTAAATGATACATTGGTGACAGCTGTGTGCAGTGTTGTGAAAATATTTAACAAGTATTTCTTATCTAAAACTTTTATCCACTGTTGATTTGGAACTCTGGAATTGTGATGAATAATTACTGAAATTACATACAATAAATATGTCCCATCTGATGATGACTCGCTAGGTGACTCGAAACCACTAATTGAAAATAAAAATTGAAGAATAAAACAAAAGGTGACTGGCTGCAGTGATTTATGTAAACCTTCATTTCTTGTCTGTTACTGAAAACTTCGTGTTGTCAGGTTCAGTGTATACTGGATTGGAATATCTAGAACCAGGGATCACACACAACTTCAGTAATATGAACACAACCCTCACTACACCAGTAGAAGTACTTTCCACCATAAACTCTTTATAATAAAAAATTCTAATGGTTATGATAAAACAGTAGAAGAAGAATGGGTAGCTCTGAGGGATGAAGTAGTGATGGCTGCAGAGGATAAAGTAGGTAAAAAGACGAGGGCTGCTAGAAATCCTTGGGTAACAGAAGAAATATTGAATTTAATTGATGAAAGGAGAAAATATAAAAATGCAGTAAATGAAGCAGGCAAAAAGGAATACAAACGTCTCAAAAATGAGATTGACAGGAAGTGCAAAATGGCTAAGCAGGGATGGCTAGAGGACAAATGTAAGGATGTAGAAGCTTATCTCACTAGGGGTAAGATAGATACTGCCTACAGGAAAATTAAAGAGACCTTTGGAGAGAAGAGAACCACGTGTATGAATATCAAGAGCTCAGATGGCAACCAAGTTCTAAGCAAAGAAGGGAAGGCAGAAAGGTGGAAGGAGTATACAGAAGGTTTATATAAGGGCGATGTACTTGAGGACAATATTATGGAAATGGAAGAGGATAAAGATAAAGACGAAATGGGAGATAAGATACTGCGTGAAGAGTTTGACAGAGCACTGAAAGATCTGAGTCGAAACAAGGCCCCCGGAGTAGACAACATTCCATTAGAGCTACTGACGGCCTTGGGAAAGTCAGTCCTGACAAAACTCTACCATCTGGTGAGCAAGATGTATGAGACAAGCGAAATACCCTCAGACTTCAAGAAGAATATAATAATTCCAATCCCATAGAAAGCAGATGTTGACAGATGTGAAAATTACTGAACTATCAGTTTAATAAGTCACAGCTGCAAAATACTAACGCGAATTCTTTACAGACGAATGGAAAAACTGGTAGATGCAGACCTCGGGGAGGATCTGTTTGGATTCCGTAGAAATGTTGGAACATGTGAGGCAATACTGACCTTACGACTTATCTTAGAAGAAAGATGAAGAAAAGGCAAACCTACGTTTCTAGCATTTGTAGACTTAGAGAGAGCTTTTGACAATGTTGACTGGAATACTCTCTTTCAAATTCTGAAGGTGGCAGGGGTAAAATACAGGGATCGAAAGGCTATTTACAATTTGTACAGAAACCAGATGGCAGTCATAAGAATCGAGGGGCATGAAAGGGAAGCAATGGTTGGGAAAGGAGAGAGACAGTGTTGTAGCCTCTCCCCGATGTTATTCAATCTGTATATTGAGCAAGCAGTAAAGGAAACAAAACAAAAATTGGAGTAGGTATTAAAATTCATGGAGAAGAAGTAAAAACTTTGAGGTTCGCCGATGACATTGTAATTCTGTCAGAGACGGCAAAGGACTTGGAAGAGCAGTTGAACAGAATGGACAGTGTCTTGAAAGGAGGATATAAGATGAACATCAACAAAAGCAAAACGAGGATAATGGAATGTAGTCAAATTAAGTTGGGTGATGCTGAGGGAATTAGATTAGGAAATGAGACACATAAAGTAGTGAAGGAGTTTTGCTATTTGGGGAGCAAAAGAACTGATGATAGTCGAAGTAGAGAGGATATAAAATTTAGACTGGCAATGGCAAGAAAAGCGTTTATGAAGAAGAGAAATTTGTTAACATCGAATATAGATTTATGTATCAGGAAGTCGTTTCTGAAAGTATTTGTATGGAGTGTAGCCATGTATGGAAGTGAAACATGGATGATAACTAGTTTTGACAAGAAGAGAATAGAAGCATTCAAAATGTAGTGCTACAGAAGAATGCTGAAGATTAGATGGGTAGATGACATAACTAACGAGGAGGTATTGAATAGGATTGGAGAGAAGGGAAGTTTGTGGCACAACTTGACTAGAAGAAGGGATCGGTTGGTAGGACATGTTCTGAGGCATCAAGGGATCACAAATTTAGCATTGGAGGGCAGCGTGGAGGGTAAAAATCATAGAGGGAGACCAAGAGATGAATACACTAAGCAGATTCAGAAGGATGTAGGTTGCAGTAGGCACTGGGAGATGAAGAGGCTTGCACAGAATAGAGTGGCATGGAGAGCTGCATCAAACCAGTCTCAGGACTGAAGACAACAACAACATGATAAAACACAATGAAGTTAATTAAAACATAAACTTCAGTGTTAAGTAAAATATCAAGCTATTTGTGTAACCAGTCATTTCTCACTGGAACATTTTCTGTCTGGTTGTCTTGCTGAAATGAAGCCTCCTTATAAGAAAGAGACAAAGAAATACCATTAAACTTCTATTCAATTTCACCATTGTCAGTAATCTCCAAAATTTTAGAACAACCACACGTTATAAATAACCTCAGTATTGTAAAATGCATTGACTAACATTACACGAGAGAAGTAATGTCAATTCTAATAGCTATGATGAAATATATTAACTAAGGTGTACCTTTCAGTTTAGCAACTTATTAAGCTATTTCAGTGACCAGGCATTTACCACTGGAACATTACATGACTGGGTGAAATATGTTGTCGTAAAAGCCTCTTCACAAGAAAGGAAACAAAGAAACACCAACACTCTTCCATCCAATTTCATGCTTTCCAACATTCTTGAAAATTTTAGAAAAGATAGTATTAAAGGGGCATCTTCAATATTTTATATTAAAGGAGTACCCCAATCAGTGCTCAGTACCGCACAGAACTGAAGCAACTGAATCATATCCTCCTCCTGTTGTGCTCTGAAATTAGAAACATTATCTACACTATCCCCTCCATTCATCCCACTGTGATATTCCACTGCCCACACAACCTGTACAATATCATTGTCAGAATCTATTCCACCCCCTGCTCCTAACCCCTTGCTCTATGGCTGATACCCCTGTAAGAGACCTAGATGCAAGCCCTGCCCCATACATCTTCCCACTACCACTTACTCCAGTCCTGTCACAGGCATCTCCCATCCCGTCAAAATCCCACCTGTCAAAGCAGCCATGTGGCCTACCAACTTAGCTGCAAACATGGTGTGGAATTGTACATGTGCATAACCACTAACAAGCTGTCTGTCCCAATGAATGACCACCATCAAAATGTAACCCATAGGCTGCTGGACCACCGAGCTGCTGATCTTGCCACCAAACAGAGGGTGCTTTACTACTACATATGTTAAACAGGCTGAGCCATCTGGATTTTTCCTATCAACATCAGCTTTTCTGAACTGCAGAGATGGGAACTGTCCTTGCAACAAGTTCTTCATTCTAGTAACCTCTCCTGTCCTTGACCTTCACTAGTCTCTGTCCTCCACCTGCTTCTATCCCCATCCCTCCTCCCTCTCCCGATCCTGCCACACTACACCTTCTGCCCCCCCCCCACCCCCACCCCCCACCCCCACCCCCCGCCAGTGAACCTGCATAACCTTTTTCCCTTCTTTGTTATTCTTGTTATTCTCCTCTCCCCTCCCTTTTCCTCCCTGAGCACAATCTCCTCCCAATGCTATAAGTAGTGGTCCACCATCCTCTCCCTGCCACACTTCTGCAAGCTCCCACAGACAGCACTACAACATCTTTCATCCAACCTAAGCCACAATCACCCCACCCCACCCTAGACTCTTGTTCACCCACCATCCACTCTGGTTAAGATCACTACCTCATTGGGGCCTCGGTGCCCAGAGACAACATTGGTCATGTGTGTGTGAGTTGCGCTTGTATAAATGTGAATGTGTGTGTGTGTGTGTGTGTGTGTGTGTGTGTGTGTGTGTGTGTGTGTGTGTAAGCAGCATGTATGTATGTTTGGGATCTCCTTCCCCAAACCCCTGGATCATTTTCAACAAAAGTGGGCACACAAACAGCAAATTTCAAGTGTATTAACACTGTGGAGTTTATAACCACCTGCCAACAGGAGTGGAGGTTACAGGCAGAGCCAAGTTTTTCAGCCCTTGCTGTACATGCTGCCCCACATGACATGCTTCTTGTGCGGGAATAGTGTCAGCATGCCTTATCGACCTGCTTTGAACTGCAGCCTTAATGTCAGGGGCGAGAAACAGTTATCAAACCCAGACACATACATTGCCCTATAAGACAGGTGTATTGTGTTGGGAATAGTATGGGCATTCTTTATCGGCATATTTTACAGGAGCCCCATGTGTGGATTGGCACTGCTGGAGGAAGGTTAAGGGTGACAGAGGCAAGAAGAGACTGTGGGAGAGGGGGCAGGAGTGGACGGAAAGGCAGGAGGTGGAGGAAGGGATGGACACAGAGAGGGAGGGCAGGAGTAAATGGACAGAGAGAGGGAAAGGAGGAAATGGACACAGAGAAAGAGAGAGGAGCAGATGGAAGGATATGATGGGCAGAAAGGGGTGAGGAGGAGACAGACCAAGAAGTGTGCACTTTATATGTGACATACATGTATGCAGGTGAATTTGCAGGGAAAAGGCTAGTATATATAGAGCTTAATGTAAGTGTATATGTTTCAGAACTAGTCCCGGGCTCCTGGACTAAAGTGGACCAAATCTAATACACAAAATCCTAGCCCTGAGAAGACCAACATAGAGAAGGCTATACTGCTCTAGCTCTAATAGTTACGGACATACAGACACGCATGCCATTTAAGTCTCTGCCACACAGGCTGCCCAGCACAACAGGTGTTTTGTGCTGGATTATTTCAGCTTGATTTGCATGGCAGCCACACATCATGGGGAAAATTTCCAGGCAATTATCATATAGGCTGTGTTGCACAAGGGGCATATTGTGGGACATTACCAGTCAGCTTTATTGCCCTCTTTGACAGAGGCTACACATGTGCATAGGCATGCCTTGGGGAAAGGTTGAAATAGATAGAGGAGGAAATGGAGAGAGAGTAGCGGGGGGTAGGGCAGGAAAGGAAGGATAGACAGAGAGGGGGAAAGGAAATGATGGGTAGGGACAGACTGGGGAGGGAAAGACGGAAAGGGAGGGCAGGAGGTGACTGATAGAGAGAGGGGTGGAGAAGATGGACCAAAGGAGGGAGGGAAGAGGAGAGAAGCTGAAAGTTGAAATTAGAAGATGGACAGACAAGGAGGCAATGAAGTAATGGGCAGAGTGGGGGTACAAGGACATGGACCAAGAGAAGTGCACATTATGTGTAACATACACGTATACAGGGAAATCATGGGGAACAGATTAGCCTCAATGTATATGAAGTAGCACATAGAGAGGACCAACATGGAGGGATTTATAATGCTCTACTTCCAATATTCATGAAGATACAGAAAGGTGACATTATTTAATTCCCTGCCATATAGGTTGTCCTGCATGACAGGTGTGTTGTACAATGACACTATTGCTCTGCTCTGCAGGTCAGCCTACCACCACTACCTAAAGAGAAGGCCACGGTGCACTCAGTGCAGCATCACCCAGACTTGAGCAGGTTTGGTGAGCCACTCCACTGACAGAGTCAAGGCCCATGCCCTGCAATCTTTCTCAAACAATTTCACAGAATCTATTCAGTAAACAAACTTTAGTCTTATGCTACCTGTAGCTTTATATGTCATTTGTTAAGTCTTATAATTATTGTGATATTTCCTACATAAATGACAAATTCAAAAACATTGCAATGAAACATAGGTGACATTATAATTTTGCATTTGGTACGTATTGTGACACATGTTTCTGTAAATGAAATTTAGACAAGATATTGACTTTTTCTTCAGTCTTGGGAGGAGGTCTCTATCTGTATCCAATCTCAAGAAAATGGATTTTAAGTAGCATGTTTACTTCCAATAGCATGATCACAGGAATGAAATATTCGTAGTATCCCTCACATATTGTAAATTGAGATATCAAAACAAGATTTTGTTCAATAATAGAAAGCAAATTGGAGAGTGTTTTGCCATATGGTTAACATATGGAACTTTGTCTATGGCAATATAGTAGAAGCTACAATTTTCATTTCATTTATTTATTTTATTTTTTATCAGTGCCATAATTTTTTAAGAGTCATAGATGTAGTGGAAAGAGAATTTGCCTAGTATGAAGAACATGAAGTTTCTTCTCTTTTGTTTCTGTAAACTAACAAAATGAAAGTTACCAAAGGATTTTCTTTCTACACATCAGTTATCTTTGACATATACTGCAGATACTGAACCATATTTCTGTTCCTATGCCTGTACAGAGTAATGAATTGAAACTTCTAAAAGTAAATAACTCTCTAAGTCTTTAGTAAAAATGACTTCAATGAATAGGTGGCAAGGTTTTTCAAGTCGTTAGTTTTTTTCGTAGCCTCGGAGTTACTAAAGAGTTTTACTAAATCAGGTCTAGTCACTGTGAAATCCAGAATTGTTCTATTGGAAATAACTAATTTGATGCCTGGTCATCAGTGGTTAATAAGGTTATGAAAATAAGACAGTCATTACTTTATGAACTGTTTGAAACATTTAGGTTAAAATAGATTACAAACATATATAATTTATCTTTAACACATCAAAAGATGATTAAAGTGAAGACATTCACCCCTTCACGCTAATTGTTTGTCAAAATGAAAAGGCAATGTCCTATTTACTATGAATTATTTCCATATTTCTCAAATGAAGACCAGGAAGAAAATCACATCGTAACTTTCAGTCACATCTGTTCAATGGGTTACAAAATTCTACCAAAATTTGCAACAGAATTAGTGTTTTATTTGTGTCTGACATGTTAAGCTTTTCTTTTTTTTAAAAAAATGGTTTCAGTTATGAGTAACAGCTTCATTTCTTTTGTTGACATGTTTAATTTTGCTTATTTTGCCAAAACACAGTATAATTGGCATAAAATCACCTTGCAGTAGCTGCTGCAACATGTTGGTGAACAGAGAGGCCAACAGTTTATGGAAAATATCTTGTGTTGGTTTGCAGTGACATAAGAGAAGGAATTTCATGTTTTTCATATTATCATATTCTCTTTTCACTAGCCATTCATGACTCAAAAAATTATAGTACTGGTATTAAAAAATAAATGAAATAAAAACTGTAACATCTGCTACATCACCATAGACAAAAGTTCCATAGGTTAACCATATGGCAAAACATTCTCCTCTTTGTGTGTTATCAAATAAAATATAACCTGTAGCTTCTGCTATATCATCATAGATAAAGTTCCATATGGCAAAACACTCTTCTCTTTGTGTGCTATCCTTGGCCAAAATCTCATTTTGGTATCTCAAATGGTTTACGAGATATGAGAGATGTTATGAATATTTTATTCACGTGCTAATGCTATCAGAAGGGAACATGCAACTTAAAATCCATTTTCTTGAGATTGGAGGCAGACAGAAACCTTCCCCCAAGCCTAAAGAAAAATTCAATATCTTAGCTAAATTTCATTCACAGTGACAATTGGTCTAATTTGAACCAAAAGCAAAATTAGGGAAATTCTGTAAAACTGTTTGAGAAAGATTGCAGGCATTGATTCTGTCAGTGCAGCATCTTGCCAAATTTGTCTAGATCAAGTAACATCACCCCAATCATGCCATGGCCTTCTCTTTAGGTGATGGTGAGCCTACACGTTATGCCCCTAATAAGCACTTGAACACTTGAATATACACCCGCCATACACGGGTGTACTCTCCACCCCCCCCCCCCCCCCCCCAGCCACCACCACCCCACTCCAGCATATGAACATCAATTCCCTTCCTTCCACAGACAACAATGTGTCATTTCCAAAGTGGTGACCATCATTACATCACAGCAATTGTGCTACATGTACTGCAAATAAACACCAGAAGTGTGCCCCACATTGTGATGTTACCAGATGTACATCAGGCTCTTAGCATAGGAACATGCCCCTGTAGTCAGCTAATTTGAAATACCTAAATGTTTTCATTACCTGGCAAGGATGATATAGTACACTGCTCAACATAGCTGAACAGCAGTGACATGCCCTAACAACAGACCTGAACACCCTCCAGAACTTCTTTACTCAAAACACACACACACACACACACACACACACACACACACACACACACACACACACACACACAATGTTGACAGAAGCAACACGCTAAGACTAAATCACATGCCTGTAAGTCAAGTGTGGGCCTGTGCCAAATGCAAAACAAAAATGTTATATGCACAGGAATGTCCTGAGGATGTGGAACAATGTCAAGCACAGATACAATCAATTGCGGCAACACACAGAACATTGGAATCTGAAGATGACCATGCTGCATGAATTCAACAGCTATGACAGAGGTGGTTGTTCTGGGTACTGATTTCTCAGGATCTATGCACCCAAATTGCGTGAAAATGTAATCACATGTCAGTTCTAGTATAATATATTTGTCCAAAGAATACCCGTTTATCATCTGCATTTCTTCTTGGTATAGCAATTTTAATAGCCAGTAGCATGTGCACTTGGAATATGGGCGGTGGTGCATGAAACTCATGTTGTCTCCTTTATTGGCCTCTTTTGTAGGGGCTACATGTGCAGATGGGTATATGTGGAGGAAGGCTGAGATGGACAAAGGAGGAGCTGGAGAGAGGGAGAGATGGAGCAGCAGGAGTGGATAGGGAGGGAAGAGAATGAGATGGCAGAAAGAGGAGTGAGGAGGAGTTGGACATACAGAGAGTGGAGGTGGATAAGTGTATAGAGAAGAATGAACAGAGAAGTTTGACAGAGAGTGGGATGAGGAGCAGACAGTCAGAGAGACTGGTCGAGAAGACGGACAGAAAAGGAGCAAGATGAGGAAAACAAAGGAAGTAGATTACAGTACACTTGTTCTCCCACTGCTTGAATACTGCTCAGCAGTGTGGGATCCGTACCAGATAGGGTTGATAGAAGAGATAGAGAAGATCCTACGGAGAGTAGAGCGCTTTGTTACAGGGTCATTTAGTAATCGCGAATGTGTTACAGAGATGATAGATAAACTGTAGTGGAAGACTCTGCAGGAGAGATGCTCAGTAGCTCAGTAAGAGCTTTTGTTAAAGTTTCGCAAACATACCTTCACCAAAGAGTCAAGCAGTATGTTGCTCCTTCCTACGTATATCTTGCGAAGAGACTATTAGGATAAAATCAGAGAGATTAGAGCCCATACAGAAGCATACCGGCAATCCTTCTTTCCATGAACAATACGAGACTGGAATAGAAGGGAGAACCGACAGAGATACTCAAGGTACCCTCTGCCACACACATCATCAGGTGGCTTGCGGAGCATGGATGTAGATGTAGATGTAGATGAGGTGATGCAGGAGGTATTTGGGAGGTGTAGAGTGGATGTGGGGAATGAAGGGGGGGGGGGGGGGAGGGATGGAGGCGACAGAAACAGAGAGCAGAGAGGGAGAGAAGGTGGGCAGAGAGGGGGAAGAGGATGAGAACAAATAGAAGAGAAAGGAAAGTATGGTTGGAGAAAAGGAGTGGAGGAGACAAAGTGAGGGAGTAGGAGATGCAGCAACAGAGAGAGTAGGGAGGAGGAGATGGATGGACAGAGGTTCAGAGATGAGTTGAACAAAGAGAGGGAAAGGAATATATGGGTGCAGAAAGGGAAAGAAGGTATGTTCACATATGCAAGTGAACCTGTGGAAAAGAGGCAGGTGTGTGTGTGTGTGTGTGTGTGTGTGTGTGTGTGTGTGTGTGTGTGTGTGTGTGTGTAACACAGTGTGTATAAATGTCTGGGATCTCATCAAAGACCACTGCTTTGATTACAACCAAATTTTATACATAAACAGTGCACTTCACAAGCACCATTGCTATATTGTTTACAACTTCCTAGCTCCAACAAGAGTTGAGATATGAGAAAAATATTTTCAGTCAACCCCTGCCACATAGGCTGCCCTGCATAGCAGGTATGTTGGAGTAGTAACAGCCTGTTGCACATAATGGAATGGGCATGCCTGGGCGAAAGTCGAGATGGATACAGGAGGTAATGTACAGAGACTGAGCTGGAAGGGATGGACAGAGAGTGGTGATAGGAGGGGATGAATAGTGAAAAGGGGAGCAGGAGGGGTAGGAAGAGAAAGAGGAGAGCAGGGACAACATAAGAGGTCTGTTCAAAAAATTGTTGGAGTGAAATGGGGCGGAATCTCTGCATGTGCCTGTGCTTAATGTGTAACTGCCTGAAATTTCAATGTTGTACGAGTTGCATTCAAGTTCTGAGGCCTCCGATTTCTTTTCTAATTAACTACTCAGCCAAAATTGATGAAACTGGCGTTACTACTCGATGTAATCACCCTGCAGACGTACACATTTTTCACAACGCTGACACCATGATTCCATGGCAGTGGCAAAGGCTCCTTTAGGAGTCTGTTTTGACCACTCGAAAATCGCTGAGGCAATAGCAGCACGGCTGGTGAATGTGCGGCCACGGAGAGTGTCTTTCATTGTTGGAACAAGCCACAAGTCAATAGGAGCCAGGTCAGGTGAGTAGGGAGCATGAGGAATCACTTCAAAGTTGTTATCACGAAGAAACTGTTGCGTAACGTTAGCTCGATGTGCAGGTGCGTTGTCTTGGTGAAACAGCACACCCGCAACCCTTCCCGGACGTTTTTGTTGCAGTGCAGGAAGGAATTTGTTCTTCAAAACATTTTCATAGGATGCACCTGTTACCGTAGTGCCCTTTGGAACGCAATGGGTAAGGATTACGCCCTTACTGTCCCAGAACATGGACACCATCATTTTTTCAGCACTGGCGGTTACCCGAAATTTTTTTGGTGGCGGTGAATCTGTGTGCTTCCATTGAGCTGACTGGTGCTTTGTTTCTGGATTGAAAAATGGCATCCATGTCTCATCCATTGTCACAACCGACGAAAAGAAAGTCCCATTCCTACTGTCATTGTGCATCAATATTGCTTGGCAACATGCCACATGGGCAGCCATGTGGTCATCCGTCAGCATTCGTGGCACCCACCTGGATGACACTTTTCGCATTTTCAGGTCGTCATGCAGGATTGTGTGCACAGAACCCACAGAAATGCCAACTCTGGAGGTGATCTGTTCAACAGTCATTCGGCAATCCCCCAAAACAATTCTCTCCACTTTCTCGATCGTGTCGTCAGACCGGCTTGTACGAGCCCGAGGTTGTTTCGGTTCGTTGTCACATGATGTTCTGCCTTCAGTAAACTGTCGCACCCACAAACGCACTTTCGACACATCCATAACTCCATCACCACATGTCTCCTTCAATTGTTGATGAATTTCAATTGGTTTCATACCACGCAAATTCAGAAAACGAATGACTGCATGCTGTCCAAGTAAGGAAAATGTCGCCATTTTAAGTATTTAAAACAGTTCTCATTCTCGCTGCTGGTGGTAAAATTCCATCTGCTGTATGGTGCTGCCATCTCTGGGGTGTATTGACAATGAACGCGGCCTCATTTTAAAACAATGTGCATGTTTCTATCTCTTTCCAATCTGGAGAAAAAAATCGGAGGCCTTAGAACTTGAATGCACCTCGTATATCAGTTAGTTATTGTTCAGTGCTGTATTGAGTAGAATATTGTACACACAGTTTGCAAATTTTGAGATGGTAGAGTTTGATGAGCAACACATCCACATTAAATTTTGTGTAAAACTCAAAAAACCTTTACAGACACACCCACATAATGCAGGGAACCTACAGTGGTGAGTGCTTAAGCCATATCTGGTGTCCAACTGGTTCTTATACTTTAAAAATTGCCAGATGGAAGTTAAAAATGACTCTCATTCAGGACTCCCTTCAACATTCACTGACAACACTCGTGTCAGGAACACCAATGAAATTGTGCATTCCAATCAAAGGTTGAGTGTCTGAGAGACTGAAGAAGAACATAACATTTCAGCTGCATCATGTCACAAAATCCTGACACATCATCTTCGAATGCATTGTGTTGCCATCAAGTTTGTCCCACAGTTCAAGAGTCAGGACCAGAAAGACTTGCAATCTGTGAAGAGCTTTTGGAATGAGCAAATGAGACTGAGATGTTCCTTACGACAATCATAACTGGTGACGAGATATGAGTCTATGATTATCATGTTGAGACCAAGGTTTAGTCTTCCCAATGGGTCGGGAAAGGCTCTCCAAGACCAAAAAAAAGCTAAACAGCTCAGGTCAAATGTCAAAGCCATGCTGACAGTTTTGTTTGACTTTGCAGGATTAGTTGATCATGAATACATGCCACAGGGACAAACTGTTTATCGATGGTACTATCAGGACATATTGCAATTTGTAGGAGAAAATGTGATACGGAAATGGCCTGAAATGTTACAAGACAATTCACGGCTCTTGTATCATGATAATGCTCCTGCACAGTGTAATGTAACAGACTACTGAAACTACCGATACCACCGGCTGGCAAGGTGTGTGGTGCCGTCAATCAACTAGAAGGAGTAAGTGAACTTTAACTACATAAAGTGAAACATTATTATTTTGTTAGAAAACTGTTAATATGAAGACAACAATGATACATTAACACAGAACTATATTATAAACACTTTTCATTTTTCATACTATGTTTTTCATATATCTACATGTGCGATGTGTAAAATATCGATATACAACCATGGTTGTCAGTAGTGCACAGTTTGTAAGCTTGGTGAACAGGAGCTAGTTGTTGGCGGGTGTAGAGACAATGGGCAGTTTGTGTTGAGACGTCTTGTAATATGCACGCTTTGAGAAGGTCAAGGATAGAGAGAATGAAATGATGTATTGGAAAAGCTGTTAGAATGAAAATTATTGAATATCATCATGATCAGCATTTATAAAATAAAAGTTGGAGTTTAACTATGTGTCAGTTCTTACACAGCAAAATACACACCCTGGACCTCAAATCGATTTAACAAACAGCGGATGGCGAGATTCACCACTGGGCGATCAGCGTGCAACAACGACCAATAAAGGTAAGAAAGTTATATTACTCTAAATTCAAATTGTGATGTTACCTATCTTGCTCCGTATCTTCAACCCTGTATGTACTCTGTTATTAGAGTGAACAGCGTGACGGGGACTAGTAGTCGACTGGGCACACCAGGGAGACCACACAGGTTTAAAATGATAATTTGTAACTTAATATTCTATTACTGATAATAATCAATATTTGTCCCCTGGAGAAAAGGTGCATTACAACAGTCATCCCTGTTGGTGAATGACTATTGCACAAAAAATGAAATCACTGTGCTACTTCATTCTCTGTATCTCCAGTCCTGGACCCTGCAGACATTTTTTTTTTTATTTCCAGAGTTGAAAACCCTGTCAAGAGGATGAAGATTTGCAATGATACGTGAGATAAAAGAAAATCTGCAGACAATGCTTCATGCAATTCATCAAGAGGTGTACCAAGACTGCTTCTGGAAGTGTAAACAGAATTGGGTGTGGTGTATCAATTGTAGAGGAGAGTATTTTAAAGGAGACAATGCACAATAGGAAAAACTGTAAGTGTAGAAAAATTTTGTGAACAAAGTTCTGGATCTTTTGAACAGATCACATATATTGCTACTTGGGAAAAAGAGATGAACAGGGAGGAGGAGGAGGAGATTGATAGAGTGGAGGAGATGGAGATGGACAGAGACAGAGGGAGAGTAGATGAACAGAAGAAGATGGGAGAGGAGCTGGGCAGCGGAGGGAGGAAATGGACAGAGCGAGGGAGAATGCTAAAGAGGAGAAGAACAAAGAGAGCGGGAGAGGTTGAACAGAGAAGGGAGTAGAGGACAGACATGGAGAGAGGGAAGGGATGAAGTGGACACAGAGAGTGGGGAGGAGGAGATGGACAGAGAGAAGCAGGTATGTCATGTAGGTAGGACCAGCATGACTTGGAGCAGTTGTATGTGTAAATGGGCATGTCTGAGCAGAGAGGAGGAGGACATGGAGAATGAGAAAACAGGCAACATGAGGTGGGCAAAGAAAGGGGGTGGGAGTGATGGACAGTGAGAGGGGCAGAGGGCCATTAGAGAGAGAAGAGGAGAAAGACAGAGAGGGGCAGGAAGGGGAAATGGAGCAGCCAGATGGAAGGTATGGAAGACAAATGGGCAGGTGGAAAAGAAAGGAGGAGGAGAGGGACTGGGAACAGGAGATGTGGAAAGAGACAGGGAGAGGTTCATATGGTTGGAGAGGTAGGATGGCATGAGACAAACAGGGAGGGGAGGCAGATGTAAAGAGGCAGAGAGAGCAGGGAGAAGGAGATGGGGAGATAGAGAAGGGAGCATGAGGTGGACAGCGATGGTGGGAGGAAGAGGTGGGGGAGAGCATTCAGGTCCTCCCAAACCTTCAGACTGAATGTAGATTATATTGAAAAATAGGGCCTTATAGCCAAAAGAGTGGAGAATAATATGGTGTATTGGGATGCTGAATAAAACCAATCTGCTTTCAGAAAAAAAGTGTTGCATTGCTAATTGAATGTCCCTCATATGAAAATGATAATTCAATAATATTCACACCAGTTAGCACCTCATTTCTTTGTAATTAGAATTGCTACATTCTTACGCATTTCTTATGTATTGCTGATGGAACAGCCAGCAATGCAGTAGTGAAAAAGTATATGGTTGTGCCTACAGTTGTAATTTATTTATTTTGCCTACTGGCTACCTGTTTGGTACACAGTACCATCCACAGGCCATCTTCTGGCACACAGTCATTATGATTGTTTCCCAAGTAGATAAGACTCTGCAGGAGGGACGCTCAAGTTGACAAGGAGAGGGGAAGGAGATGGAGAGACTGAGTACAGGCAGGAAGGGATAGACAGAAATAGTAGGGTAGGAAGGGATGGACAGAGAAGGTGAGAAGAAGAGATGGGAAGGAAGGTGGGAGGGGAGGGGGGGGGGGGAGGATATGGGCAGAGAACTGGGGAGGAAGAGATGGGTGATGAGAGTAGGGGAGGAGCAGATAGGAAGAGGTGAGGCACAGAGGAGATGTGTAGAGAGGACACGAGGAGGACATGGGCAGAGTAGGGAGGAGGGTGTGTCAAATACTCTCACATTCTTCCTGAAGTCAGAGTGTATTTTGCGTGTCTCATACATGAAGCGCACCAAGTGGAATACTTTTATCATGTCTGGTTCTGCATAGGGTATCAGTAGGTATGACAGAATGGCATATAATCTGGTGGCCTTGTTTTGACTTGTGTTTTTCAGTACTCTGTTGAATTATTCTCATAGTATTGTATGTCTTATCTCATCTTCATCTTCATCTACATCCTCTTCCCTTCCTATAACATTGCCTTCAAGTTAATTTTCCTTGTATAGCCCGTCTATATACTCCTGCCACCTTTCAGCTTCCCTTTCTTTGCTTAGTACTGATTTTTCACCTGAGTTCTTGATATTCATACAGCTGCTGCTCTTTTCTCCAAAGGTCTCTTTCATTTTGTGATAGGCAGTATCTATTTTTCCCCTAATGGTACATACTTCTGTGTCTCCACATTTGTTCTCTAACCATTCCTGCTTAGCCATTTTGCACTTACTAACCAGCTTGTATATTAATGTTGTATTCGCTTTGCCTGCATCATTTGTTGTAGTTTTTTTTTTCTTTCAGTAATTAAATTCTATATCTTTTCTATATATCCAGTAGGTGTTGTTTTTTTACTTATTTGACCCTTTCCAGTCTTCACAATTTCGCCTCTCAAAGCTACCTGTTTGTTTTCTATTGCAGTCCTTTCCTCTGTTGTAGTCAGTCATTGCCCAATTCTCCCTCTGAAACTTTCAGCAGCCTCTGGTTCTTTCAGCTTATCCAGATCCTATCTTCTTTATTTCTTTCCTTTTTGCAATATCTTCAGTTTTAATCTACAGTTCATAACCAAATATTTTGGTCAGAGTTGACGTCTGCCTCTGGAAATGCCTTACACTTTTAAATCTGATTCCAAAATATCTGAGAAAATGTATTATTTGTACTCAGTGATAACAAGTAGTTACTCACCATATAGAGGACACATTGAGTAGGAGACAGGAACACTGAAAGTAGAGGGTTGGATATTATTTAACTACCAGCCTTTTTCCCACAACTTCACCCACAAATGTGTTCAATACATATATTACATACACCTTCTTCTCCCACCTCTCTGTGTCCACCTCTTTCTCCATCTCTCTGTTCACCTCATCTTCTCACCTCTATATGCCTATTTCCTCCTTCCCACTATCTCTATATATCTTCCTCCCCACTTCCTCTGGCCGTATCCTCTCCTGTCTCACTTTCACCTCTCCCTCCTGCCTCATCCATTTCCACTTGCCCAGAACCGAACTATACTGCCACCTGCATCTCCCCATCCTCCTCCCTCTGTCTGTAAATATCCTCCCACTCTCTGTGACCATATTTACCCCCGTTATCGGTCCATCCACTTCTCACTCTTCTGTCTGTCCATCTCCTCAGCCTCCATCTCTGTGTCCACCTTGTCCTCCTCCTCCACACTCTCTCTGTCCATCTACTTCTCTCTTCTCTCCCGATCCATCTCCTCCTCCCCCTCAGTCTGTCCATCACCTCCTGCCTCCTCTCTCTGTCCATCACTTTCCTGTCCGCTCTCTCCCTGTCCATCCCCCCATCCTCCATCTATCCATAACAGCTTTCCCCAGCCATGCCCATCCATATGTGTGGGCCCCTGCAAAGCAGGTCATCGTAGCAAGTTGACAATACTCCCACAACATGCCTGTCATTCAGGGCAGCCTACACATTGGCTGCTAAAAGCACTTGAAATGTATGCTGCCCAACAACACAGGTCAATAAAGCATACCAATGCTACTTTCACACAACACACGTGTCGTACAGGGCAGCCTGTATGGCAGAAGCTGAAAAAATACATTTTTTAGAAAACCCTGGACATATATACACTCTGTGTTGTTTATAGACAGATAACCTTTGCCCTTGTTTCACCCATATATGTAGTAGAGACATATTGCATAATTCTCCTTTTCTCCCCACTCCCCATACCTATTTGTTCATCCCCTAATTACCCTCTGTCTGTTTTCTCTTTCCCCTCTCTCTGACCACCTCCTCCTTCCCCATTCCTCCGTCCACACCCTCCTCCCTACTCTGCCCATGTCCTCCTCGTGTCCTCTCTACACATCTCCTCTGTGCCTCACCTCTTCCTATCTGCTCCTCCCCTACTCTCATCGCCCATCTCTTCGTCCCCAGTTCTCTGCCCATATCCCCCCCCCCCCCCCACCTCCCTTCCAATCTTTTCTTCTCACCTTCTCTGTCCATCCCTTCCTAACCTACTATTTCTGTCTATCCCTTCCCGTCTGTACTCAGTCTCTTCATCTCCTTCCCCTCTCCTTGTCAACTTGATCATCTCTCCTGCAGAGTCTTCCACTGGAGTTTATCTATCATCTCCGTAACACTTTCGCGATTACTAAATGACCCTGTAACGAAGCACACTGCTCTCCATTGGATCTTCTCTATCACTTCTATCAACCCTATCTGGTACGGATCCCACATTATTGAGCAGTATTCAAGCAGTGGCCAAACAAGCATACTGTAACCTACTTCCTTTGTTTTTGGATTGCATTTCCTTAGGATTCTTCCAATGAATCTCAGTCTGGCATCTGCTTTACCGATCATCAACTTTATATGATCATTCAATTTTAAATCACTTCTAATGCCTACTCCCAGATAATTTATGGAATTAACTGCTGACCTGCTATTTTGTAGCTAAATGATATGGGATCTATCTTTCTATGTATTCGCAGCACATTACACTTGTCTACATTGAGATTCAATTGCCATTCCCTGCACCATGTGTCAATTCACTGCAGACCCTCCTGCATTTCAGTACAATGTTACAACCTCACAATACACCATAACATCATCTGCAAAAAGCCTCAGTGAACTTCCGATGTCATCCACAAGGTCATTTATATATATTGTATATAGCAAAGGTCCTATGACACTCCCCTGCGGCACACCTGAAATCACTCTCACTTCGGAAGACTTCTCTCCATTCAGAATGACATGCTGGATTCTGTTATATAGGAACTCTTCAATACAATCACACAATTGGTCTGATAGTCCATATGCTCTTACTTTGTTCATTAAACAACTGTGGGGAACTGTATCAAACGCCTTGCAGAAGTCAAGAAACACGGCACCTACCTGTGAAACCGTGTCTATGGCCCTCTGAGTCTCGTGGACGAACAGCGCAAGTTGGGTTTCACACGACCGTCTTTTTCGAAACCCATGCTGATTCCTACAGAGTAGATTTCTATACTCAAACATAATACGTGTTCCAAAATTCTACAACTCCAAGAGTCACTGCTGTGTGAGGGCTGTCTGGCACGTGGAAGACTGGACAGGTTTGTGCGATGTTGTAGCGATGGAGACAGTTACCTCGCCCAACAACTCATCATGTTTTTGTTCACAGCCACATCTCTGTAGATGTTCTGCTAGTGCCTGTGAATATCTGTGAAGTTTTGTTTTTCTGCCATAACAAACTCAATGATAATTCTTTGCTTGGAACAAACCTCCATTACAGACATCATTTTGAAAGCTATGAATAGCACAGCCACCCATAAAAACTTCAGAAAACTATAGGTGCTGTAGCAGGAATATTCCAAAATGTCTCACAATGAATCCCACATTTTTTCAACCGAAACTGGCTGAGAAAACAAATTTGTTGCATTACTAATTTATTGCCCCTTGTAAGTCTTTGTTACAAAATACTAATATGAATTATTTACAGATGAATGGAAAAACTGGTAAAAGGTCTTGTTGAAGGGAGGGATTTACTAGTTTCAAAATCTGTTCCCTTATACGAACATTAGAAACATTCTGTGCAATTGCATCATGTACCATAGTATCTGAATAAGGGAGTCCACATTGACACTCAAAAGAACAATCCCTAGTAAGGCCTTGCAAGGTTGCAACCCACTCCTGATTAGTCAGACCTGCCGTACGTTTGTACGAAAGAAGGTATACCTTTTCTCAACTACATTGACTGATTCTTTGAAATATACATCTAATGCAGACAAAATTTCTTCAGAGGACAGAGTTGCTACGTCGCGGCGGGGAAATAATTTGACTATCACACGGTACGTGTTCACCCCATCTGAAGATAACAAAAAAGGCTGCTGCTCGTTACCTTGAATTCTGTAGGCGGTGAGATGGAATCCAAATTGGCATGACCACTCTGTCCAGCTTTCCAGTGCAGCATCAAAAGGTCAAAAATTTGGTGCAACAGTGTGTTGTGGCTGTGGTGGTGGTGAAGCGGCTGCTGCCGCATCATTTTGCATCGCACGTTGACCCTGGATGAGCTGTCCAAGGGCATCCAGTAAGGCCTGCATCTGCAGATTCTGTAAGCGATAAAATTCAGTCAGTACATCTGGAGATTGTGGCAAAGCCATTACACAAGTAAATCAGGGCAATATCCATAAGAACGTGGTTGTGCCTCGTCGCCAATTTTGTGGTTGGCAGGAGAGCCAACATCGTGTTACTAGAGGAGGCCGAAAGGCATGCGATTTAGCTCACGCAGGCTGGCGTGAGGTCTCGAACAGGACAAGGAAATTAGAATTTAGAAACAACAGACGTAGCTGGTGGAATACTTAACTTTAATCCATTAATGATGAACATCGCTCTTGACAGTACATAGTTCACAATATCAATAGTAACTGACAATGGCGCCTTGCTAGGCCGTAGCAAATGACGTAGCTGAAGGCTATGCTAGACTATCTTCTCGGCAAATGAGAACGTAAGAAGGCAGTGAACCATCACTACCAAAGGCAGCTGTACAACTGGGGTGAGTGCTAGGAAGTCTCTCTAGACCTGTCGTGTGGCGGCGCTCGGTCTGCAATCACTGATAGTGGTGACACGCAGGTCCGACGTATACTAACAGACCACGTCCAATTTAAAGGCTACCACCTAGCAAGTGTGGTGTTTGGCAGTGACACCACAGAAGGTGTTCTCAGGGAAGATCAGTTTGGGTTCCAGAGAAATGTAGGAACATGCGAGGAAATACTGATCCTATGACTGTTCTTAGAAGCTAAGTTACGGAAAGGCAAAGCTATGTTTATAGTATTTGTAAACTTAAGAGAGAGCTTTTGACAATGCAGCAGGGGTAATATACAGGGAGTGAAAGGTTATATACAATTTGAGCAGAAACCAGATAGGAGTCATAAAAGATGGGGGGCATGACAGGGAAACAGTTTTTGAGAAGTGAGAGAAGTAGGCTGTTATGTATCTCCTTTTGTTATTCAGTCTGAACAAGAGCAAGCAGTAAATCAAAACCAAAGAAAAATTTGGAGAAGGAATTAAAGTTCTTGGAAAAGATATACAAAAATTTAGGATTGTCAATGGCATTGTAATTTTGTCAGGGACAGCAAAGGACTTGGAAGATAGTTGAATGGATTAGACAGTGCTTGAAAAGAGGTTACATGATGAACATCAACAAAAGTAAAACATAAGTAATACAATGTAGTCAAATTAAATCAGGCAATGCTGATGGAATTAGTTTACAAAACACAGCTCTAAATTAATAGATGAGTTTTTCTATTTGTGCAGTAGAATAATGAATGATGGCCAAAGAAGAGAGTATATAAAATGTAAAGTGACAAAAAAAAAAAAAAAAAAAAATAATTCTGAAGACGAAAATTTGTTAACATTGAACATAGAAGTCTTTTCTGAAGGTATTTGTTTGGAGTGTAGCCTTGTATGGAAGTGAAATGTGGATGATAAACAGTTCACACAAGAAGAGAATAGAAGCTTTTGAAAAGTGATGTTATAGAAGAATGCTAAAGATCAGTTGGATGGATAATGTAGATATTGAGGAGGTACTGAACAGAATCGAGGAGAAAAGAAATTTATGCCCCAACTAGACTAAAAGAAGGGACTGATTGATAGGACACATTCTGAGACATCAAGGGACAACTAATTTACAACAAGAGAGAAGTTTTGGGGCTAAAAATTGCAACGGGAAACCAAGACATGAGTACAGTATGCAGGTTCAAAAGCATGTAGGTTGCATTGGTTATTTGCAGATGAAGAGGCTTGCACAGGACAGAGTACCATGGAGAGATGAATCAAACCAGGTTTTGGATTGATAAACACAACAGCAGCAGCAGCAACAACAAAAACAACAACAGTGTAAAAGGAAATGATACAAATTATGTCTCCCTGACAGAGAATGATGGGTGTCAATAGCAAATAGTTCTGTACTAAGCTATAAAACATCATCTAACTGTAAACTAATCACATGTGGTTTCCCACAACTTCCCACCCCAATCCCTTACTTTTTCTTGTCTATTGTAATGACCTTTCACCAGCAACATGTAGAATAATGACTATTCATTTCCGTAGTATTCTTTAAGCTACATCTGTTTCATGGATAGTGCTAAAGAACAGTCACATTGAGCCACATATGTAGATCCAGAAGTTGTGGGATCTTGACTCCTTGTGAATTTTCCTGCCTTTCAAACACTTGGACTGATTTATATGAGTATGAAGAAGAAACATTAGAGTTACGAGACTGTACTGACAAGAGAGTTGGGCATTATTACACAGATCTTCCAATTGAATGCTGAAGAGCTTAGTAGATCTAAGAGTCAGGTTCTTTCAGAAATTTTAATACCATTCTTCAGGAAACATACACTGAAGATGAATAGCAACAGAAGTCCAGAGGCTTCATCAATGTCTAAGAGCTATTTGGAACTATGTACCACTGACATTATGGACTTGCAACCTATGTGAGAGGCAATATCAAAAATACATCCCCTACCACTCTTTCAATGGTCACAAAAATTGGTCAACTAACAGTGGAAAACATAACTGATGAACATAGGAAAAATTTATCAAACTGGATGAAAGGAAACTATCTGCACCAGACCTTTGATGGAAAAGATAGAAACACCTCCAAATCTACCACCCACAACACAGGAAAAAACCCCGATCTGAGTTTTCCTACCAGCAATTGCAGTCAGATCCTGTCCCCATACATAAGAAGGTTAAGGACAGTTTCCCACATAGTCAACACTGCCCTATTCCTCTGGAAACTGAATTCTTCTTTCTTACCTGTTCCTTTCTGAGTCCCAGTTGGAACCTCCTAAGAGCAAATTTAGAAAATTTTTTGCATAACATTGACGAAACTCTGCTGCTGATCCCTGCAAAGTGATCCCTGCAAAGTAATGTAACTACCACAGATTTATAAAGATAATAACAGTAGCTGCAAAATTATATATTCCCTGGGGCTGTCACAAGTTTGTATCCTAGGATGGACTGATGAGATGGAGGTTATGTATTCATGATTCTTCCATGATAACAATGATGAAATTGCTGATAAGCTACTATAAATGCAACCCAAAGGAGAAAATTGGAAGAAACTACTAAGGCATTAAACTTCACCAAATCAAGTAGAAAGGCATGGAACCTCCTAAGGAAACTCAGAGGTGACAGTGCACCTGAGTGACAAATGCCAGATGTCTCTCCCAATCAGATTGCCTCACAAATCATATCCTAAACAAGACCTTCAAGAGATGGGAAACATACTACATTCCTCAAGTGTCAACTGAAACTGTTCTGTCAGTTACATTAAACTCCAAATAATGTTTTCCACTCCTTAATAACTGATGAAGTAAAATGAAAACAGGAATGCCCCAGAATGTGATGTTATTCTCCCTGAATTCCTAACGCACAGTGGCCAGAGGACTAGAAAATAGCTGATCCAGTTCTCCTCACATTATGCAAAATGGTCAGGTGCCACCTAATTCCAAGAAAGATAAAATAATATCTTTGCTTAAGTCAGGCAACTGTCGATTTCCCTCCTAAGCAACACCTCTAAGTTGTTGGAGGAGTTCATTTCAAATTGTACACAATCAATACTGCAATAACACCTACCAGTGAAGTCAGCTGCCTTTCACCATAACAGAAGCTACCCAGTGTAACTAGCCACATCAAAGTAGTGTTCCAGCAAGGATTGAAGACGACAGCTGTCTTTGTAGATCTCACCACTGTATATGGCACCATATGGAGAGTTGGTCTGCTATACAAATCATACCACACCATTCATGGCAGAAACTCTTACACTTCCCCAATAACATGCTACATGGCAGAACCTTCCATATAAGTAGAGTCATAAAAATAAACAATAACCTCCCTTAAGGATCTGTACTGGTGCCTGCATTTTTCAACCTCTGCATATCAGACATCCCAGAGACAAAATGATGTAAATTTCATTATGCTGATCATTTGGCTATAGCTGTCCAAATTAAGTCAATTGAAAATGGTGACAGTCCTCATTCCCAAGATCTTAAACTTTTTGGAAAATTGTAAACTGGCTGGAGACTGATCATCAGCACAAGCAAAATGAAAACAATGTGCTTTCATCCAAATAATGATCAAGCTACAAAATCTCCCAAATTATACTTAAACAGTTAAGTACTTCCCCGTAATTAGTTTCCTGAGCACCTTGGTGTCACATTTGATCACACCCTATTCTGTAAGAAATACCTAGAAACAATAGCATTTAAAGTCAATACAAGCAACAAATCCTGCACAAATTGTATGTCAGCAGGTGAGGAGCATGTTTCCTCACTGAGAGGTTCTGCCCTATGTATATTTGTTTTATGATATGTCCTAAATGCTTTAGGATCAACTTACTATGGAACTATGCTACAAAATTCATGTACTTTAATCTAATAAACAAGACTGAAATCACTTCAGTCTTCAGACAATATCCTTCCACAGACCTCAATAGCAAAAACACACATACATATCACGACATAACTGTCCCAGAACAATAAAGCTACACAGGGGAGAGAGGGGGAGAGAGGAGGGTGCACATACACTGGTGAGCCAAAGCATTATGACCACCTACTTAAATGTGTGTTGATCAGCCTCTGGAACGAAATTCACCAGTAATTCTGCACACCATGGATTCAAAAAGTACTTGATAGGTTTTCAGAGGTTTGTGGCATCAGACACCTACACACAGGTCACACACTTCCCATAATTTATGGGCAGTTGGATTGTGGGCATGGAGCCGGTGCCTGATAGCATCCCTCTTGGGTTTCATCAGATTCATATAGGCCAAATTTGATGGCCAAGAAATCAACATGAGTTCACTATCATGTTCCTCAAACCATTGCAACACAATTCTGGCCTTGTGACATGCACAGTTATGGTGCTGGAAGATGTTAGTACTGTTGGAGAAGACATCAAGCATAAGGAGTTCAGGCAGTCCCTAATAATGTTTACGTAGTACACAGCTGTTGTGGTGTCTTCAGTTACTACCACAGGGTCTATGGAAGCCCAGGTGAATGTCCCTCATGACATAACACTGGAACCACAGGACTGTCTCCATGGCGTAATGCATTTTTCGATCAGCCATTGGCGTGGATGACAGCATATCTGGACAAGACCATCAATCTGATTTAACAATAAATGAAATTCAACCGACCAGGTTACATGATCCAATTGATCTGCAGTTCAGTCTCAGTGATTCCACGCCCACTGTAATCATAAACGACTATGTTTTTGAGTCAACATGAGAACACTTACAGGTTCCCTGCTGCAGAGCACAGTGCACTGAATGCTGTGCTCCAAAACACTTGTGTCTGTGCCATCACTGTACTCTGACATCAGATCTGCCACAGATCACTGCCTATCCTGCCTTAGAGAGTGGGTAAGCCTCTGATCCCTGAGTCCAGTAATGAGGTATGGATGTCCAACTTTTTGTTGCCTACTCATTGTTATACAGCAATCTTCAACCACTTTCCATAAATGCTCATGATGGTAGCCAGTGAACAGCCAATCAGGTTCATCACTTCTGAGATGCTTGCTCCCAGGCACTGGGCCGCAGCAATCTAATGTTTGTCAAAGTCACTTAAGTCAGTGAATTTCTACATTTCTGCCACTTATCGTTGCTACAATGATTTCCCATTCATCTCTGTTCAGCTCATATTGTTCTCTTACCACATCACATGTCCTCAGTACCACCAGACAGCATACAGCCTCGTGGTTGGCAGAGGTCATAATGTTTTGGCTCATAAGTGTATGTACATATTGTGTCTTTGTTATGAGGAAGGACATTCTCGGAAAGCTTAGCTATCATTTTCATTATTTGTTTTCCACACAGGACAATCCATTACCATATTGAGTTATTGCCTGAGAAGTTGGCCACTTTACTGTTACTACTTCTACTTGTTTCTTATTTAATAAAGCTTGTAATCTACATCTACATGATTACTCTGCAACACAGAATTAAGTTGTTGGCAGAGGATTTGCTGTACCACCTTCAAGCTATTTCTCTACTGTTCCACTCTCAAACAGTGCATTGGAAAAACAAATACTTAACTCTTCCCATGCTAGCTCTAATTTCTCTTATTTTAATATGACGATCATTTCTCCCTATGTAGGTGGGCGCCCTCAAAATATTTTTGGACCCTGAAGAGAAACTTGGTTATTGAAATTACATGAGAAGATACTGTATCAAAGAAAAATGCTTTTGTTTTAATGACTTCTACCCCCAATTTGCAATCATCTTTGTTTCAATTTTTTAATGTTTTATTTTTGAACTCAGCAGACCCCACCCCATTTTTTTAATTTTTTAAAGAAACAACAGTTGGCATAATTTTACAATACTTCTTTTTTTAAAGGAAAATATGAGACAAAGGGCCATATTAATATCTTTAAGAAAGTGTCAAATTTTCCATCACTTCTCTGTTTTTCATTTATGATCTGAAACTAATCAGCATATTTTACTGTTAACTTCTGACCACCATCTATACTTCTTTTTTTAAAGGAAAATATGAGACAAAGGGCCATATCAATATCTTTAAGAAAGTGTCAAATTTTCCATCACTTCTCTGTTTTTCATTTATGATCTGAAACTAATCAGCATATTTTACTGTTAACTTCTGACCACCATCTATCTTCTATATCCATATACATACATAAATTAAAGTCCACCACTGTGGTTTTGTCTATGTGTTTGGACTAATCTCAGAAACTACTGTTTGAATTTTGATACAGTTTTCAATAATAGATCCACTAATACATGAGATTAGATCGATAGATCTCATAACTAATGAGGAGGTACTGAACAGAATTGGGGTGAAGAGGAGTTTGTGGCACAACTTGACTAGAAGAAGGGACCGGTTGGTAGGACATGTTCTGAGGCATCAAGGGATCACAAATTTAGCACTGGAGGGCAGCGTGGAGGGTAAAAATCGTAGAGGGAGACCAAGAGATGAATACACTAAGCAGATTTAGAAGGATGTAGGTTGCATTAAGTACTGGGAGATGAAGCTTGCACAGGATAGAGTAGCATGGAGAGCTGCATCAAACCAGTCTCAGGACTGAAGACTACAACAACAACAACAACAACAATTCATGAGATAGTTTTGTGTGTATAATAAATATTTTGTGGAAACTGGCTAAACGATGATGCACTAAAGCCCCCTGGTGGTGTGAAAATGATACAACTTTCATCTACCAGTGCATGTCAGAACTCCCTGGAAATGCGTAATTTGATCTGCCAGTAGCACAAAGATAGTGCAGGCTATTACTACTGGAAGGCTGGTGCAAGCTACTGCCAACATGCTAAATTACCTGTGATGCAGGATGTATGACATAGTAAGCTCACAGTGGTTTTCTGCTTCATGTACAGGCTACTCTCAGGAGGTACTGTAGTGGTTTTGACTGACAGACTGATTTATGAGTAAGGTTTGTGGCACAGGAGGTACATGTAAGGCTGCCTGATTCCAGTGTCAGGCTGGCACAAGACTACCACTAATGGGAACTTCCCAAATGACCTGTGATGAAGGACATATCAGGTGTTAAGCTGACAAGAACAGATTTTTTTGGTGTAGAGTTAATGTTTATGGGTAGTGAAGGGAAATGCAAAAAAAGATCACAGAGAAAATGTAGCTCAGTCTGCACTAGCACTGCATTTGGGTGACCGACAACTGACTGTAGAGCACACAAAACTCGCTCTGCAGTTGGGAGAATCAGGCAGAATGGTAGCTCATACCTCTCATCATTGCCACAACATGTAATTCTGAACACCAATTAAATATGAAACAGATAACATTTGAGCCTCCTGAGAACTGTTCTGGAGTGCTCTGCTTAAACTGTTTTAAGTTATGTAAAAGTGATGACATTCAATTACCTAACATTGTTCTCTAAATTTTAATCATAACTCAATGCAATGGCCTGTAAATAAAATTACTGCTATGGCAGACAAGTCATCCAGCTGTCAACACTTAGTGTTAGCTGCATAAAGCCAGGGTGGGTTGTTAGTTTTCAAATAAACCATTTCCTTTTACATCTAAATTACTGGAGGTAGTTGGAAACAAAAACAAATCATCAATGTCTGTAACATGCTGATGTTCACTCCTTTGCCATGGAAAATAAAGCTGGACATAAACTACTTTAGGTATATGCAATCAGACAAAAAATCAACATTAAAGTCTTCACAAGTACTGACTATTCAGTTACACCAGTAATTCTGCATGAGCAGTCTTGCTCAAACTAAATGAACTGAACAAGCAGTCATATGGAAATAACATAGTATCAGCATCTATAATGTAGAGAAGGAAGTGAGTGACAAAAAGGTAGAGTTCACAATATTATGTCTTCAGAGAGCCCACAACAAATTAGGACTTGAAGAAGTTTTTGCTGTCAGAGTTAAGAATATCTATCAGTTTCTTTCAAAAGGCAAAATAAGTTTGAAACCACTGATTAACGGTATCTGTTATGCCACTGAATTCCAGCTCCTGAAACAACACCAGTGACTTACCAAATGAGAACCTTTCGTAACATGAATGATAACGAATGGTATGAGCACAAGATATGGTTGCAAGTACAGGTACAATATATTTCAAAAATATTGCTCAAAGTTAAACATCTCAAATTCTGTTTATTCACTTAAATGTTTGGTTTTTAATATTGTTCACTTAATAAGTAGTAACAGTATTTACATACTGTCCCCCATACAAACAAAAGTGTAGTCAGAATGTATAAAATGTAACCACGCAACAAATGGAGTTGGCCAACTCAGAAAGAATAGCTACTTTGTTACCATCAACATCATTTTAGCTATATGTTAATGTGAATTACCTCATCTTGTCTTCTTTCAACTTTATTCTTCTGTTCATAATATTTCTGTACAAGCTTCTTCAGTCTTAGATTTTGTTTAAATTCTGGTGATTCAGTATTCAAGCCTTTTAGAATAGACAGAACAGAGAATTCTTTTCTCCTTTCCAATTCCTCTTCTACTTCTTTTGTCGGTGGTTTGAAGTCATCCCTTGAGAAGTAAGTGAACTGATAAGAACAGAAACACATATGTATGATATAAAGGATATACACCCAAAGTTATCCATATAATGGAAAACATTATTTACCAAATATCTTCAAAAAGCCTTACAAATAAACATGAGTGCCTGAGATGATAAAATCAGACCAGACCTTGTGTTACTGATCATGGGGAACATTTTATACAGCTATAAGGTCATGTGGAGGATCAATACTTTTAGGATTTTACACAATGAAAGAGGAGCCTCTACCTACTAATTGCCATGAGAGGAGGAACTTCAATGAGGTTGATAGGTGTATCTAGTTATTTTGGCAAGCCAGTTCACATCTCAAGAGTTAGGCATACTCACATTTGTCTTGATGCTGTGGAGGGGTGATACATATAGTGTGTAGAAGGAATTAGTACATGGATTCCTCCAGTTACGTACTATAACATACACAGTGAACTGACTATTTGACGTTACTAGAGTCTGGCCTTCTTGTCTAACATCAGGAGGCTTGTCTCATGGGGTGCTCATTTAACTTTTATAACAGGATAAAGATAGTTAGTTCATTGTGGGATGGTCCATAATGAAAAATACTGTTAAGGAGTTAATTTGGTAATAAAGGGAAGTGTGAGGTAAAAGCTGTAGGGGGAAACTCAGGCTTCACTACAGTAAGCTGGTTCAAATGGGTATAAGTTGCAATATTCATGCACAGATGTGAAGATACTACTACAGGGTACACTAGCATGTGGAGCTGCATCAACTCTGTCTGTTGACTGAAGACCACAACAACCACCACACCACTGCAATCAGGTAATGAGACTGGAGACCTTGCCTGCCGGAGTATGAAGCCATGGCTTAATGGGTTGAGTCCTATTCAGAGGCAAGTCATGGTGATTTCATCGCATCAGAATGATCAGTATGAGGTATGTGAGATCAGATTGTTGGTTTTATTAACCATAGTTTGTTGCCCTTCACTGGCAGTCACTCTGCCTAACACTGCTGCATAGCTCTCAGGCCACACAGCACGATGATGAGACGACAGCCTCCTTGGTCACTTGTTCATTTCTCCAGACTACAACATGGCCTGGTAGCCAGCAGAATGATACATGCTTTACCTGTTGTTGAAGGAGCAGTTTGTTCTGTATTGTGCATATAATTTTCTCTGCTATGAATATTTATTGCAAAGCTTGTAGAGCACTAATGGAATCATAGCGAATGAGAAACCTTTCACTCTCACTCTCACCTCTTCTACTCCACTGCCTTCTGGATTCCATACAGTTCTCCATTCTGTACAGTGTATCAATTACAAAGACGCATCTTGAAGATATGGTCCAAGAAAATGACTCAAGAGCTGAGGGAGATACTGCTCTGAACAATCAATCTATACTATAGTAAAAGCATGATGCCTATCTAAAATGTTGTAGACCAAGGACTGAAAATGTAAACTGGAAGAGAATTTCTTTATAAAATTTGTTAAATCTAAAACAGTTCTAGTCTCATAAGAAGTAAAGGTGGAGATCTGCTCTAATCTCAGCATACAGCTTCCAAATGAGCCATACTGTATTATTTATACAGAGTAGTAATTCACTTTCTACAAGTTGCTTTTATATACTGCACTGAATTAAAGAGACTCAAATCATCAGTAAAGTAATGTCAAAGTTCACCACCATATTGCACATTTTTTTCTTCTTTTTTTTCAGTCCAAAATCTGAACTGTATTTCTAACACTGTGTGATTGTAGTGACATCTATGACCATCTAGCACATTGGATAGATTAATTACCATCACATACAGGATTTGTATTAGCATAGCATTGTACCTGGAATGATAAGTGAGTCATCCCAGTCTCCATTGTTATACAGGATTTCTGCCACTGCTGAACGAGTCAGCCTGAATGAGGAAACTGCACAATTTCAGTAGTGCCTAGCAAAGGTGCTTGTGAGTTTTAGTTGCAGAGTTGTCCCCAAATTCCTTACCAACAGATATGACTGTTCTCTGTTGCAGGAAAGTCACCTGAACTAGCTTAAGTTGGGACAGACACAATTTTTGTATCAGGTACTGCCACACACCAAGGATGAGATTGCCAGTTACCAGAAGCTTCAGTGCCACATAAGAACACAGTATATAGATAAAAAAGGGTTGCACTAAATATATTTATTTGTGAAACAGGTGCAAAGTACATCTTACATAAGTGATTGCAAATTGAAATTATACTGAAACCTATTGTAGTGTTTAGAGAATTTCTGTGTAAATTTTTAAACCACTTGGCCTTCCACCATCTCAAACAGATGATATTTTAGATGGAGTGGGAGAAAGGAACCCTATCTAAAGTGTGTCATATGTCTGTGTGGGTGTCAAAATCAGCCACGAGAAAAAGGTTGATGCGGCGGTTGAACAGCACCGACAAGTACTTGTCAGGTGATCCATGGAAGTCATAGTGAAAGCACACAGAAGAACCAAGGAGCTTCTGTGTTATTCTGTACTGTTTGTAATTTGATTATTGTTAGTGACAAAAGAACAATTGAGATTTGGAATTGTGAATAAACACTTACCTATGGCTTGCTGGAGGCAAGACGTATTTTATGATTAGTTTGCAATAGAGTTATGGTTGTTAAGCCAACTCTTTGCTAAATGTACTTAAATCTGTTTCTAATGTGAAACAATACGAGTGACTTACAAGAAGTTGAATATTTATATTGAAAGTGCAAAATAGTTATTGCGCATAGAGTCCATGTATACATATTGGGTTGTTGCCAAAAGAGAACAGTTTTAAAAGAGAAGGCCTATTAGAAAAGTCATCACAAAGCCGGTAGAATGTGGTGACTGGTGTGAAAGGACTGAAGAAAACAGGAATTTTGAGACAAAAGAGAGAGAAGAAGCTATCAAGTGTTCCCATAGCAACTGAGCATAACAAGAACAGAGAACCATTAAGAGAAACTGGATGATGCCTGAGAATCCGCAGGAGAAAATTTGAAAAGGCAAATAAAGGAGAAGACGTAAGAAAGTTACAATGTGAAAAACTGGAGAGAAGATCTCGATGTGTTAGACTAAGACGAGATACGCCTAGAAATACCACTAAGATGATCTGGTGTGGGGAGTATAAAGCTCCCACACACATCACAGGGATGCAGGCGTGGAAACCAGCCTACATCTGACGCTGCCGGCATCAGCTGCTGTTCACCAATGCTGACCTGCCATCACATCTACTCACCTATACTGTGAGCATTCTATGCCGGGTGATCGCAAAACAGAGCTTTAGTACCTTAGCAAGAAGTGATATTTAATGAACTTTATTAATGTACTTATTATACTTAAAGTTAATTTTTAAATGTTCACAAGGACTAAAGCTAGTAAAATTATGGATCACGTTCAGAAAATTGAAGAGACATCAGAACAAGCCATGGCTATGAGAATTACTAAAGAAGGGCCTGACTCTTCTGAGTTAGTAAATCTAATCAAAACTGAAAATGCTGCTCTAAGAAAGGAACTAAATGCAACTCTCTGTAAAAAACTTAGCTTAGTACGTTGAAATGGAAATGCCCTGTGGCCTGGCCTCCCATCGGGTAGACCATTCGCCTGGTGCAAATTTTTCGAGTTGACGCCACTTCGGCAACTTGCGAGTCAATGGGGATGAAATGATGATGATAAGGACAACACAACATCCAGTGCCCAAGTGGAGAAAATCTCTGACCCTGCCAGGAATCAAACCCAGGCCATTAGGTATGACATTCCGTCGCACTCACCACTCAGTGACCAGGGCAGACACATTCTAGTTTAAATGCTCGGAATGAAGCTTTAGGATTGTTAAATGGCAAAGTTGACTCACAGAGCAAAGAATTTGGTAATCTATGGGAAGGCATGGATGCTTTAAAGACTGAATTTGGCATCCTGAATAGTCAAGTAGAGGATTTTAAATTAGACTTAAAGAAAGAATTAACCAATTCCTTATGTTCACTGACTTTAGTAGTAAACATAATGATAATTTCCAGGAGTTATAAAAAAAAGTTAGAATTTGAGATTGAGGACAGATGAAATAATGTAGAATCAGAAATCAATGAAAAATTAAAGTTTTTTGAAAATGTGTGTAACATTAAATTTAATGTTGTAAAGCAGGGACTGAGAACTTTAAAAGAAAGTGTAGATAAGCAGAGCGAGTTAATGCATGTCATTAAGTCGCAAATTATAGGTGTAAGAGCACAAGTGGATAATATAGAAAAAAGTTTCAAAGAGAAATATCAATCTCTGATATTGTAAATGTAAGCAGTTTGGAAGAACAAGTCGAAGAAATTATAGAAAGAAAAGTTATCGAGAGAATAACACCCAGGAACATGCGTGTCACCTATGGAGTCTTCCAAACTTACTGATACCAGGAAGGGCATAGATGACCTGTGGAGAGAAGTCAAGCTTATCTAGGACAGAGTAGAAAAATGGGTAACGTCACCTAATGATGTGTATATATTTAAATATGTCTGCTTGTGTCTCTGTATGTATGGATGGATATGTGTGTGTGTGTGTGTGTGTGTGTGTGTGTGTGTGTGTGTGTGTGTGTGTGTGTGTGTGACTTACCAAGTGGGAAAGCGCCGGCAGACAGGCACAACGAACAAAACACAGAAACACAGACACAGAATCACCAGTCCTCGCAACCGATGGCCGCCCCCTCAGGAAAGAGGGAAGGAGAGGGAAAGACGAAAGGATGTGGGTATCAAGGGAGAGGGCAAAAAGTCACTCCAATCCCGGGATCGGAAAGACCCCCCCCCCCCCCCCCTAGGGGGAAAAAAGGACAGGTGCACACCCGCACACACACACACACATCCATCCGCACACATGGATGTTACAACTCATTTTACTACTTCTCTTCAAATCACATTAATCATGGAATGGAAATACACAGCAACAGAACGTACCAGCGTGACTTCAAACACTTTGTTACAGGAAATGTCCAAAATGTCCTACGTTAGCGAGGATACATGCATCCACCCTCCGTCGCATGGAATCCCTGATGCGCTGATGCAGCCGTGGAGAATGGCGTATTGTATCACAGCCGTCCACAATACGAGCACGAAGAGTCTCTACATTTGGTACCGGGGTTGCGTAGACAAGAACTTCCAAATGCCCTCATAAATGAAAGTCAAGAGGGTTGAGGTCAGGAGAGCGTGGAGGCCACGGAATTGGTCCGCCTCTACCAATACATCGGTCACCAAATCTGTTGTTGAGAAGCATACGAACACTTCAACTGAAATGTGCAGGAGCTCCATCATGCATGAACCACATGTTGTGTCGTACTTGTAAAGGCACATGTTCTAGCAGCACAGGCAGAGTACCCCGTATGAAATCATGTTAACGTGCTCCATAGAGCGTAGGTAGAAGAGCATTGGGCCCAATCAAGACATCACCAACAATGCCTGCCCAAACGTTCACAGAAAATCTATGTTGATGATGTGATTGCACAATTGTGTGCGGATTCTCGTCTGCCCACACATGTTGTTTGTGAAAATTTACAATTTGATCATGTTGGAATGAAGCCTCATCCATAAAGAGAAAATTTGCACTGAAATGAGGATTGACACATTGCTGGATGAACCATTCGCAGAAGTGTACCCGTGGAGGCCAATCAGCTGCTGATAGTGCCTGCACATGCTGTACATGGTACGGAAACATATGGTTCTCCCACAGCACTCTCCATATAGTGACGTGGTCAACGTTACCTTGTACAGCAGCAACTTCTTTGACGAGGACTTTAGGGTTATCGTCAACTGCACGAAGAATTGCCTCGTCCATTGCAGGTGCCCTCGTCATTCTAGGTCTTCCCCAGTCGCGAGTCATAGGCTGGAATGTTCCATGCTCCCCAAGATGCCGATCAATTGCTTCGAACGTCTTACTGTTGGGACACCTTCATTCTGGAAATCTGTCTCGATACAAATGTACCATGCCATGGCTATTGCCCCGTGCTAATCCATACATCAAATGGGCATCTGCCAACTTCACATTTTTAAACATTGCACTGCCTGCAAAACCACGTTCGTGATGAACACAAACCTGTTGATGCTACGTACTGATGTGCTTGATGCTAGTACTGTAGAGCAATGAGTTGCATGTCAACACAAGCACCGAAGTCAATAGATACTGACGAAACTAAAATGAGCTCTAACATGGAAATTAAGTGTTTCCTGGACACATGTCCACATAACATCTTTTCTTTATTTGTGTGTGAGGAATGTTTCCTGAAAGTTTGGCCGTACCTTTACACCCTGTATTATTTAGGACAAACTTCATTAAGGAGTAAATATACTGAGAGGCAGTAGTTAGTATATCCAGTTCTTTGAAGAGGTTTCTACAGGACGTCCGTGAATTTGCTCCACAAATAATACGTATTACACACTTATGGACTCTGAAAACTTTTGTTTGACTTGAAGAGTTACCCTAAAATATTACACCATGTGACATTATGGAATGAAAGTAGGCAAAGTATTCATGCTTATTAATTTTTATGTCACCTACGTCAGCTAACAATCGAATTGCAAATACAGATTTGTTAAGGCTTTTCTGCAGTTCTGTTGTGTGCTCCTCCCAACTGAATTTGTTATCAAATTGTAATCCCAGGAATTTAAGACTGTCAACCTCTTCTATCTGCTCTTCTTCATACTTTATGCATATGCTGGGTGGAAACCTCTTACAGGTTCTGAATTGCATATAGCGAGTCTTTTCAAAGTTTAATGTCAGTGAGTTGGCTTTAAACCATTTATTAACATCCATGAAAATATCATTAGCAGCTCTTTCTAGAACTACACTCGTCATACAATTTATTGCAATACTTGTGTCATCTGCCAACAAAACGAACTCTGCTTCTGGCAGTGTAACTGATGAGAGATCATTAATGTACACAAGAAAAAGCAATGACCCTAAGATGGATCCTTGTGGGACACCACATGTAATTTATTCCCACAGAATTCTAATTCATTTAAAAGGATGTTGTGGTTCACACAATCAAATGCATTTGACAAATCACAGGAAATACCTGATACTTGTAATTTGTTATTTAATGTACTAAGTACATTTTCACTGGAGGTGTAAATAGCCTTCTCGATATCAGAACCCTTCAGAAATCCAAACTGTGTTCTTGATAATATGTTATTTGTGGTCAGATGGTTGAGAAGCTACCTGTACATGACTTTTTCTAAATTTTTTGAGAATGCTGGCAAAAGTGAAGTCGGTCTGTAGTTTGATGTTCTCTCTTTATCCCCTTTCTTGAATAGACACTTAACATCTGCATATTTTAGCAAATCAGGAAATGTTCCACTTATAATTGACTGGTTACACAAGGAACTTAGAATTGTACTAAACTCGCAAGAACATGCCTTAATTAACTTCGTTGATATTTCATCGTAACCACTAGAATACTTTGTTTTTAAAGATTTTATTATCGAAGTTATTTCTTTTGGTGAAGTGAGTGACATATTCATGTACCTGAAGTTATTTGCAAATGCTAGTTTCAGATATTCAAGGGCATTACTTACCGATCCTGACAATCCCATTCTATCAGTAACGAATATAAAATACTTGTTAAATAGATTTGCCACAATATGCCCATTGGTTACTAATGTGTCATCTACCCTTAACACTATTTGCTCCTGTTCCTTTCTGGTTCTACCAGTTTCCTCTTTCACTATATCCCATATTGTTTTTATTTTGTTCCCTGACATTGCTGTCTTCTTCTCGTAGTCCATTTGTTTAGATATCTGAATTACTTTTTAAAATATCTTACAGTATTCCTTGTATTTAGCTAAATCATGAGCATTGGAGCTATTCTTGGTTGACAGATACATTTTCCTTTTTGTGTTACAGGAAATCTTTATTCCATGTGTAATCCATGGTTTTATTATAGACTTCTGTTCAATTTGAGTAACTTTTAGAGCAAAATAGTTTTCAAACATGGTACTGACATTGTTCATGAATGTGTTATATTTTTCATTCATGTCGTGAACACTATATACATCTTTCCAGTTCATATCTTTGAGCAGTTTTCTAAAACACTCAATTTTTGGTTGATTGGCTACCCTCCTGTACCCAGATTTAGCAGTCTTGATAACCTGCTTAGAATTTACATGTAAAACAAGGAGCTACATGCCATGGTCTGATAGTCCAATTATTACAGGTTTTATGATATGATTTTGTTCCTTTGATTTGTCTATAAAAAAGTTATCAATGGCTGTCCTTGAAGATTTAGTGATCCTAGTTAGAAAGTTTACAGTATGAGTTAGATTGAAAGACATTACCAACCGTAGTAAATGTTTACTGGAAGACTGCATTAGAAAATCTGTATTAAAGTCACCAGCAATCAAAATTTCTTTGCTTCTTCCTGTTAAATAACCCAAAGAGCTTCTAGATGATTTATAAATACATTATAATAATCGGTAAATAGTTACTATTATATAAGATCTGTTATGGAACTCTATTTCTGTTGTACATGCTTCTAGATGCTGCTCTAAACTGAATTTATAGAATTTATTAATGTCAATGTTCTTGAATTTATGGCAGTTTTTAATAAATGTGGCAACTCCTCCTCCATCCATAGCTACTCTGCAGAAGTAGGAAACTAGCTTAGAAATGTCTAACATATCTATACCAATGGTCACTTGATGTTCAGAGAGGCAGATTATGTCAATTTGGTTAGATGAATTCATTTCATCAATACAAATGAGTAACACCTTGTATATTTTTTTTTCCAACAAGCAGCTCAGTTCATACATAGAATACCAGGAACAAAAATGATCTGCACAAGGACTTAAAAGAACTTAATTTAGTTCAAAAAGGGGTCCACTACTCAGGAACACTCATCTTCAATAACTTGCCAGTAAACATAAAAAATTTAATTACAAATAAAGATCAGTTTAAAAGGAGCCTAAAAGACTTACTAGTGGCCAACTTCTTCTACTCCACTGATGAATTTTTTTAATAGGAACAAATGATGTATTGTATATATTCATACTATTAGTATTGTTATTTCAGCTTAAAAAAAATATTGTCATGTTCCACATCCACGAGGATCTCCTCAGCACAGATATATGGAATGAAATCTAATCTAATGAAACAGACACCATATATAAAAACAAAGATGATGTGACTTACCCAACAAAAGTGCTGGCAGGTCGATAGACACACAAACAAACACAAACATACACAAATTCAAGCTTTCGCAACCAACGGTTGCTTCATCAGGAAAGAGGGAAGGAGAGGGATAGACGAAAGGATGTGGGTTTTAAGGGAGACGGTAAGGAGTCATTCCAATCCCAGGAGCGGAGAGACTTACCTTAGGGGGAAAAAAGGACAGGTATACACTCGCACACGCACACACACACACACACACACACACACACACACACACACACACACACACACACATATCCATCCGCACATACACAGACACAAGCAGACATTCGTAAAAGGCCTTTACAAATGTCTGCTTGTGTCTGTGTATGTTGACAGTTGACTATACTGCTGTCCCGTCTAATCACTAATTACACTGCTAAGAATT
Source organism: Schistocerca gregaria (assembly GCF_023897955.1). Taxonomy (NCBI): domain Eukaryota; kingdom Metazoa; phylum Arthropoda; class Insecta; order Orthoptera; family Acrididae; genus Schistocerca; species Schistocerca gregaria. The sequence continues at coordinate 290,833,106 of NC_064925.1, forward strand.
CAAAATTTATGCAGCTCTTTAGAAACACCCAATTTACAAATGATCACATGTACAAATCTTCTGCTTACAGAATATGCAACTTTCCAGGGAAACTTAACAAAAGGTAATCATGAGGACACAGTGACTGAAAAATGATATCACAACAAGACAGCCGGGTAACAAATCCAAATATTTAGAAAAAAGTGTAGCACGAAAAAGATATGAATATCAGCACATCAAACTCAAAAGTATAGAAAATGTTGATACTGAAAACTTGTTCAGTTACATAAGAACAATAACTGTTTTATACATGCAGCTCACATTTTAAGCATGAAATTCACAAGTCAAGAGAAACTGGAATATGAAATACCTGACTATACCATTAAGACTCTTCTGACAATTACCGAGAATTACTTAAAATGAATGAAGTCTTGAAACACAAATTTAAAGCTCTTGGCATATATTGCTTATTTCCAATTTAGTGAAAGAATTTTTCTATAAAGTTAAAAAGTTCAAAAGTAATACCATTATTAAATAGTAAAACAGATAAAAAGTTAGAACCATATAATTTGCCCTGACATTCTGTAAAGCATTTTACTCACTAACAAAGCAGCTAATCACTAAAATCTTAAAATGGCTACAATTTACAGATTGGAAATCAAGTAGATCTTGTCTTCACTATAAAGTGTCCCTCTCATCCTGGATCTGAGTAACCTGACTTCCTATTTAATGTTCCCCACCCTATCACTTTCTCCTCTGTGATGAAGCAACTAGTAGTCCCAAAAGCTAGGATAGTGGTATCTCGTTTACTGTTGCATGTGTCTATCAGCAATATTACACATTTTGTCTCTTGATGGTTAGTACTGATGAGAATTTCTATCTTTTGATACAATGAAAATACACACATCAAAAAAGGTTTTGCATCACCCTGGTTCCCAGAATTCCTGAAGATAGATGTTGACTGTGGCTATTGTATCACAAACACAATCCCTTTGACTGTTCAGAGATGTCATTAACCCACTCAAAGATGTAAACATCCATGCATGAGCAGTGCCTATTAGACGGAAGGGGACTGACAGCCGATCAGTTCCAGTCATTCCACCAGCTTGTGTTGTCTGTAGTTCAATCACGCCTACACGGTCAATACTGTGGTTCGATTGCATCCGCATCATTACTTTGTACCAGGAAGGGCTCTCAAAAAGGGAAGTGTCCAGGCACCTCAGAGTGAACCAAAGTGATGTTGTTCAGACATGGAGGAGATACAGAGAGGTAGGAGCTGTTGATGACATGCCTTGCTCAGGCTGCCCAAGGGCTACTACTGCAATGGATGACAGCTACCTACAGATTGTGGCTCAGAGGAACCCTGACAGCAATGCCACCATGTTGAATAATGCTTTTTGTGCAGCCACAGGACATCGTGTTATGACTCAAATTGTGTTCATAAGGCTGCATGATGCACAACTTCACTTGCGACAAACTTGGCGAGGTCCATCTTTACATCAACAACACCATGCAACATGGTACAGATGGGCCCAACATCATACCAAATGGACCAATCAGAACTGCCAACAAGTTGTCTTCACTGATGAGTGTCGCATATGCCTGCAACCAGACAATCGTTGGAGACGTGTTTGGAGGCAACTTGGTCAGGCAGAATGCCTTAGACACACTGTTCAGCAAGTGTAGCAAGGTGGAGCTTCCCTGCTGTTTTTGGGTGGCATTATGTGGGGCCAACATAGGCCACTGGTAGTCATGGAAGACGCGGTAATGGCTGTACAATACATGAATGCCATCCTCCGACCGATAGTGCAACCATATTGGCAGCATATTGGTGAGGCATTCGTCTTAATGGACGACAATTCACGCCCCTTTCATGCACATCTTATGAATGAATTCCTTCAGGATAACGACATTGCTCAACTAGAGTGGCCAGCTTGTTCTCCAAACATGAACCCTATCGAACATGCCTGGGATAGATTGAAAAGGGCTGTTTATGGACAACGTGGCCCACCAACCCCTCTGAGAGATCTACACCAAATCACTGCTGAGGAATGAGTCAATCTGGACCAACAATGCCTTGATGAACTGGTGGATAGCATGCCACGAGGAATACCGGCATTTATCAATGCAAGAGGACATGCTACTGGGTATTAGAGGTATCAGTGTGTACAGCAATCTGGAGCACCACCTCTGTAGGTCTTGCTGTATGGCGGTACAACATGCAATGTGTGGTTTTCATGAGCAATGAAAATGGTGGAAATGATGTTTATGTTGATCTCTATTCCAATTTTCTGTACAAGTTACGGAATTCTCGGAACCAAAGTGTTGCAAAACTTTTTTTTGATGTGTGTATACCTGCTTCTGTTTTGAGAGTAAATTAGGATAATACTGAAATATAACTGTAGAATACTTATGTTTGTAATACTCTTATATTTTTCTGTATAACTTGGCATTTGTAATACCATTTTGTGAGGACAAAGAAGTGCTACTACTCACTGTGTCACCTTGGCCCTGATGTCAACCAACTGTGCATATAATATTACATTATGAAATAATGTGTGTATAGCTTGTGCAGTATATATTGTAATCAGTGCTGAGAAATCAATGAACAGTGAAGTGCTATTTTTTTACGTTACTAAATAACTTCTTTGAAAATAGTATTGTATACTAGGGTTAAACCAAGTGCGGTTACACTGTTTTCAACAGACTTTGCTTGTATTTGGATAGATGGAGGCTCCAGTTTCTGTATGGCCATCCTAATTCAGAGTTTCAGTGGTTAATTTTTATCTCTTTGTCTCTTTCCCTAACACTGCATACTCAACTTTCTCCCTGTATTCTCCATTTTTTTCTTAATGTTCCTCCTACCAGTCACCTACCAAGCTACCGGGCATATCTATTTGTTCCTCTTCAGAACAATTTTTCTTACAACCTTCCCATTCTTTCCTCCCCAGTTCCACACACCTTACATTTCTACATAATGCCCTTGAACAAATATTGCTACTTGGTCTAATCATTTGGCAGCATCATAAGAAAACTGTGTCTGTGCACATGTCTTTGTTAGCTGCAAAGCTGTCAAAGTGGGTGTCAAATGAAAGCCGGGACATTTTTCACCTTTTCTGTGTGTCAATCAATTACACAAAATCTGCCCTATCCTTAGACGTGTAGTCACTTACTACAAGAGTAAATTCCATCTGGATTACACACACACACACACACACACACACACACACACTCACTCACACATACACATACAAACACAACTTAATATTATATACTGAAGTACAAATTGGGCCTTCTTAACTACATTCTATAAAGAGAAAAAATGAAATTACTCTACAATTATCTCAATAGGCAAATCTGTGAAATGCCTCTTTTCATAATAAGTAATGTGGAAGACTAGTTAATGAGTTCAAACTCCATTCAGTTTATGGAAAAACTTCTTGATTCTTTATTATTGCATGTACACTGTTGTGATTTATATTATTCGCTTACCTCATTAATCTGCTCATTTCATGAAGTTTTTCTCTGACAACTTCTTTTGCAGCTAAAAATAACTCATCCAGTTTTCTATGTCGAAATGTAGACGCCTTGTAAGTATTACTGAAATTATTAACAATTGATTAGAAAGTGTTCATTTCTTTCATTACAAACAATATATTGTAAAACCTCATTGAAATCAGTCCTCAACTAAAGAGTAATCTGCTTACCACTATATTTTCATAATAATCATCCTCTAATTATCTTCTGTCCAATAAATGCAGACTCTTTTAATATTTGTTATTACTTATATAATGATCATTATTGTTATAGAACCTTCAAATCATAGCACACAGATAGTTTCAAGTGATTAGCAAATAAGCTATCAGAACAGAGGCATTACCGTCTACCTTAATGTTCATTACCAGGTAAAGCCCTATTGTTTTCTCATGATAATTCTATTTCAATTGTAGAGCAGAGCTTAAAAATGAAACTAATTCTAAACATTGGTTATGTTCTTCTGCAGACTTATCCGGCAGACAAAGAGTTGGTTAGCACAAATTTGCATATTATTTAAATGACCAGCAAATTTGCATTTCACTGTAGTCCTCTCCAGGTCAGTTCACTGCTGTAGACTAGTGAATGCCTTCCTTTATACATTGTCATTTTTGGTTATCTATAGAAATGGTGTGGTTGCAGAGATGTCTACATTGGTGAAACCCAGGTACCCATTAGAACTCATGTTTCAGAACATGAATGTTACACATGACTGGGACAGAACAACAAGTCAGCTGTAGCAGAATACCACCAGGCATGTGAACATCCCATCAATTGTCAAGAAACTCTCATGCCTGCTCGGCAGACACTGAAATAATTAAATGCACAGAGAGGTTTGCTACAAGTTGGCTGAAAGCTCATTTTGTGACAGTCTTTTTGTTGTTCCTATCTGCGACTCAGCATCTCTGCTATATGGGGAGTAGCAACTATTTTTTTCGTAACATTGTTACATTCCATTCTGGATTTTCTATTGTTTGATTACTTACTCTGAGTGCTGTAGTTACCACTCCAATTATTGTTTGATATGACTGAAAATTTGTCAAAACCATGGAAAATCCAGGATGGAATGTAACAATATTCAGAAAGGAAAGTTCCTATTCACAATACAGTAGAGATGCTGAGTTGCAGATAGGCACAACAAAAAGACTCGCACAATTAAAGCTTTCGGCCATTAAGGCCTTTGTCAACTACAGGTATAGAAACACACAACACACACACACACACACACACACACACACACACACACACACACACAACTAACACATGACTGCTGCCTCAGGCAACGGAACCCACATTTATTTGTAACAAAATCAACCAGCAATTTCCTTAGTTTGAGACCTAAAAAAGGAATGGCAGGATAGTTAACAATAACTGCCGAAACAATTTGTTGCAGCATTTGCCATTTAATATATATCATTTCTACAGACTTCTGTGACGCTTTATTCCAACAAATATTGAATGAATAGATCAAAATATACAAGGTAGTTTTCCACCTCTATGCAAAACCATGGCAAAAAGTACAGAATGGAAATGAAATGCTCCAAAAGACAAAACAATTGATAAGTGATACAACACATTTCATGGGATAGGCTGCTTATGTGGTGCACAGAAAATAGGCTGACCAGGATTGTCAATAGAGAAAGACATCTGTACAGAAACTGCAAGCCAGACTGAAAGCAGACATGTATATTGGATAGAGCATCTCTCGAAGTTATTAACTCAAATTTCAAGTGCTTAATATGGGTGAGATTTGTGACAAGATAAATGTCAATGTGATAGTGAAACTTGGCCATTCATGTCCTAACAACTCATGGTCAATATCGGTGACTGTAGAGAAAGTGGAGTGCATGCATGAATCATTCATCAGGAACCTAAAGAAATTAATGACATATGTGAGCAGGCAACTGTAGGTACCGCAGTCAACTGCACGGCACACTCTATGCAAATGTCTGAAAGTAAAACCACATTAGCAGCTGCTGTTACATTGGCTGACTGCTCAGAACAACAATATTATTTTTGGCTTTTGCACTGACTTGCAGCAGCTACTGGAGGAGGATGATTGCCTTGAGTCTTGCTGTAGCGTTGGGAGTGTGAGTTTGGGTGCCTGTGTGGTTGTGTGTGTTGATGTGAGTATTATTGCTGGGGAAAGAGTTAGTGCTTGAAAGCTACTGTGAATACTGTTTTCTGTAATGTGTGACTATGCTCCATGCATCGAACCCCTGCAGGTAAATGGTAGCCTTTCCCTTATTTTACATTTTGCTCCATCAAGGAATTTCCATTATTGTTCACCTCTATGTCATCTCTTCCTATGGGATATGTCAAGAATGTGTGTTCCTGCCTCCACTTTCACTTAATCTAGATGACTTACAAGGAAGAATAATTAATACAGTCACCGATATTGACCATGAGTTGTTAGGACATGAATGGCCAAGTTTCACTATCACATTGACATTTATCTTGTCACAAATCACACACATATTAAGCACTTGAAATTTGAGTTAAGAACTTCGAGAGATGCTCTATCCACTATACATGTCTGCTTTCAGTCTGGCTTGCAGTTTCTGTACAGATGTCTTCTGAAACAATGGAGGTACTTACGAATAATCCTGTATATAGAATTTGTATCTGAATCAGCCCCTCTTTTGAAAACATACCATGGATCCCTCAAATGAAACATAGGGCCCAGTAGTTGGAATGAAGGACAGGTCACACTTATCTACGAGAAGGGCAGCGGAAGTGATCTACAATACTTCTATCCAGTGTCACTGATATATATCTACTGTAGAATTTCAGAACTTTTTCTCAGTTCAGAGGTCATGTGGTATTCTAACAGAATGTCAACCATCAGAGATTCTGAATACATCAGTCATGCAAAATGCAAGTCACACTTTATCTCACAGGACATACAAAAAGGCATCAAGGGAATCAGGTGGTTGCATTAGTTCTTCACTTCAGAAAAGTGTTTAACTCAGTACCACAAAAACTCTAATTAACAAAAGTACAGTTATATGGTGTATCAAATAAAATTTGTGATTGGATTGAAGATTTGTTGGTAGGGAGAACATATCATGCTGTCTTGGATGGAGAGTTACTGAAAGATGTAAAAGTAATTTCAGAAGTTTCACCTGGATGTGCGTTCGGTGTCTTACTTCTCATGTTGTCTATTAATGACCTGGATAGTCATACCTCAATAAAATTTCAAATTTGACTAAACGTTGGTGACTTGCTTGAAATGCTAAGAAATGTAGAACTGTGCACTTCGCAAAACACAAAAATGTAGTATCATTAGACTACAGTATCACTGGATCACAACTGAAATCAGTCATCTCGTACAAAAACTTTGATGTAACAATTTGTGGAGGGTATGAAAGGAAATAATCACATAAGCTCAAACAGTGGATAAAGCAGGTGGCAGACTTCTGTTCTTTGAGAGGATGATACGGAAAATGCAGTTGATCTAGAAAGGTTTTCGTTTACATAACACTCATTTGCCATATCTTAGAATATTGTTCATGGGTGTGGGGCACATACAAGACAGGGCTAAATAGGGATTCTGAGGTTACACAAAGAAGGACAGCACAAATTGACACATATTTGTGTGAGCCATAGGAGTGTGTCACAGAAATATTAAAAATCTTAAAAAGGCAAATACTCAAAGATGTATGGTAACAGTATAACAAACAACAGCTTATGAAGTTTCAAGAAAAAATATATGTGAGGAATCTGAGTGACCTGCCATGTCTTTTTAATATTGCCCAGATTATGCATATCATCTCCCTGACAAACGAACTGTTAGTTCCAAAAGCTAGGGCAGTATGTCACTTTTAATTTTATTTCTATACGTGTCAAAATTTGAAACAATAAATTTCACCTCCTGAAGGTTAATATCCATTTTGTCTATTAGGAATAAAAGTTTTCAAAATCTTTTCTCTGTGAGAGCCTCAATTAAATAATAAATATTCCTATCAAATTTCATATTTCATGGCCACAGTTTAGCAATCGGTGTTGACTACATAAATTATGTGATATGTAATTTATTCATATCATTACATGTTGTTGTTGTTGTCTTCAGTCCTGAGACTGGTTTGATGCAGCTCTCCATGCTACTCTATCCTGTGCAAGCTGCTTCATCTCCCAGTACCTACTGCAACCTACATCCTTCTGAATCTGCTTAGTGTACTCATCTCTCGGTCTCCCTCTACGATTTTTACCCTCCACGCTGCCCTCCAATGCTAAATTTGTGATCCCTTGATGCCTCAAAACATGTCCTACCAACCGATCCCTTCTTCTAGTCAAGTTGTGCCACAAACTTCTCTTCTCCCCAATCCTATTCAATACCTCCTCATTAGTTACGTGATCTATCCACCTTATCTTCAGTATTCTTCTGTAGCACCACATTTCGAAAGCTTCTATTCTCTTCTTGTCCAAACTAGTAATCGTCCATGTTTCACTTCCATACATGGCTACACTCCAAACAAATACTTTCAGAAACGACTTCCTGATACATAAATCTATATTCGATGTTAACATATTTCTCTTCTTCAGAAACGCTTTCCTTGCCATTGCCAGTCTACATTTTATATCCTCTCTACTTCGGCCATCATCAGTTATTTTACTTCCTAAATAGCAAAACTCCTTTACTACTTTAAGTGTCTCATTTCCTAATCTAATTCCCTCAGCATCACCCGATTTAATTTGACTACATTCCATTATCCTCGTTTTGCTTTTGTTAATGTTCATCTTATATCCTCCTTTCAAGACACTGTCCATTCCGTTCAACTGCTCTTCCAAGTCCTTTGCCGTCTCTGACAGAATTACAATGTCATCGGCGAACCTCAAAGTTTTTACTTCGTCTCCATGAATTTTAATACCTACTCCAAATTTTTCTTTTGTTTCCTTTACTGCTTGCTCAATATACAGATTGAATAACATCGGGGAGAGGCTACAACCCTGTCTCACTCCTTTCCCAACCACTGCTTCCCTTTCATGCCCCTCGACTCTTATTACTGCCATCTGGTTTCTGTACAAATTATAAATAGCCTTTCGCTCCCTGTATTTTACCCCTGCCACCTTTAGAATTTGAAAAAGAGTATTCCAGTCAACATTGTCAAAAGCTTTCTCTAAGTCTACAAATGCTAGAAACGTAGGTTTGCCTTTTCTTAATCTTTCTTCTAAGATAAGTCGTAAGGTCAGTATTGCCTCACGTGTTCCAACATTTCTACGGAATCCAAACTGATCCTCCCCGAGGTCTGCATCTACCAGTTTTTCCATTCGTCTGTAAAGAATTCGCGTTAGTATTTTGCAGCCGTGACTTATTAAACTGATAGTTCGGTAATTTTCACATCTGTCAGCACCTGCTTTCTTTGGGATTGGAATTATTATATTCTTCTTGAAGTCTGAGGGTATTTCGCCTGTCTCATACATCTTGCTCACCAGCTGGTAGAGTTTTGTCATGATTGGCTCTCCCAAGGCCGTCAGTAGTTCTAATGGAATGTTGTCTACTCCGGGGGCCTTGTTTCGACTCAGGTCTTTCAGTGCTCTGTCAAACTCTTCACGCAGTATCATATCTCCCATTTCGTCTTCATCTACATCCTCTTCTATTTCCATAATATTGTCCTCAAGTACATCGCCCTTGTATAAACCTTCTATATACTCCTTCCACCTTTCTGCCTTCCCTTCTTTGCTTAGAACTGGGCTGCCATCTGAGCTCTTGATATTCATACACGTGGTTCTCTTCTCTCCAAAGGTCTCTTTAATTTTCCTGTAGGCAGTATCTATCTTACCCCTAGTGAGATAAGCTTCTACATCCTTACATTTGTCCTCTAGCCATCCCTGTTTAGCCATTTTGCGCTTCCTGTCGATCTCATTTTTGAGACGTTTGTATTCCTTTTTGCCTGCTTCATTTACTGCATTTTTATATTTTCTCCTTTCATCAATTAAATTCAATATTTCTTCTGTTACCCAAGGATTTCTAGCAGCCCTCGTCTTTTTACCTACTTTATCCTCTGCTGCCTTCACTACTACATCCCTCAGAGCTACCCATTCTTCTTCTACTGTATTTCTTTCCCCTATTCCTGTCAATTGTTCCCTTATGCTCTCTCTGAAACTCTGTACAACCTCTGGTTCTTTCAGTTTATCCAGGTCCCATCTCCTTAATTTCTCACATTTTTGCAGTTTCTTCAGTTTTAATCTACAGGTCATAACCAATAGATTGTGGTCAGAGTCCACATCTGCCCCTAGAAATGTCTTACAACTTAAAATCTGGTTCCTAAATCTCTGTTTTACCATTATATAATCTATCTGATACCTTTTAGTATCTCCAGGGTTCTTCCACGTATACAACCTTCTTTCATGATTCTTAAACCAAGTGTTAGCTATGATTAAGTTGTGCTCTGTGCAAAATTCTACTAGGCGGCTTCCTCTTTCATTTCTTAGCCCCAATCCATATTCACCTACTATGTTTCCTTCTCTCCCTTTTCCTACACTCGAATTCCAGTCACCCATTACTATTAAATTTTCGTCTCCCTTCACTATCTGAATAATTTCTTTTATTTCATCGTACATTTCTTCAATTTCTTCATCATCTGCAGAGCTAGTTGGCATATAAACTTGTACTACTGTAGTAGGTGTGGGCTTCGTATCTATCTTGGCCACAATAATGCGTTCACTATGCTGTTTGTAGTAGCTTACCCGCATTCCTATTTTCCTATTCATTATTAAACCTACTCCTGCATTACCCCTATTTGATTTTGTGTTTATAACCCTGTAGTCACCTGACCAGAAGTCTTGTTCCTCCTGCCACCGAACTTCACTAATTCCCACTATATCTAACTTTAATCTATCCATTTCCCTTTTTAAATTTTCTAACCTACCTGCCCGATTAAGGGATCTGACATTCCACACTCCGATCCGAAGAACGCCAGTTTTCTTTTTCCTGATAACGACATCCTCCTGAGTAGTCATTACATACAATTTTCAAATTATTTGATTTGATGTACAGGAGACATGTCAAGGTTTACAAAAAGAAACTTTTTTTTTCTCTTTTTTAAGAGAAGCACAATAGTTTACATTATATTTTACATTTCTAAGTTACAGCTACACAACTAGATAAAATAATACATTTAATACAATCCCTGAGTTCAGACTGTGAAGCTGACTTCAATTAATTCTTCAACAGAATAATAACACTTTTCCACCAGAAGAGTATAGAGCAATCTTGTCATTGAACCAAGCTCCATCAAATATTTATTACTGCCTTTTATTTTATTGAAAATTTTTAACCCCATATACTCTGGCGTTTGGGCATAAAGTTTTAAATGATGTGTTGGAAGTTTGAAATTGTCTGTGTGGCGAGCGCTCTAGTTGTGATCAAAGCGGAAAGTTTCTAGTGTATGTTGATTTTTATATAAGAACACCACCAACTCATATTCATAAAGTGAGGCGTAGATAGAATTTTCAAATTTTTTAACAGTGGTCAACAGGATTCCTGCTTTTTTTGCAACATACAAGTTTCTAATTACTTTCTTTTGTAATACTAGGAGCCTAATGACATTTGTTGAATTTCCCCAGAAGATTATGCCATAATGAATAAGTGACTCAAAGGAACAGTGATAATCTATCTTTCTGGTATCCATCTTTGTCGCACCTGACAAAATACATATTGCAAATGCCAAGTTATTCAGTTTATTTGCTAAGTAATCTATGTGCACCTTCCAATTTAAATTTTTATCAAGATTTAGGCCTAAGAACTTCATGTGGTTTGCTTCAGTGATATCCTGATCATTGCCAATTATCTTTAATTCAGTCCTTTCTACTGATTTAGCTTCAGATTGCATCATTTTGGTTTTAGTTACATTTAGTTTTAGTCTGTTTTGATGGAAACAAGATTTGAGTTTTTCTAAAGTATTTTTTCTGGAATCTTTTCAGACACCTCATTTTCAATTAGAACTGATGCAGCTACGGCAAATAAGACTGAATGAACATCAATAGCAAGTGGTACGTCATTTACATAAAAAAGAAACAGATAGGGACCCAGTATCAAACCTTGTGGGACTCCTTAGGGAACTGTTTTCCAGTCTGAGGAATAATTGGTTCCTTTTGAAATTAAAATTACTCTTTGTTTCCTATCTGACAGGTAAGAGGTAAACCATTTTAAAGCAGTGTCTCCCGATTCCATACATCTGTAATTTGTGCAAAAGAAATGCATGGTTCACTGAACCGAAAGCTTTACTTAGATCATAGAATATTCCTGTAATCTTTCTACTCTTATCTAATGTGGAGCATATTTTTTGGATAAGCTTATTTATAGGATTCACAGTGCCTTTACTCTGTTCGAATCCACACTGGTTTTTAAAAATTATATCATTTACAGTAAGAAATTTATTAATTTGTTTTGCTGCAATCTTTTTAAACACTTTAGAGAAGATCAGCAAAAGAGAGATAGGGTGGTAATTCCCCATATCATCTGTCAATACTTCTTTGAATAGAGGGTTGATCTCAGCATATTTCAATGCATTTGGAAAGCATCCCTGTTCAAAAGATTGACTTATAATAATTGACAGTGGCTGAGAAATAATATTGTACACACAATTGATTGCAGATGTGGTTATTCCATCCCACCCATGTGAGGTTTTGTTTTTTAGACTTTAAACCCTCCTTACACACCCTTGGTGGTTGGATTTTGAAAAATCCTTTCTTACTAGATGCCTACCTCATACACAATGTTTCCTCCAAATTTTGTCAGTCAATGAGTTTCCCCTTTTTTTCCTTTTTGGAGAACTGCTAGACTTTGAAGGAATCATGAGAAAAAAGTGGATTTTAGTTTACATGTGACCTATTTTGAAGCTGAGAAAAATTACATGCAAAGAGCAATAAAACAAAACAAAAAAATGTGTCCTTGTTAAGTAAATAGGAATTCTATTTTAGATTTACCATAACACTTCATGCTGAAAGTAAAGAAAGAATTAGTTTATACAATCATTCACACATAGTATGTAAACAATCAAACTGAAATACGTACTTCAAGGACAAAACAGTAATAATTTGAGAATCCAAGCTATTTAAGAAATAATCTTGAACTTTATGAAGGCCCAGAGTACTTTTCTCCACTATAAAATCTATTTTACGATGCATCATCTGAAAGTAGCTATCCAACTCTGCTTCCATATCTTTTCTAATCCTTTTATCGATCTCAAATTCTTCGTGTGGAATAACTTGAGATTCAGGAAGTTGCTGATTTCTGTGAAAGAAAACATAACATGGAAATTACACCATTCAAACTCCAATGATAATTAGTATATTTAGTATCTGTAGTGTAGTAGCTAACTAAATATTCTGCTTAGTTTTTTCCTTCCTTAATGTACTATTTTGTGCCACTGCTTCTAACGCTTTTTCCCTATGAAAAATCAACTAATACTACCAAGACATTTTGTATGAGATACAGTGCAAGACACTACAGTTTTATTATAAATTCAGACTATTTCATTTAACCTGCCTCTCCCATGCACTTCGCAGTGGTTAGCAGAGTATGGATGTGGATCCAGGTGTAGATCTAATATTATCAACAAAAATGGGTTACTGAATACACCAGTAGACAGAGGCAGGAAAGTTCATTCATTTTCACGAGGTTGAGTTCTACACCACTGGTAACATGGCTACCAATGTCAGACAAGTTTTGGCAACATGAGTCACACAAAGAGGGTCTTGACATTTGAAATGAAACACAGCCATCTATAACAAATCTTGCACAAGTAGACACCAAAATTAGCCACATTCAGTCCCCCACACTGCTCAAAAATACTGCAGGCCCATACCCAAACAGCTGAATCAATAAAAATGAAAACAACTGCAGTTACATTTTAAAGTACTCATAATTTATACTAAGATAAACATAGTTTCATTTTTCTGTCACATAATTTAACACTTGTTACCCAGCTGCTGGATGTGACATTTTTCTGGCCAGTGAACGTATCTTGTTTTAGAATACTGGGAAAGAGGCCACAAGAGAAATGGGGCAACCATAATAAAGGACATTTTTCCAATCCTTCTTCAAAACATTAATTCAGTCAATTGATGATACCCTCAAAGAACAGTTATGAAGTTTGAGAAAAATACACATTCCTAAATCTCAGAAGAAATTACACAAATTTATATTCAGACAGGTACTAATGGTGATGAGCAATGCATTCAAGCTGATGCAGCCTCTAAAACTACACCAACACAGCCTGCACACGAAGTGTTACTATTTACAAGCAATGGCAGCAGTGGCCTGAAGAAGATAGAAGAATTTTTTTTGTCAACATCAGAAGATGACAATTTCTTTGAGAATACTACTAGCAGTACTCGATACTTCACTTCAGCTAGAAAACCACAATATAGTAAAGCTTTGTGGTATGACTAAGGATTTATCATCAATATTTATCTTAAAATCATCTTATTGTCTTGTGATAATAAATATGTACAACATTTTTCCCCCTGAAATATTTGAAACGTTTGCACAACAAAATGAAGAGTTGTGGTTCTGTCATGAAGATGTACTGTGTATGCTCTCTCTCTCTCTCTCTCTCTCTCTCTCTCTCTCTCTCTCTCTCTCTTTCTCTCTCTTCCCCCACACTGATCCAAATAAATGATTTCTGTCGTAAACAACAGTCTCAGTGACTTGACAGTCAACAAATTAATATTCATTTATTGGCACTAACTGACAATAAAGGATTAGATATTATTTTAAGTTTTTAATGGTTGTGTTGAGATTTGTATACTGTACCCAATAAATACATTGGATAATTGTAAAAAGTTGCTTCTCTTCACCTTCTGAGGCATAAAATAAGAACTATCACTAAGCTATAATTGGTCTTTCTACTCATCCCTCCTACGGAAAGAATCAAAACACCACAAAAATTTAAAAACAGTTAGTATGATTATAGAAAGCGCTTCATGAGTTATAAATAATTTAAGGAGTTAAAGTAACAACTCGCTGAATAGCTGAGACACTGAGTTGTCAACAGGCACAGGTGCACGTGCACACACACACACACACACACACACACACACACACTGAAAGCTATGAGGGGGAGAAGCTTGTGTGCAGGATAAGTGAGCTCCTTTGGGCTGCAGGTAAGGGGTGTTGCATGCAATCCACAGTGACATGGAAGAGTGGATTAGGAGGAAGAGAGACAACAGAGGAAGAGGGAGATTTTGGAAATAATTATGTGAGAGCAGGAACTGTGAAGTTAGGATAATGGGTCAGGAGTGGAGATGGGCATGGGGCAAGAACTAGCAGTGATTAAGGCCACGAAGATAATGATCATGGCAAGTGTTGCAAGGACAACTTACGTCTATATAACACAGAGAACCTTGTGCTGAGGGAAGGATCCAGATGGCATTGAAATCAAGTATTTTATGCCCACCACTTTCTTCGGTGACTGGGTCTTCAAATCTGCTCTTGGCTAGTTAGGCAATGGGGATTCATTTGGGTGTAGAACTGGTGAGTGGTCTTGACCACATAAAATTCTGTGCAAAAATTACAATAGAGCTAGCATATGACATAACTGCTGACACAGCTGCCTCTGATAGGATAGGATAGGTCTGTGATAGGAATAACATATGATGTGCTGCGTGAGGTGCAGTGGAGAAGTCATGCACCAGGGCCTTCTGCAAGGGTTTGGAGTAGATGTGGCATAAGAATGGACTAGGTTATTACATAGATTGGGAGGGTGGTGAAATATGTTTTGGGAGGAGTAGGGAGAAAACAGGTGGTATGGAATAGGGCTTGTTTAGAGTCAGTGCAGGAAGTAGTTTCTTGGCTAAGATATGGGAGGCAAAGTTGTGAGTAATTTGTTGGATGTATTGAGCAACATGACTAAGGATTCTTTTAGTGGGAGTGATCTATCCAGCTACACATAGGGCATCCGGGATTACTAAATCATGGGTTTTGAAAAGCAGGTTTTATCTTGAGGTTGTGGATGGCTGTTCTTTCCTCTGTTGAGAGATTTATGTTCCTGGGAAGGGACATAGGACGAGAGAGTGAGTACAAGCTGCATATACAGATTTCCTGAAAAATAACCAGGTAGGGTTAGTGTGGATCAGAAAGGGGTGCCAATGGATGGAGATATGAAATGAGAGAAGCAAGGTTCAGTACATATTGCACAAAAGCATAGCATATTATTATAAGTGCAAGGTTCAATGTTAGAGTTTGGCTGGCTTTGGCCAAGTATCCATTGCAAGCATAAGGAGATGAAGGTATATTTTCGGAAAGAGCAGTAAGACTGAACTTTCATGTGGAGCTGATGATGAAGCCTTTGGATACAACTGAAACTTCTGCAGGATAGAGGTTTTTGGTATGTACTGTACATTCACAACAGTGTTTTAGATTTGTGTGAGTTTTGGGTTTTGTGGAGTGTTGGGAGGAGGTGTGGGGGAAGGAAAGTGTCAGCAAGTCAGGATCTTGGTGATGCAAGGGGTTGACAAGATTGTCACTGGGAGTAGGATAAATATTTATGGACAGTGATGTTACAAAATGGGAGCTGGACGTCAGTAAATTGGAAAACTTTTGGAGGTGGTGTGTAGATACTCTTCCAGATGTTGAAATGATTTGAATTTGAGTTATAGAGTGTAGGAAGTTGGGGTTGCACAGTAACAGTATCTTGCAGACGGAGCAGAGGAGGTTCAGGAAGACCTATATCATGGGGATTTGATTCTCAAATATCTGATCCATGAGAGATAGGAACTGGCAAAATTTGTAGGTCATTGTGAAAGAAGGGGGTGGCATCTAGATAGGAGAATTTTTATGATTAGGCCATTCAGAGGGATTGCGTGGCTCAGGCAGCATTTAAGGAATTGGCCTAATTCTCTATTAGCCACTGTCCCACACCCACTACTATCCCTTCACTTGTACTCCACTCTTTTCCGTGATTTCCCTTTTCCTCTGTGCTATCTCCACTTATAATTCACATCTCCATGTCATTGTGCACTGCCCACAAATCCCTATTCCTGCAGCCAGAATGATCTCACCTGTGCCACATTCCCGTTACATGTAAGAAGAAAAGCAATTCGTAGGCTGGATACCATTCACATGGCTAGCACATGAGAGAACTCTCAGGGGTTGCCTACATTGCACAGGCAGAGCGGAGGCATCAGAATGACTTCATCATACACCTCTCCTCTCCTAAGCCATGACAGTTTTTTGATTCAGGCCAATCAGAGGGCTTCCAAGCCAACCTACTCATATATTCAGATCTCCCAATCATGGCTCAGAATTTTAGTGTTGAATCACAATTATCAACTCCATCTTAAGCCCAATCACAATTATCAACTCCATCTTAAACCACACCATTTTACTAGAAACAAGCCAGTCAATCTCTATTTTACTGGCCATTAAAACAAAATGGCCAATCTGTTTGTACCTCAGAGTATTGTTCTCTGTACTGCACTTGATAATCAACTGTTCCAAACAAACAGACATTCAGAACTCAAATAGTTTTCCAATTCCAGCAGCTGATAGTGTGTGTGCTCTGTACCTGATGGGGTGGGAGGAGAGGTATCAGTTATTGTAAGAGTGCAATTCTCGTGCAACTTACAGGTTCAGATACACTTGGCATCTAAAACATTACTGCAGACTCCAAATTAAGTGCACAGTACTTATTCCACATCTAAATTACCTTATTATTGCTCTAAAACAGTACAGGACACATGTAGCCAAAGTATCATGCTTTACACTAGAAAAATATAACCTGACATTTTTAACTATTTCCTATAGTCTTTTTATTATTTTTGATCTTATGTTAAGTTCTTCTGTTGCTACCTGATTGGAACTATGGTGCCAAGGCTCTCTACAAAAAAGTTTACAAGTGTGTATCACATTCCCTTTCCATAAGCTGCTACTAAACAATACCAAGAGCTATAGCATTTTTATTCACCTATGCCATATTTTCAGTCACTTTAACACAACAAAGTACACTAGAAATGATGTTTTTTGGGAAGACCTTTAATGTGGTGTATTACCTAAATTCCATATTTTTAATACACATGTATAACTACAAAAAGGATGAAATAAAAGAAGTTAGCTTCATAAACACTTGGATAAACATGTGCACTGCTCAGTTTGGTTCTGTCAAAGATACTCCACATCCTCTATTAGAATAAATGAGGTTCTGCCTGCCACTCAATACTGTTCATCTGTGCTCCAACATTTCTGCTGATTGACTTATGTTCATGATGTAATAGGGCAATCATTCCAGCCAATATGAATCACTGCTTTTTAGTAGAACACAATTTTGCTACTTTGAGATCTGAATGTCTGCAGTGTGTGTGATAATGAATTTATAATTGAAAATTTGTAGGCTTGAGGAATGAGCAAGAATGCAACTTTTCAGCTAATTTGAGATTGTATTTTCAGGGAGAGCACAATGTTGTAATGGTCAGAGAAGTGATTGTATTCCATTCATGGGATGGTATGTAACTTCGTACAATAGTTATTTTATGATGTGCATATTTATTTAGTTTTATTTTTCCCATCAACTGGGTAACATCAGCAACAAATATCTTGCTACAGTTATCAGGTTTCAACTTTCCTGGCCATTTTTCTGTTGCAGTATTAAACTGAGAGTTTAATTCACTGCATGTGTAAAGATTTTTCTTTGTATTAATGAGTGAAGAATTTGCTCCTGTTCTACAATGAATTCACAAGTATCTTAATCTATAGAGGTTTGTATAATGTTTATTGTACATAATGTATTCCAAATTTAATATCTGTTTCAAGAAACATTTTCCTATGAATGTTAATAATTCTGAATGTTCAAAATCACAACATTAACTGTTGTTATGAATGAGACCCACACAAAAATGTTTAAGTTTGATAAGAACACAGTTTTTCACAGAAAGCTGTATCATTTCGGTTCACCATACCTTGCCTCTTCAATATTGTTTGGCAAATAGCTGATAAATTGTTTGTAAAGTACTGTTGTTGTTGTGGTCTTCAGTCCAGAGACGGGTCTGATGCAGCTCTCCATGCTACTCTATCCTGTGCAAGCTTCTTCATCTCCCAGTACCTACTGCAACCTACATCCTTCTGAATCTGTTTAGTGTATTCATCTCTTGGTCTCCCTCTACGAATTTTACCCTCCACACTACCCACCAATATTAAATTGGTGATCCCTTGATGCCTCAGAATATGCCCTACCAACCAATCCCTCTCCAATTCTATTCAATACTTCCCATTAGTTATGTCTAAAGTGCTATTGCCTCTAAGACTTACCAAGCGGGAAAGCGCCGGTAGATAGGCACAATGAATAAAACACACAAACACACACACAGAATTTCGAGCTTTCGCAACCGGCGGCTGCTTCGTCAGGAAAGAGGGAAGGAAAAGGAAAGATGAAAGGATGTGGGTTTTAAGGGAGAGGATAAGGAGTCATTCCAATCCCGGGAGTGGAAAGACTTACCGTAGGGGGAAAAAAGGATAGGTATATACTCGCGCGCGCACACACACACACACACACACACACACACACACACACACATATCTATCCATACATACACAGACACAAGCAGATATATTTTTCCCATGTGGAAGTTTCTTTCTATTTTATTTAGTACTATTGCCTCTGTAATATGTGGGCTAATACAGTGTGGTCAAAATAAAATTGGACTGGATAACACTTGAGGCTGAAACAAAATACATTGACTAAGTTAATGAACAGAAAGTATGACAAATTGCCACTGTTGTGTTTATGATGTCAAATTATAATCATACATGTTACTCTCAGGACAGTTTTATTTCGGATATTCTGTGGCAATTGTCTTGCCCCAATCTGGTGTCAAATTTCTCTTCCAAATAGAATTCCCTTATAGCAGACTTGGTATATTATGCCAGTCTATGTGCTTGGTAAGAGTACTTCAGTATATAGTAGTTTGATTACGTAAATCCGTGTAACTCATGTGCACATTACACACGCCTGAAAATACAAATGTTATCTGAATCTCTTTCACAGATTAAAGTAAAAATGCAAATATCATTTAACTCTATTACAGACATTTTCTGTACAGCCTACTTAAATTAGAATGAATCTGTGTTTGTGGTACTTGAATAACTGAAATAAGTTTTATATCTTCAGCAATTATGCATTGTGTTAACTATTCAGCTGAGTCTGATTGAGGTGACACACATGTTACCATATTAAACTCACATTTTGGAGGAAAATATTTCAAATCCACATCAAACCATCCATAATTTCCCTACATCACTTGAGGCAAATGCTACGATGGTTCCTCTGAAAGAAGATGACTGATTTCCTTCCCCATCTTTGAAACTGTCCAAGCTTGTGCTCTGTCTCTACTGACCCTGATGTTGACATGACATTAAACCCTAATCTTCCTTCAATTTTTGTTTCAGGCCATTTGCTATCATCCAGAGTTTGGCTTGACATAATTGTATAAACAGTAGAACATAAAAGTATGGTTAGTAGTACTTGTTTAGTGATATGTTTATAGTTGGGCCATCTACTGAAATGTTGTGGGTAAAATAGCACGTGTCACAGTACTGCAAATTTTCGATATTGTGTCTCCATCCATACTAAAGAAGTCAAGAGGATGCACCTTATATCTCAGCACGACCTCAACATGATGAAGGATTTTGCCATCAATGATAATCAGTACTTGACACTGAAGTGCTGATGTGCGCATTGGTTCTGAGCACGCATGCCATAAGATTTAAGATTTGTAGCGCTACTGGAGAAACTTGCCATGTAAAAATGAGTAACCTCTTATGGTGATGTAGAAATCCATTTCTCATTAATACAGAAAACAAATAATTTGCTTGTCTGTTTTTGTTCGTATCTTTATAGCATTACATATAGCTAACAACTTCAACTCAAATACTCAATTGAGTATTTCAATATTAATTCTGTCAACTTCAATGGTTTTGCTACTTCCAATACATAAAATATCTGTATCCTCTGGAGACCATTATAAAAGTAAATCTGTAAACGCTGTAATACAATGTTTGTTGTCATATGTATATCTACATATTGCACTGCAATCATTACAATTGCATATTTGCATATTCATTTTTCAGTTGTGGCAAAAAATTGCACCAAACCTTGACATCGTTTATTATAAGCACACTTCTATACAAACAGATATGTAGAAGATGCAATAACTCTACAAGATACACTCACATAAGCAAAAACTGTTTTCACTCAGGTAAATAGACTTTGGCATTAAATTCATTGTAAGAAACTTGACCATATCTTTTGATCATAACACATTTTTGAGAGGCACTGTGGGAAAGGATGGCCTAATTTCAAATAAGATAGGCTTGATCAGCCTTAAATTGCCTGTAGACATTTGTATAGTAATAACATGCATGAGAAATTAAGTGGGGCAATGAAACTAAAATGCCAACTGAAAGTAAAAATGTATAATTGAAGTAAAGATCTCCCTTCCAATCATAATGATGAATAAATTATCAGTGCATTGTAATATAAATGTAAAGTGTAGAATTTTCAAATGCTGTGGTAGTTACGTTTCTCTTCAGTCCAAATTTGAGGTGTGTGGGCCTCATCATTTCTATATAAATGTTACAACCTTCATTCTTTTCAAACTGCTTATTGCTGTCAAGCCCTGTTGTTCCCCTACAAGTTTTAGTCCCCTCCTCGAAACATCCTCTTTTGCCAAACTGACAATTTCCTGATGCTTCAAGATGTATCCTATCAATCAATCTCTTGTTTTTAGTCAAGTAGTGTCATAAATGTCTTTACTCTACAATCTGATTCAGTAACACCTCATTAGCTACCAGATATATCCATATAATTTTCAGCAGCCTTTTGTAACACTATATTTTGAAAGCAACTTTCTTACCCATTCCAAAAACCAAGAGACTTCCAGATTGCATAACCATCTATTTCATCTTCTAAAATAAATAGTGGAATGACATGATTCAATACACATTTGGTCACGATAACAGACTGATCTCTAGAATAGCTCAAGATCAAGGCTGGGCTGAAATGTGACAATCAGGTACCAAGTTTGCAAAGCCAACAAACGTGGAAGTGAATAAAATTTGTGGTAGCAAATTCCTCTGTAGCTTAGTATGATGTTGTGCCACATTAAATGCATATTCCATTATAAAAAGTAAAACTGCAAGGTAAACTGAGGAAGTCTATTATATAATATACAAGGTGAACCAAACCCTCTGACAAATTTCAGACATTGTTCAGGGACACCTTCTGGGTATTCTGGTACAAGGGGTGCCAGCTGATTGTAAAATAATAGGTTAATTGTGATTTATTCAGTTTGTTACCACAGTCACCTTCATTTCTGTGAAAATACTCTCATATCAATGAAAAGACTATTAATATGGAACTATTCTAATGTGTAACGATCCCGTTTCTCATAGGGACCTATGTACAGATGTAAAAGTACTGTGATGAAGTCACCATCTCTGCAGGAACAGCTCAGTGTAGCATCATAGTGTTGCTCTTTCATGGCATTTGGTGATCCCACACATGATGTCTACACTTCATCAGTAAATCAATCCCTAGTGCTACATACTATTATTAATGTACAACTAATATCATTGGAAAAACAAACCTAAGTCATAATGGAGAAGTACATAATGCAAGCTCAAGCTCAAAGGGCCTAGACTAAAGTGGACATTACTGTTGCCAACAGCAAGTACTACGAGTAAATAGAACAACTGAACAAAAGACAGAGAGCGAATACCATCATCATTTGCACTGTTGCGCTCTACTTTCAGTGCAATACAGATACTAACTGGGGCATAGAAACCACATAAATGAAATAACCCTGTATGAGTCACTGGAGACCATATATCTATTGCACCAAAATACTCAGAACGTACTCCTGGACAACCACTGAAAGTTCATCAGTGAAGTTCTGGTTATGTATATTAGTAATGGCAAAGTTGTGGAATACAGAGTTCTTATTTACACCAGACTGCAACAGTGGAGCACTTAACAGGTTTTGAAGAAAATGATCTTATATTCCGAAAAGTTGTGTAACTAATGCAGTGTCCTTACCATAGACGAGACAATTAATTAAAGCATATACATAGTTTTTGAAAATAATTATCTAACATTTTGAAATACTGATGTAAAACTAAAGGCATGCAAGATAAGATCATATGATCTATACTGCATTAATGAAACAATGGAATATCCAGCATGGAATGTGACAATATTATGAAAGGAAAGTTGCCACTCACCATATAGTAGAGATGCTTAGTGACAGATAGGCATGACAAAAAGACTGCCACAAATAAGCTTTCGGTCAGCAAAGCCTTCATCAAAAACAGATGACAGATACACACACACTCATGCGAGCACAACTCACACACACATGACTGCAGTCTCTGTCAACTGAAGCCACACTACGAGCAGAAGCACCACTGCATGATGGAAGTGGCAACTGGGTGGGGGTAATGAGGAGGCTGGGTCAGGAGAGGAAGGAATAATAGGATAGGGTGGGGGACAGTGAAGTGTTGTTGGGGATTGTGCAGAGACAGTTTAGAAACAATGATCTGATTTATAAAGAATGAATTGTATCTTAACCTTGAGACAACTCTAAGCATTCTCATTAGTTGACCTAATAAAGATGACAATCATTGTGCTTCTCCTAAACCACTCAGGGTTCCACTTGACTTAAAGCATCATGTGGAATGTCTGTGAATGGACTTGGCATTTATTAAGTAAAGTTTGGTTTTGTGTATGTGGGAATCTATTATACACTGCATATTCTGCCTTTTTTCTACAACCACTTGACATATAGAGTTCAGTATATGGCAATTCCTCTCAATTAAGAAAAATCTTAATTGCCAGAAAAGGGCAGTCAGATGAATTTTTGGAGCTAATTAAAGAATCTTGTATGCCATATTTCAAAAAACTGAAAATACCAAGAGTTACATTCCTCTTTATTCTAAATTGTTTGATACATACAAAGGAAAACCAACAGTCTGTTCACCAACATGATAAACCAATGACACCACATTGACAGCCCAATTACATGACAAAAAGTTCCAGGCCAATTACAGATGCCAGTATTTAACAAATGGCCAGAACAGACATAAGGTGTGATACGTAGTGTGTTCAGACACACTAAATGAAACTGGTTTACACAAAAACAACTTAAACAATAGATGAATTCCCCAAAATGACTGAATACTAATGTTTTAGCATTTATGTTTCATGTGTGTATGTACTAAGTGTTTGTCTGATGAATAAATTATATTTTGATAATAATTTGTTTATTTATGTATCCAAGGACCATATCACAGTGATACAGTTTTCTCATCATAATGCAAGGAAAATAAATAGCTCTAATATACATACAAACAGAATATGCAATTATGTTTTATGAGGATGAGACAGGTGGTTGACTGTGGCCTTGCTGAAGTGATCATCCCACATCTAAGACAAAAAAGGACACATCAAAGGATTAATCTAAATGGGATGGAAATCAGTAGATGTTATGTACACATACAGACAAACAAATGACTAGAGTTTCAAAAAGACTTGATTATTTATTCAAGAGAAAGAGCCCCACAAATTCAGCAAGTCAATAATGAATTGGTCCACCTCTGCAAGCAGTTATTCCACTTTGCATCGATTGTCAGAGTTGTTGGATGTCCTCCTGAGGTATACAATACCAAATTCTGCCCAATAGGCACGTTACACTGTTAAAATCCTGAGATGCCTGGAGGACCCTGCCCATAATGCTCCAAACATGGTCAGTTGGGGATAGATCCGGCAACCATGCTGGCCAGATAGGGCTTGGCAAGCATGAAGACAAGCACTAGAAACTCTTGCCATGTTCGTGCAGGAATTATCTTGCTGAAATGTAAGCCCAGGATAGCTTATCATGAACGTCAACAAAACAGGGCAGAGCATATCATACACATACCACTGTGCTGTAAGGGTATCATGGATGACAACCAAAGAGGTTCTGCTATGAAAACAAATGACACTCCTGATAATCACTCCCGGCTGTCGGGCCATATGGCAGGTGACAGTCAGGATGCTATCCAATCCCTGTCCATGGTGTCTCCAGACACATGTTTGGCCTGGTATCTCATTGACTGGAGTAGAATTGTCTTTACTGATGGGTCCCACTTTGAACTGAGTCCTGATGACAAGCAAGGGTGAGTCTGGGGATACCAAGGATGGCAGTGTGTACCAACCTGACCATCACCCACCACATGGACCGATAGCAGGAGTGGTGATCAGGGGTACCATTTCTCTTCATAGTAGGACCCTTCAGTTTTCATCCATGGCACTGTTACAGCACAGTGGCACATTGATTATATTCTATGCCCTATTTTGTTGCCCTTCACAGCAAGCCATCCTGGGCTTACATTTCAGGAAGATAACGCTTTCCTGAACATGGAGACAGTTTCTTTGTACTTGTCAAACCCTACCTTGATCAGCATAGTTGCCAGATCCTTCCCCAGTTGAGACTGTTTGGAGCATTATGGGCAAGGTCTTCCAACCATCTCAGGATTTTGACAGTCTAACACACCGATTGGACAGAATTTGACATGGTATACCTCAAGAGGACACTCGATAACTCTATCAATCAGTATGAAACTGAATAACTGTTTGCCTAAGGGCCAGAGGTGGACCAATATTTTACTGACTTGCCCAGTTTGTGAAGACTGTTCCCTTGAATAAATCATTCAATTTTTCTGAAATCATAGCCATTTGTTTGTCAGTATATGTACTGATTTCCAAGCCATTTAGATAATTCCCTCATGATCAATATCTCTTCCTTCCTTTTCTTAGAGTGTATTATAAGATAAAACATAGTTCTGACTGGATTACTATGGATGCTTGCAGGTGACACCTGGATCACAAACATTGCAGCTTACCATATCTTCCTCATAATATATGTAAAAATATATTAAAAACAAAGATTCCAAGACTTACCAAGCGGGAAAGCGCCGGTAGACAGGCACAATAAAATAACACACAAACACAAACACAAAATTACGAGCTTTCGCAACCGGCAGTTGCTTTGTCAGGAAAGAGGGAAGGAGAAGGAAAGATGAAAGGATGTGGATTTTAAGGGAGAGGGTAAGGTGTCATTCCAATCCCGGGAGCGGAAAGACTTACCTTAGGGGGAAAAAAAGGATAGGTATATACTCGCGTTTGCACACACACACATATCCATCCATACATACACAGACACAAGCAGACATATTTAAAGGCAAAGAGTTTGGGCAGAGATGTCAGTCGAGGTGGAAGTGCAGAGGCAAAGATGATGTTGAATGACAGGTGAGGTATGAGTGGCGGCAACTTGAAATTAGCGGAGATTGAGGCCTGGTGGATAACGAGAAGAGAGGATATATTGAAGGGCAATAATATATTTTTCCCATGTGGAAGTTTCTTTCTATTTTATTTACATCATAATATATGTACATATTTTTATCTGTTTATAATTAAAGCATAATAACATAGAGCTGGTTTTTATGACAATACCATCATTTACTGATCATATTTCAGTCACATATCCTATTCTAAAGTACATGAGCCTAAAGTACATTATCATAATAATGCCTTATTTGAAAATAAAATATCATACATGACTCTGATATGTAAGAAAGTGGAGATAATTATTGTACCAAACAGCTTTGAGTGAGCTGATAACCTAGACCACAGCACATGTTATAATTTAGCCCATTCTTTGACTAAACATTCGTAATCACATTCATTGGCATCAGTCTATTACCTTACAGTCGAACATATAACTACAATACTGACAAAGCTGTCATCACATTCAAGGTCTATCACACCTGAACCTTATTTTCTAAAAAAAGTTCCCCTCCTTGTAGCAATCCACTGAGTATTGATTACAGTAAAATGTCACCGTATGACATTAGTTAAGACTCAAATCATCCAATGCCTTCCTTATTATGTCATGAATGTTATCCAGTCAATGCACTGTCATCCACACATATTAATGTACTGCCCAACAGCCTTGTGCATCACCTAAAGAGTTCCACACAAAATTTGATCGCTGATCATAAACTAAAATTCTATCTTTGCTACAAAATAAAGCATCAACATCAGGTGGTCAACCACTCAATAGCTTTGCTCTTTTGTGGATGGTATGAGGACCCCTGAACAACAATAAGCCAATCACACAGCAGGAAGAAGAAGAAGAAGAAAGAAGGAAAAAACATGCCATGCTGATCCCACTCCTGAAAGACTGCACTCTGGACAACCCATCTGCTGCAAGGCTTTGTCCAATGATGAAACAAGAGCCTCCTGTCATTTGAATTCTAGGTCTGGTGCTGCTGGCAATCGTGATAGTGCATCTGCATTAGCATGCTGGTAGTAGCACACTGGATTTGCATTCGGGAGGATGATGGTTCAAACTCGCTTCTGGCCATCCATATTTAGGTTTTCCGTGATTTCCCTGAATGCTTCAGGCACATGCTGGGATGGTTCCTTTGAAAGGGAATGGCTGATTTCCTTCTGCATCCTTCCCTGATCTGAGCTTATGCTCCGTCTCTAATGACCTCACTGTCGACGCAACGTTAAACACTAATCTCCTCCTTCTGCTGGTGGTGGAACGATACCAAATGTCATAACAATAACTGATGACGAAGAGCAACCATCCCTGCAAATGGTAGGTCACCCTATACAGCAGCTTAGAATAAGCAGCTTGTGACCAGTGATGAGCAGGAACTTTGTACCATATAAGGAGACATGAAACTTTTTAATTCCTTTCACCTGTGAATAATTACACTGCGAGACAGAAAGTGCCTTTCATGCATAAGCAATGAGCTGTTCCGTGCTATCAAGGTTCTGATATGACAGAACCACAGCAATGACATATTGGAATGCATAACAGGCCATGATTAAATGTTTACATGGTGTAATTGGGTCCAACAAGAAACAGAGCACAAACACTACTTGCTAAAAAACCTATTGACAATCCCCAGAACAGACTCCTTTTGGTGCTGCCAGTTAAGAGGATAGCAGATGTGTGCAGTCGGGGGAATGACCTGAAAGTAATATGAAATACTGCCTAAAAAGTACTGGGTCTCCTTCACGAATTGGGCACCAGCAAGTTGATGGTGACTTTGATGTGCTTATCCATTGAGACTGGACTATTTTGCTTAACACACGACCCAAAAAATGCACCTTGGAGGAAAAACATGATATTTTTCCAATTTGCAATGAAGACCACTCAAGAAGGCATTGGGAAACTGCCTGCAGATTCCACAAATGCTCCGCTCAAGTGGAGCCTGTGACACAGATGTCATTAAGGGCATTTATGAAACAAGGAATATACTGGATAAATACTTTTGATAAATTCCAGGCACAGACATGTTTTCCAAAGGCTAGTGATTAAACAGATAAAGCCCAAATTGGGTGCTGAGCACTAAGAGATTTTACAAAGCAGCATGTAGCAGCAACTGCAGTGTCAGATAAGTTGATGAGTGAAAAATACTGACCTCCTAACAACTTCATCAACTCCTCTGGCTGCAGAACTGCATAGGAATCCAGAACATAGTGTGAACTGATTGTCTCTTTTAAATCACCACAAAGCTGCAGATGTCATCTCGCTTCTGAACTACCATCAAAGGATGGCCCACTGATGTGATGAAATAGAAGAGCAGATGCCAAGGTTCTGCCAATGCTGCAGCTCAGCCTTGACCTTGTTGCACTTGGTGAAAGGACTGGGACAGAGAAAGGACAAAGGAAATAAAATTTAGGTGTCACCGACAGCTTAAGAGACATGTGTGCTTTGAAATTTTCTGCCTGATTCAGAGTACTGTCAAACAGCTGGTGGGGCATAGTAAAAAATATGAACCATGAAAGGGTACCAATGAGATATTAAATCAACCTTCTCAACCATCTGGAAGCCAAAATCAGAAAAGACATCCAGCACAAAAATATTTTGAGTCAATAGAGAATTTTCCATTGACAGCATAAGTTTCTGTCTCACATTCTTACAATTCATAGAGAAATAGAAGCGCCTGTCAAATAAATACACTTTTTACTATAAGACACAATTTGATGTAGTGGCAGTTGTAATGCAGGGCAGCCCAAGAGCATATACATATCTAAGTCAGTTCAACTGGTCACCCATCCACTACCACAGACAGCATAATATGCTGAGGCAATGCTTGCGGGCCATTGCAAACAGCCTTCACATCCAGAGGAAATTGTGGAGCCACTGAAAACCTTTCTGCAACTTCCCAACAGTCTTTAACTGTTGCCAAATGGCCTATTTTGTGACAGACCCACACAAAAGGGCTCTGCATGGAGACAATAACAACAATAAAGAAAGAATAGATTGCAACTCATCATCCAGAGGAGGCATTGAGTCACAGACTGGCACAATAAAAAAGACTGCTAAAATATTAAAGCTTACAAACTGCAGTTGAGCTGTAGTGGCCTGAGACAGTGGCTATGTGTACAAGTGATTTTTTTACTGCAGAAAAAGGACTTTGTCCATTAGCTTTAATATTTTAGTAGCCTTTTTCATTGTGCCTGTTTGTAATTCAACACCACCTGTATACAGTGAGTAGCAATCTATCCTTCCCATATTGTTGTTATTACATCCTGGACTTTACACCAGTTGTTAATAAGAATCATAAAGTGGCACTGGTGTACGGACAGTCAAGAAACACCCCACAAGCTTAATCTTGTGCTCATTAAACCATCTTGCTAAATCAACTACAATCCAAAGAATTGCTTGTTTTGGCTACTGATGCTTCGGACTTTGGGATCAGAGCCATTATTTCATACAAGTCAATGGTGTGGGGAGGTGAGCAACTTTTGCTTTTAAAACACTTAATACAGTGAAAAGAAACTACAGCCAAATCAAAAAGTAGGCATTGGCCATTGTTCTCAATCTCAAAAAGATTTATGACTATGTGTAGGGGCAAAGATTTCTTGTGTTAGTGGGCCAGAAGCTTTCACTCTCCATCTCCACTGATGGTAATGACATATCAAGAAGAATGGTTCTGCATCTCCAATGATGGGCTGTGTTCCTCTCCATTGGAATGAGATACAGTACAGCCCTACTGGCTGGGCAAGACACATCATCTGATGCAGTACCCAAGATCTGCTTCCACTTGAACATTGGTACAGAAGAAGCAGTGGAACATTTTTCAATTATTGTTACTGCCTTTGTCAGTCTTATCCCAATGGCCCTATTCTGCAGGACATCAAATGTTATGTCAAAATGCAGTGGCCATTGGATAAGAAGTTATTTCTTAACTCAGAGATCACTACATATTGGCACACAACGCATGAAATTACTTTTTTAAGAGGGTTTCCTCTCATAGGAAGAGAATGGGAGAAGCAGACTCATTGTTCATAGTTCTCTTAGATGTAAATGTGCTGAGTTTACTAAACTATGGTCATCATGGTATTGTTTTCACAAAATGGATGATGCATCAACATGTATTTTAGAAAGAGATTGACAAAGTTGCTGGATTATCCTCAGCAACTGTACACTCTGTCAGTGTCACCAGAAAGATCCTCCTATTTTTCTTGACCACAACCCACTCACTCTTGGACAAAGGTGCACCTTGATTTTGCATGGCCATTTTTGGCCCCCCCCCCCCCCCCCCCATGAAACATGGACCTTGCCGTTGGTGGGGAGGCTTGCGTGCCTCAGCGATACAGATGGCCGTACCGTAGGTGCAACCACAACGGAGGGGTATCTGTTGAGAGGCCAGACAAACGTGTGGTTCCTGAAGAGGGGCAGCAGCCTTTTCAGTAGTTGCAGGGGCAACAGTCTGGATGATTGACTGATCTGGCCTTGCAACATTAACCAAAACGGCCTTGCTGTGCTGGTACTGCGAACGGCTGAAAGCAAGGGGAAACTACAGCCGTAATTTTTCCCGAGGACATGCAGCTTTACTGTATGATAAAATGATGATGGCATCCTCTTGGGTAAAATATTCCGGAGGTAAAATAGTCCCCCATTCGGATCTCCGGGCGGGGACTACTCAGGAGGATGTCGTTATCAGGAGAAAGAAAACTGGCGTTCTACGGATCGGAGCGTGGAATGTCAGATCCCTTAATCGGGCAGGTAGGTTAGAAAATTTAAAAAGGGAAATGGATAGGTTAAAGTTAGATATAGTGGGAATTAGTGAAGTTCGGTGGCAGGAGGAACAAGACTTCTGGTCAGGTGACTACAGGGTTATAAACACAAAATCAAATAGGGGTAATGCAGGAGTAGGTTTAATAATGAATAGGAAAATAGGAATGCGGGTAAGCTACTACAAACAGCATAGTGAACGCATTATTGTGGCCAAGATAGATACGAAGCCCACACCTACTACAGTAGTACAAGTTTATATGCCAACTAGCTCTGCAGATGATGAAGAAATTGAAGAAATGTACGATGAAATAAAAGAAATTATCCATATAGTGAAGGGAGACGAAAATTTAATAGTAATGGGTGACTGGAATTCGAGTGTAGGAAAAGGGAGAGAAGGAAACATAGTAGGTGAATATGGATTGGGGCTAAGAAATGAAAGAGGAAGCCGCCTAGTAGAATTTTGCACAGAGCACAAATTAATCATAGCTAACACTTGGTTTAAGAATCATGAAAGGAGGTTGTATACGTGGAAGAACCCTGGAGATACTAAAAGGTATCAGATAGATTATATAATGGTAAGACAGAGAGTTAGGAACCAGGTTTTAAGTTGTAAGACATTTCCAGGGGCAGATGTGGACTCTGACCACAATCTATTGGTTATGACCTGTAGATTAAAACTGAAGAAACTGCAAAAATGTGAGAAATTAAGGAGATGGGACCTGGATAAACTGAAAGAACCAGAGGTTGTACAGAGTTTCAGAGAGAGCATAAGGGAACAATTGACAGGAATAGGGGAAAGAAATACAGTAGAAGAAGAATGGGTAGCTCTGAGGGATGTAGTAGTGAAGGCAGCAGAGGATAAAGTAGGTAAAAAGACGAGGGCTGCTAGAAATCCTTGGGTAACAGAAGAAATATTGAATTTAATTGATGAAAGGAGAAAATATAAAAATGCAGTAAATGAAGCAGGCAAAAAGGAATACAAACGTCTCAAAAATGAGATCGACAGGAAGTGCAAAATGGCTAAACAGGGATGGCTAGAGGACAAATGTAAGGATGTAGAAGCTTATCTCACTAGGGGTAAGATGGATACTGCCTACAGGAAAATTAAAGAGACCTTTGGAGAGCAGAGAACCACGTGTATGAATATCAAGAGCTCAGATGGCAGCCCAGTTCTAAGCAAAGAAGGGAAGGCAGAAAGGTGGAAGGAGTATATAGAAGGTTTATACAAGGGCGATGTACTTGAGGACAATATTATGGAAATAGAAGAGGATGTAGATGAAGACGAAATGGGAGATACGATACTGCGTGAAGAGTTTGACAGAGCACTGAAAGACCTGAGTCGAAACAAGGCCCCCGGAGTAGACAAAATTCCATTAGAACTACTGACGGCCTTGGGAGAGCCAGTCATGACAAAACTCTACCAGCTGGTGAGCAAGATGTATGAGACAGGCGAAATACCCTCAGACTTCAAGAAGAATATAATAATTCCAATCCCAAAGAAAGCAGGTGCTGACAGATGTGAAAATTACCGAACTATCAGTTTAATAAGCCACGGCTGCAAAATACTAACGCGAATTCTTTACAGACGAATGGAAAAACTGGTAGATGCAGACCTCGGGGAGGATCAGTTTGGATTCCGTAGAAATGTTGGAACACGTGAGGCAATACTGACCTTACGACTTATCTTAGAAGAAAGATTAAGAAAAGGCAAACCTACGTTTCTAGCATTTGTAGACTTAGAGAAAGCTTTTGACAATGTTGACTGGAATACTCTTTTTCAAATTCTAAAGATGGCAGGGGTAAAATACAGGGAGCGAAAGGCTATTTATAATTTGTACAGAAACCAGATGGCAGTCATCAGAGTCGAGGGGCATGAAAGGGAAGCAGTGGTTGGGAAAGGAGTGAGACAGGGTTGTAGCCTCTCCCCGATGTTATTCAACCTGTATATTCAGCAAGCAGTAAAGGAAACAAAAGAAAAATTTGGAGTAGGTATTAAAATTCATGGAGATGAAGTAAAAACTTTGAGGTTCGCCGATGACATTGTAATTCTGTCAGAGACGGCAAAGGACTTGGAAGAGCAGTTGAACGGAATGGACAGTGTCTTGAAAGGAGGATATAAGATGAACATTAACAAAAGCAAAACGAGGATAATGGAATGTAGTCAAATTAAATCGGGTGATGCTGAGGGAATTAGATTAGGAAATGAGACACTTAAAGTAGTAAAGGAGTTTTGCTATTTAGGAAGTAAAATAACTGATGATGGCCGAAGTAGAGAGGATATAAAATGTAGACTGGCAATGGCAAGGAAAGCGTTTCTGAAGAAGAGAAATATGTTAACATCGAATATAGATTTATGTATCAGGAAGTCGTTTCTGAAAGTATTTGTTTGGAGTGTAGCCATGTATGGAAGTGAAACATGGACGATTACTAGTTTGGACAAGAAGAGAATAGAAGCTTTCGAAATGTGGTGCTACAGAAGAATACTGAAGATAAGGTGGATAGATCACGTAACTAATGAGGAGGTATTGAATAGGATTGGGGAGAAGAGAAGTTTGTGGCACAACTTGACCAGAAGAAGGGATCGGTTGGTAGGACATGTTTTGAGGCATCAAGGGATCACAAATTTAGCATTGGAGGGCAGCATGGAGGGTAAAAATCGTAGAGGGAGACCGAGAGATGAGTACACTAAGCAGATTCAGAAGGATGTAGGTTGCAGTAGGTACTGGGAGATGAAGCAGCTTGCACAGGATAGAGTAGCATGGAGAGCTGCATCAAACCAGTCTCAGGACTGAAGACAACAACAACATTTTTGGGGCACAGTGGCTTATTGTAGTAGATGCTTTTAATAACTTTCCTTATACCTCCAGATATATTTGTTTACCTCCTCAAAATAAATTCAAGCATTATCAAAAATTTTTGCTACATGAAGGTTACCTACCACTTTGTTTACTGATAACAGTACCCAATTAACTTCTCAGGAATTAGAAACACACACAGGGAAATGGTACCATACATATTCACCCAGCACCATTTCATTCACAATCCAAGGGACTGGCAAACAGATTTGTGAGGTCCTTTATGATGCAAATGGCCAAGCTGTTTAGTAATTACAATCAATATTATGTATTAACAGAGTTTGTATCCACATATAATACCACACATAAGATGGTCAATTTCCAGTGAATAAGTTAAACTGTTGAACCATAGGACCCTTCAGTTTATTGTCAAACTGATTGACCATAGTGACCTACCATATATTGTGCAGATGCTCAATGTGTAGCTGTTTGCCTCCATATTTCAATAGAGAAAGCAACTGTGGATGCCAACACACACCAGCAAGCTGTTGGGTCATTCCATGTTTGAGACTGAATCAGCAGATGAGGCTAATTCCAGAAAACACTTGAATCAGTTACATCCATGAGAGGGTCTTGCCTCAAATGATGGAAATGCTTCTATGTTCTCTTTTTCAGGAAAACTCAGATTGGGTCTCTTGCCTGGCCACCAACAGCACCTGCAGCCAGAATTTCCTATACATTAGGACCTCATCTCCATGGACAGAAATATGGTCTAGAGTTTCAACACTGTCCCACTGGAGGTTGATGTCATCGACCCCAAGGTAACTCCTCCCACCAACAAGCCCTTCCAAGCATTAACTCAATGACACTGAGGTAGCTCCACCACCTCTCTCCTATGGGGCAGAGGGATGCTGTATCCAAGGGTCACTGTGAGTGATCATTAGTGGATTTGTGTGCTCTACTACAATAGTCTTCATAAGAGTTAGAACTGTATTTGCTACTGTGCTTGTAAGAAACAGGTAACTTCAGGCCAATGCTCTCACTCCACAGTTGTTTACCACCTTGATAAACACAGATAATAACTTCTGCATGCTATGCAGCATATGCTGATGACAGTCACTGCATCTACTACAGCCACTTATCAATGGAAGCAAGGACCAGAATTTCTCAATAGTCAAAGTCACAGGAAAAGTTGTTTATATGCCAGAACCAGTTGTGGCCATATCTAC
This sequence comes from Schistocerca gregaria, assembly GCF_023897955.1. NCBI lineage: Eukaryota > Metazoa > Arthropoda > Insecta > Orthoptera > Acrididae > Schistocerca > Schistocerca gregaria. The sequence continues at coordinate 290,867,721 of NC_064925.1, forward strand.
ACAATAAGATCCCATGTCATCTCCCCAACTATAGCAGCCAAAGGTGTAGTAACAACTGCTTCAGCATTATCATGCCAGTATGATTTGTGCCCTCAACAACTACCAGTCCCAGACGTGAGCAACATCTGGAATGCAATGGAAATGGCACACCTAAAGATATACACTAAGAACCCTCATCTTCAGCCCATCACCAGTGGTGGTACATAAGATGAACTGACAAGCCATTTACTCTGATGGGAATACATATGACTGTCTTCCACCCTCCTTGGTAATCCAAGTATACATCAGGGAACAATCAGACATATATGTCAATTATAGGTGAAGAGATCTTGTATCCCAGCCAGATCACAGGAAACCACCAAACACAGATGAAAGCCTTCAGTCCCTAGGTGACACTGCTATTACCATATACATCATATGTGGATACATGCCACAGCACCAAGCCACCAATGCATTACACTCAAACAATGAGTCAACAGCATCTGCATGGGCTGGCCACCAGAGGCTGCCCATAAATTGTGTACATGGCACAGCACTCATTGTGCCATCTTACGGGTGCTCTCCTCTATAAAGGACAGTGCAGCAGGCATCCATCTTCAAATTGTGTTCTACACTTATTAACCTGTTTCTGTTGTTTACTTGACTGTGGATAAATAAACTCTTGTTCTTTGTGGCTGCACTATTGTGTCTAGCATTATGATGCAGCTGCTAACAAGTGTGGCATTCACTTCTGTGCGATCATTCTGTTTGATTTTTCCATCAATTCTCATGTCCATGGAGGCAGTGCTCAAATCTATACTCAAGCAGCTGTAGGCTTTTACATTTGCTGTCACAAGCTTGTTGGTCACACTTGCTAGGCAGGCACCCATGCAATCAGCCCACCTACCACCCTTCCCCCCTTACTATGATGCAGCCGATGACTGGGCAGCTTATGAGAAGTGATTTCAACACCACTTCCTAACCTTTGGTATCACTGATGCACTTAAGTGTACGGCTTTATTCCTTTCTTGGATTTCTCTTCAGATACATCATTTGTCATGCCAGTTAAGCCTGCTCCAGGAACCTAGGATCCATTTATTCAACAGAATGTGTGTGTTATTCTCAAAATATCACCACAGATTCACACATGTCACTGTAGCACTTGCAGTGTTCTATTATTGTCATAATCACCCCACCAGTCCAACCAGTCATGGACAGCCAAACTCCACAGCCTCAGTCACAAATGTCAGTTTGTTACCAATGCTCATCATGATTCCTATGCTTATTCTATGGTCTGTGACACTATCATTTAGTTGGTTCTTGACAAAGAGGTGTGCAAAGAAACCATCTTTGGTTGAAGTGTTGAATATTGCTCAATCCTTTGAGGTATCTCATGCTGCTGGTGATCAGATTGAGGATGGAGATGACATCAATGCAATGGCTCCTGTTCCTGGTCGTTGGGGGTCAGTTAGTTCTTGGGGGAGGACGACATGGCAGCCATAAGAAATGCAGACTCTGTGTCACACTGGACAGTGACATGCCAAACAGCACCAACAGCAGTGGCAGCTCCCCCACCTAGCCTAAACTGTTTCATGCAAAATGACAGTGCCACAACCCCTAACCACTGTGTACAACAAGAGTAAGAAGAAAGGACATACAGTGTCTGTGTGTCATTCCTAGCGCTCTCCTGCAGATATGAACATTGATGTTAATTGGTTGTCTCCAGAGCTCATGAATAATAACAAATTGTTTATTGAAGTGTGACTGACAGCAAGAGTGCTCAGACTACAAGTGGACATAGGTGAAGCTGTGACACTGCTGAACTCCAGACTTACGCAGACTTGTGATATCCAGCTTTGCTTCAAATTACTAAAGATTTGGTGAGTTGCAACAAACAGAATCTCCCAATTTTTGGACAATTGATGGCTCCAGCTGAGTATAAATCTGTGGTTCACTCCTTGACTCTTTTGGTAGTGGATGATGCTGGTGCCAACATCACCTCTGCCATGACTTTAAAGTTGCTGTTAACACTCATTCCATAACTGACACCTACCCTTGGCCCCATTAGGATGAGTTTCTGGTCAAACTCACAAAGGGCCAGTTTTTCTCTAAAACTGATTTACCTAAAGCCTGTTTACTGATTCTGTCAAATGAGGACCCAAAAAGATTCCCTGTCACTGACATGCCCTTTGGGTTCTACCAATGTCAGCACCTCCCCATTTGGTGTGGCTAGCACCACAATGATTTTTCAGCATTTTCTGGAACAACTGACAATATCAGTTCCAGGATGCACCAACTATCTCAATGACTTCATGACAGGTGCATTCCCAGAACAGCATTTACGCAACTTACATTCCTTGTTCAAAGTCTTACATGCTGCAGGATTCAATTGCAACTTGGCCAAATCCCACTTTTTTCATGTACTTGGGGTTTGAGGTTCCTCCCGATGGTGTAAAGCCTTTACATCATCATGTCACCACTGTTGTGGGTCTGCCTCAGCCTTCCAATGTCAAAGAACTCCAAGTTCTTTTAGGGAACATTGCCTATTTTCACAAATTCATTCCAGATGCAGCCATATTAGCCATTCTCTTCATGAATTGCTCCACAAGGACGTTCCCTTTTGGTAAACAGTGGCCTATAAACACCAATTTATGCTTTCTAAATCCAAATAACATTCTGCTCCTTGGTTGATACTTTCCATCCTAGCAACCCTATGTTCTTGACTACAGATGCTTTGGGACCATTCTTGCAAATTTCTATGAGGATGTTTCTGAATTCCAGCAGCTTACATGTCAAAAATGATCAACTTCACTCAATAGCACTACTCCCAAGGTAGCACTGGCCATTGTCTATGCCCTCAAAAAGTTTCGTGTATTATTGTATAGGTCTAAGTTCCACCTCAACACAGAGCACAAGCCCTTGTTTTCATTATTTAATCATTCTGCTTTGATGCTCAACAAAGCAGCACATTGCCTCTAGCATTGGACCTTGTTTCTGTCTTGCTACAAATATGAAATACATATTTGGCCAACTGCCAATGATGATACACAATCCCCTCTTCTGATGGGTCAATATCCTACTTTCGATCAGGATGAGCTCCTTTGTTTTCACTTAGATATTCAGGGGCTAGTCAAAGGATTTCCTCTTATGGGCTCCTGGATCACAGTTACTGTTGGTGATGATCAAATTTTGCATCAAGTTATTCACGTCATTCAGCATGGTTCACCAGACATGCCTCTGTGCAGGGCTTCTGATCCTTTAAGTAACTGTAGCCCAAGGTTTTGATCTCATTCGCACTATGGCAGGATGTGCTTCAGCTCCTACACCTGGAACACTGGGGAGTCTCTCATACCAAGACAATGACCTGTTGACATGTGTTTTGACCCTCGTGACATTGTTTATCTTGTCGCTATCTGCTCTCAGTATGCTACACAACAGTTAGCATCACAGGCAATGCTCTGCAGTGTCTGTGGGAGAGCATCCATGTTGATTTTAGGGGCCCCTTTCAAAATTGTTACAGGTTATTGGTTGTTGATGCTTTCTTGAAATTTCCATACATTTTCCACTGTACTTCCATGTCAGCCATGCCTGTGGTTCAGGCCCTCTCAAAAACTTTCTGCTGGAGCATTGCCTATATATTCTTGTGACGAATAATGGTCAACAGTTTGTCTCACAGACCTTTGTGATTTTTGCACCAACCGAGGCATTTCCTATGTGTCTGCTCCTTCTTTTCACCCCCAATCTAATGGTGAGGCAGAACAGCTCTATCCTCCATCTTGTCCCTGCCTCATGGAGCATCCCTGCTTTCAAGGCAGACCCACCCTCCTTGTGGACATCTGTGCTTCCTGCCTCTGCTGACACATGATACTGGCCCTTCCTGTGATGATTTCCTGTCACCTGTGCTTCCGCCACCACCTGGGCCAGTGCCATCAGGTCCTTTACCACCAATGTCATCTGCACCACCACTCAAATGGTTAGTGCAGTTCCACCATGTTGAGGACACAGATGTGAAGATGCTACCAATACCTTATTACTCATCCTCTCTTAGGGTACTCCATGGGGGATGGGGGAGTCACCGTATATGTCTGTGGCCATGTTACTTCTGTCCTACTTGACAACTTTGTCCCAGAATCTGATTCTGCCACCATTATTATCACCTGCAGCACCCTCTGCAAAGACCATGGCTGTGTCACCATCTGCCTCAAAGCCTACATCAGATGAGTGCCCTTTCTCCAGGGCAGGAATGCTATAATCCTGTACATCAAAACTGGATACATGCTGCAAAACAATGCTGTTGGTGCACTACACTCAAATACTCCACCAATAAATCATTATGTAATGAAGACACAAGCACAGATTAAATAAATTTCTATTTAGCATTTGACTTGTATAAGACTGGAGTCAAATGGGGCAAGACATTCAAAATTATGAAAAAATACAATTAAAATATAGGGAGAGACTGGTAACACACAACATGAACAAGAGTCAAGAGGGAATAATAAGAGTGGAAGACCAAGAATGAAGGGTTTGGATTAAAAAGGAATAAGACAGGTTTGTAGTCCCTCTTCTGTTCAACTTATACATCAAAAAAGCAATTATGGAAATAGAAGAAAGATACAGGAGTGGAATTAAAATTCAAGGTGAAAGGATACTGATGATACAATTCACTGCTGACATTGCTATCCTCTGTGAACATGAAGAAGGATTACATGATCTGCTGAATGGAATGAGCAGTCAGTGTGATGAGTACAGACTACGGACTGGGTGAAAAGTGAAAAAAGACAAAAGTTATGAGAAGCAGCAGAAACGAAAACTGTGAGAAACTTATCATGACTGACACAGCAATGAAGACATCAAAAGTAGACTAGCACTGGCAAAAGGGGCATTCCTGGCCAAGAGAAGTCTACTGGTATCAAACATAGGCCTTAATTTGAGGAAGAAATTTCTGAGAATGACAGCACAGCATTCTATGGTAGTGAAACATGGACTATGGGAAATCCAGAACAGAAGAGAATCAAAGTATTTGAGATGTGGTGCTACAGACGAATGTTGAAAATTAGGTGGACTCATAATGTAAGGAATAAGGAGTTTCTCCACAGAATTGGAGAGGAAATGAATATGTGGGAAACACTGACAAGAAGAAGGGACAGGATGATAGGACCTAGCAAATAATTCAGGACATAAGGTGCAGCTGAAACTTTGAGATGAAGACGTTGATGTAGGAGACAAATTCAGCGCAGGCCACGTCAAACCAGTCACCAGGTGAACAAGCAAAAAAATAAATAAATAAATAAATAAAAATAAATAAATAAATAAATAAATAAAAACCCGATTCTGTGTTTCAATGATAGTGATGGACTCTGGGCATTCCTTTGGTACATCTAGGATTACTCTAGAGTTTGGCAGTCACAGGTCCTACAATTATGTTGCTTGTATTAATAATATGTTTTGTGTGTCTATTGGATGTCAGATGTGATATTTTGTGGTTAAAGTTACAAAAAAGGAAAATAAGTGGAAACATTGCAGAATAGGCTGCAAAACAAGGTGTCATTATGAAATCATGTACAAAGAACTGCTCCAATTAGCACTAAAACCCACATCCTTTCATTTTTCCCTCTCCTTCCCTCTTTCCTGACGAAGCAACTGCCAGTTGCGAAAGCTCGTAATTCTGTGTGTGTGTTTGTGTGTTTTGTTCATGTGCCTGTCTGCCGGCGCTTTCCCGCTTGGTAAGTCTTGGAATCTTTGTTTTTAATATATTTTTCCCATGTGGAAGTTTCTTTCTGTTTTATTTACATCGTCATTCTTTTCATCATTTGTTTGACCTGAATGAATGCAGCAGAATGAAATACACAAACTTAAACAGTTAATCCAAGATTTTGTTCAGTTTTTCATAAACAGTGATACATAGCACACCAGTGTTCATCAGTAGATACTTCTTAGGCAAATAAAGATTAATAATACGATAAGAAGAAAATATCAGAAATTATAACCTCTTCAGTAGTGACTCAAATGTTTGTTGGTAACTTTTGAGTAAGTCCAAAACTCCTTGTTTTCTTTGATTTGCAACTTCCATTTTTCTGTCATACTCAGCTTGAAGTTTTGTTTCTTCAAGACTAGAGCATTCTTCACCAATTATGTCTTCCACTATGTCTTTTGGCTAAAAGAAAAGTGCAACAATTCAATTAAGCGAGCAGCTGATTTACATAGTATCATAAAGAAGTACAGTCAAATAAATGCTATGAAGAACCGGTTACAAATGTTACCTCACAAATTTTCAGAACAGATTAATACCATCATAAAAATTTAGAATAAACTGGTCACAATATATTTCTTAACAGGCTTCATAATTTATACACATTCGATTATAATCATAAAAACATCAGAATCACATCCTTACAATATTAATCCAAATGCATTTGAAGTGGTCTTCTTTATTTGTTTACTGCAAAAAGGAGTAACTTCACTTTGAAGAATAAATGGAATAATTTATAAGATATGACCATAAACTAATGATAGGTGTAAGTTTGGGGTATACTAGATTTTTTAAAAAACCAAGAAACTATCTTAAACTGTGTTCTTATGATATGATATGTACATCGAAATCAGTGATAGCAGATCAGTAGTTTATTAGAGATTTGTTATCATGATTAAGCAGAGGGCAAAAATGGTTTAGTTTCTCTTCGGCAGTATGGAAAATTATTTTCAAAAATATTTTGAGCAGGTACAGAATGAATTACATATGTGTGGCTTCAAATGGGTCATATTTTGGATATGACCACTGCTAACTGAACATTGTTTGTCAGTATACAAATCTGAGAAATCAGCCTAATTTCTTTCATATAAGAAGTCAATGTGACATTTTCTGGTGTACAAAAAAGATTGTTTCCACAACATTTTTGTATATTGCTTTACACTGAGTTGTGCAGGAACTTCCACCATTTTTGCTCCCTTCCAATAAATTGCAAGAACATGTCTGTAGTAAACTATTCCTTCTTTGCTACTGATCTGACTCATTTTTACGAAACTTCTCACAGCATTACCACACAACTTGACCTCACAAAAGTCATGAACTACAATAGCACAACAGATAGTAAATTAGCAATGGAAGCAGTTTCACTCCTTTTGTACCTTGGAGGGATATCACACCAAACTATGAGAAACTGTGTTAATTCTAAAACATGATCACAAAAATAAAATTAAATAAATGTAGGCATAAATAACAACAATAATTAACATAGCCTGAGTAATGAAATTTTCAGCAAAAATTGAGTAACGAATAGGATTCATCTCTTGTGGTATGACGAACAGTGAGCAAATGATCAGCAACAGCTCTACAATGGAAGCTTAAAACCAAGAAACTGGACAGAGAAAATTGAAAAAGAAAACAAAGAATTGAAAGTATTAGAGAATTAGAGGGACACATGGAATGAGCTGTGAGGGAAGAAATAAATAAAATAAAATAACAAGACGATAGACAATGATAGAGAGACTGAGAGAGAAGAATGTGAATACAAAACAGAAGGAAAGAAGGAAGGCTGCAGTGTCCTAGCTTTAAGGTCAACATTAAGGTGAGACAGATGGTGTTTTTCTTCAGCTCCAGGTGACAGACAGATATGGGTCTGATGTTTCCCCAGCATATTTCTACCTAGTAGAATTCTTGGGTGTCTGCCCAGGTCTCATCATAATTCCACCATCAAACCAGCCATGGCTAACCACAGTATAAAAACCAGCCATACGTAGATAATGACAACACCAAAATACTTGAGTAATCTTCCTTCTTCTGGGATTGCTTGATTAGAGGTCACTGAAATTAAGTTTTCAGATGATCTAACCAACAGAGATAGGAGCCTACCACTGGGAAGGGCATGGACCCTGCACTGAACCAAAAAAACGAACAACCCCATACAGTGAAGTCTGCACTTAACAGCATTAATGCATACACTGGAGGCCATAGTTTGGAGCCACGCACCACTCTCTCAACCACTATCATCATCCATCGTGGGGGGCTCCAGAGACAGCAATAGGAGCAAAGTGCTGGATGGGTTAACAGCCAACATGCATATGACGCCAACAAGAGCCAAGCACCAGTCATCAGGAAACACCTGAACATTCCAATGAGTCTGTTTATTCAACTGTCATGGAGGAATTACAATAGCATCCAGGTGGACATCTGAGAACTCTACATAGTTTTGAAGATCACACTTCAGACATGGCTTCATGAAATATTGTAATAACCAGCACCAAATTATTCAGTTTGTTTATCTCATGTCCATAAGTAGTACTACATTTTTCAATTTGTATGCAAAGATGCAAAGTTAGTTCTTTTTGCTGATGATAAAAGTATAGTAATAACACCCAAAAACAAAGAACTAAGTGATGTAATTGTCAATGATGTTTTTCACAAAATTATTAAGTGGTTCTCAGCAAACGGACTCTCTTTAAATTTTGATAAAACACAGTATATACAGTTCTGTACAGTAAATGGCACAACTCCAGTAATAAATATAGACTTTGAACAGAAGTCTGTAGCTAAGGTAGAATTTTCAAAATTTTTAGGTGTGTCCATTGATGAGAGGTTAAACTGGAAGCAACATATTGATGGTCTGCTGAAACGTCTGAGTTCGGCTACGTATGCTATTAGGGTTATTGCAAATTTTGGTGATAAGAATCTCAGTAAATTAGCTTTCTATGCCTACTTTCATTCACTGCTTTCGTATGGTATCATATTTTGGGGTAATTCATCGTTGAGTAGAAAAGTATTCATTGCTCAAAAACGTGTAATCAGAATAATTGCTGGAGCCCACCCACGGTCATCTTGCAGACATCTATTTAAGGATCTAGGGATCCTCACAGTAACCTCACAGTATATATATTCACTTATGAAATTTGTTGTTAATAATCCAGCCCAGTTCAAAAGTAATAGCAGTGTGCATAGCTATAACACTAGGAGAAAGGATGACCTTCACTATGCAGGGTTAAATCTGACTTTGGCACAGAAGGGGGTAAATTATGCTGCCACAAAAGTCTTTGGTCACCTACCAAACAGCATCAAAAGCCTGACAGATAGTCAACCAACATTTAAAAATAAATTAAAAGAATTTCTAGATGACAACTCCTTCTACTCATTGGCTGAATTTTTAGATATAAATTAAGGGAGGGAAAAAAACTAACTTAAGCATTAGTGTCATACAATATTTTGTGTAATGTAATATCTTGTACAGACATCTTTCATTAACCTGACACGTTTCTAATCTAATCTGTGTGGTGTACTTTCCATTTGCTATACCGTACTACCATCTGAGACCTACCCAACAGACATAGAGTAGAATAAAACTACACTTTCTATTGTTTCACATGTTTTAGACTTTTTTCAAATAATACAACATGTCATCCTCCTGTACTGTGGATCAGAGTACGTTTACAGTAATTCCTTTTAACACAAATTCCATGCGCCTTCACTACTACATAAATGTTATGTTTGCTGTTTAGTCACATAGATGAGGACTACTGGGAGAATCTTCATGCATCTGAACAGTTGTTCATAGAGCTAGAGAAATTTGGTACTCTGCCCATCCGCAATGTTCCCATCTGCTTGTGCTTAGGTGTATCTCCTGATATAGCTGTAGAATATGGAGAACATTAGTACAAAAAGAAATAATTATATCTGATGCTAAAAACCTATCCAATGAACACAGCAAACTACAGAAACGTGAACAGGATCAGTGGGTAAAGTAATCAACAGATATGTCAATCTGCAAGGAGAGCAACATAAAAACAATACGTCAGCAGTGTAACTTTTGTCATTTTGCACCTCATTGGCAAGATAAGATAAAGCTTGACAGTAAAAGATATTATACCAGTTTGTTCCAATTCCAGGCACTTCCAAGGGCTGTCAAATGTGACAACTGAATCAGAATAACTGCTATGTACCAAACGTCAGAAATATGGACTGTTATTGGTACTCAAACTATGTACTTAAAGAAACATCATCTCATCTATATTACCTTTTTTTAAATAACTATTTACAATCTGCAGTTTTCTCTGCTGCACTCAAAACTGCTAAAGTCTACATCTACATCTACATCAGTACTCAGCAAGCCACCATATGGTGCGTGACAGAGGGTACCCTGTAGCACTACTAGTCATTTCCTTTCCTGTTCCACTCATAAATAGAATGATAAACGACTATCTACACTCCTGGAAATTGAAATAAGAACACCGTGAATTCATTGTCCCAGGAAGGGGAAACTTTATTGACACATTCCTGGGGTCAGATACATCACATGATCACACTGACAGAACCACAGGCACATAGACACAGGCAACAGAGCATGCACAATGTCGGCACTAGTACAGTGTATATCCACCTTTCACAGCAATGCAGGCTGCTATTCTACCATGGAGACGATCGTAGAGATGCTGGATGTAGACCTGTGGAACAGCTTGCCATGCCATTTCCACCTGGCGCCTCAGTTGGACCAGCGTTCGTGCTGGACGTGCAGACTGCGTGAGAAGACGCTTCATCCAGTCCCAAACATGCTCAATGGGGGACAGATCCAGAGATCTTGCTGGCCAGGGTAGTTGACTTACACCTTCTAGAGCACGTTGGGTGGCACGGGATACATGCGGACGTGCTTTGTCCTGTTGGAACAGCAAGTTCCCTTGCCGGTCTAGGAATGGTAGAACGATGGGTTCGATGACGGTTTGGATGTACCGTGCACTATTCGATCACCAGAGGTGTACAGCCAGTGTAAGAGATCGCTCCCCACACCATGATGCTGTGTGTTGGCCCTGTGTGCCTCGGTCGTATGCAGTCCTGATTGTGGCGCTCACCTGCACGGCACCAAACACGCATACGACCATCATTGGCACCAAGGCAGCAGCGACTCTCATCGCTGAAGACGACACGTCTCCATTCGTCCCTCCATTCACGCCTGTTGCAACACCACTGGAGGCGGGCTGCACGATATTGGGGCGTGAGCGGAAGACAGCCTAACGGTGTGCGGGACCGTAGCCCAGCTTCATGGAGACGGTTGCAAATGGTCCTCACCGATACCCCAGGAGCAGCAGTGTCCCTAATTTGCTGGGAAGTGGCGATGCGGTCCCCTACGGCACTGCGTAGGATCCTACGGTCTTGGCGTGCATCCGTGCGTCTCTGCAGTCCGGTCCCCGGTCGACGGGCACGTGCACCTTCCGCCGACCACTGGCGACAACATCGGTGTACTGTGGAGACCTCACGCCCCACGTGTTGAGCAATTCGGCGGTATGTCCACCCGGCCTCCCGCATGCCCACTATACGCCCTCACTCAAAGTCCGTCAACTTCACATACGGTTCACGTCCACGCTGTCGCGGCATGCTACCAGTGTTAAAGGCTGCGATGGAGCTCCGTATGCCACGGCAAACTGGCTGACACTGACGGCGGCGGTGCACAAATGCTGCGCAGCTAGCGCCATTCGACGGCCAACACCGTGGTTCCTGGTGTGTCCGCTGTGCTGTGCGTGTGATCATTGCTTGTACAGCCCTCTCGCAGTGTCTGGAGCAAGTATGGTGGGTCTGACACACCGGTGTCAATGTGTTCTTTTTTCCATTTCCAGGAGTGTATATGCCTCCGTATGAGCCCTAATTCCTCATTCTTATCTTCATGGTCCTTAAGCACAATATATGTTAGTAGCAGTACAATCGTTCAACAGTCAGCTTCAAATGTCAGTACCCCAAATTTACTCAACAGTGTTTCTCGAACGAAAAAAAAAAAAAAAATTACATCACCTTCCATTCAGGGATTCCCATTTGAGTTCCTGAAGCATCTCTCTAACACCTTTTGTTCAAACTTGCCGGTAACAAATCTAGCAGCCTGCCTCTGAATCACTTTGATGTCTTCCTACAGTCCGACCTGGGATACATTCTAAACACTTGAGCAGTACTCAAGAATAGGTCTCACAGGCATCCTATATGTGGTTTTCTTTACATGTGTACCACATTCGTAAAATTCTCCCAATAAACTGAAGTCAACCATTCATCTTTCCTGCCACAGTTCTCTCATGCTCGTTCCATCTCATATCGTTTTGCGCTGTTATGCCCAGATATTTGAACAATTTGACTGTGTCAAGCAATACTGTATCCGAACATTACAGGTTTGATCTTCCTACTCACCAGCATTAACTTACACTTTTCCACATTTAGGGTTAGCTGCCATTAATCACACCAACTGGAAATTTTGTCTAAGTCATCTTGTATCTTCCTTCAGTCAGTCTATTTTGACACCTTACTGTACAACACGGCATCATCAGCAAACAACTGCAGATTGCTGTCCACACTGTCCACCAAATCACTTATGTACATAGAGAACACACTCCCTGAGAGAACACACTTCACTGGGGCACTCCTGATGATATCTTGTCTCGGTGATGAGCACTCACCGTCAAGGACAACAAACTGGGTTATATTATTTAAGAAGTATTCGAGCCACTGACATATCTGTGAACTTATTCTATATGCTTGTAATTTCATTAACAGCCTGCAATAGGGGCACAATACCAAACGCTTTCTATAAATCTAAAAATATGCAATCTGCCTGTTGCCTTTCATCAATTGCTTTCAATATACCATGTGAGAAAAGGACAATTTGAGTTTTGCATGCTTTCTAAAACCATGCTGATTCACATACATAAACTTCTGTCTCAAGAATGTTTATTATATTTGAACTGAAAATATGTTCAAGGATTCCACAACAAATTGATGTTAGGGGTATTGGCCTGTAATTTTGCAGAGCCATTCTTTCACCCTTCTTATGTACTGGAGCCACCTGTGCCCTTTTCCAGTCACTTGGGACTTTGTGCTGAATGAGAGATTCATGAGAAATGCAAGCTAGGTAAGGAGCCAATACCGTAAGGGTACTCCTTGTAAAATCAAACTTGGTTTCCAACCGAACCTGGTGGTTTATTTACTTTCATTGGTTCTCTATGCCAGGGATTCTTATTACTATGTTGTTCATATGGGAGTCTGTCCAATGCTCAAATGAAGGTATGTTTGTACAATTCTCCAGCGAGAACAATTTCTGGAATGAAAAATTTAAAACATCAGTGCTCATTTTGCTATCTTCAACTGCCACATCACATTGGTCAACAAGGGACTGAATGGAAGCCTTAGACCCGCTTAGTGGTTTAACACAAGGTCAGAATTTCCTCGGGTGCTATTCCAGGTCTTTTGCTAGGGTGTGACAGTGGTAGTTGTTGTATGATTCGCACATTAATCTTTTCACAGACGCCCGAATCTCTACTAAACTTTGTATGTCATCATTCGTGTGTTCCCTTTTGAAGCAAAAGTGCAACAGCCTCTGCTTCCTCAGTGTCCTCTGAATTACGTTATTAAGCATTGGTGTGACTTTTCCATCCTTTATCCGCTTACTAGGCACATAACTCTCCAGACTACAACTCACAATCTGCTTAAACATTGCCCGTAATTCATCTACATCCATCTTACTGAAACTAAGTGATGCCAATTCACTGTCTAAGTGAGATGCTAATAACTGCTTATCTGCTCTGTCTAATATAAACACTCTCCTAGTCTTCTTCATGGCTGTATTACCTTTCCTAGTCATTGTTGCTATAATGACATCATGATCAGTAATCCCCACTTCTATACTGATTCAGCCTATTTGTAGCTAAAAGGTCTATAATATTTCCACTGCATGTGTGCTGCCAAACTAGCTGCTCAGGACAGTTTTCAGAAAACATGTTCAAAAGTATTTTGCGTGACTTTCTGTCTGTTCCCCCTGTAATGAATTCATAGACATCCATGTCTACACTTGGTAGGTTCAAGCCACCTCCAACTAGTATTGCATGACCTGGGTGCTTATGTGCTATTTCCCCTAGACTGTCTTTTAATGACTCTAGAAGTCACACCAATCTTCAAAAAAGGGATTTAAGCATCTTCCCCACAACTACCGGTCAGTTTCTACAGTTCTTTCTCCATGTCTTTTAGTCTCTTATGAACAATCAGCTAAAAAAACTATTTCAAAAAGCATGATCTCCAAGTTAAAGTTAAAAACCAAGTGCTAACTGCACATGAAAATAAAAATTTGGTATCTGTTGCACTTTGTGAGCTCAGAAAGTTTTTGACTGTACACCCCACCTTACTTGCAAAATTGTAATTTTACTACACTCAGAACTTCTCTTTAGATGTGATCTAATCCAATTAGAAAAATAAGAGACAGTTTGTCCCTGTTAAAATTAGATGTTCTCCACTGATGGTAACTTGGACTGGTGAGCCACAGGGCTCAGTCCTCAATCCATTATTTTCCTTTGTTCATTCAATAATGTGCTTTACAGGTGGCATGACACTGATTAAGACACACCAAGCCAACACAGAACTGCATTGATAACTTCGGAAAAAATTGTAAGTAGATACCAAATTAAACTGAAGTAAAATTATTTGTTGTGCCTGCAAGCGAATACCTTAAGCATGTTATGTGAAAACTGACATAGACAGTGACTAATGAGTCTTTCAAGACAGCATAGGTCAGTCTATTCCAACCAGACATCTCCTGGGGCATACTGATATGGTGATCTTCCTGCTACATCCATGAAATAGTGAAAATCCTAAAATAGCAACCAGAATAATGACTTCACAAAATAATTTTTGAATATATAATATAACTGGGTAGATAGAAAAATGTGCAAATTTTTGGAGCCAGTAGCACCATCTCCTGGCAGAAGGATTGAAGGGGAATGAAGAAGAATGAAGTAAAAGTACTGGAGACATTTAGGAAATAAGGAGAGTTGTGGAAAATTTGCCCAGGACATTGGGTCAGGGGAGACTTACCAGATAGGATGAGAAGGAAAGATTGCTTTTAGGTGATTGCACTGGATGAGATTTCAAAACCTGAGAGCTTAAAGGAGGAAGATAGAGTAATAAGCAAAATAGACGTTACTGACAAAATATCATGCAAGAGTTAACAATAGCACACAGCTAAGGGCATTTTACGTACTAAACAAGTGAGTTGGGGTGGGGGGGGGGGGGGGATGAGGAAAAATACACAGGTCAGAAGATAAAGGATGTAGAAAACTAAAAATGAGCAAAGAAAGAAACACTGACTGTAAAGAAATGCTGAGTCCAAAAAAATTAACGTATATTAAGGACATTTTGTAATGCCAGTTCCCCCCCTCATAGTTCTGAGATTCTGGTGTCAGGGGGGAGAATCAAAATGGCATATGTTGTGAAACAAGCTCAGAGGTCACAAATCTCAAGTTGTAGAGCATGCTCTGTCTATGCCCATTCATTCTAATTGGTAACTTGGTGCAGTTGTACCAATGCAGAAAATCAGACAGTGTTTGTTGTATTTCAAAATGTGCAGAAAAGCATTAAAATAATGCTTTAAGTAATCTAAATTTCAAAAACATACACCATTGCCACTTTGAGGTCACAGTACCAGAACCTCTATTTTAACAAATCAAGCACTGTCTTATACTATCCTGCCACTTTCCTCATTCGCTAATTCTCTGGTCCCCTCATTTCTTAAGCTATCTGCCTTTATCACTCCAACACTATAACTCACTCATGTATTTCATCTGACTAGCTTGTATTTTGCTTCTTTCTCTTCCTTTCATTATCTAGGTCTCCAATGCATATGCCATGATTGGAATGCAGTATGCCAGATATCCAACACTTTTGCTGTCTGAGGAATATTCTTACTCCACATCAGACTTCTAACACTGTTCTGGAATGTTTCTGATTGTCTCATCCACTCATTTATTTCTCTGTTTTTTTTTTTCTTCCATTCCCCTTTATTCAACTTTCCAGATACTCGGAACTCTCCGGAACTGTTATTCCAGTTGTGACTAGTAGACAATCCCTCTACTTTCAAGAATGGAACCAACTAACAATGTATGGTGAGGATTTTGTGTTGTTATGTTATGAACTTAGAATATTCCCACACAGATACCATCTCAAGTTAAAGTTACAGGGTACTAGTTGTAGTTTAAAATACTTGCTTATAAACAATATTTTGCTATTTGAGGTGCATATGCACAAATTTTTCAAATTTCCTCCTTGAGAGCAAGATATGTTTAGTTGATTGTGAGAGAGGCAGGAGTCTTTGAGGTTGATGCTGCAATAATTTAAAGTTTGTCCTTACACTTTGATACTTGCAAAACTCTAGGCTAATTTGATTAGGCACTGCAGTCTTTTAAACTGGAATGACAGTTCAGTAGAGATCAGTGGCATTCTGGGGATAAATAGTGTCTGTCCTTTGTACTTTCCAGTCATAATTTTGGCTACTGTTATGTTGTTCGATAATTGTTTGATGATCATTCCCAGTCCATCACATAGTTGTGGTGAGTTGAGATTTCTGAGTAGTGTGATTGGAGATCCAGTTTTAAGTTGAAGGCAGTGCCCTGGTACCTGTAAGGAGCCTACAAATTCTGTTCAGAAGTTCACACTTTCTTCAATGTTTACCAACATGTCAATTGATTTGCATAGACTCTCTTCACCGGGAATTTTATTTTGAATGTTAAAGTTGATATCATCAACGATATTTCTTAAATTGCCAAAATTGCCCTTTCAAATAGCCAGTCCTGGTTGGTATAGTTGTGAACAGTGTTAGTATAAATTTGATCAATGAGTTCATTTTCAGCAGTGACTATTTTTGTGTCATCTCGTTGTCACTGTAGACATGTATCATGGGAAGCAAGAAGTAGATGTTGTTGGTGGACAGAATCCCCTTTTCTGTAACAAAACAGCATGCATTTATTAAATTAAATTAAGCTTCATTGTGCTGTGGTACAAGACTTCCGTAGTAGTCTGCATTAGCCTCACTGCTAGTGAAGAACAAGTCCACTATGCACACTACTCTTGCCACTATGGGTTGCTTGACTCTGAGCTAGAGGCTGAGCTAAATGCAACTATGACTCTCATTGGGCTGCAACTGATGCCTCTCATTGACTCACTGGGTAACTGATTGTTACTGGGCCCTCCAGTCTGCGGTGGCCATCTAAATACTGGTGCTGAGAGGGCACTGGCAGGGCATTTCTTGCAAGTCTGTCTTCGGCCTCTATCAATCTACTTGCAACCTCTTTGCTGTCCAGAGTGCTTATGCCAGCGCAGCTATGTTGCAGAAATAACTGTTGAGTTTAATGAGGCCGGTCAGTAGGACATGTGCCTTAAAATTGTTGAGCAAAATGTGTGGTTGTTTCATCTTTCGATGGTTAAACTCTCATATTTTTTGTTAGTCATTGTATTTGTATGTGTTGCCAGAGATTTTTTTTAAAAAAATCTCCTGGGTGTGTAAGTAGGGCTCTTCCCACTACTTCAGAGTTTCCTCACAAGCCTTGTTATATTCTGTCCATGGACTCGAGTGATTTTTTTATGTACCATTGTGTATTCATCCCTGAACATAGTTTTACCTTGCTTTAGAAGTTCACTCCATGTAGATGCCCTTGAGATTTTACTTGTTCCTTGGCTATATTCAATGGTAGCTAGAGGGTGGAATGGGCAGTCTGTCCTCCTTCCATAAGTGTGGCTGCAATGCTGGATGATGCCAGTACAAATGTGATGTATTGATTAGAGTGTATTTCTGCCAGCAATAGATTTATTAGAAACATTTTCCCAGTGCAGCCTGGTGCATCCAAATAAATAATTCCACCAGTGTTGTTGTCAATCCAGTCCATGATAACGTTGTAAATTTCCTTTTGATTGTCACTGAGGAGTGATTCATTGTGAGCAATGTATTGAAGTAGTTCATTTTTCCTTAGTAATTTTGTAGTTAAGTACACTGATAGCATCTTTTCATGGTGCTTGCATTCCAAGTTGTACTAAGGTGTGACTGTTTATTGCTAAACATTTACCTTCTAGGCGAATGAGTGTTTTGTTGAAGATGTTGAATTCAATGGTGTATGTCATCATTCACATTCTCTTTAAGTGCCCCAAGTCTCTCATGTGTTCAGCTGAGGCTGAGAGTGAGGTTTATTGTAGTGTTAATTCCCAGTGGCTGTCATTTTCCAGTAGTCCTAAGCATTAGCATGGTTCTCTGTTTGTCTGTCATAGGTAACCATCAACAGTCTTGACATCTGTGAAACTTGTTGGTCTCTGTATTTCAGCATGTCATGTAGCAACATCCAGAGACAGAAACATTCAATGTTGTTCAGATGTACAGTGTATACTCAGTCTAGTGCTCTAGTTTTCATGATTTGTGGATGATCTTCTACTGGAATTTCTTGTTTTTGTTGCTGAATGATTTTCCTCGTGTTCCACATATAACAGGTAGGGTCACCAACACAAAGTAATGTTTTCACCAATAGATCCTTTTGGCACAGTTGGTAAGGAGCTGTGAATGTTGTGTTCTGAGGTGGTTCACTTGCAATTTTTCTGCTGATGTCTTTTGTGAAGTAAACACTCTCCAAATGTACTGCTAGATGTTGCACAGTTGGTTTGCATTCATGTATTGGAAAATCGAAAATCCACCATGCTGCTTCTTTCCCATTTCGTGAATGAGGGCGTCATTGAACCCAACATTTTTCATTTTTGAATGACTGTCTTTTGTATTTGGGGTAGCCACAAACTTCAGCTTGTGTGTCATCCAAGTTGTCTTCTTCTTCTTCTTCTTTTCTCTCATTCATACATGTGTTAATTGGGGTTTAATGGCCCATGAATCATATTTTTCATTACTACATCATACAGTTCTAAATCTTTTTATAGATGGGGAAACTCTGACATGTCCCACATCGTGGAAGACCTCATCACTACAGATCAATTGGACTGAAAGTAAATCTAACCTGATCTAATCTAATCTAACGATACTGTCATTGTCTGTGGGAAGAATTGTCGTGTAGTCTGCTGTTTGATTGTGTACATCCAGCATCTAATGGTTCCAAACATGTGGTATTTTGTGATGACTTCAAAAAACCTTGTTTGTTTTTGTCAGTAAATTGAGGCTTTTGTGTCATGTTGATGTATGGGGGTTTGCCTGTATCTTAGTTGTTCTTTGATTTCCACCCACAATGAGGCATGTGAATGTTATGAAGTGGTCAGATCATCTACATTTTCTTATGCAGGTCATGGCATCTTGAGTGTATTTGTGCATGTGTCTTGGACTTCCTATGTATCTTGAGGGTAAGATTACCATTGTTCCAATGTCATCAGTGTTTCCATCATTTACGACTAAATCTCAAAAGGTGGATGTATTCTTCCATTCATAGTTTCTTCTAATTCAGTCTTATTTAAAGCATCCACTCCAGTTCTATTTTTGCATATGTATCTACCAGGAATTGTTGGAATAAACAGCAAGAGTTGACAATGTGATTGCATGTTTCATTGTCTCTTGATCATTAAGCAGTAAGCAAAGAACTCCTTGGAAGTGACGTTTTTGTTTGTTTCTACACATGTTTCAAGTTTTTCAGGTTGGATTTGTTTCACATTAAGATGTTATTCATCATCTTTGTACAGAAATATTAACAGATATTGGAGGGCATCATGTCAAAGATGTGTCTCTGCAATTCCTTGTAGTCCTTCTCTTCTTTATTGTACAATTATGTCATGGCTTGTGTTTTCACTGTACTCTATTACGATGGTGACTTCTTCTATCTGAAGTGATTTAAATCAACATTCGTATTCTCCATGTATTATAACTTTATAGTCATCAGAAACCATCCAGTCTAATGGTGTTTTGAATATGTGAATCAGATAATTACATTCATGTAAGATCCTCTGCACATCTTGGGCTACTTCTCATCTCAATCCACTGACATTTGTGCATCATTGATCAACTTCTGTTTCTTCATCTCTAATTAAATATCTCTGCAGAAATTTATGCTCTTCATTGAGTAGTGGTAGTAATGATTTCATGTTCGGATACGTTTGTCCCTGAATGTAAGGAACAGAATCGATTTAATCTCTGTTAGTGTAGTTCAAAGTGATACTGAATGAAGTCAGTTCGAAGCAGGCATTGTACACTGTAATATTTTGAAGAAAGGCTTTGATTCTGGAGATTTCCTGGTCATGTTGTTGTTGTTGTTGTGGCCTTCAGTTTTGAGACTGGTTTGATGCAGCTCTCCATGCTACTCTATCCTGTGCAAGCTTCTTCATCTTCCAGAAACTACTGCAAACTGCATCCTTTTGAATCTACTTAATGTATTCATCTCTTGGTCTCCCTCTATGATTTTTACCTCCATGCTGCCCTCCAATGCTAAATTGGTGATCCCTTAATGCCTTAGAACATGTCCTACCAACCGATCTCTTCTTCTAGTCAAGTTGTGCCACAAACTTATCTTCTCCACAATCCTATTCAATACCTCCTCATTAGTTATGTGATCTACCCATCTAATCTTCAGCATTCTTCTGTAGCACCACATTTCGAAAGCTATTCTCTTCTTGTCCACACTATTTATTGTCCATGTTTCACTTCCATACATGGCTACACTCCATACAAATACTTTCAAAAATGACTTCCTGACACTTAAATCTATTTTCGATGTTAACAAATTTCTCTTCTTCAGAAATGCTTTCCTTGCCATTGTCAGTCTACATTTTATATCCTCTCTACTTTGACCATCATTAGTTATTTTGCTCTCCAAATAGCAAAACTCCTTTACTACTTTAAGGGTCTCATTTCCTAATCTAATTCCCTCAGCATCACCTGACTTAATTCGACTACATTCCATTATCCTCATTTTGCTCCTGCTGATGTCCATCTTATATCCTCCTTTCAAAATGCTATCCATTCCGTTCACCTGCTCTTCCAAGTCCTTTGCTGTCTTTGACAGAATTACAATGTCATCAGCAAACCTCAAAGTTTTTATTACTTCTCCATGGATTTTAATACCTACTCCGAATTTTTATTTTGTTTCCTTCACTGCTTGCTCAATATAAAGATTGAATACCATTGGAGATAGGCTACAACCCTGACTCACTTCCTTCCCATACCCCTCGACTCTTATAACTGCCATCTCGTTTCTGTATAAATTGTAAATAGCCTTTCGCCCCCTGTATTTTACCCCTGCCACCTTCAGAATTTGAAAGAGCATATTCCAGCCAACATTGTCAAACACTTTCTCTAAGTCTACAAATGCTAGAAACATACGTTTGCCTTTCCTTAATCTAGCTTCTAAGATAAGTCGTAGGGTCAGTAGTGCCTCACGTGTTCATATATTTCTACAGAATCCAAACTGATCATCCCCGAGGTCGGCTTCTACTAGTTTCTCCACTCGTGTATAAAGAATTCGCGTTAGTATTTTGCAGTTGTGGTTTATTAAACTGATTGTTCGGCAATTTTCACATCTGTCAAGACCTGATTTCTTTGGGATTGGGATTATTATATTCTTCTTGAAGTCTGAGGGCATTTCGCCTGTATCATACATCTTGCTCACCAGATGGTAGAGTTTTGACAGGACTGGCTCTCCCAAGGCTGTCAGTAGTTCTAATGGAATGTTGTCTACTCCCAGGGGCTTGTTTTGGCTCAGATCTTTCAGTGTTCTGTCAAACTCTTCACGCAGTATAATATCTCCTCCCCCCCCCCCCCCCCCCAATAACCATGGACCTTGCCGTTGGTGGGGAGGCTAGTGTGCCTCAGCGATACAGATAGCCGTACCTTTAGGTGCAACCACAACAGAGGGGTATCTGTTGAGAGGCCAGACAAACATGTGGTTCCTGAAGAGGGGCAGCAGTCTTTTCAGTAGTTGCAGGGGCAACAGTCTGGATGATTTATTGACCTGGCCTTGTAACAATAACCAAAATGGCCTTGCTGTGCTGTTACTGCGAATGGCTGAAAGCAAGGGGAAACTACGGCCTTAATTTTTCCCGAGGGCATGCAGCTTTACTGTATGATTAAATGATGATGGCGTCCTCTTGAGTAAAATATTCCGGAGGTAAAATAGTCCCCCATTTGGATCTCCGGGCGGGAACTACTCAAGAGGATGCCGTTATCAGGAGAAAGAAAACTGGCATTCTTCGAATCGGAGCGTGGAATGTCAGTGGCAGGAGGAACAAGACTTTTGGTCAGGTGACTACAGGGTTATAAACACAAAATCAAATAGGGGTAATGCAGGAGTAGGTTTAATGATGAATAAAAAAATAGGAGTGCAGGTAAGCTACTACAAACAGCATAGTGAATGCATTATTGTGGCCAAGATAGACACGAAGCCCACGCCTACTACAGTAGTACAAGTTTATATGCCAACTAGCTCCACAGATGAAGAAATTAAAGAAATTTATTATCAAATAAAAGAAATTATGCAGATAGTGAAGGGAGACGAAAATTTAATAGTCATGGGTGACTGGAATTCGGTAGTAGGAAAAGAGAGAGAAGGAAATGTAGTAGGTGAATATGGATTGGGGCAAAGAAATGAAAGAGGAAGCCGCCTGGTAAAATTTTGCACAGAGCATAACTTAATCATAGCTAACACTTGGTTCAAGAATCATAAAAGAAGGTTGTATACATGGAAGAAGCCTGGAGATACTGACAGATTTCAGATAGATTATATAATGGTAAGACAGAGATTTAGGAACCAGGTTTTAAATTGTAAGACATTTCCAGGGGCAGATGTGGACTCTGACCACAATCTATTGGTTTTTACCTGTAGATTAAAACTAAAGAAACTGCAAAAAGGTGGGAATTTAAGGAGATGGGACCTGGATAAACTAAAAGAACCAGAGGTTGTACAGAATTTCAAGGAGAGCATAAGGGAGCAATTGACATGAATGGGGGAAAGAAATATGTTGGAAGAAGAATGGGTAGCTTTGAGGGATGAAGTAGTGAAGGCAGCAGAAGATCAAGTACGTAAAAATACGAGGGCTAGTAGAAACCCTTGGGTAACAGAAGAAATATTGATGAAAGGAGAAAATGTAAAAATGCAGTAAATGAAGCAGGCAAAAAGGAATACAGACGTCTCAAAAATGAGATCGACAGGAAATGCAAAATGGCTAAGCAGGGATGGCTAGATGACAAATGTAAGGATGTAGAGGCTTGTCTCACTAGGGGTAAGGTAGATACTGCCTACAGGAAAATTAAAGAGACCTTTGGAGATAAGAAAACCACTTGTATGAACATAAAGAGCTCAGATGGAAACCCAGTTGTAAGCAAAGAAGGGAAAGCAGAAAGGTGGAAGGAGTATATAGAGGGTCTATACAAGGGCGATTTACTTGAGGACAATATTATGGAAATGGAAGAGGATGTAGATGAAGATGAAATGGGAGATACAATACTGCGTGAAGAGTTTGACAGAGAACTGAAAGACCTGAGTCGAAACAAGGTGCCGGATTAGACAACATTCCATTGGAACTACTGACGGCCTTGGGAGAGACAGTCCTGAGAAAACTATACCATCTAATGATCAAGATGTATGAGACAGGCGAAATACCCTCAGACTTCAAGAAGAATATAATAATTTCAATCCCAAAGAAAGCAGGTGTGAAAATTACCAAACTATCAGTTTAATAAGCCACAGCTGCAAAATACTAACGCTAATTCTTTACAGACGAATGGTAAAACTAGTAGAAGAAGACCTCGGGGAAGATCAGTTTGGATTCCGTATAAATGTTGGAACATGTGAGGCAATACTGTCCCTACGACTTACCTTAGATGCTAGATTAAGGAAGGGCAAACCTACGTTCCTAGCATTTGCAGACTTAGAGAAAACTTTTGACAATGTTGATTGGAATACTCTCTCTCAAATTCTGAAAGTAGCAGGGGTAAAATACAGGGGGCATAAGGCTATTTACAATTTGTACAGAAACCAGATGGCAGTTATTAGAGTCGAGGGACATAAAAGGGAAGCAGTGGTTGGGAAGGGAGTGAGACAGGGTTGTAGTCTCTCCCCGATGTTATTCAATCTGTATATTGAGGAAGCAGTAAAGGAAACAAAAGAAAAATTTGGAGTAGGTATTAAAATCCTTGGAGTAGAAATAAAAATGTTGAGGTTCGCCGATGACATCGTAATTCTGTCAGAGACAGCAAAGGACTTGGAAGAGCAGTTGAACGGAATGGACAGTGTCTTGAAAAGAGGATCTAAGATGAACATCAACAAAAGCAAAATGAGGATAATGGAATGTAGTCGAATTAAGTCAGGTGATGCTGAGGGAATTAGATTAGGAAATGAGACCCTTAAAGTAGTAAATGAGTTTTGCTATTTGTGGAGCAAAATAACTGATGATGGTCAAAGTAGTGACGATATAAAATGTAGACTGGCAATGGCAAGGAAAGCGTTTCTGAAGAAGAGAAATTTGTTAACATCGAGTATAGATTTAAGTGTCAGGAAGTCATTTCTGAACGTATTTGTATGGAGTGTAGCCATGTATGGATGTGAAACATGGAGGATAAATGGTTTGGACAAGAAGAGAATAGAAGCTTTCGAAATGTGGTGCTACAGAAGAATGCTGAAGATTAGATGGGTAGATCACATAACTAATGAGGAAGTACTGAATAGGATTGGGGAGAAGAGAAGTTTATGGCACAACTTGACCAGAAGAAGGGATCGGTTGGTAGCACATATTCTGAGGCATTAAGGGATCACCAATTTAGTATTGGAGGGCAGCGTGGAGGGTAAAAATCGTAGAGGGAGACCAAGAGATGAATAGACTAAGCAGATTCAGAAGGATGTAGGTTGCCGTAGATACTGGGAGATGAAGAAGCTTGCACAAGATAGAGTAGCGTGGAGAGCTGCATCAAACCAGTCTCAGGACTGAAGACCACAACAACAACAATATCTCCTATTACATCTTCATCTACATCCTCTTCCATTTCCATAATATTGTCCTCAAGTACATCGCCCTTGTATAGACCCTCTATATACTCCTTCCACCTTTCTGCTTTCCCTTCTTTGCTTACAACTGGGTTTCCATCTGAGCTCTTGATATTCATACAAGTGATTCTCTTTTCTCCAAAGGTCTCTTTAATTTTCCTGTAGGCAGTATCTATCTTACACTAGTGAGATAAGCCTCTACTACCTTACATTTGTCCTCCAGCCATCCCTGCTTAGCCATTTTGCACTTCCTGTCGATCTCATTTTTTAGACGTTTGTATTCCTTTTTGCCTTATTCATTTACTGCTTTTTTATATTTTCTCCTACCATCAATTAAATTCAATATTTCTTCTGTTACCCAAGGAGTTCTACTAGCTCTTGTCTTTTTACCTACTTGATCCTCTGCTGCCTTCACTATTTCATCCCTCAAAGCTACCCATTCTTCTTCTATTGCATTTCTTTCCCCCATTCCTGTCAATTGTTCCATTATGCTCTCCCTGAAACTCTGTATAACCTCTGGTTTAGTCAGTTTATCCAGGTACCATCTCCTTAAATTCCCACCTTTTTGCAGTTTCTTCATTTTCAATCTACAGGTCATAACCAATAGATTGTGGTCAGAGTCCACATCTGCCCCTGGAAATGTCTTACAATTTAAAACCTGGTTCCTAAATCTCTGTCTTACCTTTATATAATCTACCTTATACCTTTTAGTACCTCCAGGGTTCTTCCATGTATACAACCTTCTTTCATGATTCTTAAACCAAGTGTTAGCTATGATTAATTAAGTTATGCTCTGCGCAAAATTGTACCAGGCGGTCTCCTCTTTCACTTCTTAGCCCCAATCCATATTCATGTACTATGTTTCCTTCTTTCCCTGTTACTACTCTTGAATTCCAGTCACCTGTGACTATTAAATTTTCGTCTCCCCTCACTACCTGAATAATTTCTTTTATCTCATCATACATTTCTTCTATTTCTTCATCTGTGGAGCTAGTTGGCATATAAACTTGCACTACTGTAGTAGGTGTGGGCTTCGTGTCTATCTTGGCCACAATAATGCATTCACTAAGCTGTTTGTAGTAGCTTATCCTCACTCCTATTTTGTTATTCATTATTTAACCTACTCCTGCATTACCCCTATTTGATTTAGTATTTATAACCCTGAATTCACCCGACCAAAAGTCTTGTTCCTCCTGCCACCAAACTTCACTAATTCCCACTATAACTTTAACCTATCTATTTCCCTTTTTAAATTTTCTAACCTAACAGACTGATTAAGGAATCTGACATTCCACGCTCCAATCAGTAGAACACCAGTTTTCTTTCTCCTGATAACGACATTCTCTTGGGTAGTCCCCGCCCGGAGATCCAAATGGGGGACTATTTCACCTCTGGAATATTTTACCCAAGAGGACGCCATCATCATTTAATCATACAGTAAGGCTGCATGCCCTCGGGAAAAATTACGGCCATAGTTTCCCCTTGCTTTCAGCCGTTCGCAGTATCAGCACACCAAGGCCGTTATGGTTACTGTTACAAGGCCAGAACAGTCAATCATCCACACTGTTGCCCCTGCAACTACTGAAAAGGCTGCTGCCTCTTTTCAGGAACCATACATTTGTCTGGCCTCTCAACAGATACCCCTCCGTTGTGGTTGCACCTACGGTACGGCTGTATTGTTGAGGCATGCAAGCCTCCTCACCAACGGCAAGGTCCATGGTTCATGGTGGGGAGGGGGGGGGGGACTTATTACTGAATATTGATTGTTGAAAGCAGTTGCCTGGGTAGAATGTAGGTTGGGAGGGGTAAAGGACAGAAGAACAACAACGCAAGGAGGAGGTAGTGGATAATATGAGGCAAGTCTTTCAACAGATAACAAACAGATAAGACAAAATAGGGCAGAACATATAAAGGATAGAGAGGAAGAGGGATGAGAGCACAGAGGGAAGGAGAGGAAGATGGTGATGAAGAGGGAGATAGGCAGGGGAGGGGGTAAGGGAGAGGAGTGGAAAA
The DNA here is from genome assembly GCF_023897955.1 of Schistocerca gregaria. Taxonomy (NCBI): domain Eukaryota; kingdom Metazoa; phylum Arthropoda; class Insecta; order Orthoptera; family Acrididae; genus Schistocerca; species Schistocerca gregaria. The sequence goes on from NC_064925.1 coordinate 290,894,439, forward strand.
ATGGGGGTAGAGGAGCGACAGAGACAGGGAGAGAGAGAGGGAGAGAGAGTTGACAAATTGGGAGGTGAGGGCAGAGGGTGGAAGAGTGGTGTGAGAATTTACTACACAATCTGGATGGGGAAGGAGTGGTAGAGAGAAAGCAAAAGGTATACTGAGGCAGTAGAAAACAAGTTAATGGAGGTTTAGGCTTTAGGCCAGGGGGAGTGTGGAAGTGCAGGATAGGCTGAAGGAACAGTTCCCACATGCAGAGTTCAGAGAAACTTCTACTGGAAGACATTATCTAAATGGCCTGCATAGTGAAGCAGCTGCTGAAGTATTTCAGCTGTGGTGCACAGAATGTTTGGCAATTGGATAGTCAAATTTGTAGTTTGGCAGTGGCCATTCATTTGAGTGGGCACTCAATTACTTGTCACATCCACACAGAATGTTGTACAGAAAATGCAGCACAGCTGATACATAAAACGGCTGCTTTAACATGTGGCCCTGCCATTTATTCAGGAGATGCCAATAACTGGACTGCAGTAGGAGGTGTTGGGTGGATGTGTGAGACAGTTCTTGCACCTTGGTCGACCACAGTGATCAACGAGATGTAGGATAGGGAGCAAGATTTAGGTGCAGATGGACAAGGATGTTCTGTAGGTTGGTTGGACAGCAGAGCACTAGTTTTGGTGATGTGGGGAGGATGTTGGGTAGGATATCCCTCATCTCAAGGCACAATAGGAGAAAGTAGAAGGCCTGGTGCAGATGTGGCTGACCATTTCTAGACCATAATGATACTGAGTGGCTAGACGAGTGGTGGCTGGTAATAGGTTAACAGGATTACTGGTGTTAGAAGAGGAAATTGTACAGAAGATCTATTTATGGATGAGCTTGATAGAGCTGTCAAAAAAAGCTCTGGTAAAGTTATCAGTGTATTTCAACACTTTCTGCTTTCCATTGCAAACACAGCATCCACAGGTGACAAGGGTGTATGGAAGAGACTCTTTTACATGAAATGGGTGAGAGCTGTAAAAGTGGAGATACTACTGGTGCTGGTGTGCTTGATATAGAGAGATGTATTTACTGAGTCATTTGAGACGTGGAGACTGACACCTACAAACGTGGTTTCTGAGTTGAGATGGACCAGGTAAACCACATGTTGGAAAAAGTGCTTAGGTTATGGAGGAAAGTGCAAAGGTTGTCTCTGCCATGAGTCCAGATCATAAAAATCTCATCAATGAATCTGAGGAGGAGTAGGAGATTAGTGTTTAACATTCCATTGGCAATGAGGTCCGATTAGGGAAGAATGGTGAAGGAAATTGACAGAGACTGCCACAAGTGTCAAAGCCATTTCAAATGATTGAGGTGGATGTGTTAGGACTATTTAATGGGACTCTGTCAGGAAACTGTTTTGTGTTGAGAATAATAGATCACTTTTCTCACTATAGGGAAATGATTGTTATGCAGAACCAGCAAACAGTTACAGTTGCACACGCAATGTTCAACAAGCTGGATACTGAGTGTTAAACAATATGCGTATGCTATGGAAGCTGATGACTGAGGCGATGGAATATGCAAAGCTTTCAAAGGATACAGCAAACCCAGACTTGGGAATCATGCAAGCACATGTGGATGTATTTTATGTAAGTCACTATAACAAGGCTGTTACAATCACTAGCACACAGTATATGGGTAATAGTAAGCTTACATAAAGTTATTTATCACACAATTCATGGATGGCCGTGTACCATACTGTTCTCGCCAGAGCAATACTTGTTATGCTTGCGAAAAGTGCAGGGGGAACTGCCACCAGAGCTGAGATTGAGTACAGGGCTCCGTAGAGAAATTTATACATGTAAGGGCAGCTGGTGAATTGTTAATCTCAGAAGCAGACAGACATGTAATAATGACAGAGGCAAACTAGAACACTATCAGAGAGAGCAGATTGCAATGTGCCTGGCCCAACTGCTTCAAACTGGTGAAAACGTGTGCAGTGCAGCTATTCTTGGGCAGAAAACATGGGAACAAGACTATCTGTCAGACATTGTAGTATTTAAATGATTTTGCAGCTTACAGTGTTAACTGTATTTACTCAGGATATGATGTGGTAGTGGTGCTATGAACAAGCAAGGCTCACAAAGGCATGGGGAATGAAGCTGAGCTGTACTGGGTTGTTGATCAGTGGGACAGCAAGTGACATATGGCCAGCCTTCCATCTACCAGCGACAGTTGCACAAATTGCAAAGTTGAACATCACACAGACCACACAGACACAGTTGTATCAGCCAGATCAACCACTAGAGGTACTTCCAATGTAGAATCAAACCATCCTTAACAATACATTGAAACTACGTCTGACACATTCCTTGAACCAATTAATAGAAGCACAAGAGGGGCAGATTTGAGCAGAACAGTTGACACCACATGTTAAGCTATTTAGGGAAGGGTAATGATAAGCAACTGTGACCTTGAGCAGCACACTACATAGCACCATAGTGGCTCTGATTCTGCTATGCATAGCCTTTATCTAATTTAGATGGAGAGGCACCTGTCAACCTGATCCACTTGTGGACAGATTATGGAAGACAGGATCCTGAGGGCATAAAAGTGTGTGTATGTGGAATGATGTAATGTGAATGTTGATTATAAATGTATTTTCTACAGTTTAAGAGAATACAAAGATAGAGAACAAGCCATGTGAGCATGGAGAGAGAACTGCCAATGTCATATGACTGGAAGAATATGAAAGTGTACAGGCGCAATATGTTGTGGGTACCAAAAGAATTAATGAATCATTAAGTGGGGTAGCAATAAGCAGCCTATTAGTGTAAGAAGAAGTCTAGGAAGTAAGCTTTGTAAGTTAAATACGGTCTCTGAACCTTGCACATCAAGCCCCCAGATACTGTTATAATGGAAATTTTTCTGTAAATGTAATACATTGTTGTAGATTGGTCTAAAGTGGGAGCCTGCAAGCTGGGTCTTCCCATGGAGGAGGGATAGTGTAGTGTCACTACTATTTTATGGCAAAATCTGTGAAAATATGTGTTTAAGTACCGCAGCAGCCACTGGTAGCTGGCAAACATGAGCTTCTGGCATTTAGATTACAGTAACAGAGCTGTTGAATTATTACTATGGGGACAGCTTGCTCAAAACTTGCCAACAAGACAGTAGCGCATAGTTCTTGCAGGATAGGAAAAGGTTTTTCTCCATTCAGGGTTTCAGTATTGTTATACACGTGACTGGAAGTGGTACAGTGGCAGAACAGGTGCACTGTTAACCTGTACAGATAGTTGTGATTTTTGTAAGTCACCATTGTGGTGCCTACTTTCTGCACTAAGCTCACTCCCAGATATTGAGCCACAGCAGGCCATCCCAGGCTCATGCTATCAGCAAGCCAAATTCCTGCCCGAGAGGCACCAGATTGCATCACACACATGGCAGCCATCTTCCACCATCATGCTGTGGGCACCACTGCACTACACATGAGCGGCCGCTGGAATGCAGTCATTCATCACAGAGCTGGCTACTGCAGCTAAACACTCCACTGTCCACTATCTGTGGGCGCAGATGGCACAAGATGCTTATCACATGACAGATGCAGTGGGGTTGTGTGCCATAGTCTGAGTACAAGCGTCAGAAAAGCTGGGAATGCATGTTGCAGTCACCTGCCTGGACACTGGCTGTCATCCTGCGAGTCACACGGTCTTCTACATGTGCAATGGGAGTAAATATCACTACCCCATGCCCACAAAGTACAGATGTATGAGTAAAATGAACTGCTAAAGTTGTCATCAGTGTTCAGACAGAAAACTCCCAGGGTTGGTTGCAATATCTTTAATACAGTAATATCCTTAAAGTAAGCCGATTTCAACCTACTATTACTTCCTTATTTAACAATGGGCTAAAATTGTTACTTAGGTAATGTTAATACAACTTTAAATAAATGAAACTTACAGCTCCCATTCGCATGATATATTTTATATCTGTGGCAACATCCATTGGAATTTCTAGATTGAAATTGTACATATATGTATTTCCATCACAGCCACAAGAAAACATGTATGAAAGATCATTACTGAAGCAGAGACGTGTGATAACTCCATTATCATTATCATGCATTGATAGTAGCCAGTAATCTGTCATATCACGATAGTTTGGTTTAACACGGTTAATGCGAATTTTTCCATCTTGCATCCCAAGTATGACATATTGGTTGTCAGGGCTGAAAAAAAATGCAAGATTTCTTTTAACTTTGTAATGAGATGTAAAAGTACTGAAATACGCTAATATTCCCCTTACTTATAACTTTTTGTCAGACAGACAAAGTGACCACATTTCATAAATTATAAAAACTGGGAGCAGTAGAACTGACGTGTGATCAATAACACATAATCATCTTGGGGTTTAAGCTATTTTTACGTGTTTGCTTTAACAATACATATGTTTTTGGATGGGGTCCGCCGTGCCTACCTTAAGGTGTATAAGGTTGCAGATGACAAAATGTGAAAGAAAACAGTCACTGTAAAAATGTAATACATCAGGAAAACCACACCATGTGGTAAAAAGGTATGAACTCATAATTTTATGTGTTTCTCCAAAAATCTGTAATTATTATTTTAAAAACTAAGATCTACATGTACGCAAAGAGTAAAGAACATTCTTTATCTTTAACTGCCATAAAATAAAAGCCAACTAATGATGCTGCAACTGCAATGAAACATGTTTTGGATGAAAAACAAAATTGTGTTTTGCTAAAGGTGGGCCCCATCCAAAAAAGTATGTATCAATAACACAATTATTTTGTCAATAAGTAGTCATCTCCATAAGCATTTTGAAACCTTTCTTGGATCACCACTGTAACAGTTGTAAAAACTAATTTCAAGACTTTCTATGGTGTATCATGTTAGACTTCAGTTAAAATTATATTAACACACTTATTGGCACAAGTATGGCACATGAAGTGCTTTCACTTTTGATTAATGAAAGTAATTTCAAGTAGTTTAACGATTTTGAAACATTTCTAGTAAATCCATCAAATATTGTGGATTTGTATGTATATAACAATGAAAATAATGAATTATTGACAATATAATTAAATGGATAGACAGGAGAACACACGCACAAAAAGGTTTAACTTTTACAAGCTTTCAGAGCCAGTGGCTCCTTCTCCTGCCAGAAGAGTTGAAAGGGAAGGAAGAAGGGTGAATGAAAAGGACTGGAGAGGTTTAGGGAAAGGGGTACAGTTCAGAAAAGTCACTCACAATCCTGGGTCTGGTAATTCTCCCTTGACCCAGGAGTGTGGATGACTTTTCTGAACCATACCCCTTTCCTTGAACCTCTCCAGTCCTTTTCATTCACCCTTCTTCCTTCCCTTTCAACTCTTTTGCCAGAAGAAGGAGCCACTGGCTCTGAAAGCTCATAAAAGTTAAACCTTTTTGTGCGTGTGTTCTCCTGCCACTGCTATACATACAATGACTCATCTACACTTCAATCAAAATGAATTCATGATTTTCCATATTTAAGAAAATCACATTACAAAAAAATGATGATACTCTTTTGAAACAAGGCTCATGCAAATTTCTACCAGTAAATATTATTGATGAATGATCTCATTCCTATTGTAACATTAGTATGCCCTGATCCACTTCTTTGTTTCCCATCTCTGCTGATAATTGCCAATATGCATCTCTCTGTTGGCAGCTGGGAAACCCTCAGTGATTTCAATGATTTTTGTAATAAAGCACCTTACCTCACTTTCATGATTGTAAGTTTTCTGTCTGAGACACAGTGGAATCTACCACCAGTAAACTTTGTTCATTTTACTCCAAGACCTCTAGATCACCCAAATGCTTTCTCAAAATCTATGACTGCAAGACAATGCAGTAATTCATACCCATTACTCTATTCCATAATTTTGTTTACAACTTGTAAATTGTCTGTTGTGCTATGTCCTTTTTTATAGCCAGTTTAGTTATTTAAAATACAGTGTTTTTTATCCAACAATAATTTTTATGAATATCTTGTATATTATAAACACAAGGTTGTTAGGTTTATAGCTTTACATGTCATATCTGTATCTTTTTTTAAAACAGAACAACTATGACATTGTTCAACTTTTGGTGAGTTATCTTCTTGCACAAAGATTCTGTAAACAATTTTGTATTGTTTTCTCAAACAATGGAAACTCCTAAATTGCTGTATTACTTTCTTAAAATTGTAACCATCTACATTAAAATTTCATCATCATGTTTCTTTTCTTCATACTTCACATGGCTTAGTACTCATCAACTTGCATTACTTTCATAATGCCCTTGGTTTCATTGTTAACCAGACACTTTTCTTTTTATTTATTGAACCACACAAACATTTAAGGAGATCTTTCCACTCTGTAGTTTGTTTTTCTGCTATCTAGAATCTATATCTACACATACATACATACTTCATAAACCATTGTGAAGTTCATGGCAGAGGACAATTAGTGTGTTACCACATATAAATAATTCTTCCAGTTACGTTTTAAATGCAGGACCAATGACTGTTTGAATTTCTCTGTGAGTGTTTTAATTAGTCTGATCTTGTCTGTGAGGTCCCTAAGAGAGAGATATGTAGGGTGATGCAAATAATTTCTAGATTTTTCACTTAATACTGGTTCTTGAAACTTTAAAAGTAATCTTATATGGAATAATTTGTGGATATTCCAAGCATTTGCTGATTCAAGTGCTTCAGAATTTCTATGATGGTCTTACTTGAGTTGAAACAAATACTAACAAAGAGATAGAGGGGCTGACCAGTACTTACCTCAGCTCAGTACAGCCAATAGATACACAAAAAAAAGAACCGAAAATTTATGTTCCTTGCTTTCGGAACAAATGTTCCTTCATCAGGGAGGAGATAGAGGAAAGAAAGGGAAGAAGGTAAAGTGGATTCAGTTACTCACAACCCAGGTTATGAAGCAACAGGGAAAGGAAAACAGGGAGGGTAGCAAGGATGGAGGCATGGTTGTCAGAGGGAAGCCAAAGATATTCTACTGTAAGTACTGTGTCAGCTTCAAACCAAAGAGGATGCACACAGAAGTAAAGAGGTATATAGTATAAAGATAAACACAACTATGTAGGATGAAAAGATGCGTGAATGGCTAAAGAGGAAAGGGAAAGAGAAGAAGACTGAAGAGTAAATGGAAGTGAGGTTGTTTAACGTAGGTTCAGTCCAGGGGGATGGCGGGATGAAAGGATGTGTTGGAGTGCAAGTTCCCATCTCCAAAGTTCAGAGGGACTGATGTTGGGTGGGAGAAGCCAAATGGCACATACGGTGTAGCAGGTTCCTAGGTCCCTAGAATTATGCTGGAGGGCATGCTCCGCTACTGGGTATTGGACACCTCCTAGGCGGACAGTTCGTCTGTGTCCGTTCATGTGCTCAGCCAGTTTAGTTGTTGTCATACTGATGTAAAAGGCTGTGCAGTGCAGGCATGTCAGCTGATAAATGACATGTGTAGTTTCACATGTGGCCCTGCCTTGAATTGTGTATGTATTACCAGTAGCGGGGATAGAGTAGGTGGTTGTGGGGGGATGCATGGGGCAGGTTTTGCAGCGGGGTCGGTTACAGGGGTAGAAACCACTGGGTAGAGAAGGTAGTCTGGGAATATTGTAGGGTTTAACAAGGATGTTACGGAGGTTAGGAAGGAGATGAAAGGCAACTCTGGGTGGTGTGGTGAGAATTTTGCCAAGGAATGATCTCCTTTCAGGGGTTGACTTGAGAAAGTCATATCCTTGGCAGAGTAATTTGTTGATGTATTCGAGGCCAGGATAATATTGGGTGACAAGGGGGATGCTTCTGTGTGGTCTGGGGGTAGGAACATTGTTGTTGGACAGGGAGGAATGTATTGCTCGGGAGATCTGTTTGTGGACAAGGTCTGCAGGATAGTTGCGGGACAGGAAAGCACTGGTCAGGTTGTTGGTGTAATCGTTGAGGGATTCGTCACTGTAGCAGATACTTTTGCCATGAATACCTAGGCTGTAGGGAAGGGAGCATTTGATGTGGAATGGATGGCAGCTATCAAAGTGAAGGTACTGTTGTTTGTTTGTGGGTTTGATATGGACAGATTTGTGGATGTGAGCTTCAACAAGATGAAGGTCAACATCCAGAAAGGTGATGTGGGTTTTGGAGAAAGACCAGGTGAAATTCAGATTCAAAAAGGAGTTGAGGTTATGGAGGAAATTAAGGATTGTTTCTTCACCATGAGTCCAGACCACAAAGATGTCATCTATAAACCTATACCAGGCCAGGGGAAGCAGCTGTTCAGGAAAGCCTCCTCCATGCGGCCCATGAAGAGGTTGGCATAGGACGGAGCCATCATGGTTCCCATGGCCGTTCCCCTGATTTGTTTGTAGGTCTGGCCTTCAAAAGTGAAGTAATTATGGGTGAGGATGAAGTTGGTAAGTGTGATAAGGAACGAGGTTTTTGGAAGATCTTCGGGTGGGCGTTGGGAGAGGTAGTGCTCAAAGGCAGGAAGACCATGGGTATGTGGGATGTTTGTGTAAAGGGATTTAGCATCTATGATGACAAGAAAGGTTTCAGGTGGGAGAGGAGTGGGAATGGATTTGAGGCGTTCTAGGAAGTGGTTTGTGTCTTAGATGTAGGATGGGAGTCTGCAGGTGATAGGTTGGAGGTGTTGGTCTACCAGAGCAGAGATACGTTCTGTTGGGGCTTTGAAGCCTGCTACAATGGGACAGCCAGGATGGTTCTCTTTGTGGATTTTGGGTAATAGATAGAAGGTAGGGGTACGTGGCTCAGGTGGCGTGAGTAAGTCTATGGAAGCCATTGTGATGCCTTGTGAGGGACCTTGGATTTGTATGATTTTCTGCAGCTCAGTCTAGATGGAGGGAATGGGATCCTGGGTAAGAGCTTTGTAGGTTGAGGTGTCAGAGAGTTGACGCAGTCCTTCTGCCACATACTCCACACGGTCAAGAACCACAGTTGTGGGAGCCTTTATCTGCCGGGAGGATGACAATAGAGCGGTCTGTTTTCAGCTCCTTAATGGCACGGGATTCAGCTGGGGTGATGTTGGGGGTTGATGGGATGTTCTTCAAGAAGAACTGGGAGGCAACACTGGATGTGAGCAATTCCTGAAATGTCTGCAAGGGATGGTTTAGGGGGAGGGGAGGAGGATTCCTTTGAGAAGGCGGTCGGAACTGTTCTAGGCAGGGTTCAACACTGGGTCTACTATTTGGGGGCTGTGTTTGGGTAGTGAAGTGATATTTCCAGTTGAGGTTCTGGGTGAATGAGAGGAGATCTTTGACCAGGACAGTGTGGTTGAATTTAGGCGTGGGGCTAAAGGTTAAGCCTTTTGATAGAACAAATGTCTCTGGAGGAGACAGGGACCTGGATGAGAGGTTTAGAACTGAATTGGGACTGGTGATATGTGGCATTTGACTGTGGTTATAGTTGAGATATGGTCTGTGTGGGGTATGTGCTGGGATGGGGAGATTGAGTAGGGTGGCTAGGCTAGGTTTGTTGGCTACGAGGGCGGTTTGTTGAAGGTTCTGTTCTGGTTGGTGTTTGTGAGGGATAGGGAGAGGGACCCCACTTCTTAGGTGTTGCACTAGCACTGTGGATAGTTTTTTCAGGTGGTGTGTGGCATGGAACTCAATTTTGCAGCTGGCTTCTAGGATGATGTTCCTTGAGTTGAGCAAATCTGTAACCATTTGTGTCACTCTTCTCTGCATATGTTCAATGTCTTCTGTTAATACTAATTGGTATGGGTCCCATAAACTTGAGACATATTCTAAGATATGATGCATAAGGGATTTGTAAACAATTTCCCTTATAAACTAACTGCATTTTCCCAGTATCCTGGCAATAAACTGAAGTTACCAAGCCCCCACAGAACATATCTCTGCCTACGTAGATCAACACCTACAACTCATTACATGCATCCTTCATCAAAGACACCAACCACTTTCTCGAACACCTGGAATCCTTACACAATCTGTTACCTCTGGAAACCATCCTTGTAACCATTGATGCCACCTCCCTAAACCGAGCGACGTGGCGCAGTGGTTAGACACTGGACTTGCATTTGGGAGGACGACGGTTCAATCCCGCGTCCAGCCATCCTGATTTAGGTTTTCTGTGATTTCCCTAAATCACTCCAGGCAAACGCCGGGATGGTTACTCTGAAAGGGCATGGCCGACTTCCTTCCCCATCCTTCCCTAATCCGATGAGACCGATGACCTCAATGTCTGGTCTCCTTCCCCAAACAACCCAACCCAACTGCCCTATACATAAATATCCCGCACATCTAGGGCCTCGCTACGATGGAGCACTTCCTTTCACGCTGATCACCTGCCACCCTACCTAAAATCTCTTTCCTCATTACCTTAGCCAGCTTCATCCTAACTCACAACTTCTTCACTTTTGAAGGCCAGACATACCAACAATTAAAGGGAACAGTCATGGGTACCAGGATGGCTCCCTTGTACGCCAACCTATTTATGGGTCGCTTAGAGGAAGCTCTCTTGGTTACCCAGGCCTGCCAACCAAAAGTTTGGTACAGATTTATTGATGACATCTTCATGATCTGGACGCATAGTGAAGAAGAACTGCAGAATTTGCTCTCCAACCTCGCCTCCTTTGGTTCCATCAGATTCACCTGGTCCTACTCCAAATCCCATATCACTTTCCTCGTCGTTGACCTCCATCTGTCCAATGGCCAGCTTCACACATCTGTCCACATCAAACCCACCAACAAGCAACAGTACCTCCATTATGACAGTTGCCACCCATTCCATATCAAACTGTCCCTTCCATACAGCTTAGGTCTTCGTGGCAAACGAATCTGCTCAGTCCTGAATCCCTGAATCATTACACCAACAACCTGAAAACAGCTTTTGCATCCTGCAACTACCCTCCCGACCTGGTACAGAAGCAAATAACCAGAGCCACTTCCTCATCCCCTCAAAACCAGAACCACCCACAGAAGATCCCCAAAAGTGCCCCATTTGTGACAGGATACTTTCTGGGACTGGATCAGACTCTGAGTGTGGCTCTCCAGCAGGGATATGACTTCCTCAAATTCTGCCCTGAAATGAGATCCATCCTTCATGAAATCCTCCCCACTCCACCAAGAGTGTCTTTCTGCCATCCACTTAACCTTCATAACCTCTTAGTTCATCCCTATGAAATCCCCAAACCACCTTCCCTACCCTCTGGCTCCCACCCTTGTGACCGCCCCCCGTGTAAAACCTGTCCCATGCACCCTCCCACCACCACCTAACCCAGTCCTGTAACCCGGAAGGTGTACACAATCAAAGGCTGAGCCATGTGTTAAAGCACCCACGTGATTTAGCAACTGACCTGCGTACACTGTGAAGCCTTCTATGTGGGAATGACCAGCAACAAACTGTCCATTCGCATGAATGGACACAGGCAGACAGTGTTTGTTGGTAATGAGGATCACCCTGTGGCTAAACATGCCTTGGTGCACGGCCAGCACATCTTGGCACAGTGTTACGCCGTCCGGGTTATCTGGATACTTCCCACCAACAACAACCTATCCGAACTCCGGAGATGGGACCTTGCCCTTCAATATATCCTCTCTTCTCGTTATCCACCAGGCCTCAATCTCCGCTAATTTCAGATTGCCGCCACTCAAACCTCACCTGTCATTCAAAATCATCTTTGCCTCTGCACTTCTGCCTCAACTGACATCTCTGCCCAAGCTCTTTGCCTTTAAATATGTCTGCTTGTGTCTATATGTATGGATGGATATGAGTGTGTGTGTGTGCGAGTATATACCTATCCTTTTTTCCCCCTAAGGTAGGTCTTTCCGCTCCCGGGACTGGAATGACTCCGTACCCTCTCCCTTAAAACCCACATCCTTTCATCTTTCCCTCTCCTTCCCTCTTTCCCGATGAAGCAACCATTGGTTGCGAAAGCTTGAAATTTTGTGTGTGTGTTTGTGTGTTTTTTTATTGTGTCTATCTACCAGCACTTTCTCATTTGGTAAGTCACAGCATCTTTGTATTTAAATACATTTTTCCCATCTGGGATGTTTCTTTCTTTATATATACACAAAGATTATGTGACTTACCAAACGAAAGTGCTGGCAGGTTGATAGACACACTGACATACACACAAAATTCAAGCTTTCGCAACCAACGGTTTTCCCACGTGGGAAAAATATATATAAAAACAAAGATGATGTAACTTACCGAATGAAAGTGTTGGTATGTTGATAGACACACAAATAAACACAAACACACACACACAAAATTCAAGCTTTCACAACCAATGGTTGCTTCATCAGGAAAGAGGGAAGGAGAGGGAAAGACGAAAGGATGTTGGTTTTAAGAGAGAGGGTAAGGAGTCATTCCAATCCCGGGAGCGGAAAGACTTACCTTAGGGGAAAAAAGGACAGGTATACACTGGCACACACACACACACATATATCCATCCGCACATATACAGACACAAGCAGACATTTGTAAAGGTAAAGAGTTTGGGCAGAGATGTCAGTCGAGGTGGAAGTACAGACTCAAAGATGTTGTTAAATGACAGGTGAGGTATGAGCGGCGGCAACTTGAAATTAGCGGAGGTTGAGGCCTGTAGGGTAACAGGAAGACCTCCGCTAATTTTAAGTTGCTGCTTCTCATACCTCACCTGTCATTCAACAACATCTTTGCCTCTGTACTTCCGCCTCAACTGACATCTCTGTCCAAACTCTATGCCTTTACAAATGTCTGCTTGTGTCTGTATATGTGAGGATGGATATATACATATGTGTGTGTGTGTGTGTGTGTGTGTGTGTGTGTGTGTGTGTGTGTGTGCCTGTCCTTTTTTCCTCCTAAGGTAAGTCTTTCTGCTCCCGGGATTGGAATGACTCCTTACCCTCTCCCTTAAAACCCACATCCTTTCGTGTTTCCCTCTCCTTCCCTCTTTCCTGATTAATCTAGTAAAAGGAGACTCTCTGTATTCTGTGAAATTTGCACCTCTTTGAAATCTTATGAAGATTTCACTAAATATTTGTGCTGGGTTTTCTTCAGATAATACTTCATTATAGAAAAGTCATCATCCATAGAGTGTCTAAGATTACTACTAACACTGTCTGTCTGATAATAAATATACAAAATGAACAGCAAGTGTCCCATCCTATGACCCTGGAACCCTTCTTGACAATTATTCTCCATCTAAAATAACATGATGTATCCTTACCAAGAAATCCTCAGTCCAACCACAAATAAGCATTGGTGAGATACAGTTTTAATCGCAAGTCTTCAGCTGAATAATCAACTTATAGTGTGATCTACTGTCATTTATGAGTTTCTACAGCTCTTCATAGAGGTCTTCTACCTCCTCATTAGAAAGTGTACATGTAGGTACATAGATTTTAATAATTTCCATATCTTTTGCTTATGTGTAAAACAAAACCTGGCAGCCTGCTCAAGTTCAGTTAACACTCTAATATTTAATTTTTTCTCTTTTCTATGGCATAACCCACACATTAATTACCACAAAGATCTGTTCCTCAGCATCGAATGTTCTGAGTTTAATTCTATTTCATCTCTATTTTTCAAGTACACTTTTGACAACCTTCTTCTCTTTCAAGTCATAGAGTTCTGCAAAATATTGTCCCTAACTATTAAGTAACTTTCTATGATCCATTTTAATGTGTACATAACCAAGATTTGTATATCAAGATGTGGCCACCAAAGTAGCCTGAAATTACTATCTTAGTTCCCTTAGTCTACAATTCTCAATATTCATTTGCTTCAACAGGAAACTGACACACCAGGAACTCAAAAGAACTCATGAAGTTTATTTGCTACAATGGTTTGAGAACTTTCATAGTTAGTAACTTTCACTTCCTGAATGTTATGTACCGTAAGACTGAGCGAACATTCTCTCCTCCATGAAAGTTCTTAGCACACTCATCTTCACATAAATGTGGTGAGTCTATTTTATGAACTTGTAATCTACATTGATTACATATTCACATTCACCTTCTGATGGAGCACAAGCGCACATCTGTAGTAAACTGTTTGGCCACTGCCTTTAGGTGCAACATTAGAGTGCACAATCCTCTGCTATTTGTAGAAGCCCACATGATTCGGCATGAGCTGTAACAACTCAAGACAAATATGAGGTCTGACAAAGGACTGAGACTGCTCACACTGCCAAAGAATTACTTATCATGTGTATTAGTGTGTGGTTCTTTTTGACCTCGTAGTGTGTCATTATGCTGTGACAAGTTCAACTTGCTTGATCAACTCAGTCACAGTTCACAAGCAGTTCGGTGCAGGTGTGGTTTTGTACTCTGACATAAACTAAAAATAACATATGGTGTATATTTCAGTATTCACTAAATATTTTCAATTTTTTGTGGCAGATTTCTAAGTAGGGCCCGTTTGAGTCCATGAACAATTGTATACATTCCTTTCAATGCTAAAACAATTTCTGCTTGTCATTTTCTATGTAGATGCAAGGTCACTCCTTCACATTCACCTTCTGATGGAGCACAAGAGCACATCTGTAGTAAACTGTTTGGCCACTGCCACTGAGCCACTGAGCAAGTTGAAATTTGCCACAACTTAACACAAACAGTGCACATTTAAAACCTAGTCTTGCACTAATATGCTATAATACATTAGTCACCATCATCAAAACCAGAGCAATAGAAACTTAGTAATTGCAGCTGAAACTGCAATTTTTTGTTTAATTCCAAGAATGGTATGCATAGAAATGCTTCACAGTAAAAGTTATTTCAGGAACTAACCTGTACAAAAAATAGTTTATTTCAATATCATCTGCATCAGCTATCATAGTGGAACACACAGGATCTTCTTCACCAAATTTATATTCATACATATAGCCTGCATCATAACCTCCCATAGATAACCAAATTATATCTGGTGCAACATACACAGCAAACAGTACAGAGTTTGGTACTTCTGGGAAGTACAGAGGCTCTAATTTTTCTTCTGACTCTGAATCCTCTGTGAAAGTACATTTAAAACAAGCATTATTCACTACAGATTTGGCTCACTCTGCAATTGACAAGTTAACACAATACTATGATTAAATTAATTCTCTTCAGTTATTTTCTTCTCATAGGATTACATTCATTCCATTACTTACAATCTTTGTTGAAATGGTAGGCAGTTATTTATTGGACTCTTACGTGCTATAAGCATTTGCATAATTACTCATCATGTAAATGAATATTTACCAAAAAATGTTTCCTCATCAATATCTAGATGTGGGTTTTCCTCCCTCATCTTTCTTAGCTCTTCTCTTTTTTTCTCAAGCTTCTTTTCTTTCTTAGCTTCTATTTCTTTGATTTTAATCTCTCTTCGAATCATTGATTTCACAGACTTGAACTGTAAAACTCTTGATTCAACTCTTAATCTGAAAGTTTTCTTTGTGTAAAAGACAGGTCTTTCAGGTAATATCATTTCCATATAGTGCCCCGTGCTACAGCCAACCATTAAAGTTGAGGCCTGGATAAAAAAATCAAATAAGATCAGATTACTGTTGATACAGATCAATAGTAACCAAATAAAATCAGTAAGTATTAATTCAGAGAAGGATAGATACACAGACATAGTTTCTTCTTTAACATCATGAAATTAATTTTTTTGGTCACAAATAACTAAGCAAAGGAGTATGAGACAAGGATTATTAAGCATGGTAAAAAGATTCATGAAATAATGACAAATAAGACTATGTTTTGGACCTGCATAGCACAAATCATATTAAAAAAGCAAAACACGGCCATAAACTGCAAACAGGGTATTATCTTGTGTTGTTACAACATTGCATCCATTTACCTAGGGTACTTATTGGAGAATGTCTTCTGACATGTTACATCTTATAGTGAATGCTTCCCAGTAATATTTTCCTGATACTAGTACAAAATGAAAGAAACAAAAAAGGCAATGCCTGAGTTTTATAAAATTGTGTTAGTGTTGAATCCTCAAGTTTTTGTGGATTTGCACAATCTTCATTGTCCAGATATGGCTGGCTGCTGGCCAGTGTAGACATAGATCAGCTCTGACTGGGGAGTTTACTGTACTCAGCATACAGTGTCTTCTCACCATAATTCCACCTGGCACTCAACACAGTGTTTGTGGTCAGTGATTATGGATTTGGATTTTCATATTACATACAAGAATCAGACAATCTGTGTCACGACATCGGCACAGCTTGGTGAGGATTTTGTATAAAGCTGTTATCTACAGGTGCAAGTTGCCTATTTTATTTATTAAGAAGCTGTAGCTATAGCCTAATTTCCCATTTTGGTTAGCTGCAGGCAACTCGAAGATGTTCAACAAATGAAGTCGATGATAACACAATAAATGTTTAAATAATACAGCTGACATGGTTTTCAGTAAACATTACCATTAGTGTCAGCTGTGGTGCTCAACATGATCAAGATCATACAAGCTAGGGAGAATAGCTTTAGGGCTAAGGGTTAGGCTCCTTTTGCTCTGAATTATTACAAAGTTACAATGACTTTCCACTGTTGTTACAGGACACATACTTTTGTTAGTAACATGAGTCCATTCACTGCCTGAGTCTACCACTAATAAATAGAATGTGAATGTTGAACACCACATTGCTGGATGGATCTTGTCGTTAATACCTGGGGTATTAAGCAGTACAAGAAGTTATTTCTTTGCCGTATCAAATTCAATCATGGGCATCTGCAAGAATGGACAAGAGGTGTTACTGCTGACTCCCCCCCCCCCCCCCTCCCCTCCCCATGCCTATGATTTTGCTAAACTGCAGGTTTAGGTAATCCTGGCATAAAGTGGTTGACTACAATCTGAAATTATTTGAAAATCTTGTATGCTTGGCACTCTGTAGCTTGTATATATTAGTTAAAAGACATCTTGTTAACATCATGAGTTGTTTTCTATCTAGGAACACACAGGAACAATGGCAATAAAAGAGATACAATTCATTGGCTCATGGACTGATGTCAACAAGAACACAATGAAAGTATTTCACACATCAAAAACACGCTTAACAACTGATTTCCCAGAGGCCTGCACATGCCGTTATAAAGATGCTATCTGCTATGGTGCCCAGGGTCACAAACTGGAACATCCGATACTTATTTTGCATAAGTCATGGAAAGCAAAGGGCATGTGGTCTTTGGCAGCCACGTGGGATTTTCAAGTATGCATCCGGACTGCCAGAACTCACACTGAGAGCTACAGACCACCAGGTACCTCATCAGGCATCAGCAAGACATGCTAGCTCAATTAAGCTCTCATCGACGTGCCATCGGTGACAACAACGTAATGTCAAGAAGTAGGCTTCCATGTTGGAAAACAGTTTTCTTCAAGTGCTGATCATTTCAGTGTTAGTTCCAGCTACAGGGAATTAGCTGCAGCCAAATCCATAGAATTACATTTTTTTGGAACTGCAGAAGATGCAAAGTTAATTTAATTTGTAATAATAAATTGTGATGAACAGATTTTTAGTTTTCAGTAGGACAATTAAAAAGATATAGTACTCCTATTGGGGCTCTCCCTCTCAATTAAAATTTAAAAAAAAAAAAAAAAAACAGATTTTGCACTATCCATGCCAGGTGTCGCAGGTGCAATGTTGCACATGCACAGCAGACAAGTGATGGAACAACCAAATGAAAAAAATTGATTATTTTGATTGTTGGACTCATTCGGTTGTCGTTTTGAGTATTGGTTGTATAATTCGTTCATTCTTTTGAGTGAAACTAGTCTCTGACAGCAACTGAATGAGAACAGTTGTTCAGTTAGTCAGACAACTCATGTTGAGTGAAACCAATCTGTGGGAGCAATCAAATGAAAACAGTTGATTCATTCAGTATGAAAACATTCAACACCATTGTAGCTTTGTGTATTGATGGAATTGTTTAATCTTTCTTTTCAATTGAAAACAGTCAGTAGTTTTTCCAACTGTTGAACCATTTATTCATTCTTTCATCTGAAACCACTCTTTAGTAATTTAGGTGTCTCAGCTATCCAGTCATTCTTCTGAGTGAAACCAGCCAGCAGCACTTTCATTAGCTGAACTAAAGCAGTGCAACATTATATTGCCAGAAGGCAGCCCAACTCCCACAGGTAAGTGAAAACATATCTCAGTGGGTATGACAAAGTGCCAAAGTTAAAATAAGCATTACACATGTTCATTTAATTATGTACTGATTGGGTAATTTTTTATTTTCATCATTTGAAACCAATTCGTATACTGTTGCGGATTAAGTAGTTCCAGATGCTATTAAAGTGAAACTAAATAAGCTAATGTACCACTGGGGTAGGCTTGCCATCACTTGAATTGCCAGCCCCGGACAAAGACTTCAAAAACTGTGTATAACTGGGTCAAAACTGATTACCAAACACACACAATCTGTACATGATAATTATCCAATTGCCACACTAATGACACTTTTTCCAGCAATGGAGGCAAAGCCACCCGCAACAAATGCTGATAGTTCTGGCCTGTTAGGCAATGTAGAAGGAACACTGGTCCCAAAATACAGTCGCCAATGATCCCAGCCCACTCATTCCAGTTGCACTGCGCTGATGATTGCTGTCACCATACCATGGGGTTTCTGCACACTTTCAGATGACTTATATGAAAACTGATGATACCACTCTGTCTAAAGGTGGCCTCATCTGTGAATAGAGTGGATGACACAAATCCTGGGATCACGGTTGCATGGTGAAGAAACCAACAAAACTGTTCCCAGTATGGAAAGTCTGTTGCTAGTAAGCCATGCACATTCTGTAAGTGGTAAGGGTAGTAACAATTGTCATAAAGAATGTTCCACATGGTCATATGGCTTGCCCTGTACTGGCAGGCCAACTGCCTGATACTGACTTAGAAATCAACTTCCACAGTGTTAATCACATTTTCCTCCAAGGCTGGTGTCTGAACATGTCAGGTATGTCCTTCAAAATTTCCTGCTTCCTGAAATTATCCTGTCTCATGAAAATGGTAAAACACTGTTGCACACACTGAACGCTGTGGTTGCTGTCAGCACCGATAGGTCTCCTGATACAACCTTGCCTTACTGTACGTAAACACCATGTCAGCAAGCTATCGATTCAAATACAGAATCATTGTGTACAATGCTGTATCACATCCACTACAAGGTGAGTCAGCAAGGGAAGTGAAATGTACACAACATTACCAATTATTATGGCAGGAGAGAGCACTAGGGCATGTTTGAATAACAGTACCACCCTCTATGAGGAAACCATGCGTACTGCAACTGTGGCTACATGGTACAACATGTGTTAGACTGCAGCCTCTGTAATAAAGTACCATTGAATAAATGGTCTCTAGCATGGTAACCATGCATTTCTGGACATAAGTTCATTATATCTTTTTTGTCCCATATCCTCTCATTGATCAATCCCTAGAATTTGTACCCAATGGAAAAAATCAGCCTGCATATCAAATGACATGGGTACCAATTATAAATTAATTCTCTATTATTCAAAAACCAGTGTTCACCAAGAAAACACAGAATCCCATGGATATTTGAAATGTAATTGTAACCGTTTCTATATGGTTACGGAAGGAGCAGGAGGAAGAGGAGGAGGAGGTGTTTAATGTTACGTCAACGACGATCTCATTAGAAAAAAAAAGACAAGTTTAGATTAGGGAAGGATGGAGAAACAAAGCAGCCATGCCCTTTCAAAGGAACCATCATGGCATTCGCCTTAAGCAATTTAGGGAAATCACAGAAAACCTAAATGAGGGTGGCTGGGTGCAGGATTGAACCATCGTCCTCCCGAATGTGAGTTCAGTGTGATTGCAATAGGATCAAAGATCTGTCCTAACTCTCACAGTGCACAAATCATGATGCATACATATCACAGCTGTCAAAATGTTAAAGCGGTGACATTTCCAGCTCACATTGGACACCACTGTCACAGGATGTAAACATGGAGCTTATGGATATGATAAAGAGTCTACATGAGGTGAAAAGGTAGCATCTAAAAATGGCTTGGACCCAGCCCTAATTATGAGGTCAAAC